>NC_133133.1:140145822-140770822 GCF_048418815.1 Hemitrygon akajei | reverse complement strand
GAAGGCAGTATTAATAGGGGACTCGATAGTTAGGGGGTCAGATAGGCGATTCTGTGGATGCAGTCAGGAGACCCGGATGGTAGTTTGCCTCCCTGGTGCCAGGGTCCGGGATGTTTCTGATCGCGTCCAAGATATCCTGAAGTGGGAGGATGAGGACCCAGATGGTACATGTAGGTACCAATGATGTAGGTAGGAAAAAGGAAAAGGTCCTGAAAGGAGAATATAGGGAGTTAGGAAGGCAGTTAAGAAGAAGGACCGCAATGGTAGTAATCTCGCGATTACTGCCTGTGCCATGCGACAATGAGAGTAGGAATGGAATGAGGTGGAGGATAAATGCGTGGCTGAGGGATTGGAGCAGGGGGCCGGGAATCAAATTTTTGGGACCTCTTTTGGGGCAGGTGTGACCTGTACAAAAAGCACTTTAATCTTAGGTGGACCAATATCCAGGTGGGGAGATTTGTGAAGGCTGCTGGGGAGACTTTAAACTAGAATGGTTGGGGGGGTGGGAATCAAATTGAAGAGACTAGGAGAGAGGAGGTTAGTTCACAAATAGAGAAAGCTCATAGACAGAGTGTGAGGGAGGATAGGCAGGTGACAGAGAAGGGGAGCGATCAGACCAAGGATGTAGGGGAGAAGGAAGAAAAAGATAATAAAGTTGTTTGCACTGTTAGGGATTAACAGAGAGTAAGAGGTGTAGGGTTTCTTAAATACATCTATTTTAATGCTAGGAGCATTGTAAGAAAGGTGGATGAGCTTACAGCATGGATTGATACCTGGAAATATGATGTTGTAGCTATTAGTGAAACATGGTGCGGGAGGGGATGTGATTGGCAACTAAATATTCTTGGATTTCATTGCTTCAGGTGTGATAGAATTGGAGGGGCAAGAGGGGGTGGTGTTGCATTGCTTGCCAGAGAAAATATTACAACGATGCTTTGGCAGGATAGATTAGAGGGCTCGTCTAGGGAGACTATTTGGGTGGAATTGAGGAATGGGAAAGATTCCCAGACATGTTGGCTTATTACATTAAAATTTCACAATCCAAAAATTAGACCTTGGGCTTTGTTGAGTTTGGGAAGTAGACAATTCTGTCAATAGATCAACTTTAATGGTAATGCACTTTGGTACAATAAATAAAGGCATGGAGTATTTTCTAAACAGGAAACAAATTCAGAAATTGAAGGTCAACAAAACTTGGGAATCCTAATTCACAATTTCCTAAAGGTTAATTTACAGGCTGAGTCAGTAGTGAGGAAGGCAAATATAATGTTAGCATTCATTTCAAGAAGACTAGAATATAAAGGCAAGGATATAATGCTTGAGACTTTATAAGGTATCATTGATCAGACTCCATTTGGAGTATTGTGAACCATTTTGAGCCCCATATCTAAGAAAGGATGTGCTGGCATTGGAGAGGGTCCAGAGGAGGTTTTACGAGAATAATCCTAGGAATGAAACGGTTAGCATGTGAGGAGAATTTGATGGTTCTGGGCCTAAACTTACTGGAGTTTAGATTAATGCAGGGGGTATCTCATTGAAACATACCAAACACTGAAAGGCCTAGATCTAGTGGACATGGCGAGAATGTTTCCAACAGTGGGAGAGTCTAGGACCAAATGGCTCAGCCGCAGAATAGAAGAACAACCCTTCAGAACAGAGATGCCAAGAAATTTCTTTAGCCAGCGGCTGGTAAATTTGTGGAATTCATTGCCACAGACAACTGTGGAGGACAAATAATTGGGTATATTTAAAGTAGAGGTTGCCTGTGCCATTTGAGAATAGCATTGAGAGGGAAATTAGCCATGATCGAATCACCCAATTCTGCTCCAATGTCTTATGACCTTCATGTAGCTCAGCACTAAATATATCGATTGATGGTCTTGAGAAACGCCTTGACAATCTAACTATGTAAATGTGCTATGTAGGTGTAGAAAATGGAATGCGCATGAGGTCACTCACTAAAGTTTACTGGAAGAGCATTTTCTGAAAGAATGCTCAGAATGCTAAAGAATTATTCTCCATTTTTTTCCTTGAATGTTTTGAAGGTGACATTTACAATGAATCAGAATAGTTCATCAGTTTTTCAGAAGATTCCCAGGCATGTTGGCTTATTACATTAAATTTCACAATCAAAAAATTAGTCCTTGAGTTTGTTGAGTTTGGACAGCATACACTGATATTTACAATAAATCAGAATATTTCATCAGTGCTTGAAAAGATTCCCAGGCATGTTGGCTTATTACAATAAAATTTCACAACCCAAAAATTAGCCCTTGGGCTTTGTTGTGTTTGGGAAGTAGACAATCAATGGTGTGGAATCAAGATGTACAAAAAAGCTGGATGAACTCAGCAGGTCAGGCAGCATCCATTGAAAGGAGCAGTCAACGTTTCGGGTCGAGACCTTTCATCATCCTTCAATGGTGTGGAATATCTGTCAATAGATCAACTTTAAGATTGTGCCAAAAACTCTGTTATACAAGTAGTACACTTTTCATCAGACAATAATAGCTGTAGTATTTGCAATGCTTATTTATTTTTCAATTCCCTCTGCTGCAGGATGACTATGTACTTGAAGTAAGACACTACCAGTCTCCAAGGTGGCCAAATCCAGATGGTCCAATAAGCAAAACCTTTGAGCTCCTCAATTTGATACGGGATGCTGCTGCTACTAGAGATGGGCCAATAATTGTTCATGATGAGTAAGATCCCCTTTCTCATTTTAAACCACTTGCACAAGGTGCATTTCTTTACAAAAGGATTTCATAGCAATGGAAAATGAAAAACAAGACTATATGCTTGGCTTCCTGGAAATACTTGAATAGATTCTGCTAAAGAAAAAGGGTTAAAATACCTTTACCTTCTCAACCCAACTGTAGTAATATTTTTCTAATTATACAATATGATTAAACTTGTATCACACTTACCTGGACTTCCTTGTTGAGCTGAGGGAAGGACAAACAGGTTGCATTGCATTTTATGAACATTAACTTTGCCTCGATTGCAGTTGCACTGCAGAAAGTAGTAATGAGTTTTGTGCAGATACTAAAAAGAATTTAAAACATCTATTTTCATCAATTCTACAGGCATGGGGGTATTACCGCTGGCACCTTCTGTGCTTTGACCAAACTGATGGATCAGCTGGAGAGTGAAAACTCAGTGGATGTTTATCAAGTGGCTAAAATGATCAATTTAATGAGGCCTGGCATATTCACCGATATCGTAAGTCACTAACCACACAATATTGTTCATATCAAAACCCATTTAATTCAGGAGACTGATACTAGGCAAAAATGATTGCAGTCTGATATTTTCTTTATGGATCAGGCAGAGGACATTTGACTTGTTGCCAGTGTTTAGAAGTTTACAACGTTTTCTGGTTCCTAAAGCTTAGGGTGTAAAGTAGCTGGGATTAGAGAGCAGGGTAAATCCTCCAGCACTGAATTCTGCAGCAATCACCTTTGTAAAGCAGAAACTATGATGGGAAAGAAGGGCTGGTACTTTCTGAGCTCCTGGAGGGCGTAGTGTACTAAAGTTGCTTTCTGGAATTTGTGGAAAATATTAATGGAGTGCCACAGGCAGTTTAGAGAAAAATACACCAAGAAACAGTAACACGAGAAAATCTGCAGAGGCTAGAAATCTGAGCAACACACACAAAATGCTCGAGGAACTCAGCAGGCCAGGCAGCATCCATGGTAAAAGTACAGTCGACATTTCGGGCCGAAGCCCTTTGGCAGGACTGGAAACATTAGACAAGAAACATTAAAATACTTTTAGTAAGTGTTCAACAAGGATGGCAGAGTGGTACAATATAGTTTGTGCTGCTGCTGCTGTCTCTCAGCTGCAGGCATACTGGCTCAATCCTGACCTTAAGTGCTGTGACTACACCTGCAAAAGGTGCATCCAGCTGCAGCTCCTGACAAACCGTGTTAGGGAACTGGAGCTATCCCTGATGATTACACCTGCAAAAGGTGCATCCAGCTGCAGCTCCTGACAAACCGTGTTAGGGAACTGGAGCTGGAGCTGAATGAACTTCGGATCATTCGGGAGGCAGAGGCAGAAATAGACAGAAGTTTCAGGGAGATAGTCACCCCTAGGAGTCAGGAGACAGGTAATTGAGTGACTGTCAGGAGAGGGAAGGGGAATAGACAGGAAGAGCAGAGCACCCCTGTGGCCGTTCCCATCAACAATAAGTATACCGTTTTGGATACTGTTGGTGGGGACAACCTACCAGGGACAAGTTGCAGTGGTTGCGTCTCTGGCACCAAGACTGGACCCTCAGTTCAGAAGGGGAGGAGGGAAAAAGAGGAGAACAGTAGTGATAGGGGATTTGATTGTTAGGGGGACAGATAGGAGGTTCTGTGGAAGAGATTGAGAATCCCGGATGGTCTGTTGCCTCCCTGGTGCCAGGGTCCGTGATATCTCGGATTGAGTTCTCAGTATTCTCAAGAGGGAGGGTGAGCAGCCAGATGTTGTGGTCCATGTAGGGACCAATGACGTGGGTAGGAAGAGTGAGGAGGTCCTGAAAGGTGAGTTTAGGGAGCTAGGTGCCAAGTTAAAGGACAGGACCTCCAGGATAGCAATCTCAGGATTGCTACCAGTGCCATGTGCAGGTGGGTTTAGAAATAGTAAGATAGCACAGATCAACACGTGGCTGAAGACATGGTGCAGGAGGGAGGGCTTCAGATTTATAGATAATTGGGCAGTTTTTCAGGGAAGGTGGGACCTGTTCTGAACTGGAGGGGGACAAATATTCTTGCAGGTAGGTTTAGAGAGGCTCCAGTGGATTTAAACTAGATACAAGGGGGGAGGTGAACCAGAGTGTAGGAACAGATGTATGGGAGAAGGAAGAAAAAGATAGTAAAGTTCTTTGTACTGTTAGAGATAAACAGAGAGGAAGAGGTGGAGAATTTCTTAAATGCATTTATTTTAATGCTAGGAGCATTGTAAGAAAGGTGGATGAGCTTACAGCATGGATTGATACCTGGAAATATGATGTGGTAGCTATTAGTGAAACATGGTTGCAGGAGGGGTGTGATTGGCAACTAAATATTCCTGGATTTCGGTGCTTCAGGTGTGATAGAATCGGAGGGACAAGAGGGAGAGCTGTTGCATTGCTTGTCAGAGAAAATATTACAGCGGTGCTCTGACAGGATAGATTAGAGGGCTCATCTAGGGAGACTATTTGGGTGGAATTGAGGAATGGGAAAGGTGTAGTAACACTTATAGGGTGTATTATAGACCATCTAAAGGGGAGCGAAAATTGGAGGAGCAAATTTGCAAGGAGATAGCAGATATTTGTAGTAAGCACAGGGTTGTGATTATGGGAGATTTTAATTTTCCACACATAGACTGGGAAGCCCATACTGTAAAAGGGATGGATGGTTTGGAGTTTGTAAAATGTGTGCAGGATAGTCTTTTGCAGTAATACATCGAGGTACCAACTAGAGAAGGGGCAGTGTTGGATCTTCTGTTAGGGAATGAAATAGATCAGATGACGGAGGTATGTGTTGGGGAGCACTTCGGGTCCAGTGATCACAATGCCATTAGTTTCAACGTAACTATGGAGAAGGATAAGACTGGACCCAGGGTTGAGATTTTTGATTGGAGAAAGGCTAACTTTGAGGAGATGTGAAAGGATTTAGAAGGAGTGGTTTGGGACAATTTGTTTTATGGGAAGGATGTAATAGAGAAACGGAGGTCATTTAAAGGTGAAATTTTGAGGATACAGAATCTTTATGTTCCTGTTAGGTTGAAAGGAAAGGTTAAAAGTTTGAGAGAGCCATTGATTTCAAAGGATATTGGAAACTTGGTTAGGAAAAAGAGAGATATCTACAATAACTATAGGCAGCATGGAGTAAATGAGGTGCTCGAGAAATATAAAGAATGTAAGAAGAATCTTAATTAAGAAATTAGAAAAGCTAAAAGAAGATACGAGGTTGCTTTGGCAAGTAAGGTGAAAATAAATCCGAAAGGTTTCTACAGTTATATTAATAGCAAAAGGATAGTGAGGGATAAAATTGGTCCCTTAGAGAATCAGAGTGGACAGCTATGTGTGGAGCCGAAAGAGATGGGGGAGATTTTGAACAATTTCTTTTCATCGGTATTCACTAAGGAGAAGGATATTGAATTGTTTAAGATAAGGGAAACAAGTAGGGGAGTTATGGAAAGTATGATGATTAAAGAGGAGGAAATACTGGTGCTTTTAAGGAATATAAAAGTGGATAAATCTCTGGGTCCTGACAGGATATTCCCTAGGACCTTGAGGGAAGTTAGTGTAGAAATAGCAGGGGCTCTGACAGAAATATTTCAAATGTCATTAGAAACGGGGATGGTGCCGGAGGATTGGCGTATTGCTCATGTGGTTCCATTGTTTTAAAAGGGTTCTAAGAGTGAACCTAGCAATTATAGGCCCGTCAGTTTGACATCAGTCGTGGGTAAATTAATGTAAATATTCTTGGAGATGGTATATATAATTATCTGGATAGGCAGGGTCTGATTAGGAACAGTCAGCATGGATTTTTGCATGGAAAGTCATGTTTGACAAATCTTATTGCATTTTTTGAAGAGGTTACAAGGAAAGTTGATGAGGGTAAAGCAGTGGATGTTGTCCATATGGACTTCAGTAAGGCCTTTGACAAGGTTCTGCACAGAAGGTTAGTTAGGAAGGTTCAATCATTCGGTATTAATATTGAAGTAGTAAAATGGATTCAACAGTGGCTGGATGGGAGATGCCAGAGAATAGTGGTGGATAACTGTTTGTCAGGTTGGAGGCTGGTGACTAGTGGTGTGCCTCAGGGATCTGTACTGTGTCTATTGTTGTTTGTCATATACATTAATGAGCTGGATGATGGGGTGGTAAATTGGATTAGTAAGTATGCAGATGATACTAAGGTAGGAGGCATTCTGGATAATGAAGTAGGTTTTCAAAGCTTGCAGAGAGATTTAGGCCAGTTAGAAGAGTGGGCTGAAAGATAGCAGATGGAGTTTAATGCTGATAAGTGTGAGGTGCTACATTTTGGTAGGAATAATCCAAATAGGGCATACATGGTAATTGGTAGGGCATTGAAGAATGCAGTAGAACAGAGTGATCTAGGAATAATGGTGCATAGTTCCCTGAAGGTGGAAACTCATGTGGCTAGGGTGGTGAAGGTATGCTGGCCTTTATAAATCAGAGCATTGAGTATAGGGGTTGGGATGTAATGTTAAAATTGTACAAGGCATTGGTAAGGCTGAATTTGGAGTATTTTGTACAGTTCTGGTCAGCGAATTATCGGAAAGATGTCAACAAAATAGAGAGAGTAGAGAGGAGATTTACTAGAATGTTACCTGGGTTTCAGCACCTAAGTTACAGGGAAAGGTTGAACAAGTTAGGTCTTTATTCTTTGGAGTGTAGAAGGTTGAGGGGGGACTTGATAGAGGTATTTAAAATAATGAGGGGGATAGATAGAGTTGACGTGGATAGGCTTTTTCCATTGAGAGTAGGGGAGTTTCAAACAAGAGGACATGAGTTGAGAGTTGGGGGACAAAAGTTTAAGGGTAACACGAGGGGGAATTTCATTACTCAGAGAGTGGTAGCTGTGTGGAACGAGCTTCCAGTAGAGGTGGTAGAGGCAGATTCGGTATTGTCATTTAAAGTAAAATTGGATAGGTATATGGACAGGATTATGGAGGGTTATGGGCTGAGTGCGGGTCAGTGGGACTAAGTGAGAGTAAGTGTTCGGCGTGGACCAGAAGGGCCGACATGGCCTGTTTCCTTGCTGTAATTGTTATATGGAAGAGGGAATGAGTCAAATAGGATTTCACTGCTGGAGGCCATCATGCATGTGGTAGGATGATTGATCTTCTGTATACTACAAAATCGTAACAATAACCAGACATAGGTGGGCTATTTTTACTATTACCTATGAGGGCATACTGGTGTTTGCTTTAATGCATCATCAACAATTTGGGGTAAGTTTGGGGGTGAACGGATGGAGAACGGCAGATCTTTTTTATTTATTTATTTTTTTTATTGAAGTTCATCATCAAACAAACATTTCCATAAGATGTATTTCAGACATTGTACATATATATCATATAATCATATATATTACAAATCTCCACAAAGTATTTATCTGAGGTATACACTTATAGAAAAGAGTGGAAAGAAAAAACAAAAAGGAAAGAACTATTTACAAGTAGGGAGTGATTTTTTTTAAACAACATATTGATTTGTGAGAATAAAATCAGGCCTATGAGGCATTATGTAGTTAAACCATTTTACCCAGAATGAATCAAATTGTTCCAGCTTTAGATTAACAGATGCTGTTATCTTCTCCATTTTGTAAATGTCCATTGTAATTTCCATCCATCTATTTAAAGTTGGGCTCTCCTGTGATAACCATTTCCTAGTAAGAGTCATTTTACTAACCACCAACAGTATATTCATTAAATATTTATCTCTTTTCAACCATTCTTGAGGTATATATCCAAAATATATGGTCTTACTCTTTAAGGGTATTTCACATTTAAAGATGTCTCATAGGGCATTGTGTATCCCCCTCCAATAGTTTTTGATAACAGGGCAGTCCCAAAAAATATGATAATGATTTGCATTTTGATTTCCACAATTTCTCCAGCAAACAGGGAGGTTACTATCATAATGGGATTTCTGAGAGGGTGTAATAAAATATCTTAAAGTTTTTCCATCCAAACTCCCTCCATTTCTGTGAACTGGCACACTTCCATTGATACCTCCATATTGTTGTCCATTCTTCCTCAGATATAATTATCCCTCCTTCCTTCTCCCATTTTGTTTTAATGTATGAAGTCGAATGTGTTTTAAGATTTGAAACCCCTTATACAAGCTTGAAATGATTCTACTATCATTATCTGAATTATATGCTTTTCTAAAGAGCTCTATCAAGCATGTTCTTGCCTTGGTTACATTTTTAAACGTCTTATTAACATATTGTCGCATCTGTAAATACCGATTAAAAATCTTGCTTTTCTAATAAGCGTTTCTCTTTAAGCATTTCAAAACTGAACAGTGTTCCTTCTTTCATTATGTTGCAAAGAACTGTTATTCCTTTAGCTGTCCAGTCCTTAAATCTAGCATCC
Source organism: Hemitrygon akajei (assembly GCF_048418815.1). Lineage (NCBI taxonomy): Eukaryota > Metazoa > Chordata > Chondrichthyes > Myliobatiformes > Dasyatidae > Hemitrygon > Hemitrygon akajei. Next base: position 140,761,723 of record NC_133133.1, on the reverse strand, counting down.
AATTTATTTGGTGTAAAATCCGAGTCATATGCACACCATTTAAGAATTGCAATATCTCCCTCTAGATTATATTCTTTTATAGTAGTTTTCCATATTTTAAGAGTCAATTTCACCCATGGGTTATCAATAGTATTTATGTACCTTTGCAGGTTGTTATCAGCCAAAATTGCTTGTGTGGGGATGGGAAGTACCCGCTCCTCAATGTTTTTCCATTGAGTGTCATATGATGGGTTGCACCAACATATCACAGCTCTCAACTGTGCTGCAAAATAATAATCTCTAAGAGAAGGTAGGCCCCATCCCCAAGAAGGGCAGATTTTAACGCCAATTTGGAGAAATAAGGGAAAAGTCTTCACATTGTTGCTCTTTGTTTATCTATTGAATGTTGCAGAATTTACTTTTGAGTGTGTCACAAAAAGAATGGGATCTTTTATCTCCTTACAGGACCAGTTCCAATTTTTATACAAAGCTATACTTAGCCTGGTCAACTCAAGGGAAGACAAAAACACTGCAGCTATACTGGAAACCAATGGCCTTGCTCTGTCTGCTGAAGATTACAACGGGGCAGAAAGCATGGAGTCTCTGGTGTAATAGTGAAGTGGATGTTTTTACCAACACAGAATCCTGTTTAAGATCTTGTTAGCTATACAGGTATCCACTGTGGAATGCTAATATCCATTTTAGGTCATCATTGGATGGTGACCCATGGATGACATCATATAAAAAAAATTCTTAGCCGAAATTGTGCAGTATGTGAATTGCGTCATTCTGGCCTGACTGGTGTTCACTGTAGTCGCATATTCAGCATGTTCAGTGTCCTGTTTCATGGTATGCTTCCAGTTTGTACCGGAGTTAGAAAAGGGGCGGGGGTGGGAGGGAGGGTGACATTCATTCATGAAGAGGCTTTGATAATGACCACACCATCAATGGTTCCCAAACTGCAACTGCCCAAGTCTTACCTTCTTCCTATTGTCCATGATATCAACAACTTCACAAGGCCATCACTCAGCAGCGCCCAAGACAAGATAGATAATGCACCGAAAGAAGAAGGGTTAGTGCTGATTAAGTCTGGAATTATGGACATTGCTTTATTAAAGAAAGAAAATTAATCTTCTAATACATAGTGTAAATAGTAGAACAATGAACCATTCTATGGACCAAATTTCTATTTATAATTCTAGATTTTTATATTTTACTACAGAGTCTTTTCTAGTCTTTTTTTGATGTTCTGATTACATTGTTGTTGTAGCTGGCATTTTATTAATGTTTAAAATATGTCTAATTCAGCTGTGGTTCTAAATCTCATGTCAGGTGTTTATTAATGACCTATGTGATGTAATTTTTACAAATAACAGCATGCAATTTTAACACTATTTGTGCAACAGGAACAGTAGCTTTTAAAGACTTCACAGAGGAAAGACCCAGATGATGTGTGATTTTGTTGCAACTGATGTTTTTACATTTGTGGCTACTGTGGCAGAATTAAAATACAAGGTTTATCAGCTGGTTATCAGTGGCTGTCATTATTGGGACTGTGCCAGTAACACATTATGAGGAGCACATCTGTCAGCAATCAGAACAAAATGTTCTTATTTGCAGAGATATCACAGCATCCTTCCTGTCCTGAAATAACTGTCTAATGTTAGTGCTACATTCAATTTTACTGAATCGCCTGTAAAAGAGAATTTGGAGATAGATCAGGTACATACTTTGGAAGAAGGCATGATCCATGTCTCAGATGAAAAATTTTCTGAAGCACAGATGTAACCCATCACTGTACATCAGACTGAGCTACCGAAAACATTCATTGAACAAACACCATGCCATACTGTTGATGTATTCTCACTGGGGTATCGAAAGTGTATCACTATATATGACAAGTAACACAGAGATTTAAATTAGAAACACATTTATTTTAATAGAGAACTATGTTGAATATTTGTATGAAAGCAGATTGGTGACAAATAATAGACATTTGAACAATTAATTAAAAATGACATTGAGAAATAATTTTAGGGACATTTAAAAATTATTATGGCAGAAAAAATGGCTTAAGTACATAGTGAAACTGTCCCATTATTGGAGAACAAGTTACTACGAAGTATGCAGGTAAGAGGATATAATTGTGGTATTGGAATGGTTAGTAATCAATGTACCTGGTCTCAGTTGTAGGCTTGTTGAAAGATAGAAACTACAAGGACTCAAACTGTAACTTTTCATACTACCATGAAACTGGAGAGACTACTAATTGAGATTTAGGGAAGTATAAGCTAATAAATAATCAATATGGATTTTAAGGGACACTGTATAGAAAGAGTCATTGAAGATAGAACCTTTGATGATATATATATTTTCTTACAAAAGCTGTACAAGAAAATATCACATAGACATCAGCAAAATTACAATTTAAAGGATTAAAAAGCTAGTGGTCATGAAGGTACACAATTGCTGAAGTGACAGTAGAGATAAAGACAACGCTTGCAACCAACTGGGCTGACTATTCAGACAACTGCCCTCTAAACAGATTTTCATAACAAAATGTAATTGAAAACATTTTTCCAAGCTCTATCAATGTAATAAACGATAAAGGACCTCAGTGCTCCTGGTGCTGATTTCTCAGTGTTGATTAGATCATTTAAGTAAAATACCATTCCTTGACCAATCAGCAGGACTGTGACTCTGAAGCACACAGTATGTGGTCCACTTTCAGGGCTCCACAGGGGTCCTAAAGTTAGTTGAGAATGATTGAATCATTCAGTAGCTCACTCTTCTAACAGAAAAAGGTACAAGCCCTTTTCAAAAGAGCACGGGAGATCACAAAAACATTAGCCAACAGATGGAAGAGTGCTTCCGTGTTCTTAACATGACTCAAAGTTGATTCTCAAGTGGACCCTAGAACTAGGTTGGGCTACAAGTCAGGCACATTCTGCATAGAAAATTTATAGACTTAAATAAACTTCAAGATTTTCAGGGTCTTTCCCCCCCCCCCCCCCCCCATAGGAATAGGTTGTCAATGGCTTAAATTCACAGACATTTAAATGGCCATCCATGATCCAGCTGGGGAAGCACTATATGTGCTCTAGGCAAAGGATGAATTATTGCTCATAGCAACTTCTGGTTTTCCACATTAAACTGCGTAACTCCAAATCTCTGGGTGATATTAGAGTGGCAATAATTTTAGCATTGAAAACCAAAAACCGGCCAACAACTTAATAAGACCAGCAATAATCAATTGAATCTAGAAACTGGACCAACCATACAAAAGTTAATAATACAGTCAATCATTTCCCAGTATAACTATTGCCATCACTAAATTGAACTGAAGGTCTACTTGCTATTTCTTTCAGCATGTTTGACATTTTTCCGGAATTGGATGTACTTTTACTCATTGTTCATTCAACAACCTTTTCTGTCCTTACCAGGGAAAGTTGGCTGATTTTGGGAACACAGTGATAATCTATAACTTTTGTAATAATTTAAAAGGATACACTGTGATGTTGGGAGATGTGACTGCAGCTTCAGACAGATTACACAGTGTGTGCTCAAATTAACCTGGAGGTACCTCAGTGATGCTGCTGCTGGCAACACTAGTTTGCGCAGGTTCTGAGCGGGTTGGACAGGAGACAAAAGCTCAGCTCACAGCAAACAGAGACACAAAAAAAAAGCCTTACCTGAATCGTCCAGATGAATGATGTATTCACAGGCTCAACTCTTGCATGGCTGTATGCACTGAGGTCCAGGACTTCAGCCACACTCTTGTGCCTGTACTTCTCTCTCCCTGCAGAGGCAAATATCAGGCCGCCCGTCAACTTCTCCTCTGCAGCCTTTCAAGTGGCAACAGAAAAGCCTGTAATGTCCCAATATTCTGCTTGTCACAGCACCACTTGAGCACCCTGGTCACAGATGAGTCACAGACTTCAATGGGAACTAGTAGAACGTTGGGCACTGGGGTTTACCTGGGATCAAGCTATCACCACCCCCCCCCCCACCCCCAACGATATGGACTCACTCCTCACTGTGAAAGGTTTCCTCTTTTCAAGGTTGTGGATCCACATGAATGCCAAGTTTCTGGGGACTTTTGCAGCCATTGCTACCCAAAGGGAGGGATCCTGGCAAACAGAGACAATCTCTCATCTCACTCGTTCACAGTCCACTAACAGTAGCTGAGCACCAATCCAGCGAGAGCCACACAAAACGCTTGTGGAAAATACGACTTGGCTTTTGGAAATATACTAGTGGCTGTCTCATTCTGGATTTTTGCAGTACACATCTAGTGGTTGCAGAGAATTCAGTGCGTACAGTACACACGACCAAGACAACCACTAGGTTGTAAAAAGAGCAGTAAGGGAACTCAGCTCTGAACATCCCGGATGAACAGTTTGAAATGCAGTGTGGACAGGAGGATGAGGAAAGCTTCCTGAGGGAAGACCCAGCATCTCATTGGAGAGGAGAGGTGCAATGACTGCATGGGTTTCCTAATAAGAAACACACACAAAACACTGGAGGAACTCAGCAAGACAGGCAGCAGCTATGGAGCAAAATAAACAGTCAAGACTCTTTATTATTCTCCCCACATGACCATCATCTACCTTCCTATCAATTGGTCAACTAACCTAACAAGCCACATTTACTTTGGGTTGTGAGAAGAATCCAGAGCATAGTCACAGGTCCACACAGACAGCATTAGCAGTCAGGGGTGAACCTGGGTCATTACAGCTTTGAACTAGTGGAGGAGGTGGAGAAAAACCTTACAGAAACTCTCAATTACTGATGATTTGGCACAGGAAAATCTTAAGGAACTGGTGAAAGCACAAACAGATATAATTGTGTGACCGTACAATTAGCGGCTCTATGACCATGGCCATAAAAACACACAAAACAGCTTTTCCAAATGAATTGTAATTTACAGTGAAACTGCAGTTTAATGTAGAATATGTTCACAGAGCTCCAAAAGCAGATTGGCAATAATACAATTTTTGCGAAGTCATCTCAGATTACCACCAACTAAATAACTGCAGTTTACAATCTTCATCAATGATTAAAGTTCATCAATAATGATCAGATTCTTTAACTAAATTATCAACTAGCATTGTGAACCTGTAAAAAACACCTGCAAATTAATGGCCTCAACCAGAAAGATCAGCAGCACTTATTTCAGAGCAGTTACCTAGAATTTACAGTTTTAAAACATGAAGTGTTTCTGAAGAATAAAATTAGTGGCTAAACAATATTATATCCTAATTGCAAAATTCTTTTCATGAAAAGGTGGTACTTGAAGTGGTTACAATTCCCTCAGTTTTGATACGATCTAGGATTGGTTGATAGATATCTTTGGTCATTGGACCAAACACTCCTTTGGCAGCAACTTCACCTGTAAACAAGATACAGAGAAACCAAACAATATTGTGACATCACAAAGAGCAAGCTTCCCATGTGAATTACTTTTGGTTGTGCAGTAAAGTGGAGAGAAAATCAAAGAAAGACCACATCAATGGACAATACAGACTAAACATACTGGCATCTCACTTCTAGTCTACCTCAGTCTCCAACAGTCCTACTAGTCTCATAAACAATCAAATGACCACTGCTGTTAGTTCTTAAATGGAACAAATAATTATATAATTACAGCACAGACACAGGGCATTGAACTCTTACTTACACACACACACACACACACACACCTAAATGGATTTATGATCCATGATAGTTCTATGTTTTTAAAGTCAATTTACAGTACAATTCCCACCAGTGAAAGTATTTTCTCTACAATTACCCAGTGCTCCCTTCAGAATCTCATTCACTGCTCAACAGTTTAGGGGAAAAGGTTTTTCCTGACAGCTACAAACAATTGCCTCTTACTTTTAGTTATGATGAAAAATTGCCCAGTTTCCTACAACAGACGTATCCAGGATTGAAATATAGACTCATCTTCTGAATCATGTGACTGACAGCACATCATTAGTTATTGTATCTTCATTATTGCAGAACAGTCTTTACGTGCAAATAATTTATTTTTAAATTGAATGGGCCAGATCAATGGCAGCTATGAAAGTAAAAAATTCTAAAATCCTTCTTAACTAACAAATGAGTACAGTAATCATGATTCTGATAATAATAAAAAGTTAAATACAAGGTCACATAAGAAGAAATAAGACAGGCAACTAGTGTTAAACAGATCAAGAGCCACCAATACTAGTCTGTATTAACCCAAATTGGCAGGCATCTCAATTTGACTCTGCTGGTAAAAGATAACACCACCATCAGCTTCACACCCTTTTAGCACAGCACTCAACAGAAATTCGAATTAGTCTCAAATTCTGGAATGGGATTTGAGTCCACAAAAGGGAGATAGATAAGAAAGGGAGAGTCAGAAGTGAGGTCACAAACATGAAAAAATCTCCAGATGCTGGAAATCCAAGCAACACACATAAAATGCTGGAGGAACTGAGCAAGCCAGGCAGCATCTACGGCAAGGAGTACAGTAAACTATACCCTTTTTCCATAGACGCTGCCTGGCCTTCTGAGTTCCTCCAGCATTTTGAGTGTGTTGCTCGGTGATGATGTGTTCACTATTCCAAGATCTTAACTGTCCTGACTTCACTGACTTCTTCTGCTAATTTTCAAAAGGATCCTATATCCAACCCATCTTATTCAGCATCACTATAGATGCAAAAGTATGCAGAATTCCTTTCAATCTCAGGAAACATCCACAACAGCATCACAAAATAAGGTTCATGAAATGAGGGAACACTTACCATCTAAGATCATCTCAGCAGCAATTGCACATGGATATCCAACACATTTGGCCATTGCTGAAAAGCCATCAACATCACCATAGACTACTAGACTATCGTGTTTGGTTTCCAGTTGGCCTGAGGGGTGTCTAATACCAACTTCATTTCGCAAGACAACCAGGTCTCTTTCATCAGGAGCTGAAACAATCACAGCTTGAATCAAAACTTGGAAGTGGAAGAGACAGCTGAAGCTAGAACCTGGAGGAACTCGGCAAGTTGGGGAGTTGGGGAAGAACGTCAATGCTTCAGGGCTGGTGCAGCTTTTAACCCAAAACAATTCTCCCCCACCCCACTCCCACAGATGCTGCCTGACCTGCCAAGCTTCTTCATCTGATTGTTTGAATCAAAACTCATCTTCTATATGTCATTAAAGACATAGGGCTAGCACTCACCTCAACTCACCGTCAGTTCCTGCATGCTGCAACAATCTGGAGCTAAATACGTTCAAGATTGTGGAGATGACAGTGGGCTTCAGGAGGAGCCCCCCAATACTCCCCCCACTCACTATACTCAACAGTGTTGTGTCTGCTGTGGAGACCTTCAGATTTCTGGGTGTCACAATCTCCCAGGACCTGAAGTGGACACCCAACATGGACACTCTTATCAAAAACACTCAGCAGAGCTTGTATTTCCTACGTCAACTCAGGAAGTACAACCTGCATCAGGAGCTGCTGATTCAATTCTATTCAGGAATAATCCAGTCTGTTCTCTGTTCGTCCATCACTGTCTGGTTTGGATCAGCTACCAAACAAGACAAGAATAGACTCCAAAGAACCGTCAGGGCTGCGGAAAGGATTATTGGTGTGAAGCTGCCCTCGATCCAGGACTTAGGAAGCGAGCAAGCAGCATTATTGTAGACCCATCACACCCTGGACATCACCTGTTCCAACTCCTTCCTTCTGGCAGGTGCTTTAGATCACTGTATGCCAGGACAAATAGGTATAACAACAGTTTCTTTCTGTATGCCATCGGTCTTATAAACACTTGAATTTTAGTCTATTGTAAATCAAGTCCACCTGTACATTCAATGAGGTGGACCTCATTGTATATAGTTTATGATTATTTGCACTATTGTGTTTGCTTGCTTTTAATTCTGTACAGAGAGAGCTCAGGGAAACCGGCATCAAATTCCCTGTATGTGTCCTCATACTTGGCGATAATAAAGGATTCTGATTCTGATTCTGATTCTGATAATAAGTGCAGCAGTCTCTGATGGACAGAGTAATCTTGCACAATGGTAGACCTCCTCTTAAATGGCATCTTGGCCACAGATTTACTGTCTTTCACTGCTAAGTATTTTCAGCTCAGAAAGAGGTCAAAGATCAGATTACACTGCCCATAGTCACCTTACTCCCGGTCTTTGCTTACATTTTCAGTTTCTTTTTAATTTCTAATTGAATTACATTTTAATTTCTTGTAAAAATTGTGCACGTCTGCATATAATAGATGCTTAATTTAAGCTTTTCTTGAGAACGCTGCTTTGCACGATGCTGTGCCTGTGATGCAGCTGCAAACATTTTTTCCATTGCACCTGTGCATACTTGTATATGTGACGATAAACGCAACTTTGACATTGAAGGGTCACGAATTCCAGTGGAATGACATAATCAGCGGCTGGGTCCACTCCGCATAAAATTCCCTGACAGCCCTGGGTGACAAGTAAAGCTCACTCACAGCTGTCAGGATTCTTTACCTAGTGAATTGTTGCCATGAATTTTGTGGATAGCATGCATAGCAGCTACAGAGTGCAAGTAGCGAACATTTCGGTTGGTGGGGGGGGCGGGGGGTTGCAGCCAGATATCTGCTTTAAACAGACTGGTCTAAAAGTGGAACTGAATCAGTCCCAAGGCACAAGAGAGACTGCAATACACAAAATGCCAGAGAATTGCAGTCCCTCCATAGATGCTGCCTGACCTGCTCAGTTCCTCCAGCACTCTGCTGCTACTGATCACCTTCAGCTGTTTACATCAGTAACTTGGCCTGTTCGTAAATTAACAAGACAGAGGTCAACTCCCATAGTACCTTCGTAGGTCTAGCCATCATTTTCTTTTTTAAAATCACATTTAACATTAAAGCCCGAGTAAGAGTTGTTTCATGAGAAAGTGCAGTACTGCTCTTACCATAGGAAAGCTTGGGCTCAATGTAGCTTGCAAAAGACTCCACAAGACTCTGTCCTTTCAATACTGGAGTATCTTCGAAAAGCCCGAGCCTACGTCAGAGCAAATAAACATCACTCAAAATAATTCCACGGAACAAGTCATTAAAAGAATATTTGAAGCCGGCAGAGACATAATTAGTTGAGTCCGATGCAAGGGCGAGAGCACAAGAGATCAGGATAGCTAATGCTGCCATATGGTTCAACATGGAGGTAGGATTGTGAACAGAATATGGTGGAAAGTGTGGAGAAACAGAGGACCTGCACAGCACTGGAAGTAGATCAGTATTGTTCTCTGTCAAACCATACATAAAAGTATAAGCATTCTTTAAACAACGTCCTATTGAGGAACTTTTACCAGAAACTTATGATGGTTATATTGTTTCATCTTAGTCACCTGTTCAAATCTGATAAGCAAATTGTTTTTCCAAACAAACCCAAATATGGCAAACATTCAGTCTCAGAAATGCTCACTTTTATACAGACCAGGTCTTAGCCAGGAGGTCAAATATATAGTATTCTACCTCAGTTGAGGAAGGAGCATATTAATTGTTCAGATTATCATGTTGAAGGAAGATCACCTTGCCTGATAACTATTGGTGCTGAGAAAACGCCACCATCTATCCAATTCTAAGACACAAACAATGCAAGTGACCTTCGACAAACAATTTGCAGTAAACACAATCCAGGTGGTTTTCTTACCATTTCAACGCATTCATTCTGCTGTCATCTCTTTCAATCTTCTCGTACACAGCTTCTCGGAGGCTTTGGACACTGCTGGATGCTGGAATTCCCACCTGCTTGCACATAAGCTCCCTCTGCGCACACACACAGTAGAGTTTCAAACAGGACAACAAGGGAACAAAAGGAACAAGAATTGGGCAATGTACAGCGGCTCAGACGTGCTGTCCCATGGACACTTACACTTTGTGAAATGCTTTTTTTCCCCCTCTGCTGCCTCCTTAGGCAGTCTCTTGGGATGACTTGCTTCTATTCTTGCTTTGTGAGTTTTGAACTGAATGAGGAGGGCAACATGGGAACTATAGGGTCTACAAATAGATAAAGGAGGAGGCTCCTGCCTGCTGGAGCAGGATGTGGGTGTGTTCCCTCTGTCATTCATGCAGAGCTTGTGTGCTCATGTGAGCTCCGGCTTTCACTTACCCAGCCACCATTTTCATAGGCCAAGAATTCCCAAAGCTCTGCAGGCATTTTCTATTCTTTTCCTATTTCAGAGCTCAGAATAGAGAATCTGTTTGAAGTCTGGGGCCAGACTGGCATAGCCAACGGAGCTAGCTAAGTGTAACAAGGCCTCAGTGCTGGGAGAGGGCACTTAAGAATTTAGAGGACTCTGTGGAGGCAGTGGTGGTGGTGGTTGAAGAACTGGCTCATCAATTAAAGACGGAAAAGCAGGGGGGCAGCAACTCCAGACTATTTCTGCAACTCCTAAATCTGAAACATCGTGCCAAGTCTTTTGTTTTCAGTTTAAGTGGATAAACCGAATGTATGAATACCAAGTGGAAGAGAGAAAGTGTATGTAACATAAAATGAACACTACTTTTATGGGCAAAAGAAACAAATAGAATAAAAAGTGACTGGAATCAAAATAGCTTCTGAAATTCCAACATATGGTGATAGAAAATCTAACAAAAAAAGTAATATTGAGAAAGGAAATATTAAAGTGGCTCTAAATTTGACCTAATAATAATGATCAGTTGTCATCACTATTACACAGCAAGCTTCAAATGCTTGGAAAATGCTCTAAATGTGTAAATTAACCTGTACTCATTTCGTTCAAAGAAAGAGGCTCACCCAGGTTATAGGAGGAGCTGCAGGACTGAGCAGGGGACATGGATCAGGGTTGATCAATCCCATCTTGTGAAATCCTTTCACTACATTTGCATATCCCTGAAAAAGAACACAAGGCAATTTATATTACTGTTGCGGTGAAGAAAACCATTTTCCTGATTAAACATTATTTGAGATCAGTTTCGGTTAAATGATGGACTTTGCTTTCTGTGGAATGATTGCTTGGCTCTTTAGTGAATCAACTCATTTGCTAAGATAGGTGCCTCACGTCTTAATAAGCTGGTAAGGAAGGCGGGCTCTGTCGTGGGCAAAGTACTGGAGAGTTTAACATCGGTAGCTGAGCGAAGGGCGCTGAGTAGGCTATGGTCAATTATGGATAACTCTGAACATCCTCTACATAGCACCATCCAGAGACAGAAGCAGTTTCAGCGACAGGTTACTGTCGATGCAATGCTCCTCAGACAGGATGAAGAGGTCAATACTCCCCAATGCCATTAGGCTTTACAATTCTACCGCCAGGACTTAAGAACTTTTTAAAAGCTATTATTAATGCTTTTTGAGATAGTGATTTAGTTGCATATCATATTTTTTACTGAGTTAAGTATTGTATGTAATTAGTTTTGCTACAACAAGTGTATGGGACATTGGAAAAAAGTTGATTTTCCCCATGGGGATGAATAAAGTATCTATCTATCTATCTATCTTCACTCCTTTTTTTTTTAAAACAATGCATAAAGCCCAATTCTTTGAATCCTCTGTGAGGCAACACACACATAAAATGCTGGAGGAAATCAGCAGAATGAATTTTAAAAAAGTGTAAACGGCTCACGCTTCGGGCTGAGACCCTTCATCAGGATTGAGGGAAGGGGGAAGACACCCGAAGGGAAAAGAGGCTAGCTGGAAGATGATAGGTGATGCCAGGTGGGTGGGAAAGGTGAAGGGCAGGAGAAGAAAGAATCCGATAGGAGAGGACAGTAGGAGAAAGGGAATGAGGATCCTCTGTGGGGCTTGGGATTATTCCATACAAGGACATTGAACATAAAATAGTAGATGTTGAATATTGGGCAAAAACTCATCTATGGGAAAATAAACCAGTGCAACATTGCAGGAAACTTCACAATAATTCCATACCAAACCACAAGGAAAGGTGAAAATGCTTTATAACTTCTTTCACACTGGCGATCTGAGTTTGCTGGAGGAGGTTTATCGATTTTAAGCATCTCAAAATGATGCTACCTACTGAAGGATCCATGGCCATGACTGGATTTCAGTGGCAGTAGTCCCAAACAGGAATACTAATGATTCCCATAAATTGCACGCAAACAGTCAATCCAATTTGATTTAAGTTTAATTGGGGGAGAAAAGCACTGACTCCAGCCTGGGTGCTCTACCACACCACCCTTAGTGGAGCACACTGACTTCAACACCTCTGTCCTGGCGGCTGTAAACAGGCGACACCACGGCTCGAAGCCTAGTCCTTACGACAATCAAGGCCACGCAGCTCTCTCGCCATCCGCCCCTGCCGTCTGCCAATAAGTCAGTGAATCAGACTTGCAGCATTCCACGTTAATGATGTCCAAATAGGTCTTGCAATCACAACACATGTGACTAAGACAGTCACTCACTATTAGACTGCATGCCACCTTCATGCACTCCTCCGAAGCCTCTCTAACATGAGCAGCAGCACAATCTGCAACAAGTCCAGCTCCTTCAGCTTCTCTGCCAACAAGCAGCTCACTGATGGGGTAAGACCTAAGTTCTCAATGTCCAGCAGGATCTTGCGATCATAAAGAATACATTTAAGGACAGTAGCACCCTTTGTTGATCCCAAAGAAGCTGCTGCGATCAAACATGCCACCGTAGTGCCATCCTACATCTTCAACTTCAATCTCTTACTGCAGTAGTTGAAGGTTCCCACATGCTTCAAGAAGGCATCAACCATACCGATGTCCAAGAAGATCAGGGTGAGCTGCCTCAATAACTATCTTCCTGCAACACTCCGTGCTTTGAGAGGTTGGTCATGGCTAGATTTAATTCCTGCTTGATCTAGGATCTGGAACCACTGCAATAGCTCTACCACTACAAAGTGCCTACAGCAAATGCAACCCCACTGGCTCCGCACTCAGCCTTCAACCCCATCTGGACAATAGTGAAACCTATGTCAGGCTACTGTTCATTGTTTAGAGCATTCAGCACTATCACCCCAACTTTACTAATCAACAAGCTTCAAAACTCGCTCTACACATGGATTCTTAACTTCCTCATCAAGAGACCACAGTCGGCGTAGATCAGTAATAACACCTGCTCCCTGCTGCCAATCGATACAGGTGCACCTCAAGAATGCATGTTTGGCCCACTGCTCTACTCTCTCTCTACTATTACGAATGTGCCGCAACTCTGAGGGGCCGAAGGGTACAAAGTTGCCCCCTCCTTTTTGAGAATCGCAAGATCGCTATTAATTCAGGTCTGGGACCCAGGAAATGAGAGAGAATCCATAAGGTTTGGAATGTGTCCTGGCCTCAGCGAAACAAAGCCACTGATAACGGCCATTGTCTCTTGGAGACGGAACTGTGTATTGAGAACTGTACTATTCATTGAAGCCCCTCAGGGGACGACCAGAGTGGGCTGGTTGAGGGATTGCATCATCCCAACCTGATTGACATCTGAGACCCCGTGAGTAAGGATAAAAGAGGGTCTGGGGAACAACCCCTTTAGATGCACCAGGAGAAACGCTAGAAATCCCGTGACAGCATTTAATAGCGACAGCCGGTGGGGGGCTCGTGTGCGTCCTTCCCTTGCCTGGGATTGGCGGCCTCGCCACGGAAGAACGGCTTAGCTAAAGGAGAGGCCACAAGTGAACGGCCACACCAATGAGACTCCGACGGATCGAAATCATAAAAGGAAAGCCGGCAAGTTTCTCAAAATCTCTCTCTCTCTCCAACCATTGCAACACAGCGGTCCCCAAAAGGCTGCAGCCTGCATGAACTGAGTGACTTTTATATTTCCATTGGACAATACATTATCCCCTAGACAACGATAGAGCTTATTTCTTATTGATTATTATTATACCCGCACTTTTAGATTTAGTATTGACGACATATATTATCTGTATATTTGCATTGATAGCATTTTTGTGTATTTTTACTAATAAATACTGTTAAAAATAGTATCATCAGACTTCAACAGACCTCTCTATCTTTGCTGGTAAGTGACCCAGTTACGGGGTTCGCAACAAAGTGGGGGCTCGTCTGGGATTTGATACCAAATTGGAGGGCCCGTGAATCGGGCTTTTAAGTCCAAACGTGGGTCTGGTTGCACGGGTAACCAGACGGGAAACCAGCAAAGATGGACGTGGATGAATTTATAGAGAACCTGACTCTGGAGGTGCTAGAGGCGGCCACAAAGTCGGACTTGATAAATATTGTGAAATGGCCTAAACCTCGCAGAGGTGAGGTTGTCGATGAAAAAGCGGGAGGTGCGGAGGGCCATAACTCAGTATTATATTGTGAAGAATGTATTTTCAGCTGAGGTATTGGAAAATATCCCTGAAAAGGTACCAGCTAGTGGGACGGCTCAGTTAAGAGTTGGAGAAATTGAGGCTGGACGCGGAACAGAGGAAGAGGGAGCATGAGCTCCAGCTAAAGGAGTTAGAGGTGAAAAAAGAGCAGGACAGAGCGGAGAAGCAGAGGGAGCATGAAATTAAGTTAAAACAGCTGGAAGCAGCTGAAAAAGAGGAGAGAGCCGAGAAGGAGAGGGAATATGAGGAGAAAGAGAAACAGAGGCAACATGACTTGGACATGGAGAAGTTCAGGCAAGAGCGAAGAGCTCAAGCGTCAGACCGAGAGGAGCGGTTTAATGTTAGTCAGGAGTTTAGGTTAGTACCTCCGTTTGAGGAGACGGATGTTGATAGTTATTTCTTGCATTTTGAAAAGGTGGCAGTGAGTCAGAAGTGGCCCAAAGATCAGTGGGTGGCGTTGTTACAAAGTGTGTTAAAAGGGAAGGCACAACGGGCATATGCGGCGTTGTCCATGGAGGAGGAGGAGTCTGAGAATTATGAGAAAGTAAAGGAGGCCATTCTTCGGACCTATGAATTGGTACCTGAAGCGTATAGACAAAAGTTCAGAAATTTAAAGAAAGGGTGGAATCAGATGTATGCAGAGTTTGCCTATGAGAAGGGTGTGCTCTTGGATCGCTGGTGTGCAGCAGAAATAGTGGAAGAAGATTTTTGGCGTCTCACGGAGTTAATTCTGATTGAGGAATTTAAAGGTTGTGTTTCGGATGATATCCGGACGTATTTGAACGAGAAGCCGATTAAGTCCATCTCCGAATTTGCTAGGTTCGCAGATGAATATGCCCTAACCCACAAGACAAAGTCTTCCTCGAATAAAAGTTACCAGAGAGACCGTGGGAATGGTAGAGAAAGCCTGCCGGCTGAGGCAGAGATCCGGCTGGGAGCTAATGGTGAAATTAAGGAGGAGGAAAGGCAAGACGGCAGGAGAGGTCCTGGCTTGACCTGTTTTAATTGTGGAAAGGTGGGTCATATTGCATCTAAGTGCCTTGCTCCGAGGAAGGAGACAGGAAAATGGAAAGCAGCAGTCCCTCCAGGATGTGTTGTGGTGATCAGTAAATCGACGAGAAAGCCCCAGGTAGACAGAATACGAAAGGGGTCTGAGAAATGTATTTCAGAAGGAACTGTGTCTGTGAAAGAGGGAGACACACCAGTTCCAGTGCGGATCTGGAGAGACACGGGAACTGAACTGTCATTGATTCACAGTACGGTACTAGGTTTTGGTCCTCAGACTGGAGAGGTAGCTTTGAGAGGAATAGGAAAAGGGACAGAAGTGGTGCCCTTGCACAGGATCATTATAAATTGTGAGCTGGTATCTGGACCAGTTGAAATAGGGGTGCGATCAGAATTCCCGAGAACTGACGAGCCAGCCTGTAAGTGTTGAGGACCCGCCCCTAGATTCCAAGATCTACCCCGCATGCGCGACCACTTGCAGCATGTCGAGAAAGGCAGCTGAGAACGAGACCAGTTTAAATCCGGCCAGTATTGATTTGGCCGAGACGTTTTTACCGACCCTGTACCAAGAGGGGTTAGAGGTTGGTAAAACGGAGAATAGGAGAGTGAAAAAGAGTAAGGGAGAGGAGGTAGTCCTGCCCTTAGCCAGGAGGAACTTTATAGAGGCACGGAGTAAAGATGAGAAACAGATAAGGCTGTTAAAAGGTCCAGGGTTGGACATGGATGATCTGTCTGGTTTGGCAGAACTGTTTGAAGAAGTTGAAAATTTTAAATGTGTTCCCGATGATGAAATGAGGGCAGTCCTAGATGAAAAGGATGCCATTACCTTGAAGAAGTCTGCTGGGTTGGCAGATGAGGTGCCCGTGGGGTTGAGTTTACTCCGGAAGGGAGTTGCCCAGAGAGTAACTGGGAGGATCAGTGGAATTTAGAATTTGAAAAGGGTACGGGTATTGAAAGTCTGGAAGAGGCAGATGTCCCGTTTGAGTGTGTTCAAGATGTGGATGCACGTGGTACTGAACCTAGTAATGAAACTCAGAAAAAGTCTGAGGTATTTGATTCAGTTGAAAAGGAGTGCTGTCCTTGTGGGTCAGATGGACTTGGTTCAGTGAAGAAAGGGTTAACCTTGGTAATAGTGGAAAGTGAGAATTCCCAGTTGTTTGTGTTCAAAGGTGTGTTAAAAGTTAGTGAGGAGATAAAAGGTGGTGAAGTGAATATTATTATTGAAGGAAAAGGGAAAAGTGTAGTTCCTAAATTGAATGAAGAAAATTTAAAGTCTGGATTAATGTCAGAAGCAGCAACCAGGCTGCAGAGACAATGGCTTGGTAACACGGTGCCTGCGAATCAATTACAGGTTGATTTGGAATGTAAAGGTGCCCCACACGCTATTGTTATTCCAGAGTGTGCTGTGAAGAGGCAGAATTTGAAATGCTGTTTGGACAAAGAAAGATCGCTTGCAGAGTTTAAACTGAAAACTCATGCTACCAACTTGCTTAAAATTAAAGAATTGTGTGGAAATTCGGAAAATGGTCTAAGTTTGGAACACATTGTTGATAAAATAACTCCTATGAAAGAAGCATGCGAAAGCCTATTCCACACTAGTATACAAGTTAACCACGTGGGAGTTAACTGGAAAAGGGGCGAGGGTTGACGGGATGTCACTTTAACTAACAGGACCCGGTTTTAAGGGATTTCGACAAAGCATGTGAATAATAAAGACAACCCCATGGAAGACTGACTGTTAAGTTTGAAAGTAACATAAAGATTAGTATTTGCATGAACTTTTGTAGTATACACGTAAGCTAAGATCACAACTCTTTAGTTTTTGTTTGCTGAAGGAAGGGAATAAAAATAGGTGGTTATCAAATTGAAGTCTGATGCTACAAGAATTTATTAAGGTACAAGATGATAAGATATTAAAGGAAGTGACAATGTAATCGCTAACTGTTTAGATGCTGAATTGAATGTATAACTGTATTACTCTGTAGTGAAAAAAAACTCTTTTGTATTGTGTTAGATTCTGAAATCCTGTAAGACTCTGTATTAATTCATTTTTACCAGTGGTAAAAATTTTAGAAAGAAGGTGCCACAAAATTTTAGAACGAATGTGCCACAACTCTGAGGGGCCGAAGGGTACAAAGTCGCCCCCTCCTTTTTGAGAATCGCAAGATCGCTATTAATTCAGGTCTGGGACCCAGGAAATGAGAGAGAATCCATAAGGTTTGGAATGTGTCCTGGCCTCAGCGAAACAAAGCCACTGATAACGGCCATTGTCTCTTGGAGACGGAATTGTGTATTGAGAACTGTACTATTCATTGAAGCCCCTCAGGGGACGACCAGAGTGGGCTGGTTGAGGGATTGCATCATCCCAACCTGATTGACATCTGAGACCCCGTGAGTAAGGATAAAAGAGGGTCTGGGGAACAACCCCTTTAGATGCACCAGGAGAAACGCTAGAAATCCCGTGACAGCATTTAATAGCGACAGCCGGTGGGGGGCTCGTGTGCGTCCTTCCCTTGCCTGGGATTGGCGGCCTCGCCACGGAAGAACGGCTTAGCTAAAGGAGAGGCCACAAGTGAACGGCCACACCAACGAGACTCCGACGGGTCGAAATCATAAAAGGAAAGCCGGCAAGTTTCTCAAAATCTCTCTCTCTCTCCAACCATTGCCACACAGCGGTCCCCAAAAGGCTGCAGCCTGCATGAACTGAGTGAACTTTATATTTCCATTGGACAATACATTATCCCCTAGACAACGATAGAGCTTATTTCTTATTGATTATTATTATACCCGCACTTTTAGATTTAGTATTGACGACATATATTATCTGTATATTTGCATTGATAGTATTTTTGTGTATTTTTACTAATAAATACTGTTAAAAATAGTATCATCAGACTTCAACGGACGTCTCTATCTTTGCTGGTAAGTGACCCAGTTACGGGGTTCATAACACTACCCTCATGACTGTGTGGCTTGGCTCAACTCAAATGTCATCTATTAATTCCCAATGACTCAATTGTTTGTTGGCAGAATCTCAGATGGCAATGACGCAACACGTGGGAGAGAGATATATATCAGTAGTGTCACAACAATCTTGCACCCAAAGTCACCAGGGCCAAGGAACTGATTGTGGACTTTAGGTAGGGAAAGTCCGGGTGACACATTCCAATCCTCATTGAGGGGTCAGCAATAGAAAGGGTGAACAGCTTCAAGTTCCTGGGCATCAACATTGCAGAGGAACTATCTTGGGTTAACATATTGATGTGATCATGAAGGAATGCATGTGGCTATGCCAGTGAGGCTTTGAGGAGATTGGGCACGTCACCATAAACTCCAGCAAATTTATACAGAAATACCATGGTGAGCATTTTGACTGGTTGTATCACTCCCAGGTATCGAGGCGCCAGTGCATAGGATCACAAGAGGCTGCACAGGGTTGTAGACACAGCCAGCAGCATCATGTGCCTCAGGGCGGCAGCATCCATCACTAATGACCATTATCATCCTCTTCTCATTACCACCATCAGCAAGGAGTTAGAGCCCTGAAGATCCACACTCAACATTTTTAGGAACAGCTTCTTCCCTTTTGCCATCAGATTTCTGAATGTTCCATGAACACTACCTTGCTATTCCTCTTTTGAACTGTTTATTCATTATTGTACCTTATAGTAACCTCTTTTTTTTTATCTTGCACTGTACTGCTGCCACAGATCAACAAATTTCATGGGAAATGTCAGTGATATAAAACCTGATTCTGATGCCCTAAGGGCTCATTATCCTTTTGAGACACAAGAGATTGCAGATACTCAATCCAAAGCAAAAAAGTTCAAACTTCTGGGGGATCTCAAGTGGATTAAACAGCATTTGTGGGGGAGGAGAAGAGGAATCGCTCGCTGTTTCAAGCTAAGACCTACATCAGGATGCAGGGTCTTGATCCAAAATGTCTACATTCCCTTCCCCCACACTACAAAGCTGCTCGATCTGCAGAGTTCGTTCAGCAGTTTTTTTAATCCTTGTTGACCAAGAGTGGCGGCCAGGCAGGCTTGGACAGAGTGTTATGGAATGAAGTGTTAAGCCACTCTGTCCAAGGACAAAGTTTCAGTCAACGCTTCCTTAAAATGGCCCTTTCTTTATTCCTGATGTACACACCCCCAATCCTAGATTAAGATGAGGCTTTGGTTCTTTGAACTGTATGTATTTTGACAGTGCTGAAAATACGAGGCATGTCATGGTTATCACAGTGGAATGATGTGCAGACGGTACTCTCTCCATCCACAATCTGTTCGTTAGCTCTTAGATTTTCTGCAGACTTCACACTGAAGACTCCTGAAGCAAAGCTGGTTTAGTTTCCCTTGAGAAATGGTGAAGAATCTAATCATTGAACATTTCCTGCTTGTTGCTAACCAGCTCAGTCATCTGCTGATCATCAAAACAGTGCTTCTTCTTGGTAGAGAAACCAAGAGTCTCCTTATAGGTAGCAATTATGCTTAAATTCGGGGCAACAAGGAATGTTCATATCCCCAATTTCTCTTCCCACACCTGCCTGATCTACCAGTGGTAAGGTTTCAGTGAACCTAATCTGCAAAGGAGGCTCCAGGTCTCTGATCCTACTCCACAGACCAGCCTCTTGAACCAGATCTCAGCAGGCACGTCCTCAATGGCATATTTGCAAGTACAAAAGTGCATAGCGCTCTATCAAAAAACTTCTCACAAGATGGGACAAGATCAAACAAACATTTCCCGCTGCATCTATGTCTTACTAATGCTGCCTATAACATGCATCCAAATTTTTAGCCACAAACCTAATGCACCTGTCATTTCCTAACTAACTTCCTCTAAAATTCTGAGGTAGAAACCACCAGGTCTTTGAGGTTTAGATAGATAGATAGATACTTCATTTATCCCAAAGGAAATTACAATGTCTCAGCAGCATTACAAGTGCACAGATATAGAAATATTAGAGAAGAAGTAGGAAAGAACAAAAGATAAGTTACCTCAAACAGATGGGGGAGGGGTCATCACTTCCCAGGCTACAGGTTGACTCATTGTAGAGTCCAAGGTCTGAGGGTAAGAATGACCTCATAGTGCTCTTTGGAGCAGTGTGGTTGTCTTAGTCTAAAAGTGCTCCTCCATTCAGCCAAGGGAGCATGCAGAGCTCCAGAATTGCCAGGATTTTCTACCACAGCCTCCAGTCTGTCCAGCTTGACCCCTATAACAGAGCCAGCCTTTCTAATTAGTGCATTGAGCTTGCTGGCATCATACATGTTGATGTCATTGCCCCAGCACACCAGCACATAGAAGATTGTACTGATCACAACAGACTGGTATAACTCCTGAAGGAGGGGCCTGCATACTTTTATCCCTTCACTTATTAAATAGTTTCCTTCCTTACATAAACTCTAACAATTCCTTTATTCACTGTTAACATCCTTTGGAATGTAGAGCATGTTATCCATTTTCTCAATCGGTCCTTTTGCATGATCTCGATCTAAAGTGTTGACAGTACCTCCCTCAAACACAACAGATGCTGCTTGCCCCACTGATTCCACCAACAATTTATTTTCTTTTACCATGAAGGCCGACAAGGAATAATTACCCAAAAATTGCCACTTCCTTATTTATGTTTGTCATGTTACTCAATTCCTGCAAGCCCTTATTTTGCTCTTTAGTTAGTTAAAGTCACAGCAATGTAACAAGCTTTTCTGACCAATCCAATGAGTCTGCACCATCCAATTACATCCATGTGGCCAACAAGGCGACTAACCCATACATCATTAGAATGTGAGAGGAAAAGTTAAAACTATTTTTTTCTAATTGAATGATTCAATTCCAATGTTAAGGTTATCTTAATGTATCTTCCTTTTCTGACCATTCCTCAGCCCACCTGAGGAAATCATTACTCCTTAGTTACGTTATAAACTCTTTCATGCTCCCACGTCAAATCACCCCATAACTTCTTTGAGATCAGTTAATACAAGACTATGTAACCTTAGAATCAAATCTTTCAGCTCCAATGTCAAGCTGTTACTAGGCACCCTCCCCACACAATACTCCATAGCCAAAATGCCTGCCCTGGTGTACCATGCATATAACTATCCTCTTTCCTATACAGGAGACCATTTATCCCATCAACTCATGTTAGTTTTCAGGGAAACAAACCCAATAGACTCCATCCATCTCTCCTTACTTCTCCATACCCCTGCATATTACTTTTTCCTACAATTTTCAGATATGCCTTCCATTACAACTCCCAACAATGCAGTAAAATTTGAAACATTTCTCATTGGACACAGAGGAAATACCAGGTCATTACTCTGAAGTAATCAGATAAAGTAGTATCAAAGACTACAACTGCGATTGAGGGCATTAATCACTGAAAGGATAATTAAAATTTGTAATAACTTTCAAGGAAGTTAATTAACTCTCAAACATTCCGTAAACACATGTAAATGGTATTATGGATAATACTAATAGTGACTGGCATGTGAAGACCTAAAATAGGCCTTTCCCACTCCCAATTTCACTCCCATTCTGCGGCAAATCTTGTCAAGTATTACGCTCAAGCTTTGTCTGACAGTCCTGTTAACAAGGACACTACAGTTTCATACAGTAGGAATTTAAAAAGGAGCACTCACAGACTTTTAGTGTTTTTTTTCTAGTGGCCCAGTCACATCAGGAGAGAGATAAGACCACTCACAGGTCAGTGAGAGAGACTTAAAAAGGAGTGTTTGTTAGCTTTCAATGTTTTCCAGCAGTCTAATCATATCATGATTCATTAGCAAGGACAAATAAAAATAAGGCTGGGACGAGCAGAGCGGCAACTGTGAGTGGACCAGTGTTGGAGTGGGCAGGCTTTGGCTCATCAGCTTTTGATGAGGCAAGTTTCTTTTCTTTAACCTCCTACTGTTAGTGTATAGTTGGGGCAGTGAAGATGGCTCTGGGACTGTGTCCTTTGTGTGAGATGTGGGAATCTGGGAGGCCCCCAGTCCTGCAGATAACCACATCTGCTTGATGACCTTTAGCCCATACAAGTAACTGAGGAGATGATAGATAGGAGCTACAGGAAAGTTGTCACCCCTAAGTTGCAGGGGGCAGGCACCTAGGTAACTTTCAGGAGAGGGAAAGGAAATGGTCAGCCAGTGCAGAGTGCACCTGTGGCAATTCCCCTTTATAATATGTATACCCACATGGGAGGGGGGAATGACCTACCAGAGAAAGCCACAGTGATCAGGTCTCTGGCACTGAGTCTGGCATTATGGCTCAGAAGTGAATGGGGGGAGAAGACGACTGTAGTAGTGATAGGGGATTACATAGAGGAGTAGACATGTGATTCTGTGGACTTGATAAGAGACATCTGAATGGTCTTTTGATTCAAAGGTGCCAGTGTTAGGGATGTATCGGATTAGGTCACATCAATCTAAAGGGTAAAGAGTGAGCAGCCAGAAGTTTCGATGCATATTAGCATCAATGACATAGGTAGGAAATGGGAGGAGGTCCTGAACAGAGAATATAGGGATATAGGTAGAAAGCTGAAAACAAGACCTACAAGGTAGTAAACTCTGGATTGTTGCCTGTGCCATGTCCCAGTGAGGCTAAGACTAGGACGATTTGGCAGATGAATGCGGGGGGGGGGTAGTGTTTCATATTTAGAAACATAGAAAACATATTTCTGGATTATTGGGATCTCTTCAGTGGAAGGTATGACCTGTATAAAAGGGTTTAATTATATTTGAACCCAAGTGGGACCAATATCCTTGCAGGCAGGTTTGCTAAAACTGCTGAGGGCTAAAATTAATTTGGCTGGGGGATGGGAAACTGAGTGATAGGGCTGGGGATGTGACAGTTCGTATACAAGCAGAGGTAGTGCGACTGTGAAGAAGGATAGGCAAATGATAGGACAAAATTACAGTCAGCAGACTCAACTAAAGTGTAAGATGGAGGACAAAAATCAAAAAGGGTGATGAATATAAACAGAACTCAAGATGTTATATTTGAATGCACACAGTATATGAAATAAGGTAGGTGACATTATAGCACGGTTAGAGATTATAGCAGATAACGATGCTTTGGGCATCACTGAGTTGTAGTTGAAAGATTACAGTTGGTAGCTGAACATCCAAGAATACATAATATATCGAAAAGACTGGCAGGTAGGCAGAGGGGGTGGTGTGGCTATGTTGGTAAAAAAAATATCAACTCCTTGGAAAGAGGTGACATAGGAACAAAAGATGGTAGAATCATTGTGGCAAGAGTTAAGAAACTGCAAGGGTAAAGGACCTTGATGGGAGTTATATACAGGCCTCCAAACAGTAGCCAGGATGTGGGCTACAAATTACAAGAGAGATAAAAAATGCATGTCAAAAGGGGGACAGTCATGTTGGATTTCAATACGCAGGTAAATTGGGAAAATCATGTTGGTGCTGATTTTAGATCTCAAGAGAGAGAATATGAGACTTTTTTTTTAGAGCAGCTTGTGGTTGAGTCCACAAGGAGATCAGCTATTCTGGATTGGGTGTTGTGTAATGAACCAGATTTGTTTAGGAACTTTAAGGTAAAAAAAAACCCTTAATATCCATAATATGATAGAATTCACCTTGCAATTTGAGAGGGACAAACTAAAGTCAAATGTATCAGTATTACAGTGGAGTACAGGGAATTACAAAAGCATGAGAGAGGAGCTGCAAAAATTGATTAGAAAAGGACACTAGCAGAGACGACGGCAGAGCAGCAACAGCTGGAGTTTCTGGAAGCAACTCAGAAAATGCAGGATAGATAAATCCCAAAAAAGTAGAAGTATTCCAAAGGCAGGACAACACACCCGTGGCTGACAAGGGGAGTCAATGTCAACAGAAAAGCAAAAGAGACGGCATATAACACAGCAAAAATTAGTGGGAAGTTGGAAGATTAGGAAGCTTTTAAAAACTAACAGAAGGCATCTCTAATAAATGCAATATTGAGTGAACAGATGAAATATGGTCAGCTAGTCAATAATATCAAAGAGGATACCAAACATTATTTTTCAGATACATGAAGAACATCCAGTGAACATTGCAACCAAAAGCAATGTCCAGACAGTTCATGAAATTAATTCTTTTACTGCTTCATTTAAACATGATTATGCTACTATTGAAACCTGTGAGTTGCATTATGATGGTGTGTTTTTGAGCTGATTGAGAGATCTGGTGCTTTGTTATCTCTGAGGGAATCCAGTAAGCTTTCAAGTGCAGTATGCGGCCTGAAGGCCAAGAAGCCTGGAGATGGAGGCAAAACAGATGGCTGAAGAGATTGTGGAGGCATTAGTAATGATCGTTCAAGAATCACTAGATTCTGGCATGGTTCCAGAAGACTGGAAAATTGCAAACGTCACTCCGCTCTTCAAGAAGGAAATTACAGGCCAGTTAGCCTGACCTCAGTGGTTGGGAGGATGTTGGAGCCAATTTTAAGGATGAGGTTTTGGGGTACTTGGAGGCACATGATAAGATGGGCATAATTTCCTTAAGGGAAAATCTTGCCTGAGAAATCTGTTGGAATTCTTTGCTGAAATAACAAGCAGAATAGACAAAGCAGAATGGGTGGGTGTTGTGTACTTGGATTTTCAAAAGGCCTTTGACAAGGTGCCACACATGGAGCAGCTCAGCAAGAGCCCATGGTATTACAGCAAAGATACTAGCATGGGTAGAGCATTGGCTAATTGCCAGGAGGAAAAGAGTGGGAATAAAGAGAGTCTTTTCTGATTGTTTGCCAGTGACTAGTGGTGTTCCTCAGGGTTCAATGCTGGGACCGTTTGTTTCTATGCTGTACGTCAATGAGTTGGATGAATTGACAGCTTTGTAGCCAAGTTTGCGAATGATACAAAGATAGGTGGAGGTAGTGTTGAGGAAGAAGGGAGGCTGCAGAGCACTTAAGAGTAGGAGAATGGGCAAAGAAATGGCAGAAACAATAGAATGTCAGAAAATACATGATCATGCACTTAGTAGAAGGGATAAAAGTATAGACTATTTTCTAAATTGAGAGAAAATTCAAATATCAGATAAGCAAGGGGACTTGGGAGTCACTAAAGGTCAACTTGCAGTTTGAATCAGTGGTGAGGAAGGCAAATGCAATGTTACAATTCATTTCTAGAGGACCAGAATATAAAAATAAGAATGTAATACTGAGTCTTTATAAGGCACTAGTAGGGCCTCACTTGGAATATTCAGAGTTGCTTTGGGCTCCTTATCTATGAAAGGATATGCTGACATTGGAGAGGTTTCAAAGGAGGTTTATGAAAATTATTCCAGGATTGAAAGGCTTATCATATGAGGAACAATTGATGGATCTGGGCCTGTACTGGCTGGACTTTATAAGAATGAGGGGAGATCTCACTGAAACCTATTGAATTTTGAAAGCCTTTGACAGAGTGTATGTGGAAAGGATGTTTCCAATAGTTAACATGTCTAAGTCCAGAGGGCACAGCCTCAGAATAGAGGAATGTCCATTTAGAATGGGATGAGGAGGAATTTCTTTAGTAGAGGGATTTGTTGTCACAGGAGGCTGTGGAGGATAGGTCATTGAATGTATTTATGGCGGAAGTTGATAGGTTCCTGGGTGTGAAAGATTACAGTAAGAAGGCAGGAGAATGGGGTTGTGAGGGAAATAGATCAGTTAATATCAAATTGTACAGAAGTCTTGGTGCATTGAAAGGCCTAATTCTGCTCCAGTGGCTTATGGATTAATGCCATATGCACATTTGAACAATTTAGCCACATTTGACAGTTATCCATTAATGCTCTACTTTCCTAGGAACAGCAACAGCCAACCTTCTAATGATTAAACCCAATACAACAAATTCCTGATGTCTCATGCAGTCTCGTCCATCACACTTTCTTTTGGTTAATAAAAGTTGACGTTTCAATTTCTATGGTAAGTTCATGTTTTCCATTCTTACCCTGTATCTCAAAGAACCTCGTAACAGAGTTCTTGCTGACTGGATACCATATATTTCAGCATATTTGATGCTGTCTCTGTTTGGTATACCCTCTAGACTGAATCCTGGGAAGAAACTCATTGGACGAGCATGGTCGAGTACAGCACCTCCAGCTGGGATTTCAACAACCTGCAGATTAAAAACATCCAATGAACTGTGTCTACAAAGAGGAGAGGAAAGGAGCTCACAAACAATACAGCGGCAACCTTCTACATGGTTTTCCCAACTGTCCAAGATAATTTGGGGGTAGAAAATCCCACAGAAAAATATTTATTCTATCAAAGTGAACTAGGAAAATCTTCTACTGCAGTTCCTTAAATCATATTCAGTACATCACTGCTTCTCTGAAATAGAATTCTTAAAGCCAAAGTTAACAATTTAAATTCCAGAGTTGCCATGATGGGATTTGAATTAGCCTTTTTGATTTGTTAAATAAGGTCTCTATATGATTCAAATGGTAATTCAACAACTGTACTGAATGATGCCTTATGAGGACAGGTTGAGACTGCTAGTGTTTTTCTCTTTGGAGAGGCGGAGGATGAGAGCTGATTGGATAGATGTTAAGAGGAACAGATACAATGGACAGCCAGACACTTCCTCCCAGGGCAGAAATGGTTAATACAAGGAGGCATAACATTTAGTCCTTTAGAGGAAAATATAAGAGGGGGGAAATGTCAAGAGGCAAGTTTGCTTGGTTATTTCTTTTTTAAAAAAAACACAGAGAGTGGTAAGTGCATGGAACGTGCTGCCAGAGGTGGTGGTAAAGGCAAATTCATTAGGGACATACAAGAGACTCTTCGATAGGCACATGGATGAAAGGAAAATGGAGAGCCATATGAGAGGGAAGGGCTAGATTGATCTTGGAAGTTAAAGGATTGGCACAACATCATGGGCCAAGGAGCATGTACCGTGCTGTACTGCTCAATGTTCTATGTGCTTACCCTACACAGTCCTAAGAGTTGTAGCTAAATAAGTTCCTTGGTTATCATGTACTACAAAAAAAATACTGAAGCACGTCCATGATACTGGAGTACAAATTATTACCAGTAAGCAAATTATTACAAGTGTTGAACAATGCTGTGACTCAGGCAGAATGGTAAAATAGGGCAACCAAACCACCGAGAGGCATTATTTTCACTGATACTAACAGTTCCACTGGGAATTCTAAATAATAAACATTGCCCTGAAAAAGTGCATCAAAGATACTGGTCAATCGAAGCATGTGTCCAGCTATTTCAGAGCTCCCAAAACTGTGTGGCTTGCTGGACCATTTAAGCGTGGCCCACGTTGGTGGATCTGAAGTTATATATCAGTCAGATCAGTTAAGCAAGTCAGATTTCTTCCAATGAAGGAAAGTGGTGAACGAGATCATGTTTTTAAGTGGAATTTGGTAGTGTTGTGATCAAAGACGTCAATAATGTGAATCTCACAGCTGCGTTGATGGGATTTGAATATGTATTTTTGTGTTGTTAGTCAAGTCTCCGGTTTACTGATCTGGTAATTTAACTGCTGCACCAACAAAACGTTCTTAAACTGCAGACAACTAATTGAAATCAGATACTGTTACCAAGAACACTTTAAATTACCTTATTAACTTGTTAAATTTAATGGTTAAGATGGTGTTACCTTCCACTGCCATATGGTTCCTATTTGCTCAAGTGCTGCTTGGAAGAATATGCTTTTAATAGCCATATCTGGGAAATGTAGCTATCTGCAAACAGAATTCAACTTGTAGATAATTAAAGCTACTTATAAAATTTAGGTCAATGGTGGGTGTTTGCAGCTCCTGGAGTCTGTGTCTAAGCTAGAGGTGAATCAAAGTAAATGTAGACGATTTGATCAGAAGTGGGCATAAAGTACAACGAATCCGATGTCAGACCACTACATGCATTAGGATGGATTGAACCCTTGCTAATGAGTTCTATCTGAAAGCAGTAATGATCACCTTCACAGTCAGTATTGAAAGATGCCGTTTATCACCAGTGAGAATTGCTTTTGCTCCTTATAAGAAAACAGTAAAACATGAACATTTTACCTGTCCATCATTTAAGAAAACAGCAGGACGGATAGTGTTCAATAAAGCTCCAGCTGGACTCCAGCTGAACTTGTATCCCAGAGGGTTATCAGAACATTCAGGGGCAGGGACACCCCCACAGAAAGATACGTATGATTCCACCTGAAGAAAAAGTCACAGCAACACAACTTATATTCCAGTGGAGTCAATACGCAAATCAGCATTTCTGATTAAATATCTACACCATTGTTTTATAGGACTTTAAAGACACCTAAGCATTCTTTCACCAGCTTGTGGGCGTAGTGGCATCAGCGCTGGACTTCGGGGGGCGAGAGGTCCTGAGTTCGAATCTGACTGGCTCCCTTGCACACTCTCCATCTGTGCCTGGGTTGAGTGTTGAGCTATCAACTCGACCTCGTAAAAAAAACAACCTGGAGAGGGATGGGCTCCGCCAGGTTTCAGTTGCCCAAGACATGTTGTACGATGACCAATCACAAAAAAGATCGGTGGAAAAAGCTTGTCATGATGGCGTCCCGACGACTCCACCAGGAGTTAAAGGCACACACACACACACACACACACACTCTTTAAACTGTTTTCAACTTTCGACTGCGCTTCAAGCTGCTTTTTATCTTATCCTGTAATTGACAATTTACAAATTTCTATTTTATTTAACTACAGTTATATTCTATGGATTACTATGATTAGTTAATTACTATGAATTTCTTAGCAACATACAATTCTATTCAAAAGCCTTAGGCACATATATATAGCTAGGGTGACTAAGACTATTGTACAGTACTGTGTCCACGTGGAGTGGAATACAAGTCTGTAAATCTGGCAGGAGCAAAGGATGTTGGGAATGGCAAGGGTGGAGTGCCGTGGGAGGGGTGTGGAACAGGTGGCAGAGAAGGAGTGCCAGGGTGGGAAGGGGGGGGGGCAGGACACACCCAGCCCTGATACACCAGACAAGGTCATTTGATTCCAAACAACTGATCTATTGATCATTGCAGAACATCTCTCTGGTGCTTCCTGCATCCTCCCCTTTTCCCAACTGTGATTCCCCTCTCCCTGTCCTCCTCCCGCTCTCAATCAACAGAAACCCAAGTCAGCATCAAGTTTATCATCACTCATATGTCATGAAATTTGTTTCTTTTTGAGAAGCAATACAGAGTAATACATAAAATTACTTCAGTACAGAAGTCTTAGATACCCTAACAATATAAATGTGCTTAAGATTTTGGAACAGTACTGTAAAAGTAGACAAATGGCACACTAGGCTTGTTCTGTAAAAATATTCAATATGCTATAGCTATGTTTAAGTCTCTAAAGGCTCAGAAAGAAGAATTTAAATAAGGAATTTCATTGAAAATTTTAAATACTATAAACTAAAATTTGAATTTTGATTGGACTAGTCCAAATGTAATTCAAAGAGGGAGGTGGAGATTACGGTGGAGATTAGCATCTTAAAACAATGGCACTCACTGTCGATCCTTGCTCCTTTGCTTCATCGAAACGACTCATTGCCAGCATGTGGTCAATCCCTGGATCCACACCAATCTCAGTTAAAATAGAAATCCCGGCATCCTGTGCACTAAACAAGAGAAGTATATGGAACGGCTATAGGGGAAGTACCCATAATTTTAATTACCAACACTTCTTCCTTTCTACTACCATGCTCATGGATACAGAGAAACCTCATCAAAAATCAGTCACTGAACAATATCAGGCCATTTATGTACAAAAACAAGGAATTAATACAAAGATCGTACAATGGCACAAATTGCTTCATCTCTAAATTTGGAAATTGTCACTCGAGTCCAAGTCATAAATATAAATGACTTAAATCTATGATACTAGTCTTAAAAACTATGAAAATTCATTACACTCTTCCTGAAACAAAATTCTATCACCATTTTACTCTCTGTCACAGTCAAAGTTCCATCCATGCTGTTATTGTTCCTTTTTAATGGCATGGGCTCTAGTCTGATGACAAGTTTATTATCTAATACTTTATTAGATGCTCTTTGGAATCCATACATAATGCACCAACTCTCTCTATGATATTAGAAAAACGTCTGTGTAGTCAAGAACAATTTTGTTAGAATATTCCATGTTATAATTTCCCAATCATTAAATACACAATAGTTAATAATTTTCTCATTATTGTTTCTAAAACTGAAGGTAAACGGATTGCCTAATGGTTATTTAATTTATCCCTTCATCCAAAAGGGTCCTGTAAAGTGAGCACAGGGAGTTAGGAAAGAAGCCAAGAAGCAGGATATCAAAGGTAGTACTCTGCCCAGCGTGGTGTTGGAAGCAAATATGATAGAGCCATTCATGAGGCTCTTGGATAGGCACATGAATGTGCAAGAAATGGAAGGATTTAGCCATTGTTCAGGCAAAAAGGATTAATTTGGCTGGGTAATTGATACCGAATTTGGGTCATAGGACCTGCTCCTGAGCTGTACTGTGCTGTTTTATCTTCTATGGACTATCACTTTAGAAAAGGAATGCAGGATTTGCAATTTTCTGGTCCAAATCTTTGGAGGATTAAGGCCAAGGGCTCTGCAATTTCCTCTCCCATCTCTCTTAGCAACCTCAGATGCATCTCAAGCACACTAGGTGATTTGTTTACTTTATGTATTGTGATTCTTTCTAATATCTCCTCTTTGCAACCCACCCAGAATTTCAAACACACCATTTTTTGCCGAGACTTCAGAAACATCTTCTCCCTTGGTAAAGACTGATATAATATATGCACTTATAACATTCTCAAGTTCTCTGCCTCTCCACAAGTCTATTTCCCTTTGGTCTCTCATCTGTCCCACTTCTTTTTGTACAACTGTTCGTGGAATTTTTTTAAATTCACATTTACTTCACAACATATGCCAGTGATATTAAATATGACTCTGATTCAGTTAGTTACCAGTCTTCTCTTATGCTGTCATTTCATCTCTTAATTCCTTCCCCTCTGAATTTTCTTTAATTGACCTGGTCCTCACTCATTTACATCAGCCCCACCTGCGCTACATTTTGCTCACCATCTTTCTGATCATCCAGAAAATTCTACTTTAATTTCCCTATGCTCCATTCTCATAGGAATATATCGATTCAGTTCAATATTGTTTAATGTCATTTCCCCTACACTTGTAAGAATGAAACAATTGTTTCTCCAGATTAAATGCAGTATATAAAAAACATAAAAAATAAAGAACACAATAACAATAATGATAAAACACACAATATATATAAATACACAAGATAGCTTATGCACACAATTGATGTTCGTCCATAAAGCGACACGAGGCTGTACATATAGTGACTGATGGGAAGTAATAAAGTCATGGTGGAGTTAGTGGGTGGAAGTGTTCATCAGCCTTGATGCTTGGGGAAAGTAATTTTTTTAAAGTCTCTAGTCCTGGTGTGAATGCTACGTAGCCTCCTCTCTGACGAGAGTGGGTCAAACAGTCTAGGAGCAGAGTGGGATCCTTCATGATGTTACTGACCCTTTTCCAGCACATTTCTGGCAAGTAGGCTGGTGCCAGTGATGAGCTGGGCAGCTTTGACCACCCTTTGTGGAGCCTCCCTCTCTGTCGCAGTGCAGTTTCTGTACCGTGCAGTTGTGCAGCTTGTTCAGATGTTCCCTACATCTGTAGAATGATGCGACTATGGACGTGCAAAGTCCGGCAATCTTCAGCCTCCTTAAAAGTAGAGGCATGGGTGAGCTTTCTTGACTGCACAGAATACGTTCTGGGATCATGAGAGGTTGTGTGTTGATGTGCACTCCCAGGAGTTTGAAACTGCTTCCACTTTCCACAACTGTGCCGTAAGTGTAAGGGGAGGGGTGAGCGGTGCACGTTCCGCTGAAGTTGATGACCATCTTCTTTGTCTTGTTGACATTTTGTTAGAGGTTATTTTCTTGGCACCAGGCCTAGAACTTTTCCGACTCCTCTCTGTAGGTCATCTTGTCATTGTTGGTAATGAACCCCACCACTGTTATATCATTGGCGAACGTGATGATGCGATTGTTCGGGTGTTTGCCCATGCAATCATGTGCGAGCAGAGTGTAGAGCAACAGGCTCAGTACACAGCCCTGGGGAGCACCCATAGAGAGGGTGACAGGGAGAGGGCACTGTCTGCACATCCTAACTGTCTGAAGTCTGTTCAGTAGGACGTCCAATACCCAGATGCACCGTGGTGTATTTAGACCAAGGAGCAGGAGTTAATTCGCCAGTGTCTGTGGGACAATAGTGTCAAATGCCAAACTAAAATCCAGAAACAGCTTTCTGATATAAGTGTCTTTGTTTTCTCGGTGTGTCAGGGCCAGGCGCAACATAGATGCTACATAGAGCAGTTCTGTCGCTAAGTGCATTGGTGATTTAACCATAATGGAATCATTCCCACTGATCAATTTTCCATTATACTGGAGTAAAGCAAAATAATACTTATACAAGTGTTCTTTATATTAGTATTTAATGAATTTATTTTAAAATAGGACAGGCTGCATGATAGCATAGTGATTAACACAATGTTTTATAGCGCCAGCGATCACAGATCAGGGTTCAATTCCTGGCACTATCTTTAAGTAGATTTATGTTCTCCCCATGATCGTGCTGGTTTTCTCCAGATGCTGCAGTTTCCTGCCAGTTCAGCTTAGAAATCTGTGGGCTTGCTATCTTGGTGCCTGAAGCATGGCGAGGTTTGTGGGCTCACTGATTTGATTTGATGCAAATGACACATTTTACTGTATGTTGTGTTTCAATCCACGTGACAAAAAAGCTATATCTTCTTTTCTTTGTATATAGAATGCCCATCACCATCACAAACTTGTTTTTGTAATGATATGAAACTATACAAGACTTTCAACAAGGTGTGTGTTTTGTTCTACAGTGGTTTAGTGTAGATAGAGTCTTAGAAACTCAAGCAATCTCTGGGCAAAGGTTTAAAGTGGAAAAAGGGACAATCAAAAAAATTGAGGAGATAAAGAAGAAAACTATATGTGCACGAGGCGGAGATGAATCTCTGAGCTGAGTACAAGCCACGGTAATATCAGTACATGAATGATTCAGCCAAGATACGCTAACATACATAAAGGTCAGTACAAGTCAGTGCTGTCCCATTGTGCTCTTTGTTATGTACCTTGCTGGTAACACAGTTTTCTTATGGAAGAAATAACATCACAATTCCTTGCCATGTATGGTATTGGCTGAATGCATGGGAATGCAGCCATATGAAACTTGCACAGAGGGCTAGAGAAAATCATTCTTTGAATTAGCTTATTCAGATTTATGTAAGCAATTACTGGGTGAGAGCATGACACATAGAAACATAGAAAACCTACAGCACCATACAGACCCTTCGGCCCACAAAGCTGTGCCGAACGTGCCCTTCCCTTAGAAATTACCAAGGTTTACCGATAGCCCTCTATTTTTCTGAGCTCCATGTACCTGTCCAGGAATTTTTTAACAGACCCTATCATACCCGCTTCCACCACCATCGCCGGCAGCCCATTTCATGGGCTCACCACTCTCTGCATCCATGACATCTCCTCTGTACCTACTTCCAAGCACCTTAAACCTGTGCCCTCTAGTGCTAGCCATTTCAGCCCTGGGAAAAAGCCTCTGACTATCCACACGATCAATGCCTCTCATCATCTTGTACACCTCTATCAGGTCACCTCTCATCCTCCTTCACTCTAAGGAAAAAAGGCCGAGTTAACTCAACCTATTCTCATTAGACATGCTCCCCAATCCAGGCAACATCCTTGAAAATCTCCTCTGCACTCTTTCTATAGTTTCCACATCCTTCCTGCAGTGAGGTGACCAGAACTGAGCACAGTACTCCAAGTGGGGTCTGACCAGGGTCCAATATAGCTGCAATATTACCTCTCGGCTCAATCCCATGATTGATGAAGGCCAAAGCACCGTATGCTTTCTTATCCACAAAGTCAACCTGCGCAGCAGCTTTGAGTGTACTATGAACTCAGACCCCAAGATCCCTCTGATCCTTCACACTGCCAAGAGTCTTACCATTAATAGTATATTCTGCCATCATATTTGACCTACCAAAATGAACCACCTCACACTTATCTGTGTTGAACTCCATCTGCCACTTCTCAGCCCAGTTTTGCATCCTATCAATGTCCTGCTGTAACCTCTGACAGCCCTCCACACTACCCACAACATCTCCAACATTTGTGTCATCAGCAAATTTACTAACCCATCCCTCCACTTCTTCATCCAGGTCATTTATAAAAATCACGAAGAGTAGGGGTCCCAGAACAGATCCCTGAGGCACACCACTGGTGACCGAACTCCATGCAGAATATGACCTGTCTACAACCACACTTTGCCTTCTGTAGGTAAGCCAGTTCTGGATCCACAAAGCAATGTCCCCTTGGGTCCCAAGCCTCCTTACTTTCTCAATAAGCCTTGCATGGGGTATCTCGTCAAATGCCTTGCTAAAATCCATATACATTACATCTACAGCTCTACCTTCATCAATGTGTTTTGTCACATCCTCAAAAAATTTCAATCAGGCTCGTAAGGCACAACCTGCCTTTCACAAAGCAATGCTGATTATTCCTAATCATATTATGCCTCTCCAAATGTTCATAAATCCTGTTAAGGTCTTCTCCATCAATTTACCAACCACTGAAGTAAGACTCACTGGTCTATAATTTCCTGGGCTATCTCTACTCACTTTCTTGAATAATGATACAACATCCTCAACCTTCCAATCCTCCGGAACCTCTCTTGTTCCCACTGATGATGCAAACATCATCGCCAGAGGCTCAGCAAATTCCTCCCTTGTCTCCCACAGTAGCCAGGGATACATCTCATCTGGTCCTGGTGACTTTTCCAACTTGATGCTTTCCAAAAGCTTCTGCACATTCCCTTTTTTTAATATCTACATGCTCAAGCTTTTCAGGCCACTGCAAGTCATCCCTACAATCGCCAAGATCCTTTTCCATAGTGAATACTGAAGCAAAGTACTCATTAAGTAGCTCTGCTATCTCCTCCAGTTCCATACACACTTTTCCACTGTCACACTTGATTGGTCCTATTCTCTGAAGTCTTATCCACTTGCTCTTCACATACTTGTAGAATGCCTTGGGGTTTTCCTTAAACCTGTCAGTCAAGCCTTCTCATGGCCCCTTCTTGCTCTCCTAATTTCTTTCTTAAGCTCCTTCTTGTTAGCAGTATAATTTTCTAGATCTCTATCATTACCTAGTTTTCTGAACCTTTCGTAAGCTGCTCTTTTCTTCTTGACTAGATTTACAACAGCCTTTGTACACCACAGTTCCTGTACCCTACCATCCTTTCCCTGTCTCATTAGAATGTACCCATGCAGAACTTAGAAATAGGTACAGAGGAGATGTCAGGGGTAAGTTGCTATTTTATTTATTTTTTTTACATAGAGAGGTGAGTGCGAGGAATAGGTTGCTGGCGGTGGTGGTGGATGCTGAAACAATAGCGTCTTTTAAGAGACTTCTGGATGGCTACATGGAGCTTAGAAACATAGAGGGCTATGGGTAAAGCCTAGGTAGTTCTAAGGTAGGGACATGCTCGGCACAGCTTTGTGGGCGGAAGGGCCTGTATTGTGCTGTATGTTTTCAACGTTTC
Organism: Hemitrygon akajei; assembly: GCF_048418815.1. Classification (NCBI taxonomy): domain Eukaryota; kingdom Metazoa; phylum Chordata; class Chondrichthyes; order Myliobatiformes; family Dasyatidae; genus Hemitrygon; species Hemitrygon akajei. The sequence continues at coordinate 140,725,838 of NC_133133.1, read as the reverse complement.
TATGTTTCTAAGTAACTCCACACAAATATCCCCTGAATATTTGCCACATTTCTTCCGCATGTTTCCCTGAGAACATCTGTTCCCAATTTATGCTTCCAAGTTCCTGCCTGATAGCTTCATATTTCCCCTTACTCCAATATAATGTTTTCCTAACTTGTCTGTTCCTGTCCCTCTCCAATGCTATGGTAAAGGAGATAGAATTGTGATCACTATCTCCAAAATGCTCTCCCACGGAGAGATCTGACACCTGACCAGGTTCATTTCCCAATACCAGATCAAGTACAGCCTCTCTTCTTGTAGGCTTATCTACATACTGTGTCAAGAAACCTTCCTGAACACACCTAACTCCACCCCATCTAAACCCCTCGCTCTAGGGACATGCCAGTCAATATCTGTGATTTAAAATCTCCCACCACAACAACCCTGTTGTTATTACACCTTTTCAGAATCTGTCTCCCTATCTGTCCCTGTTACTATTGGGTGGTCTGTAAAAAACACCCAGTAGAGTTATAGCCCACTTCCTGTTCCTAACTTCCACCCACAGACACTCCGTAGACAATCCCTCCATGTTTTCCTCCTTTTCTGCAGCCCTGACACTATCTCTGATCAACAGTGCCAACACGGGGAAGCTATGAAATTTGCAACTTCAAGGTGAAACAAAGATGTCAAACAAGAACTAAGCAGCAAATCCATTTTTGATGTACGTATTTCTAGGAGGTAAATCAGCAAGTGCAGCTTTGAAATAATTAAGAATTACCCAAATATCTGAGTACTTGAGCATATGACAACAGGGTTTCTGTGCTGTCAATCATAAGGAAATATCAACAGTGGCTTCTAGATCCTACATTGTACTGCCAACAACAGGCTGCCTATCACTGCCTTCAGAGAATGACTACATCTTGATGTAACATCATAGAGAGACTCATTGACATCAACTAGAAACTTCACTCATTTGGGTTAGGTTGGTACTTGTGTTTGAAGGACAGTATTAGGGATGGAAGTGACATTCAGTCTGGGGATACTGAAAATAATGGGTTCTAGCCAATACAGAGAGAAGAGCATCAGCTTGAGTTGGAGCAAAGTGCGCCATGGCAACCAAGAAAGTACATGTGAAAAGGAAACACAAGAGACTGCAGATGCTGGAATATGGAATATCACAGAAATGATGGAAGAACTCAATTGATCAGGCAGCATCTATGGAGGGAAATAGAAAGTCGGCATTTTGAGTTGATACCCTTCCTCTGGAGTGAAAGATAGAGGGGAGATGGCCAGTATAGAATGATGGGAGAGAAAGATTGAAGCAAGAGCTGGCAGATGATAGGTGGATCTAAATGAGGAGGGATGAAAGTCAGATGGACCAGGGGAGAGAGACAAGTGGAGGCATCAAAGAAATGATGATGGAATCTGCTACGAGGAGGTATAGCACACAATCATGAGAGGGAGATGGGGAGAACAGATGTGAGTGCTGAGGCAGGGGAACGAGTGGAAACAGTATGTTCGTGGTTCTGGGTTGTAGAATACTCAGATGGAATATACGGTGCTGCTTCGCTGAATTGCACTTAGTCTCAACTTGGCAGCTAAGGACAGACATGTCAGTGTAGGAATGGGAAAGAGAATTAAAATGACTAGCAACAGGGAGATCCGGATGGCCATCTATAGCGGATAGAATTTTTGTTAGATGGATAGGTGGAAAGAAATTTGGCAGTGTCTAAGTTATCCTTACTGCCCACCCTGATCCCTTCCCACTCTCCAGATGCTGACTGCACACTTCCTTCATGAATAAAGTACCCACCAACTACTGCTGGTCATCTGTCAGCTCATTCCCCAAGTGTCCTTGTCTATCTCCATCTACTGTCTTAAGTATTTACTTAATAAGTAATTATGCAATGTTATTTCAAAATCTACCAGGAATGTGTCAATCCTTGATTTTGTTTTTGCCATTTCCTCCCCGTGCATTTCTCTGATGAAACTGCTTCCCCTAGTTAATGACTGATGGTGCAGTAGATAGAGTACTTCACATTTTTAACATCACTTCCCAAAGTGAAAACATTAGGAAATGTATAAAGAAAAACAAAAGTGCTTCAAGTGCATTTTCAAAAGAACAGTCAACTGAAAGGTCAGACTTCTCACAGCAATTTTTTAAATCCTGGTAAAATTCCACAAGGAACAGTCAGGTCTTCCTAGAATACCCACCTCTCATGCATTTCCTTCATTTCAGGGGACAGGTAGCTTGCTAACACCATGTTCACCTTATGTTTGATGCATTCCTTCATCACCATCGGATGAAAACTAGTGGGCAGTAAACTAAATGGGGATTAAAAATCATAAAAAGATATAAAGACAGCTTTAGAGTAAGAATGGTCAACATAAGCCCAAGATCTCAGCATACAGATTTGTTGGTCAGTATGTGCTTATCTAGAATTAGAAAATTTCACTAATCCTTTTAAGCAGATCTCATAAATAATGTACAAAAATGTCATCATAAAACTTTACATTATAAATTGCCTCCATTAAATAGTGTTCTTGTATATCTGCAGCAAACATCATTAATAACAGTTTATCTGAACTCTCTAGTTTTAATGAGCACCGTGTTCCAGAGTGCAAATGGGATCACACCGATGCAAGTTGCTCCTTTTCAACAAACTTAATGTCCATCCTCCTAATCCTGCATGGTGGTAAATAAAATAAACTCCTGCAGAAAAGTAATTACATGCATCCAAAAGTATTCTCAAAATGATTACCAGACAAGATTGAAGTCTGACAAGACTGGCATTAATTAATACAAGTTAGCTGAGAGGACTGCAATCTTACCTGATTACAATGTCATGTGATTGCACCAGTTCTGAGAGTTTATCATGTTCCTTATGCACATCGAGTGTAACAGGAGTGGTGTGATTGTAGTTTGCAACCAGCTTATCCAACTGGTCTTTCAGATTAGAAGCTAAAGAATAAAAAGAAAACAGATTAACCTTCAGCTCTTCCTTTGCTTCAGACGTCATTAAAATGTAAAATTTAAAACCTGCAATTTTGAACTATTAAGAGCAGCAATAAAATTATTGGTTAGTGACAGATCTTCCAAATAAAGCTAAAGGTTTAAAGCTAAAGCTGGTCATCCAGAGCAGTTGTAAAGGAGTGCTGTGCCACCAGATATGCAGTCTTTAAGTGAGACACTAAAGTAATTTATATCGCAAGTCTTTCTTATAGCTAGCTGCAGTTTGGAAGCGGTGACAAACATTGAGCAAAAGTTCAGCATTTTTAGTGGCCATTCCACAAACACTCCAAGCATTCCAGTTGTAGAATATACTGCAGGTGCTGTAAATCCGACAGCAAAAAGTGCTGGAGATATTCAACAGGCCAGGCAGCATCAGTGGAGAAAGAAACTGTTCACATTTCCGATCAATGATTTTGTTGAAGGTCATCAACCCAAAATGTTAACCACTTTCTCTTCAGAAATGCTGCTTCCTTCCAACATTACCTATTTTTATGTAAACATGCTCATAAATACCACCTCCTTTGAGCTGTTTGCCTCAGTTTATCACTTAAAATAATGAAAACTACAGTAAACTCCTTAAACCTACATTCACTGTCATTAGAATGTGACAACATAAAGTCCAGTAAGTGTGGGAGAATGGGCTATGAAGATGGAATATAGTCTAGCTTAAGTGCGGGGTTATATTCTTTGATAGGAAGAATAAAATTGGAGACTATTTCTAACTGGGGAGACAAGTCAAAACTCCGAGATGCAAAAGAACCTAGAGGTTCTTGTTCAGGACTCCATTCAGGCTAACTTGCAAATTGATTCAGTTGCAAAGAAGGCGAATGCAATGTTAGCATTCATTTCCAGAGAATGAGAGTATGCAAGGAAAGGTATACTGGTAAAGCTTTGTAAGGCAAAGGTCAGACCTCATTCAGAATATCATGAGCAATTTTTGGCCACGTATCCAAGAGAAAATATGCTGGCCCTGAATGGGAGGTCTATGAGAATGATCCCAGGAATCAAAAGGTTAACATACGAGGACACAAGGAGCATTTGATGGCTCTGGACCTGTATTTGATAGGGTATAGAAGGATGGGGTGGGGTGGGGGGGGGGGGGGAGACGTAGAAGGGGATCTCATTGAAACTTACCAGATACATGAAAAGCCTGGATGTCTGGATAGGGTGGACATGGAGAGGATACTCCTGTTAGTGGGAGAGTCTAGTATCTGAGGGCACAGCCTCAGAATAAACAGACATCCTGAAAAACTGGAGGCACGGCGAAGATAAGATAGCGCTAAACGGTGACTCCTTTGTTTGCACCTTTGGAAATAGCTCTATTTCCATCTTTAATATCTTTATTTTTCCCTTTCAGGGTTCTTTTGAAGACCCTAACCTGGAATTACATGCTGACTTCAGTTCTGTGCAAGAATGGGACCCGCTCTTGGGGTTCCATAACTGGCCATTGTTCGGCACGCCAAGGGTTCGGCCTGAGAATCCGGCTCCAACTCAGAAGCTTAAGATCTCGGGACTCTGGAGACGGGCAGATCGAGGGTCGGTGTCACAGCAGGAAACCCATGTGTCATTGGGGGAGTCAGGATATCTGCTGTGGGCCCAAAGACCTGAGATCTTTGCGATCTTCTGGCACAGAGCTCGGAAAAAGTGTTGTAACGGACTTTTAACATCATAAACCAGCCAGCTGTTTGTTATGTCTCCAATCACACAGGTGAAAAACGTAGACACCTCCTTCTCCCTATTAGGGAGAGAGAGAATCTGCGGTATGTCATATGCCAGACGAAACGCAAAGTCTTTGGGGTAACTGCAAGTCTGTGTCTTTGCTACTGCTTTGCTCACACTGTGTGCTCGGTGGTAGTACTACTGATGCTTGGTTTTTTTGTTGCCGGTGGGGGGGGGGGGGGGGGGGAGGGGATTGTTCCTCGCTGCCACTTACGCATGGGAGGGAGGGGAGCTGGGGGGTGGACTTTGAGGTTCTTATACTTAACTGTCATTCATTCTTTGGGGCACTTCTCTGTTTTCGTGGATGTTTGCAAAGAAAAAGCATTTCAGGATGTACGTTGTATACATTTTTCTGACATTAAATTGGACCTTTGAATATCCCTTTAAAACCGAGATGAGGAAGAACTTCAGCTTGAGGGTGGTGAATCTATTGTCACAGAGGGCTGTGCAGACCAAGTCATGAGTATATTAAAGGCAGAAATTGATTAGTAAGGGGAATTAGGGTAATGAGGAGAAGGCAGTAGGATAGGGTTGAAAAAGAACAGCATCAACTGAATGGTGGAACAGACCCAATGGGTCTAATGGCTTAATTCTGCTCCTATATACTCTAAACGTAAAATTTACTAGGGTCTGGATTTGCTATCTCAAAGATCAAAAGTTCAAAGTAGATTTATAATCAAAGTGCATATATATTGTCATATAGAGCCCTACAATTCATTTTCTTACAGACATACTCAATAAATCCATAAGAGAATAATAACTATGATAGAATCAATTAAAGACTGCACCAACTTCAATGTTCAACCAGTGTGCAAAAGGCAACAAACAAAAAGAAATAATAATAAATAAACAAACAAACAAACAAACAGGCGGTAAATATCAAGAACATGAGAAGAATAGTCCTTGAAAGTGAATCCATCGGTTGTGGGAACATTTCAATGATGGGGCAAGTTAAGTGGAGTCCTTTGGTTCAAGAGGCTGATGGCTGAATGGTAGTAACTGTTCCTGAACCCGGTGGTGTGAGTCCTGATGCTCCTGTACCTTCTTCCTGAAGGCAGCAGAGAATAAAGAGTGTAACTTGGGTGGTGGGAGTCCCTGATAATGGATTCTGCTTTCCTGTGACAACACTTCGTATAGATAGGCTCAATGGTAGGGAAGGCTTTACCTGTGATGGACTAAGCCATATCCACTCTTCTTTTCCATTCAAGGGCATTCGTGGTTCCATACCAGGCCATGAAGCAATCAGTCAAACTCTCCACCGCAAATCTATAGAAGTCTGTCAAAATTTTAGATGTCATGCCAAAAATTCACTCACTCCTTAGGAAGCAGAGGCTGCAGTCCTTCCTTCAAAATTGCACTTCTGTGCTGGGCCTAGGACAGGTCTTCTGAAATTATTTCACCAAGGAATTTAAAGCTGCTGACCCTCTAATCTTTTGACCATCCGATTTGTTCTGGCTCATGGACCTCTAGTTTCCTCCTCCTGAAGTCTATAATCATCTCCTCGGGCTTGTTGGCATTAAGCAAGAGGTTGTTATGGCACCACAGCCAGGTTTTCAATCTCCCTTCTATAAGCTGATATGTCACCATCATTGACTTGGCCTACAACAGTGGTGTATTAGCAAACTGGAATACAGCAATAGAACTGTGCGTAGCCACACATCATAAATATAAAGTGAGTAGAGCAGAGGGCTAAGCTCACAGCCTTGTGGTAAACCAGTGCTGATGGAGGTCGTGGCAGAGATGCTGCTACCAATCCAAACTGACAGGGGTTTGCAAGTGAGGAAATCGAGAAACCAATTCCACAAGAAGGTATTGGGTCCAAGGACTTGAAGCTTATTGATTACTTTGAGAGGATTATGGTATCGAAAGCCAAGTTGTAGTCAATACAGTGAATCCTGATGTATGCATCTTTGCTATCCTGATGTTCCAGGGTTGACTGAAAACGAATGAAATGGATATCTGTTGTTGACTTGTTACTCTAGTATGCAAACTGGAGTGGATCCAAGTCACTTCTCAGACATTTGATATGTTTCATCACTGATGTCTCAAAGCACTCCATCACAGTGGATGTAAGTGCTACTGGATGATAGTCCTTGAGGCAGGCAGGTTACCATGTTATTCTTAGGCACCGGTATTAGTGAAGTCTGCTTGAAGCAGGTGCTGGAGCAAGAAGTTAAAGATCTTGGTGAACACTCCAGCCAGATGATCAGCACAGGTGATTAATACTTGGCCAGGTACCCCGTCTGGGCCAGATGCTTTTCGTGTGTTCACCCACCTGAAGACTCCTCACACATTGGCCTCAGAAACAGAAATCATAGGATCATCAGTGGCTGGGGGAGTTTGTGATGGTTCCTCCATATTCTGACAATCAAAGCAAGCATAGAAAACATCACCAGTTAAGACAGAACCTGCTCACTTACCAACAGATATTTCGATGTCAGTGTCTTTAGTGAAATACTGCAAGGCAGGCCCAGACACATACCCAGCTCCAAGCAACAGCACTCTCCCTTTTGGACTCATTGTTCTGATTTGAGCAGACTCCCTACAAAGACGGATATCACAGTAAAGCTGCAGACTGTGAAACAACTCAAACAATATTATTTAAAATATGGAAATTGCTCAAATTAATAAACTTTAAAATAGCAATCAAATTTTGCTTCAAATGTTAACAAACAGTGCCGCACCAACAAGACTCATTAGATTATACACGGACATCAGTACATGTTCAATGCTATCCAGGCAGTTGCTAATTTAATACAACTATTTTTACCCTCCAGTCTGATCGCTCACAGTGACGCATGTCCTTGTATTAAAAAAATCATTCACTCATTCTGCGTGTTCCCTCCCTCTAACTTATATGACCAGTGTGTGCAAAAATCATGGCCTGCTCAATTTTTGCCCAGTGTCAACATGTGCGCATTGAATAATTTCTTCAATAAAAACAGTATAAATAATCCAGTTCTAAAATATGCAGACAAATCACTGCAAAACTCCACAATGCCAACATCATCTGCACCAAAAACCAGAAAAGGTAATGTGATTGCGTACAATCGTGAAATGTACTGAACATGCCAACGAGGTGGAGGGTGACAACCTTTTGTGCACGTTTTAAAATCCTTTGTGTTTGAGTAGCAAAAGATGTGTGCATACGAACACCATGGGACCGTAAGACATAGGAGCAGAATTAGGCCATTCAGCCCATCGAGTCTGCTTCACCATTCAATCATGGCTGATCCCAAATCCCACCCAACCGCATACACCTGCCTATTTCCCATATCCCTTGATGCCCTGACCAATCAGGAAACTATCAGCTTCCACCTTAAATATGCCCACCTATTTGGTCTCCGCTGCAGTCTGTGGCAGAGCATTCCACAGATTCACTACTCCCCGGCTAAAAACATTCCTCCTTACTTCTGTTCAAAAAGGTCGCCGCTCAATTTTGAGACTGTGCCCTCTAGTTCTGGATATCCCTATCATAGGAAGCATCCTCTCCACATCCACCTTATCTAGTCCTTTCAACATCCGGTAGGCTTCAATTGGATTCTTCAATTCTGTTGAATTCCAGTGAGTACAAACCCAAAGCTGCCAAACGCTCCTCATATGTTAATGCTTCCATTCCTGGAATCAACCTCGTAAACCTCCTCTGGACCCTTTCCAAATACAACACATCCTTTCTGAGCTATGGGAAACCTTAGAGGGAACATTGGCTCTCGTGTTGGAAACCTATCACAAGGCCCTTGCCCTTTACTTCACACTCAGTTGCCAGCTTCCTTCCTGCTCTATAATCAATCCATTTACAAAGCACACCACCAGACAAGCAGACTGACCCACAAACTGAGCAGCAAAGTTAATACACATGCTACCTGAAACGCTCCTTCCAGGAGTGAAATGGGAGTTTAGCAGAAGCACTACCTTCAGTTAATCATTGTCTTGGAATCAAAATTGTTAATCTCTGGTTCATAGTTTAGCCTACGCTTCAGTGGTAATGTTCACAGTTCCAAACAGACACTTCCCCTCAACCATTCAGTTCACGAATTAAGCAACACTATGACTACTTTAATCACTTTGTGCTAAAATGGACTTGGTTTTCTTCATTCCACAATGCGTTCTTTTTTGTAGGAATTATTTATGATTAATACTTTTTCTTTGAATGCTGCTTATATGACACTATATGCCTGTGATGCTCTGCAAGTAAATTTCTCATTGCACCTGTGCACACGTGTATTTGTAGACACATGACAAGATACTCGACTTTGACCTAGCTTTTGCAAAACACCATCCTTCTGATGAGCCATGTGATTAAATGGCAAGCAAAACTTACACTAATAATAAAGATCAAGTGATAGTTTTTGGGATCCAATGAAAGGTCTCGGCCCAAAATACCGACTGGTCATTTCACTCTATACATGCTGTCTGGCCTGATGAGTTCCTCCAGTTCAAGATTTCCAGCATCTGCAGAATATCTTAGGTCTCCATTTTTTCTGATTAGTGCACTGCTGGCTAGGTTGCTAGGAAAGAGCAATCCCTTTGCAACACTGACCAATTCCTATTCATGTTGTAACCAAAGCCAATCCTAGGCCTAGTGGTGCAATAATAGACCTTGCACGAATGCTGTATTGTCATGTGGTAAGGAAGAGGGGGAAAAAAAAACCAGAAAGAACAAGCCCTACCCAAGAAACAGCAATAAAAACTGTGGATTTCCTGCCTCGTCGGTTCTCAAACCTGTCAGAAATATTGAATAGTCCTGAAAGTCTCTAATCATCGAACAAGTGCAATGTATTCTTTTGGAAATGCTGCCGTCTCCCACCCTTATTTCCTCTCCCCCACCCTCTCCACCTCTCCATCACTCACACCTTCCTTCCTCCAAATCCCCTTCCCACTTCCTTCTCTTTATGCCATGGTCCATAAAGCCCCCCATCACTTATCACCTGCTAACTTCTTCTATCATTCCACTCTCCCCTCCCATCATCTCTTCCTTCACCTGGATCCTCCTAACACGTTACCTCCTGAACCAACCCTTACCCTCTTCTAGCTGGCTCCCCCACCTCTTCTTTCCAACCCTGATGAAGGGCACCAACCCAAAACATCAATCCCATTTCCCTCCATAGATGCCACCTGACTCATTGAGTTCCTCCAGTATTTTGTGTGTTGCTCCTGGGTTTCAACATCTGCAGTTTTTCTTGTATTTCCACCTATCTCTTGGCTCCACCACTGCTCTCTACATTTTTAAAAAAATATTATTCCATCTCCCCTCAGTACAGGTGAAGAGTGTTGACCCATCCAGTGCCCTCCTGAGGCTCTATTTTTCCAGCTTTTGATGTTGCTCCAGATTCCAGTGTCTGAAGTCTCTTGTGTCTGCAAACTCCAGAGGAAGATGGCCAATTCATAACTCTACCTTAAAAAACCCCATATAATTTCTCGTGGTGTGCCCTAATAGTAGCTTTACAAAACCTGATAGGCTTCTATTAAGACTACTTACAACTATAGAAGAAGTTAGTTGCATTATGGTATTTTTGGCAGCGTTTTGCAATTGAAAATTGATTCTCTCTTACTTCCTCATCCAGAACAAAACTTGACAATGATTTCCTCTCATAAAAAATAACAGTGCTTTCTGATCTCAATCAGTTCACGAACCCTTTACAAGATCTCCAGACCAGTTGCAAATGGGATGTTATTTCTCCGTGCAAAAGCACTTTTTTAAGCGTCACTGGGGAACTTGGATCACAGAGCAATGCAAACACAAAGATGACACACCGGTGGTTCTATTGCATTAGGAGTTTGAGGAGATTTGGTATGTCGCCGAAGATGAACAGATTTTATGGATGTCCCGTGAAGAGCATTCTGACCGGTTGCATCACCATCTGGTACGGAGATTGCAAGAGGCTGCAGAGGGTTGTAGACACAGCCAGCTCCATTACCGACACAACCCTCCCCACCCTCCAGGGCATTCTCAAAAGACGGTGCCTCAAAGTGGCGGCATCCATTATTAAGGATGCTCACTAATAGGATTAGCCCACTTCTGGTCAATCCCATTAGAGAGGTGGGGCAAGACCCACATTCAATGACTTAGGGATAGCTTCATCCTCATCACCATCAGATTTCTATACAGTCCATGATCACTACCTCGTTATTCCTTTTTTATATTGCACTATTTATTTTTGTAAGTTATAGATTTTTATGCATTTTCTGTAAAAAAAAACTGAAATTTTGAAATTTCAGATCATATGATAATTAATCTGACTCTGATTACATTATCATGGGAATATCTGCCACTTGGCATTTCTAAAATATCACGCCCCCAAGTAGCATTAGCCGAGAAGGTCTCTAGGCCGAGGAAATTACTAATGTTGCATGCTCTACCCCAGAATGAAATGACCTTCGACCTCTATCTCAGGCACTCGCTGGTTCCACTCCTTTCTTTGCTGAAGCTCATATGGTGCAATAAATCTCAAATTCCCCTCATCCCTCTATTAACTGGTTTCTCACACCTGAACTCCACAAGCCACATTACCAGTCTTGCCCATCACAAAGAGCATCCTTTCTAATCCAACATCTCCCGCCCAGCATCAGCTTCAACTTTTTACCAAACCCTCCTCCCCCACCTATACATCACTGACGACCCTTCTCCACTAAATGCTGGGCTCCGCTGCTCTCCCTCCTACAACCAGCCCCATTCCGTCGGTGTTTGCTACTCTAGCATTTTAATGCACCCTAATAAGTGCACTCAAATGCTCCGGATGAAATGTGCTCTCGAGTGGTTAAAATCAATTTCAAAATTTGATCTACGCAACAAACAGAGTAGCCATTGTTTCTAGAGTGGCTCTTAATGTTATTCTCATGATGACTTAATCCATTCAGACACTATTTTGCATTCTCTGCAGCATTTTATTCAGATTTATCATGCTGCATATGAGCAACTTCATAAGGTCCAATATTGTTAGAACTTCAGTTTAGTCAGACCCTGCATAGTTATGGAGCAGTGCTCCTATGGGGGAGTTGAGGAGGGGAAGCAAATCATGCCCCATAGAGAGGCAGAGACATTTATAGACGTTGAGTGGAGGAACCATCCTATTTATATTAAATAACCAGCCTTTCCCCTTAGTCAAATCTGAGTTTGCAGCTAAATTTATCATTGTAACATTCAAATGTTAGCAGGAACTGAATTAGATTTAAACCAGAGAACCTCAACTTGGAAAAGTCTAATACATTACTTCACTTGTGAAAAGGTTTTAAATGAACTATTCTGGTCTCATTCTTAAAATAATGGAATGCCAGCATCATTACAAGAAAAAAAATTATTATTTAGTAACAAAATAACTGAATTGCTTAGATAGAGATAAGGGAGTTATCTCAGGAATGAATGGTTGAATGCCAAATTTACAATATTTTAAAAATTTGAGCATTGGACACAAAGGGTTATCAATATACACTCTAAAAAGCAATGAGCAGAGGTGATCTCAAGCCCAGTACAGGAAAGGGTGATGGATACAGAATCAGTTACATTTTTCAACAGCAAATTGATTAGGAATGAGGGAAAACTTAACTTGCTGGGCTTCATGGAAGGATCATGGATAGCTCCAGCAAGGTAATAGTTAAGGGTTGAATGGTCTTTGCACTTTAGCCACTCTATAGCTTTGCAATTACATTCATGTTAAAGTTACATCACAAAATATAACTTCCAACTGTTCAGAACATAAAGTTATGGTGCAACTTTGGAGCATGAGAAAATTGCCAAATTTAGTACACAGATCAACTGGGCATGGTGCGTTTATACTGAAAGTACAACCTCGATTTTGTGATGCAAAATTCCATCCTACTTCAATTTTTTTTTTAACTACAGGATACTATTACAATAGAAACAATAAACCAAAGGACAAAGACCACAAAAGACAGAAGAGGAACTCTCAGAATGCAAAACTCCAGGTTGTATTTACTGATGTTACAAATCATACAGGACAGCTGTATTCACGTGCTGGTGATCTTTGCTGCAAGTAAGTATGTTATGGTCACGATCTGACAATAATCACAGGACAATCCAAACTCACTGAGTTGAATAACTTAGTACACATGATGCCTTGGTTCATCTACGAGCAAAGATCACACAGAGGGCACATACCACCAGCATCGAAAAGAGTTTAATAATTTGTAAATCAGCCTGATTTAAACTTCACTGAAATATTAATGTTTTTGGGTTAGCAGTTTCTGACTGGAGGAGCTCAGTTATGCATTTAACACATTGTACAGTGAACAGCTGAAACTAAAGGGGTGTACCTGTTTGCTCTCAGCTTCTGTATGTATTTGAACTTCGGAGTCAAAGAACCATTAGACGCAATTACAGCCTAGAAAAAAAATTAACATTGAAATAGGCACATGCATTTCATGTGACAGAGGTTGTATCAGCCTATAAATCTTAAATGTTTCTAAATGTCAAGGATGAAATTATACTTACATTACGGACAACCGGAGTGAAACTACTCTCTTTTTCAAAGGGCTGTGTAGCATCTGACGCCAGCTATAAAGCAAGAGAGAAAGATGTGGAAACATTCCTTTTCCGTGTACATTGTTAAAGCCCAGAATACAAGGCAATGATTTTTTTTCCAAAGGGCTCTGCTCCAACTGCAAACATTGCCTCAAATGTAATCAGTAATGGAAGCACAACCCACTTCAGTAAAGGTCAGTCGATATGATACCAAGCATCCTACACCAAATTTGAAGTACGAATTTGCTCTCCTGTTTGCAAGCAAAAAATGCTTTGTCTAGCTCAAAAAAAAACCTGACTGAAGCTTCTTTGCAGAACTAGAGAATGTCAAACCAGTCCAAAAGTCAACACACAGACTATCGGAGTCTTCTGTATGCTAGTCAAAACCAAATTAATAGTTATTGCTATCTCATTCATTATGGCAATGGCTTCCACACAGTTTGAGAAAATTGCTGCTGAAAACAGTCCATCTTTTCACAATAAGCTGTCTGGCACAAGAACATACAATTGCCCAAAGCTACCTCACCGCAACAACTAACTGTATTGCCTCCTAGAAGTTCAACACACTACTTTTACAAAAATAGAAACCCAGTTAAAGGGTGCAACAAACTTATCAAAAAGTGACTTTGAAATGGTGGATACAGCCAAAAAAAATTACATGTTGCACATTAATTTCGAATGATTGGACTTTGTTGAACACTCTTTTGCCTATTTAATACTCAGGTAGCATATTTGTTTGTGATAAACAGTTGTCTGGAAAGAAATACAAAAGACCAGTAAGAATTTCTACAAGCATAATAAATAAGAAGAGAGCTATCTATCTATAAAGTTATTAGTTTTTCAAAGGATGAGACTGGGGAATTAATAAGGTGTTGCTGCAGTCTTCATAGCAGAAGGCAATGAATACATTACAAGACAAGTAAAAATCTTTAAGCAAAAGGGTGGTAGAACACTAAGTAATAATATGTTATTATTATAGAAATAAAAACTTGTAGAACTGAAGACAGATAAGCTCTCGTGACTGGATGGCCAGCATGTCCTGGTTTGAAAAGAAATGGCTATAGATACCATGATGCATTGTCTGTGATCTTCAGAAAATCCTTCTGTTTTACAACTATCCTGGGCAATAGGATTCAAATACAACACCCCTGTCCAAGAAAGAGCCAAATAGACCCCAGAAATCTATAAGCCAGTTAGCTCATCTATCAATAGAAAAATGCTGGAATCCTTGAAGGATTCTCAACTATGTTTTGTTTGATAGTTTGACAAGGAATGAGTGTGTGAGAAGTATACTAGTGTTCTTTGGAGAATAGAGAAAGGCAGAAATGGGAAGACATAGTGTATCTGGATTTCTACATGGCAATCGATAAGGTGCCACATCAGAAGTTAATGAACAAGGTACGACTGCATGCCATTGGGTGGCAATATAGGAGGATGGATTAGTTTGTTAGTGAGCACAGCTAACAAACAAAAACAAAAGATTCAGGATAAAAATGTCACTTTCAGATTAGCAAACCATAGCTGTTAAGGTACCACAGGGATCAGTACTGAGATCTAGCTATTTACGGTCTATATTAATGACTGAGGTGAAGGAACTGAACAGGGCATGGAGCAAAGAACAAGGATAAGCACACTGTTACAGAGAGTCAAGCCAAGCTATTGTGTCATAATGCTATGCTTCAATTCCGTTCTCCCATTGCTATCTGTGCAGAGTTAGCATGTTTTTCCTGCGACTGGTGTGTTTCCACTGAATGCTCACATGCCAAAGGTATGTAGATTGGTAGGTTAATTGGCCAGGATAAATTGCCTCTATTGTGTCGGGAGGCAATTCCGTCTGGAGGAGTTGCCAAGTCAAATGAGAAAGTGAGTGGGAGAATGGGAACGGTCAGAGCCTGCGTGAACTCGATGGGCCGAAATGGCCTCCTTCTGAAAAAGAATACAAAAAACATATGCATTTTAGATGTATAGATGGAAATGCAAACTGCGTGGTAAGTGCAGGGATGATTCAACTAGATAACATAGGTTAAGAGTATGGTTAATAATTCAACAGTATAATGGGAGGAAATGTAAGGTTACCATGTTGGTATGAAAATTAGAAAAGCAGAACATTGTCTATACGAGGGTTACTTTAGGGTGATACAATAGGGAAATCTGGAAGTCTTCATACATGAGAGACAATGATAGCATTCAGGCACAACAAGTAATTAAGGCAGGAAATAAATTAATTACAAAAACATAGCTAAAGGCTGGCTACTAAGGCTAGGTAGTAGTGTTTAAGACCATAAGACTACAAGATATAGGAGCTGAATTAGGCCATTTGGCCCATCAAAACTGCTCTGCCATTTCATCATGGCTGATCCAATTTTCCTCTCAGCCCCAATCTCCTGCCTTCTCCCCGTATCTCTTCATGCCCAGACCAATCAAAAATCTATCAAATTCTTCATTAAATATACATAAAGACTTGGCCTCCATAACTACCTGTGGCAATGAATTCCACAAAGTCAGCACCCTCTGGCTAAAGAAATTCCTCATCTCCATTCTAAAAGAACACCCCTCTATACTGAGGCTGTGTCCTCTGGTGTTCGAGCCTCTCCACATCCACTCTTTTAAGGCCTTTCACCATTTGATAGGTTTCAATCAGGTTACCCCTCATTGTTCTGAATTCTAGTGAATACAAACCCAGAGCCATCTGACACTTTTTAATCTGACAAGCCATTCAATCCTGGAATCATGCTCATGAACCTCCTTTGAACCATCTCCAGTTTCAGCACATCCTTTCTAAGATAAGGGGCCTAAACCTACTCACAATACTCCAAGTGAGGCCTCACCAGTGCGTTATGAAGTTTCAACAGGAACTGTATAAATGGCAAGTCCTGCTAAACCTGGACTACTGTTCATACTTATGGTCTCCTTATTTTGCAGGAAAGGAGGGTGTTGGGTGAATTACTTCCACTGTAGACATTTCACAAAAGATTCATGAAGTTGTCCTCTTTATTGCAGGAAACATCTCAGGATGAAAGGTTGTGTGGGGTGAGCTTATACTTACTGGAGTTATAAGGAACTAGGAGGCGACCTACCGAAACATACAAGATACATAGATGTTGAATAAATTAGATAATGAGAGGGTATTTCCCCTTGTGGAGATATTGAGTACTAGAGTGTATGATTTCAGGGTAGCAGGCCATTTAATAAAGATGAAATCTGGATGCATTTATTCCGCTAGAGAGTTATGATTCTTTGTATGTTTCTATATCTGAGTTATGAGGACTGGTTATGCATCCAAGTTGAAGTTATGAATAACAAGTTGAGGTTAAGATCAGACTGGCCTGAATTGTTATTTAATGACAGAGCAAGCTTAACAGACCATGTGACCTACCCCTCCCCCCTCCCCCCCCACCCCCCCCCCCCCCACCCCCCGTCTCTTACCTACTTGTGTTGTTATGTTCTGGCTCCTCTATGCATGGTGAATACACACTCACCAGACAGTGATGTCAAATGGTATATGCCGAACCCCTGGAATCATTTATACAAACAAGGCTGCTGGAGGATTAAAGTCTGCTTGACGTTGATTAAAGCAGGCCTGATTGCCAGTTTTCTAGGTAGTTATTTACCTTGCATTTGCTCCTGTCCCCAAAAGACACAAGGTTTCCACCCTGTAAGGCCAATGTCATCAGCACCTCTGATTAGGAATCTGACCACAAACAGATCAGGTTCCTCCATGCTCCAATAGAAATGGTGCCAATTAGTGTAATTTTGACTAAATTACATTAGGTGGTAAAAATATGGCATTAAAGTCCTGACAACAGGCGTCTCCTAGTTGACTTTTCCAAACAGTAATTGAAAGAACCTTGTTAAAAATCAAAAGAGTAGAACAAAGGTAGACAGGGGAAAAATACCAAATGATATGACAGGGTAAATTATTCTCAGTTTCCAGTCTTACCATCTCCCATAAATATGGGCAAAGTTTGTCTCCAAAATATTCTGTAGCCTCTATTGGAAGCTGTGCAGGCAGATTGTCAATTGAACACATCAAGATTCCTTTGCCTTCCAAACTGCAATACAGAGAATTACAAATATACTAGCAAGGCTAAATTTGCCATGGGACACATCTTGCTTCATTGCACATATTTGGACTGATTTCCAACATAGGTACTTGGTTCAGGAGCTTTATCCCTCCCAAATGCTCACATACTTAAAAAAAATACTTAAGAAAGAAATCAGGAAGGCTAAAAGAAGACATGAGGTAGCTTTGGCAGTCAGGGTGAAGGATAATCCAATGAGCTTCTACAGGTATATTAAGAGCAAAAGGATAGTAAGGGATAAAATTGGTCCTCTTGAAGATCAGAGTGGTCAGTCATGTATGGAACCAAAAGAAATGGGGGAGATCTTAAATGAGTTTTTTGCATCTGCATTAATTAAGGAAACTGGCATGGAGTCAATGGAAATAAGGCAAAGAAGTAGTGAGGTCATGGAACCTATAAAGATTGAAGAGGAGGAGGTGCTTGCTATCTTGAGGCAAATCAGAGTAGTTAAATCCCCAGGACCTGACAGGGTATTCCCTCGGACCTTGAAGGAGACTAGTGTTGAAATTGCGGGGGCCCTGGCAGATATATTTAGAATGTCTACGGGTGAGGTGCCGGAGGATTGAATGATAGCTCATATTGTTCCGTTGTTTAAAAAAGGCTCTAAAAGTAATCCAGTAAATTACAGGCCGGTAAGTTTGACGTCGGTAGTAGGTAAATTATTGGAAGGAGTACTAAGAGTTAGTATCCACAAGTATTTAGATAGACAGGGACTGCTTTGTGCATGGTAGGTCATGTTTAACAAATCTATTTGAGTTTTTTGGGGAGGTTACAAGGAAAGTGGATGAAGAGAAGGCAGTGGATGTTGTCTACATGGACTTCAGTAAGGCCTTTGACAAGGTCCTGCATGGGAGGTTAGTTAGGAAGATTCAGTCGCTAGGTATAAATGGTGAGGTAGTAAATTGGATTAGACATTGGCTCAATGGGGGAAGTCAGAGAGCGGTAGTGGAGGATTACTTCTCTGAGTGGAGGCCTGTGACTAGTGGTGTGCCACAGGGATCAGTGCATTGTTATTTGTCATCGAAATTAATGATCTGGATGATAATGTGGTTAATTGGATCAGCAAATTTGCTGATGATACAAAGATTGGAGGTGTAGTGGATAGTGAGGAAGGCTTTCAAAGCTTGCAGAGGGATTTGGACCAGCTGGAAAAATGGGCTGAAAAATGGCAGATGGAGTTTAATACAGGCAAGTGTGAGGTATTGCACTTTGGAAGGAAAAACCAAGGTAGTACAAGGTAAATGGTAGGGCACTGAGGATCTGGGAATACAGATACAAAATTCCCTAAAAGTGGGGTCACAAGTATATAGGGTAATAAAAATAGCTTTTGGTACATTGGTCTTTATAAATCAAAGTATTGAGTATAAGAGTTGGAATGTTATGGGGAGGTTGTATAAGGCATTGGTGAGGCCGAATTTGGAGTATCGTGTGCAGTTTTGGTCACCGAATTACAGGAAGGATATTAGTAAGGTTGAAAGAGTGCAGAAAAGGTTTACAAGGATGTTGCCGGGACTTGAGAAACTGAGTTACAGAGAAAGGTTGAATAGGTTAGGACTTTATTCTCTGGAGCGTAGAAGAATGAGGGGAGATTTGATAGAGGTATATAAAATTATGATGGGTATAGATAGAGTGAATGCAAGCAGGCTTTTTCCACTGAGGCTAGGGGAGAAAATGACTAGAGGACATGGGTTAAGGGTGAAGGGGGAAAAGTTTAAAAGGGAACATCAGGGGGAGCTTCTTCACACAGAGAGTGATGGGAGTGTGGAATGAGCTGCCAGATGAAATGGTAAATGCAGGCTCACTTTTGACATTTAAGAAAAACTTGGACAGGTACATGGATGAGAGGGGTATGGAGGGATAGGGCCCAGGTACAGGTCAGTGGGACTAGGCAGAAAAATGGTTCGGCACAGCCAAGAAGGGCCAAAAGGCCTGTTTCTGTGCTGTAATGTTCTATGGTTCTGTGTAAATGTAGGACTACTAACTGTTGTTTTTTGTCCTTTGACTTCATGTGCAGGCAGTATGTTCCTTTGATGGAAACAGTTTAAGCTACTAGATCCCAGGGACATTTAGATCCCATGATGCTTTTATGCACCTCTCTCTCTCTCTCTCCACTACTCCTGCCCCACTCCCAGTAAGAAGCTGCTTAAAACTTACTGCTTTGACCAATTGTGTCTGAAGACATTTCAGTAAGTTTTATAATACTAAGATTTCATGTAAATTGTATACTGAGAAACACAAATGATTATTCTTATAAGGTCTCACATGCATATAGTATGTGTAGCTGGTTTATAGAACTATCAAAGGAGGAACACTCTATTGCTTGGCTTAAGTGAAATTCTACAAGGAAACTTCTTTAAAGAAATTAATTGAGAACGGCGTGTGCATTTTAATTGTATCAAACACCAAAACAAAATAGCAATCATTCAAAGAAGATATTTATGGAGATTTGATGGATATATAACTCCAAAATGTAAAAAGGCCTACCTGTCATGAATGGTTTGCCTTTCTGCATCATACATACAAAATGGCATATCAATGGTGGTGCACTCGGTCATAAACTCAATGGAGCCACCTGTGTCAGCAGAAATGTCGCAAATTGCCAAAAATCTAGAAAACACAATGCAAACCTCAGATTGTAGCGTGCTCATTTGTGGACTTGCTGTGCAGTTTCCTTACTTGGTTAGTTACAGACTGCATCAACAACTGAGTCTGTTAGTAAATTTAAATGCACAATAGAGATCACATACTCCCCAGGGGTCTAGTCCTTCACTTGGTAACATTGCCTATGCAAAACAGAGTCAGAGATCTCAAGAGCACTGGGCTACTCTGACCCAGTTAAACAGAAAACCCTTTGAAAGATTATTTTGAAATCCACATACATATGTAATTATTAATTACTCAAGCCTCACTGCTCTGGATTGAGGTTATTCAAAGCTTTCAGGGCGCAAATACAATTTATACAACATCAGGTTCAACTGTCAGCTGCCCTGAAAATACTTTTCCTGCAGAAGATTGCATTCTTGTGATTTGCAAGATAGGGATAGAGGAAACTGCAGCAGGCAGTGCCATTGTTGAGAGCCTGCTACAAAGGGGACATTCTACTATAGACAGTTCCATGATCATAGGCTCTTAGATTGCAGGAATTTGCTCTCATGTTCTCTTGGACAGTCCCTCATGATGAACTCCAACACTGTTTTAAGGAAATGTAGAAACTCTGTGTGGTGAACTACATATACCTGTCTGGACACGCCCCTCTGCTGACTGCTCCTGTGGCTCCTCCCACAGACCCCTGTATAAAGGCGATTGGAGGCACTGCTCCTCCCTCAGTCTCCAGCATGTTGTGTGGTGGTCCCTTGCTGCTAATCGTGGTCTCTTGCAGCTAATAAAAGCCTATCGTTCGCCTCCCGTCTCCGAGAGTTATTGATGGTGCATCAATTTTATTAGCTGCAATTTTAAAACATGGAGAGCATTTTACGACCAGATAAATTGGACATTGATCCTCAATCTCCCGAAGCAGCCATTGCCTTTGAACTCTGGCTTGCATGCTTCCAATCGTACCTGGAAGAGATTCACGTGACTGAGCCTGCTATCATGCACAGAGTTCTCCTCTCCAGAGTCAGTCCGCGGGTATAGTCCCTAATCAGGGACCTGCCGACCTACCAAGGGGCACTGGATACCCTCAAAAGACAATACCTGCGGCCGGTGAACACTGTCTACGCAAGTCATCGCTTAGCGACGCGGTGGCAGCGGGCCGGAGAGTCGAGCGCTGAGTTTGTCCGGGCCCTACAGACACTCGTGCGGGCCTGCAACTGCAGGGGACTGATGGCGGAACAGCATGCGGAGCTCCTGGTACGAGACGCCTTCGTTACGGGGATCAGGTCAGTGTACGTGCGCCAGCGGCTGCTGGAACATGCCGATCTTACCTTACAGTCGGCAATCGAGCTGGCCAACACGCTGGAGGCCGCTCTGCACAATGCTGATGCTGTCCAGCCACGTGATCTCTCGCCGGCCCCATGGACTCTGCAAACCCTGCAACCCGCCGGCAAATCGACCTCGGCTGCTGCCAGCCGCGAGTCCTGAACCCCCTGCAACCCTCCGGCGAATACAATTTACACAACATCAGGTTCAACTGTCAACTGCCCTGAAAATACTTTTTCTGCAGAAGATTGCATTCTTGTGATTTGCAAGATAGGGATAGAGGAAACTGCAGCAGGCAGTGCCATTGTTGAGAGCCTGCTGCAAAGGGGACATTCTACTATAGACAGTTCCATGATCATAGGCTCTTAGATTGCAGGAATTTGCTCCCATGTTCTCTTGGACAACCCTCCGGCTGCTGCCAGTCGCGAACCCGTGAAGTCCCCGCAATCGACCATGGCTCCTGCCAGTTGCAAGTCCGCGCAGTGTTACTTCTGCGGACTCGAAAAGCACCCCCGAAATCGCTGCCCGGCCCGAGAAGCAACCTGCTCCAGCTGTGGAAAGAAGGGCCACTCCGCCAAGGCCTGTAAGTCTAAACCACGAGCGGGGTCGAGCAGCGTCGCGTGCGAGGCATGGGGGTCGCCATCTTGGTCGCCGCCAATTTGCCTGCCCGCCTCGAGCGAGGCATGGGGGCGGCCATCTTTGTCGGCGCCACCTCGCCCCGCCTCCGACCCACGGGTGCTTACCGGGCACCAAGACGGCGATTCAACTCTGGCCTCCGTAATCCTCGACCAAAACGCTCCACACCAGCTTGCAAGGTCAATGATGGACATCCTGGTGGAGGGGCACAGGACTAGCTGCCTGTTTGACACAGGCAGCACTGAGAGTTTTATTGACCCGGACACGGTGCAACACTGCGGACTCGTGACACAGCCGGTAAGCCAGAGGGTCACCATGGCTTCTGGGTCGCATTCCACAGACATCCGGGGGGGGTTGTGTAGTGACATTGGTGGTGCAGGGTGCAGAATATCGGGACTTTGCATTACTGGTCATGCCTCAATTGTGTGCCCCTGTGCTATTGGGGCTCGACTTCCAGAGCCACCTGAAAAGTGTAACAATGGAGTATGACGGGCCCCTCCCACCAATCACTATCAGGAATCCTCAGTTTTGTGGGACTTCATCATATACCCCGCTACTGACCACACACACACACCGACCTGCACATCCCACCCAACACCATGCCGACAGCTACACTACTGACACCACTTGCAGCCTCTCCACCCTCAAGATCCCTCCCCCACCGCTGTTCGCCAACCTGACCCCCGACTGTAAACCTGTGGCAACTAAAAGCAGGAGGTACAGCGTGGGGGACAGGGCCTTCATTAAGTCGGAGGTGCAGCGGCTGCTCAGGGAGGGGATCATTGAGCCAAGCACAAGTCCTTGGAGGGCCCAGGTGGTTGTTGTTCGGACCGGGCAGAAAAATAGGATGGTCGTGGACTGTAGCCAGACCATCAATAGGTTCACGCAGCTTGACACATACCCCCTACCCCGCTTCGCGGATACGGTCAATCAGATAGCTCAGTACAAGGTGTACTCAACCATAGACCTGAAATCCGCTTACCATCAACTCCCCATCCGCCCGGAGGACTGCCCCTACACAGCCTTTGAGGTGGGTGGCAGGCTCTATCACTTCCTGCGCGTCCCCTTTGGTGTCACGAATGGTGTCTCTGTCTTCCAGAGGGAAATGGACTGGATGGTGGACCAGTGCCAACTGAAGGCCACGTTCCCATATCTGGATAACATCACCATCTGCGGTCACAACTGGCAGGATCACGACACCAACCTCCTACGATTTTTCCAAGCGGCCAAAGCTCTTAACCTCACCTATAACAGGGACAAGTGTGTGTTTGGAACCACCTGACTTGCTATTCTTGGGTATGTTGTGGAGAACGGGGTCATTGGCCCTGACCCCGACCGTATGTGCCCCTGTTGGAGCTCCCTCTTCCCACCACCCTCAGAACCCTCAAACGGTGCCTGGGCTTCTTTTCCTATTACGCCCAATGGGTCCCTCACTACGTAGACAAGGCCCGCCCCCTGGTCAAGTCCACCACATTTCCCCTCTCCGCCGAGGACCGCGTGGCCTTCAGCCGCATTAAAGGGGACATTGCCAAAGCAACAATGCATGTGGTGGACGAGACCATTCCCTTCCAAGTAGAGAGTGACGCCTCCGACTTCGCACTGGCTGCTATCCTCAATCAGGCAGGAAGGCCGGTAGCATTCTTCTCTCGGACCCTTCAGGGCCCTGAAATTCGGCACTCCGCGGTGGAGAAAGAAGCCCAGGCCATAGTGGAAGCTATTAGGTACTGGAGGCACTATCTCGCCGGCAAAAGGTTCACCTTGCTGACCGACCAGCGCTCAGTTGCGTTCATGTTCAGCAACCAACAGCAGGGCAAAATCAAAAATGATAAAATTTTGTGGTGGAGAATAGAACTCTCCACCTACAACTATGATATCCTGTACCGGCCTGGAAGGCTCAATGAGCCCCCCGATGCCCTATCCCGGGGAGCGTGTGCCAGCACGCAGCTCGACCGGCTATACGCCCTCCATGCAGATCTTTGCCACCCGGGGGTCACCCGATTTTACCATTTCATGAAAGCCCGGAACCTGCCGTACTCCCTTGAGGACATCAGGACGATGACCAAGGACTGCCAAGTCTGCGCTGAGTGCAAACCGCACTTCTACCGTCCCGAAAAGGCACAACTTATCAAGGCCACCCGCCCCTTTGAGTGACTGAGTGTTGACTTTAAGGGCCCCCTTCCCTCCACCAACCTCAATGTCTACTTTCTCAACATAATCGACGAGTACTTGCGGTTCCCCTTTGCCATCCCCTGCCCCGATACCACTGCCACGTCCGTCATAAAAGCCCTGCGCTAGCTCTTCACTCTGTTTGGATATCCCTGTTATATCCACAGTGAAAGAGGGTCCTCCTTTATGAGTGACGAGCTGCGCCAGTACCTGCTGGTTAGGGGTATTGCTACTAGTAGGACCTCGAGCTATAATCCCCGGGGAAATGGACAGGTGGAGAGGGAGAATGCCACTGTGTGGAAGGCCACACTCTTAACCCTTAAGTCAAAGGGATTGCCGGTCTCTCACTGGCAGGAGGTCCTCCCCAAGGCACTCCACTCCATCCGCTCCCTGTTATGTACATCCACCAATGCCACCCCTCATGAGCGCCTATTCTCTTTTCCCAGGAAGTCTGCCACTGGGACCACCCTACCGGTTTGGCTGACGTGCCCAGGGCCAGTGCTGCTCTGGAAACATGCAAGGACCAATAAATACTCCCCGCTGGTCGAGAGGGCTCACCTACTTCATGCGAACCCCCAGTATGCCTACGTGGTCTTACCTGATGGGCGGAAGGACACGGTCTCCGTTCGCGACCTGGCGCCCGCAGGAGCACCAGACCCCTACCCCGAACACTCCACGGTGACTACCCACCGGGGTGTATACCCACGAGACACCGCGCACACCAAGCCCTACACAGACTCCTCACGACACTCCCATACCAGGCGCCACGCACACACGAGGGATTACTGACGCCTAATGGGCTGACACCTCAAGTCAGGCCGGAGCCAGCACAACCACCGTCACCGGTGCTACGTAGATCGCAGCGACAGACTCGACCTCCTGATAGACT
Organism: Hemitrygon akajei; assembly: GCF_048418815.1. Taxonomy (NCBI): domain Eukaryota; kingdom Metazoa; phylum Chordata; class Chondrichthyes; order Myliobatiformes; family Dasyatidae; genus Hemitrygon; species Hemitrygon akajei. The sequence continues at coordinate 140,700,957 of NC_133133.1, read as the reverse complement.
TAACCTGTAAATATACTTGTAAGAAACTTCGCCCCATGGGGACTCTCTTTTAAAACAGACGGCACCAGAATTGAACTCTGATGCCTGAGCAGTAATAACATCACACTAACCACAATGCTAGCACGGCACCTCAACCCACTGAGAACCACAGACAGGTTCTTAACATGTATAAGCTTTAAATAACATTCACCATCTGTCGCTGTGGATCACCAAATTCACTGTAATTCACTCCACCCCACGTAACAGAATGCGATTAAACTCCAAGAAACAGAACACTGAAAATAGGAGGAACAGCAGACCATATAACCTCCTGAGACTCCTCTTTGTAACAATGATTCTCCAGTAAAATACTGCAGCTGCTAGACATTTCAATTTTTTAAAAAATATGCCTGCAAGTACTAGGTTAGGCTGTACCCCTGGAGAGGAAAAAAGATTAATATTTCAAGTCAATGGCCAGCTTCTTTCTTCACAACTGCACCCAACATTTTCTGATTTTATTTATGCTCTGCTAAGGGCTCTATCAAATAACAGAAATGTTTCTACATGCACATTTTGATGAATGAGGACTGCCCTGATACAACAAACATTGAGATTTACAAGGATGTTGCCTGGATTGGGGAGCATGCCTTATGAGAACAGGTTGAGTGAACTCAGCCTTTTCTCGTTGGAACGACGGAGGATGAGAGGTGACCTGATAGAGGTGTACAAAATGATGAGAGGCATTGATTGTGTGGATAGTCAGAGGCTTTTCCCCAGGGCTGAAATGGCTAGCACAAGAGGGCATAGTTTTAAGGTACTTGGAAGTAGGTACAGAAGATATTAGGAGTAAGTGTTTCTTTTAAACGCAGAGATTGGTGAGTGTGTGGAATGGGCATCCGGTGGCGATGGTGGAGGCGGAAACAATAGGGTCTCTTCAGAGACTCCTGGATGGCTACATGGAGCTTAGAAAAATAGAGGGCTATGGGTAAAGCTCAGGTAGTTCTAAGGTAGGGACATGTTTGGCACAGCTTTGTGGGCCAAAGGGCCTGTATTGTGCTGCATGTTTTCTATGTTTCTATGTTTTAACAAACAATGAGCATAGGTTAGATACACACTTATTGTATTATCGGCTTAAAATTATCCTACCTGTGCGGTAAGCTTGGGCAACCATCACTAGTTGGGTCCAAACTTTTGGCAGATGCTAACAAATACTGGGCATCCAATCGGGTAAGTAATCGAGGTGTATCTGGTTCCCAGTAAATACCATTCACCAAACAAGAGGTATATGGGGCAATCTGAAAAATAAGATGGACAAGTTGGCACCTTCCAGAACTTAAAGCAGTCACTTTTAAAAGAATTTTAATTATATAGTCCATTTCGTCATATTCCAGACTCTTAGAGGAGGGCAGGCTTATGGACAATGTAATCAAGTTTTATAAAGATGGTGGGAGAATTAGACTATGTATACATTGAAAATTCTAAAGAGAGACTGGGGCATAATCAAAGGCTAAACTGGGTTAAGTATTAGAAAGCTGGTCTTTTCTGAAAAATAGAAGGCTATGGAATTGGTTGTTCCTATATAAAGTACAATATCATTGATTCCAGAAGCTTCCTCAAGCACAATTGAGGTGTCTTTTTGGGTGAGATAGGAATTACCTTGAAACAGAGGGTGGTATACTATGACCTTGATGAGATTCCGTGAGTGCTTTAATCACTGTGAAGTGTTTTGCATTTGTTCTCCCACCCCCACACCCCAACCCCAAAAATGAGCCTTTCTTCCTATCAATACTTTAGCCAAATCCAAGTGATCGCCTGGTTGAGGAAAAGTGGTGAACATTAATGAAATGATGCAAGAATGAGACAAGTTGTAAAAAGAACACTAAATCTTTCTATGACTATTGTTTTTTATAGGTTCATATAGACTTATATAGTACATTGAACTAACATATAAAACAAACCTGTGGTAGAGCAACATGGAACAGATCTCCCTTCGTTTTTGAGCTCAACATTCTCTCATGATAACCATCCTAAATTTAAAATGTTTTGCTCAGGATCTTGAGTTCTGGGATATTTTCATGGCAAGGTGTGTGGATCCCAGTTCTGCTATGCTGAGGACGGTACACTAATATTACTTGAACCTGTAATCCCATCCGAAGAGGAGTTGCAAGAATCCCATTATGCTAGATTCCAAGTTTAAGGCCAATTCCAACTTCTATAGTCAAAGGGCAAGCAGAAATTCCAAGCTTGCCCGGGTCAACAGTAGAAGAGGAGAGATCTCAGACAGCATAATCTTTCCCTCCATCTGTGGGCCCTGCCAGATTTGAAGTGAGATTCTGATACATTTTATTAAAATAAAAACTAGAAATTTTATAAATATTAAGCAGATCAAATAGCATCTGAGAGAGAGAGAGTTCAGAATTCAGGCCAATGATCTTTAATCAGAATTGAGAAAAATCAGAAATCAAACAGACTTCAAATAAAGGCTAGGCTTGTTATTTGTAGGTGACCTGCCTGAGAGGATACCAGCAGAATAAAGAAAAATTTACATATTTACACACAGGACAGAAAAAATGTTCGAACAGTGACATACCAGTTATCTCACAGCTAAAGAAAATAATGTAAGTACCATTGCTTCCCTGTGAACAGGTCAATAGGGAGGTATATTTTTCAGCCAGCCTCCGGACTTAATATAAAAAAATGGACCAGTGATAACAAAGACATTCGAAGGAAATAGCTCCTTCATTAAATCTTAACTTCAGAAAGAGAATACAATTCCACATCATGTTCTGTAAAACCTATTACTCGGCATCAAGTGGGTGCATTGTGGTTTCTTACGTCGGTATTGAAGCGCGAGGTGTATAACTCAGGGTGGTGTTGATATTCCACAGGATCATACTTCCCATCACTCTTCCTGACAAGATGATGATGACGGCTAAGAACTGTGCAGTAAATCTTATTTTGATCTGTGCAGTCAAAAACAGGGAAGGGGAATTAGTTCCAAAGGCAAAGCCTCAACACATTAACAATTGTAACCAATAAAGAACAGAATCTGATCATTCAGATTACCTCTCTACCTTCCCCTTTATGGACATTATTTTATATTGACATTATTATACTTCATGGACATCATTTTCCCACAGCATGAAATAATTCATGACTGTGCCAGCAAGGAGCAGTCGATTTTATATTCTAAGCTGAGGATACTTTCTAACCAGTTGAACTGTGGACACTATACCTCATACGTGCAGCTTGCAGCGTACGATGATGATAATCATATGCCTTTGAACTCTGACCTTTTCCTTTCCACTGGCCTCTTAGATGAAGGGACAATGATCACTTCCCCAATTTTTTTTAATAGCACAATATATCCTCAGTACTTTAAGCAACCAAGGACAGTGATACATAGTCAAATACAGCCCATTATTCTTTCCTTCCAAATAGATGGGAGCTCTGACTACTTTAGAATGTACCCAAATCCCTATAGCATGTTTGCCGCAGATCTGCAAAACATTAAAGCACTGAAGTCATAATCATTGTCTACCTCCAGAACTGAAAACGTCTCGCAGCTCATGTGGCTCAACAAATTCACAGGGGAGTTCATTAAATATTTCTTGCGCTCCCTGTAAAGGTAAAAACAATTATTAATGCAAAGTGTGCTTCATGGTGCTCTTTTCCATCCAACCACTTACAGTATATCCACACAAATTTTTGCTTTCCAGCAAGTTCTTATGTCTACATTAACACAAGGGAGTGCTGCAGTGTTACACCAGGTAGACCTTCTATTCCGACCTCAGGTACCAGTGTGAAGTTTGCGCCTTCTCCCTACGATCACTTGGGTTTCCAATCTGTTCTTCGGTTTACTCTTTCATTCCTGAACATGCCAACTAGAAGGTTAACTGCTACGGTACATTAGCCCCAGTGTAGGTGGATGAGAAGAGGATTAGCTTGGAGTCAAATAGAGTGTGAGAGAGATCAGATTACAGGGAAATAGGAATACGACTGATTGGAATGCTCTGGGAGTTCAACAACATTGTCCATAACGTACGTACAAAAATAAAATGAGCACATTTAATATTAACACAAGTCAGCACCAAGGTTATATGAAACGAGGAAGTGTAAAGATGGATTCCTAAAATGAGCATTGAAGATGCACACAGAAAAAAGAACATCACAAACTCAAATAAAAAAAATTCAACAATTTTTCAGCTGTTTCCATAATAGTAATGGTTTAAACCCATTTATAATTTAACACCTTCTGATTCTTGAGTAAAATAAATAGGGCAATAAGTAAATGCAAGAAACTAGTTGAAAAGCCACTCTTGGGACTTCTGCTCTCCTGTTATCCTCTAACCTTTCCAAAATCAAGTATTTTTGCATGAAGTGGACACTAAGTTCTAAAACAGAATTAGGGAAGTGGAAGAAAAGTTGGGTGTTTTTAAAGAAAATTCATTAACAGTTGATATTTCTGGATAAAAATGAAACCCATTCATAGATCTGTTTCTCTCGCTACAACTGCTGTGATCCCAATCACAGTGAGTAAATAGACAGTCAAACTGATTAGGTTTTCTACGTTCTGAATTAATGATTGATAGACAATATATCAGAACTGTTATCTGACAAAACCTAGATCTACTTGCAATGACTAAGGTGCCTGCAACTTCATTTGAACAGAATGGATATACTGTACAAACTTGTGAGCAGTTTCATAAGGGCACATGACTAATGGGGAGAAAGGCGACAGAAAAAGTAGTTCCTCTTCTACCATCCCAGTAATCACATGATGCAATGAGGTTGAGCTGTTGCATAATCATAGCAACCAAATTCTATCTGTCCATGACTGATCCAGGCATGATTAGTGGTGGCACAGGTCATGCCATGTCTCCAATTACTTAAAATATTATTTCCTGAAAGAAATCAACTTTCCTCTCAATGAATCTACATTGCTCACTTCCAGGGACTTCCACTGTTACTCACTGAAATATAGTTTCAAAAATCCTTCCCAATTGTTCCCCTCTCCAACTATCTGAGAGCAGGTAGAAAAACTTAACAAGGGTGTGATATGTAGCACCCAGAGGAATGTCAAGTATTCCATTGAAAAGATACTATGCTGTCTAGATAGAATTGTCGGAAACCACAAAACAAAGAGGCAGAGTTAAGGATATTAATATCATCGACACCAAGTCAATCTCATGTGAGACCATAACTATGGTCTGTCCCATTGTAAACATCCTACTGTGAGTTATCTAAAAGCAAATACGAGTGTTTGGGACTGATATCTTGTGGAAAAATACTATCTGATACTGTAGATTTCACATCTCAGATAAGGCTCTGGTAAAAGAACTGAATGATTAAAATAGATGTCGGATGGCACCATCAGCAGTTTGAAGTTAAAGACACACATGGATACAGATAAGAATTAAGGATGTGTAAATGTAATCCATAACTAAGCAATGTTTGGAAGAAGGTATGTTAAGGAATATACAAAGTTGGAGAAATCTCTGGATCACTCCCATTGCCACATGCTAGTCAGGGCAAGAATAGGACGATGGTACAGATGAATAAATGGCTGAGGAACAGGGGCAAAGGGCAATGTTTTAGGTTCTTTGTAATTGTAATTTTACAAGAGGGATAGGTTGCACCTAAACTGCAGGGGAACCAACATCCTGGCCAGGGTCTTTGCTAAATACTTGGGCGAATTTAAGCTAGTTTAGCATGGGGATAGGAACCAGTGCACCAGGTCAGAAAGTGGAGGGATGGAGAAGATATCAGGGCCAGTAAAAACAGGCAGGAGCAAAGTAATACAAATGATAGGACAGATAGTTTGAAGCATGTGTATTTTAATGCTAGGAGCATTATGGGTAAAAGTGATGAACTTAAGAGCATGGATCGGTACATGGAACTATGATGTTGTATATAGAACATAGAAATCTACAGCGTTACCCTTCAGCCCACAAGTGCTGTGCCATGTTACCTACTCGAGAAACTTCCCAGAATTACCCTACCGCATAGCCCTCTATTTTTCTAAGCTCCATATAGCTAAGAGTTTTTTGAAGACCCTGTTGTATCTGCCTCCACCACCGTCGTCAGCAGTGCATTCCACACACCCACCACCCTCTGCATGAAAAACATACCCCTGACATCCCCTCGGTACCTACTTCCAAGCACCTTTAAACAATGCCCTCTGGTGTTAGCTATTTCAGCCCTGGGGAAAAAGTCTCTGGCGAGCCACATGATCCCTCTCATCATCTTATTCACCTCTTTCAGGTCACCTTTCATCCTCAATCTCTCCACTGCCCTGATACAAAGGAACCTTTTGAGTGCAAGAGGTTTAGATGGAGCAGAGTTTATTAGGTGCTCCAAGAGGGGTTCTTAAATCAATATGTAGATCGTTTAACAAGAGGATGTGCTGTACTGGAACCTGGTGTTAAGTAATTGGCCTGGCCAGGTGACTGACTGTTCAGTGGTTGACCAGTTAGGAAACAGTGACTGCAGCTCCTTAAGTGCTAAGATAGCCATAAATAAGGATAAATACAGACTTTGAAGGAGAATATTAAGTTGGAACAAGGCAAATTACGAGAGCATTAGGCACGAAATAGGGAGAGTTGAATGAGAAAAGCTGTTTTTGAGCAAGTCCACATCTGATATATGGAGGGTGTTTAAAGACCATCTGACAGGTATGCTCCAGTCAGATGGAAGGACAAGGATGCCAAGGTAAGAGAACCTTGGATGTTGACAGAGGTGATGAATTTAGTCAAGAAGAAAAAGGAAAGGATGTAAAGCTTAGGAAGCTAGAACAAACAGAGCTAGAAAAGAACTCAAGGCATCAATTAGGAGAGCCAGGAGGGGCAATAAAAAGTCCTTGGCAAGTAAAATTAAAGAGAATCCCAAGGCATCTTCGAGAGCTGGATCTTCCATTTTCAAGGAATCACCAACAGATGTTACACAATCATAGCAACCAATCTCCATCTGTCCATGCCTGACCTGGGGTAGTGGTAGAGGCAGAAACAATGGAGCCTTTTAAGAGATGTTTAGACAGACACATGAGGGTGAGGAAAATGAGAGGATATGGACATCGTGTAGGTAGAAGAGATTAGTTTAGTTAGCCATTTGATTAATTGGGCCTTTTTCCTGTACTGAACTGTTCTATGTTCTAAATTGATGTTCATGCCATCAGGTTGGAAAGCCATTATCTGGTTCCTTTTCAATGGTTTAAAAGTGAATTACTAGTACTCTCACTGAAATAGTGGTGAGGAATTTAAATAAAGCAAGCTCAGCTTTTGTGCTCAGTCATTTTCTGATGGGAACCTGGTGACTTACATGGAAGGAATCTCTGGAATGTTGCCACACAGCCTGAGACAGTGTGGAAACAGGCCCTTTGACCCACCAAGTCCATGTTGACAATCAAGCATCCATTCAAGCTTTCCTTCATTTACTCCACACACCCACCAATTCCTGCAAATTTCTACCACTCACCGACACATCAGGAGAAGTTTACAGCAGCTAATTAACCAATCAACTCGCACTTCTTTGGAATGTGGAAGCACAGCAGAGCAACTCCAGGAAGCCTATGCAGTATAAGTAAACATGGAAACACTAACGGAGAAAAGCCCTTAACTCTGAATGGAGTCATTGGGACGCCGTTGTGACGGCGTTTTTTTTTTAAAGCAGGCTTTCTTATTTTTACGAGGCCGAGTTGCTAGCTCGACGCTCAACGCAGCACGGATGGAAAGTGTGCAAGGGATTCGAACTCGGGAGCCTTCGTTCCGAAGTCCGGCACTGATGCCACTACGCCACCAGCTGGCAACACGAGAGAGATGTCACCATATTGAACCCACACTACAAGCTACCCCAATGTGTTAGCCCATTCTGGTAATATATTAGAAGCATTGCCCTTGAACATGAAAAGAATGCATGCAACCTACCTTGGAGACGTTACCAGTGCCTGTGAACACAAACGTCAGAGGTCCAATGGACTTCGGCATTAATCCCAGTGCAATCTCGTAACCGCAGTCCCGCACAGCTTGCACTGCCTGGGCACTGTTCCGGTAATTGTGGGCCATGCCAATGTGCTGTAAAACAGAAGAGTGCTCTGACGCCACCTCCTAACATAGCAATTCCAGGTTTATAGCTACTGGCTCTGTGACCCCAAGTGAACAATAGAATTGCACAGCAGTGATGTAGGGCTGTTATTACCCACCTTGTCAACACCGACTATGATGCCCATCTCCACCAATCCCATTTGCCTGCAATAGCCCTGTATCCCTCTACTCTTTTCCTATCTACCACTTAGAGTGCGAGAGCGTGAGAGTGAGAGAGCGAGAGAGACCAACCTTCAATCCCATCCCATGTACCAGTGAAAATAAACCCAACCGATCAAATCACTCCTTATAGCTGGAATTTTTGTGAGTTTGACAAATGCTGAGCACTGTGAGAGGTATTGAGTAGTTTCTAGCATTTGGAGCTAGCTTTAGACATGTTCTGTAGTAAATCCAGAGGCCTTCTGAGATGGTGCCAAAATGCAGATTACATTTTTTTTGCATGTTTCAGCATGCACCGGGAAGTCATCATGCCTAGCTGTTTGATCCTGGCCTGAAGAGCCAAGTTCATTTTGGTGATCAGCACAATTTCACCCAAAAATGACTGCCACCTTCACACCTGGCCCTCAGCTTCATAACCAGGAAAGTTCGATCAGCAGCGGTAAACCCGTTTCTTTCGGTGAGGTCAGTGACCTTGAGAAGTGGAGTGCTGGGTGCATGGAATGCTCTGCCCAGGGTTTTAAGGGTAGCAGGCACATTAGGGACATTCAAGAAACTTTTGGATAGGCTCATGGATGATTTATATTAGGTTGATCTCAGAGTAGGTCAAGAGGTTGGCACAACATTGTGGGCTGAAGGGCCTGTAGTGTGCTATTATGTTCTACGTTCTAAAGGCATGCACAGTTAAGTGCCTGATTTACCTGTACTTCAATGCCTTCAATCTGTTAGCTTTTCTAAAAAAAATAACATTTACTCATTTTTAAAACTTTTTTTAAAATTTGAGACTTAGAGCACGGTAACATGACCTTCTGGCTCAACAAGCCCACACTGCCCAACTGCACCCATGTGACCAATTAACCTATTAGCCAGTAGGTCTTTGAACGTGGGAGAAAACAGGGGCACCTGGGGAAAACCCACACAATCACAGGGAGAACGTACAAACTCTTTACAGACAGCAGCAGGAATTAAACCCGGGACATTTTCACTGTAATAGCATTATGCTAACTATCATGGCACCCCCATCATCACATAATTTAAATCTATTTCAACAGATGTTAAACGTCACTTGACAGAACTCCTGTGTCCTTCTTGGAGTTAAGGTCTCAGGATCTAACCCTCACGCCTTAACAAACAAGTTAGCTGGTATTGCTACATGCTTGGCAGCAACAGTTGAAAAGCCAAACCAACAGACCCAGAAAGACAAGGCCAAGAAGAACGAAAGATACTTACCATGAAGGGAGTGTGGTGGCCTAACGCAAGGAATCGCACTCCCAAACCATGTAAAATGTTGATCATTCCTGTCAACAACAGCAGGAAAACACACTTAGAAAATACTGTTTGTCTCGCATTGTTTTTGCTTCAAGTGAAGGTTACAGATCAAGAACATACCTGCTACCCCAGCCCACTGACCAAATGCCACAACTCTGGTTCCTTTACTGTCAACCATTTTCTCATAATCAATAAGGCGAATTTCCTGAAAATTAACATAAGTGAATTTTAGAAAAAAATATAGTTATAATACTGCAAGATAATATTTTTGTACATGTTCCTGTCCTACTATTTGTACAGGGTTGCAAATATATTTGGAGCCCAATTAGATTTTCCACTGAATTTAGTAATTGTAAATATATGCACCAAATGGACAATGGCACATTTTTGCAATCACTCAGGAAGGAAATAAATCAATTTACTGACAATATTTGAGGAAATACAGGAAGTAAAACACAACAGCTGTAGCAACATTTGGAAAATCTTACACTTTGTTCTTGCAACCTATCTCAAATTCATGTCCCCACCCAACCTTGCCTAAAAAGTTCTCAAATCATACATTTCTGTTATAGTACCTAACACTCAAATTTGACTAAAATAAAGTTTATGTTACTGTTAACCAATCATGAAAATTTATTTTAAAAAAACAGATTTTATTCAGTTGTTAGTTTTATTTAATCAAATCACGTTTAAGGTAGGTAGGTTTTATTAATAAGTAAAACAAGACAGTTTTAATGTTCCATGATAATAACTAACATATTTCAGCCTTTACTATCTTTTAGTAGTAACAGGTAGAAACAGTGTGTGGAATCTTCCATTGTGGACCAAAGCCAGAAACTAGATACAGGTTTGCCTCAACTAACAAATAATTGATTTACAAATGTTTGCAATTATGTAAGTGACTCAAGTGGTACATTCAGTCCTTGTAACCTGAAAATTTCCTCTCCATAGACCTTCATACTTAAGGGGCAGCTCTAGGCTCCATCGTATTTTTTTGAATGAACAAATCACTCTCTGTACACGTGAGGTTGATAAATCAATCATTACCTGTACAAGTAGAGTGAACAGCATACAGACCAGAGTCAAGTGTTTCCTGCTGTGGCTCAATAGAGAGTTTACAGAGCTGTGCCTTGTCATTTCAAAATCAGATCACCAATAATATTTTCTTTGAAGTGCATGGATATCTTTGTGTGCTTATTAAGGATTGTTAATTCATATAGAGCATTACAGGGCATATTTATGTTTATTTTGGGTTGTACAGATGAAAGAGCCTTCAAGGGATCAATATTTCTTTGTGGATCCTTTATGGATAATGTGTGATGTACAAATCAATTTTATTCTGTAACAATTAGTTTCTACTCTACATATAATGAAATGTACAGAACCAAAATACCCATTATGCATTTCATTCAGCCTTTTCAATGAATGAAATTACAGTTAAGAAAATGTTTTCTGGGAATACACTGTGAATCAAGGAATGGCTGCACTAACAAGTATAGGGGAAGTTGATTCCATTGTTTGAGGTGTCCGAATTTAATACTCTTGGCTCCCATCCCTGGGAAGTACATTGAAGTGTAGCTCTCATTATACCGATGCACTCAATCTTCCTACTCTCCTCCACCAAAAATCTCCATTAATACTGACTGCAAAAGGATTATGTGCAACTTTGATTCAATCCAGTACCTAATGTGGTCAAATCAAAGTCCCATTGAAAGAGAATGCAGTGAGCAAACACTGGAAAAAGTATCAGTAATTGGTGCTTTTAGGGACAGTGAAATGTCCCCAGAAGCTGAAATACAAATATACTATTTGAATAATTCACACAGAGTTTCAAGACAAATTTCACATCTCTGTGACTCAATAATGTAAATCCCCAGAATGATCATCAGGCTTTTGGGAGGCAACAGAGCAACATACATAAAAGGCAAGGAAATGGAAGGAGAGCTTCTAATATTTTATAATGAGATGCTCCATAAATTTGTAAGACAAATTGACCCTGTTGCATTCTGAAGTGCTTGTTCAAATTTACAATTGTTAGCACCAAAGGAAGAAAACATTGAACTAATGGTCCTCTGTGGTTAAAAGATATATTTCCTTCCCTCTTGTGTTCACTTAGTGCACTTTTATTAGCATTCCCCCACCAAGGACACACTCAAGCTCAAGACGAAAATGTCATTAACAACAAAAATAAAACTTTCTACTGTACCTTTTCAATGATGGCATCAAGAAGGGGCATGTTTGCCTCTTGGGCTTTAATTGTGTGTGAAAAGAAAGCATAGGTTTTCCTGGGTATCAGCTTTTCCACTGGAGGTCTCTTCACTCCAATAATTATTGTAGCCTCAGAGATGTCTTCCTGGATAATAGCCCCTGCTTGCTGATAATGCTGAAAACAATACAAATATATTTTTTCTTAGGTATATTGACATGCAATGATTGCCTAACATAAGAACATTTTGTGCAATTATCAGTAAATCATTCCAATCTTCACAATTTGTGTTTATCATTTGCTCTCAATCAGGAACAAGAAGCTATTAAGCTTTGCAAAAAATCTATCAAGGCAGGGCCTAAAGATCTACATCTTGTTTTGTGGGAATTTTGAACACTATAGTAGTTTCTTGAGCACTGACCTGTTCCTGCATAATATAATAAGGTTCAATGCAAGTTTGACAAAGAGTAGCTCATCTTATCTCATCATTGCAGTCTCCAAACTCACTTCAGAGTTCAACAATTTCACGTGACTCACCCTCATCAAAACTGACCACAACCTGCTAAGGAAATATCAGTGCCCGGGAACAGAAAAGATTACAGAAGGTGGTGGATACAACCTAGTCCATCATAGGCAAAGCCTTCTCCACCATTGAGTAAATTACATGGAGTACTTCCACAAGAAGGCAGCATCCACCATCAAAGACCTCCATCGTTCAGGGCCATGGTCTCTTGTCACTACTACCATTGAGGAGGAGGTGCAAAAGCCTTAAATTCCACACTGCCAGGTTCAGGAAGTTATGACCCTACAATCATCGTGGCATGGATAACTTCACTCATCACAGCTCTGAACACATTCTACAAGTATAGCTGCAAACACAAAATGCTGGAGGAACTCAGCAGGCCAGGCAGCATCTATGGAAAAGAATAGAAACATAGAAAATAGGTGCAGGAGTAGGCCATTTGGCCCTTCGAGCCTGCACCGCCATTCAGCATGATCATGGCTGATCATCCAACTCAGAACCCTGTACCTGCTTTCTCTCCATACCCCCAATCCCTTTAGCCACAAGGGCCATATCTAACTTCCTCTTAAATATAGCTAATGAACCGGCCTCAACAGTTTCCTGTGGCAGAGAATTCCACAGATTCACCACTCTCTGTGTGAAGAAGTTTCTCCTCATCTCGGTCCTAAAAGGCTTCCCCTTTATCCTTAAACTGTGACCCCTCATTCCAGACTTCCCCAACATCGGAAACAATCTTCCTGCATCTAGCCTGTCCAATCCCTTTAGAATTGTATACGTTTCAATAAGATCCCCCCTCAATCTTCTAAATTCTAGTAAACAGTTAAAGTTTTGTTGTAAGACCGTTCTTTGGAATTGGAGAAAAAAAAGATGGGAAAATCACAGTGATAAGGTGGGGGCAGGGGAGAGGAGGTACAAATACAAGATAGTAGGTGATAGGTCAAACCAGGGGCGGGAGGGGAGGGGTGAAGTAAAGCGCTAGGAGATTGAATGGTTAAAGAGATAAAGGACTGGAGAAAGGGGAGTCTGATAGGAGAGGATAGTAGGCCATGGAAGAAAGAGAAAGGGGAGGAGCACCAGAGGGAGATGTTGGGTGGGCAAAGAGATAAGGTGAGAGCGGGAAATAGGAATGGGAATTGTTGGGGCAGGGTGGGGGGAGAACCAGTGTTGGAAGTTCGAGAAATCAATGTTCATGCCGTCAGGGTGGAGGCTAATCTGACGGAATATAAAGTGCTGTTCCTCCAACCTAAGCATGGCTTCATTGTGGCAGTAGAGGGGGCCATGGACTGACTTGCCAAAATGGGAATGGGAAGTGGAATTAAAATGAGCAGCCACTGGGAGATCCCACATTTTCTGGCAGATGAAGCCTAGGTGCTCAGCAAAGAGTTTTCCCAATCTACGTCGGATCTCACCGATATACAGGAGACCACACTAGGAACACCAGATATAGAGGATGTCCCTAACAGACTCTTCAAGTATAGACTCAGTTTCAAGGACTCGTTACAACTCATGATCTCAGTATTATTTCTTTATTTACGCAACAGCGTCATCATTTGTCCGGTTGTTTGTCAGTCATTGTATATGTACAGCCTATTGTACATGCAACCGTGTTTCTTTATTTTCCTGGAAATACCTACAAGAAAATGAATCCCAAGGTAGTATATGGGAACATCTATGAACTTTGATAATATTGAACTAAACTGAACATTCCTAGACTGTTCCAAGGTCTCTGTGGTTTGATATTTTAAATTCTGTGTTTTTCCACTCATTTTTTTCCACTTGCACGATTTGTTCTCTCTTTTTCCCACATTGGGAGTTTGATGGTTTCTTTGAACAGGATTCCATGCTCTTTCTTTGTTTCATAGCTGTCTGAGGGAAGATTAATCTCAGGGTGGTATATATTGCATACATACTTTGATGATAAATGTACTTTGAATATTTTACTATGAAATTTGATCAGTCCTGTTGTAGAAAATCCATTTGTAATATTCATTCATTTTCTGTTGTCCTCACTTATTTTAAAATCATGCTGAGTGCCCCTCTATGATTTCTTCATTAGTTTACTTGTGCTATTTAGATAATGGTGAACTATTATTTGTTTTGTCCGCCTTTGCAAAGTCATGCTAAGTGCCTCACTTTATTATAACTGAAACAGTGAATTGTTCTGAACAGTTTGGTTTCCAGCTTTTTACTGCCATGTGGTTTGGACCCAGTGAAACAGCAGTTGTCATTTCAACAGTTCACATGCAATACGGACATCTACATATCGCACTTATTACAACTACTTTGTCTGCTTCGAATCCCATCTCCATGGCTGGGAGCAATCTGACATACACGAATAAATGAGCACTCCAGTGTTTAAAATTTCAGCCTCATAGGCTCGCCTGCGATCCCAAATAGACAAATCGGTCGTCAATATAAAATTGAGGAATATCCAATGATTACAGATCCGTGAAGATCCTTCAGCTATGTCTACAAGTGTTTTGACTGCGATACCAAAATTAAAAATTTCTGACAGTGCCGGGTGCTTTCAAGAACTTCAATAAACAAGACATCAATAGCACAAATAGGTACTAATAAATTTATGAACATTATATGGTTTTCAACTTAAATAGCTTTATTCTGTTTATAAATAGCTTTGTTCTCCCACTATTGCTTCTTCATATTCCAAGTACATTATTGTTAGTATGAATAAGAACCTCCACCTGCTTAAGAATAAATACTGTCTTTCCCATATATTATCATGGTTATTCATTCTTCAAATTTACCTAGTCTGAGCACTGTTTTGTCAATTTTACCCCACTTTCACTCCAAATCCCCTAGCTGGTGAAGCCAACCTCATTTGTTGGAAAGAGTGCACTTTTCTCATGAAGATGCTTAGACTAATAACGATACAAAGGAAGATCTGTAATGACTGAAACCTATTCATAGTTTATATTTTCAATTTTGCCCCAGAGTACAAATTGATTCCAAATACCAACCCTACCGACCAACTGGTTATTATCTTAACTGAGAGACCAACTTGCTTTGCACATCAGAAGACCGTCAGACTGGAGTATTCACTTGCTGATCACCAAGCTAGCATCGTTCTGATCATTACTAGCCAAAGCCACCAGGAATGAGAAATCTTCTAGCCTTTGTATCAGCAGGTAACCAAATTTTCTACTTATCTAGCCTAGTGAGTCATGGTGGGAAGGATAGCCTCAGGAAGGAAAAGGGGTCAGTCTCGACCTCATCAGAAAGGATCTGATTTCTTCTGAAATATCACCAGATAATGTAAATAAATTACTTGATAAGGAATTCCATGTATTAAAACCATTTATATAGATTATAAAACATTTTGATGCGATTATGAAATGTGCTTGGTAGAACTAATGAAGAAATTATTATTCCCCTATTTCTTAAGAATGAAGTGAATTCTGTTGTTATGCATTGCCTCTCCAATTGGGAGGTGTACATTTAACAGTATGCATAAAGACTGGACTCAGCACCACCTATAAACCCCAACAAAACCACCACAGTGTAGGCTTTGTCAAGAGTTCAAGAGGATCACTAAACATCCACTGCAAATTACAGTCCTGACTCTCATCTTGGAGACTGAACAATGAGCTCTCCGGTGGAGAATGAGTTGGACTTTCTGAACCACTAACATACTTTGGAAAGTAAAGTGGTATTATCATGCTTAAAGAAGATATCTTTGGGCTCAAAGTAGGCTCTGGTAGTGCTCCAATTAACATCAACATGGAAATTCCTCACATTCTTCAAACAAAAAGGCAGCACTAATCAAAGGGCTTGCCAAAGCCAGAGGGAAATTGGAAGAAGAGCACCTCATCACCTCCAGAAAGACTGAAACAATGCGAGAGAAATTGTTGGAGCAGCATGGTGACATAACAGTTAGTATAACACTATAACCATGCCAACGACCTGGGTTCTATTCACACAGCTGTCTGGAAGGAGTTTGTACATTTTCTCCGTACGGGTTTCCTCCTACATTCTAAAGATGTAGAGGTTTTGGTTGATTGGTCACATAGATGGTATTGGGAGGTGCAGGCTTGTTGAGCCGGAAGGATTTATTACCGTGCTTTATCTCCAAATAAATAACAACTCACTTATCCCAGTGGTTTTTTTGGCAAAATCTGCACAATCATCAAGACACAAGTTAATCCCAAATCAAAAATATGATTTCTGATTCACACTGGTAGTGCAAGAAGCACAAGTGCACATAAGCCAAAAATCCTTAGAAAGCTATTCTGAGGGGAAATTAGAATCAATACTGCTCAAATATAAATTCTAAGCACATACTTAAAAACATAATAATAGATAAACACTGAACTAAGCTCAGGCAGAGTCTCCGTCTGCCTAATGGTAAGTTCAGAATCACCTTTTCATGGATAGCTCTTCTGTTGGACGGCTGGACCAGGACCTTGTACCCTGCACTGGTCAGCTCCTTGATGTGTCTTGGAGCCAAGGGCGCTCGTCTCTCCCAGGCATTTATGTCCTCCCTCCGCAATGCCAAGACTGCTTTGTGATGTTGGTATCGGGGATGGCCATACCGCAGGCACAAACTTAGTGCTCGGCTCCTTTGCTTCAGCAACCAATACATCTTCAAACCTGTTTACAACTACAGCAGAAAATAGACCAGACTTATTTTTGGAAAGATTCAGGAAAAGCAATAAAAATACAGCAGTAGCAATGTATGATTCACGTGTCAAATCATCATGAGCAAAAGGAAAAAAACACACCTTAATAACAGATTAATTCAATTGATTCTGTAATTATGACCCAATGAAACTGTGGTATTCTAGCACCCATGGGATTTTCATGGAGCCAGATTGGGAGACCTTATTCTTATTTATTGTATATCCAAACACAGTTACACCACCCTCCTTTTACAGCTTACAAAATGATTATGATAAATCTTCCAGTAAACCTGGCAAGTTGAAAAGGAGTAGAAAATATGCAAACACTCCTGGTCCCAGCTATGCCCACAAGCTTCTTCACATTCTTGATCCAACGTACTCGACCTATCCTCGCTACAGCTATACATCCCACCAATGGTCTGGATGCCAGCCCTGACAGCACTTGGATCCTGGTTTCTGGCTGTGCACCCCACATGTATTCTGGACACCCCCCGCCCAAACTCACCTTCTGGACTAATGAGTGAGATAACAGACTATCAAGATTTCTGAACAAACTGGATGTTGGTCAATGACTCAAGAGATGATCAAGTTAAATATTAGGCTGGACCACCAGGTTCAGGCACAGTTATTACCTTACAACCATCAGGCTTCTGAAATGCCATGGATAACTTCACTCACCACTACTCTGAAATGATTCCACAAGCTACAGACTGATTTTCAAACTCATGCTCTTGGTCATATTTTGTTTTTATTTGCACAATTGGTCTTCTTCTGCACATTGGCTGTTTGTCAATCTTCATGAGCACTTTTTTCATAAATTCTATTGTATATTTTCCTGTAAATGCCTCCAAGCAAATGGATCTCAACGCAGTACATGGTAATATATACGTACATATTTTAATAGTAAATTTTCTCTCACTTTAGAGACTATATGCTGAATGGCCTCTTCCTGCACTTTATGATCCTATGATATCAATTTTTCACCAAATCTATAAATCCTTAATTAAGATGGCATGCTTTATTGGTTAGATCACGCAATCGCTTCACGCAGTGAGCCCCGCACCTTGCAGACTTCCCTGCCCCTGCAACTAGGAGATCCGACCTCCCAATTCTATCCCGAATTGGATACAGCACCAAATACTGGGGCAACTGGATTGAGCTGAAGGGCAGGTTGTGCTTCAACTTTAGCATTCAGCAACTTTTATTTAAATGAAAGTCAAAGAAGTATTTTATTTTTATGAACTATATGTATTCAGAAAAGACTAATCATCTAGATACATTTCAGCTATTCTTCCGTTTTCATTTACTCAGAGCAGAACAAGCTCCTGAAGACCATCAGGGCAATCTGGGGCAGGACATTAGTTTTCACCACCTGCAGCCAATGCTCCACCTCGTGAGACATCTAAAGTGGTGAGGCCTCCAGGATACTGGGAACTATGCGGGCACGCAAGCTGATTGTGACTATGGATACCCACAAGAAGTTTATGTAACAATCACTGCAGTCTAATACAGCATGGTCCATTACTGATTAACGACTTGACAGGATGTGACCTGATTAAGCAGATCCTCTTTAACTTGTAAGAAAAGAAACTTCACATCTCATAGTATTCTGCTTTTATACTGTTGTCCTGTGTCTTTCGCAGCACAGAAGACCAGAAAGAAAATTGCAATTACGATTCTTGCACATTTTTACTAACTGATTCCTGGGACGGTAGGTCTGATGAATGAGAATAAACGCTCTTGCTCTTATTTCTTTGTTTCTATGTGGATAAGTCACCAATTTTAGGTACCAATCGGCAGAATTTCAATCATATACCACCTCTATGATTTTTAGACAATTTTTAATAAAAATATCAAAATTTATTTTAAGAACTGCTGGATTATTTTTCCAAAAGACCTAGGAGATGTATATTCTTCAACCAGCATTGTGCTATGGCTTTTTTTTCCACATACATTCCCCACTCTCCCTATCTCCTCTCTCTGCTCAGCATATTTGCATTCTCACTTTTCCAGTTCTTACAAATGATCCTGACACAGTCTCTCTCCTCACTGATGCTCCTGCAATACAGAGAATATTTAACATTACCTGTTTTTGTTATCGGTGAAAGATTCAATGCCTTTTACCTCACAACTACTTAGAGGGAAGCAAATTCTGTTGAGATCTGATGCAAGACCTTCCATTGGAAGTGCTAACTGGTTGCTCTTTTCAATTAGCTTGGCACAACACTATGGGCCAAAGGGGCTTTCCCTATATTGTTCTGTGTTCCAGGATTCACAGATGTTGCTTAACCAGCTAAATTCTTCCAAGATCCATCTTTGTTTCAAATTCTTTATAGGATCCTTTGCTGTGCACAAATTGGCAACCATATTTCCCACACTCCATCAGAACTGTGAACCAATGATGGGTAACATCAATGCTCTATCTCTCTTAATACAATTAATTGACATCCTTTGGGTTTTCCCCAGCAACTTCCATCTCCATTTCGGACTTCCAGCGTCTATTCCCACTCCAACTCCACTCAGACACACTCACCACCTCAACAGCTTCCATGCAAGCATACTGTAGAGTGCTTTATCACCTCCCTTTGAACACTGTTCTCTCCCCTCCACTGCCCCTCGCCCCAACATCTCGTGAAGGAAACATTCCCTCCAGGTGAAGCAGCAATTCACTTTTCTCTCTCCTAGAGGGCTGTATTCAAGTCAAACCAAGTCAAATTTATTGTCACTTAACCGTATACAAGAGTCCTGTCAAATGAGGCAACGTTTCCCTGGATGAGGCCTCTGTCGGTCAGAGCTGGTCATGGATATTGCATCCTAGCTGTCAAGCCACACAAGCCTAGGCAACATGGAGGGCAAGCTGTTGCCCATGTAGCAGGCTCCCCCTTACCACGCGTCTGATGAACGCAAAGAAACAGCACAGACCGATACAGTTTGGTACCAGAAGCATCACAGGAATTGCCAGTCAACATTGAACTCAATGTAGAACTGCCTTCGCGACTCCAGCTCTAGATTTTTCCCTTGCAGTCTACTCCCAAAGCTTTCCCCATGAGTGGGTATAGCTGCAAGGCAACGAAGGTTTGAGATCAGAGTTTCCCTTCTCCTCGGTGAGCTGCCAACCACAGCTGATGAGCCCCATCTGCCCGAAGTGACACATGGCACACATAACACACAAAAATTTAGGAAAGCAAGAATTAAGTCTACAAATCAATTATGCAAAAATAAGCAAAGTATATAATTTAAATCTTGCAGGGTACAAAACAAATTATCCAGCGACATGGAATGCGATGCAGCAAGGAGTTCAGAAGCCTAATGGAAGAAGCTGTTTCCTATCCTGACCATTCTTTGTCTTTATGCTTCGGAGTCTCCTGCCTATTGGTAGAAAGCCAAAGAGGATGCTGTATAAATGGGTGGGACCCCTGATAATACTAAGGGCCCTGCATACACGGCACTCCTGATAAATGTCCCCATTGGATGGTAGGGAGACCCCTTTGAATCTCTTGGCCATCATCACAGTCCTTTGTTGGAACTTCAGGTCTGATGCTCAGCTGCTCCCTTACCAGATGGAGATGCAACTTGTCAGGATGTTCTCAATGGAGCTCCTGTTAAATTCAGATAAGATGGTGGTGGGGTGGGGTGGGGCAGGGATAGAGCCTTGCTTCCCTCAATCTGCTCAGGAAGTGGAGGCACTACTGTACTTTCTTATTTAGGGAAGTGAAATTGAGGGACCAGGTAAGGTCATCCATGATGTGAACTCCCAGGAACTTGGTGCATTTAACTGTCCCTACAGAGGAGCCACGTATGCTCAGAAGGGGATGGTTCATCTGCACGTTCCTACTGTCCACAACATTTCCTTGGTCTTCTCCGCACTCAGACTTAGATTGTTGTTCTCACACCAGTCCACCAATTGCTTCACTTCCTCTCTGTACTCTGACTTATTATCGTTGTTGATAAGCCGAACTACTGTCGTGTCATCTGCAAACTGGATGATAGAGTTTGAGCTGAATCCTGCAACAGTCACGTGTCAGCAGTGTGAACAGCAGCGGGCTACGCACACAACCTTAGGGAGCGCCAGTGCTCAGCACAATGGGACTAGAGACATTTCTGCCTACACGAACTGACTGTGGCATTTCTGTTAAGAAATCCAGGATCCAGTTACAGAGGGACCCAGCGAGGATAGTTTCCCCACCAGTTTCTGGACTATGATGATGTTAAATGCCAAACTGAAACCAATAAAAAGTAGCCTGTCATATGAGAACCCTTTCTCCAAGTGGGACAGATCAGAGTGGAGGGCAGAGGATATGACATCACGAGTAGATTCGTTTGAGTGATAAGTGATCTGGAAAGGGTCTGATGTCACCAGGAGTAAGGCTTTAATGCACTCCATGACCAACCACTCAAAGCATTTCATAATGGTTGATGTTAATGCCACTGGACGACAGTCATTTAGGCAGGTTACCGTCACCTCCTTTGGCACTGGACTGATGGTTGCCGCCTTGAAAACAGAGAGATGTTGAACATATCAATCAGCTGGGCTGCAGTCTGTCGGAAACTGGTATATTATTGGGCCCCACAGCTTTGCGTGGGTTGACCCTGACTAGGGTCTTCTTCATGTGGTGCACTCTCTTCTAATGTTAGAGAAAGCAACTCAGAGTGAGTGATCATTTTGAAAATCATCACAAACAAGAGAAAATCTATAGATGCTGGAAATCCAAGCAACACACATTCAAAATGCTGGACTCATGACCCATCCTGATGAAGGGTCTCGGCCCAAAACGTCAACTGTACTCTTTTCCATAGATGTTGTCTGGTCTGCTGAGTTCCTCCGTTCTGTATACCAGGGTGACTGTGAGCATTGAGTTGCCTCCACATCCGCATCCCAATCCCGCTCTAACCTCTCTGTTCCTGGTTTATTCCAATGACAGACAATCCAATTTCAAGGTACAGAATCTAATCTTCCAACTAGGAACATTACAGCCATCAGGACTTACCAAACAATTTTATCACTTCCAACATTAAACCTTTACAGTCGGTAAGATGTTGGCCCCTCTTTCTGGAAAAATTCTAGTATTTTCAGGTACTAAGCAACTGCAATGTAATGCTTCTCCACTTTGAAAATCAGAGTTCCAGTTCTTCATCTCCCTTTCTCCACCCCCCCCCCAAACTCTTATTGATGTTTCCATTGAATTCCTTCCATTTACACTTGCTATAGGCACATCATCTGCAGTTAACAAACCTTCACTACCCTCTCATCAACACCGTGTGGAGAAAACAAAGAGAATATAGGTGATAAGTCTAAGGTGTAAAACAAATAATATCTGTTTTCTCAACCTCTCCCATTTTATTTGCAACTTAAAACATTACTTCTAACTTTTTCCAGTTCTGATGAATTATTATCAACCTCAAACTGCAACTCTCCCTCAATCTCTCCACTTGCACTGCCTGACTCAGAATCGGGTTTAATATTACCTGTGTATGTCATGAAATGTGTTAACTTACAGGCAGCTATACAATGCAATACAGAAGTAAATGGGTAAATCAATTACAGTATATTAAATAGTTAAATTAAAAATGGTGCAAAATCAGAAATAATAGAAGTGAGGTGGTATTCATGGGTTCAATGCTCATTCAGAAATTGGATGGCAGAGGGGAAGATGCCGTTCCTGAATTGCTGAGCATGTGCCTTCAGGTTTTTGTACCTCCTTCCTGATGGCAGCACTGTAAAGAGGGCATGTCCTGGGTGATGGGGGCCCTTAATGATGGACACTGATTTCTGAGGCACTGCTCCGTGAAGATATCTTGGATACAATGGGGGCAAGTAGCCAAGAGAGAGCTGACTAATTTTATAACTTTCTGCAGCTTTTTTCAATCCAGTGCATTGCCTCCCCCCATACCAGACAGTGATACAGCCTGTCAGAATCTCTCCACAGTACATCTGTAGAAGTTTGAGTGTTTTAGTTGACAAACTAAATCTCCTCAAACTCCTAATGAAATATAGCCACTGTCTTGCCTTCTTGACTGCTGAGTATTTTAGCGTTTTTTTAATTTTTATATCTGCTGTATTTGATTCGGCAGCTCAAAAGTGAAAGTTGTGGGAGCGTCAACCCCAGTGCAATGTTAATGTCCTTACTGCGTTAGAAATTTCTCACTTTTAACAACGTTTTTCAAGAGCAGCATTGATGAAACATTGCACAGTCAGAGCTCCAGCCTTTGTATCAAACAGCAACCTTAGGCATCGTTTTCACTCACAGGGGGAAATACAAGATCTCATAACAGATCTTCATTGGTTTTTCTTTCTGACAATACCACTAACACAAAATTATTCCATTATCCATTTCAATGCATCTTATTAGATCTTGCTGTGCACAATTTGTCAGCTACACAGTTAAAAGACGAAACACTTAAATAGCTTAGAGATAATTCAGAAAAACATATGCTTCTCCCTTACTTGTCAACATGCCGCCCCAGATAACAAGCAGGGTCCATTTTTATAGACAAACATAAATTGATTTTGGCCACAAGTCAGAAAATACACACAAATCACTCACTATGGTAACTACAACACCAACGTATTACAATGAAAGACTTCAGATTAGCACAGACTGATAAGAAAAACAATTACTAAAAGTACAGAGTGGAAACTAGCTCCTGTAGATAGTAGGAACAAATGTACTGTAAGTACACACAAGTTTTGAATTTAAGAATACTGTAAGAGCCCGTGCATTTGTAAGAGTGTCCATAGGTTGGGCGCTCTTAACCCAAGGTTGGCCTAAATCGGTCTTTTTCTTTTATTGAGCCTGCCTGTAGTAATTTCTAAGATCTTTATGATTAAGATTAGCTTTGTCATATTGAAACATCAAAATATACAGTTAAATGCGTTGTTTTCGCATCAACGACCAACACGGTCTGAGGATGTGCTGGAGGGCAGCCCACAAGCTTCCCCATACCTCTAGCACCAATATAGCAGGCGGACAACTGTCCTACCCTTTGGAATGTGGCAGAAAACGAGAGCACCCAGAGGAATCCCAGACATTCACAGGGGGTATGTACAAACTAATTCAGACAGCAGCAGGAATAGCACCCAATCGCTGATCACTGGCACTGTTAAGTGTTGCGCTAACTGTTATGTCACCGTTCAGCCGCCTAGGCAGCTGTGCTGTAAAATATTTTTCTACAGAGATAAGGTGCACCACTTTAATTTTAGCAAAAATTATGCCTACAGCACAATGTACTGCCAAAAGGCTTTACCTAAATCAAATCTACTACTGTCATTGTAACAGAACTCTATTGACATGAATGATACTCCTAAATCTAACTTGCCTGCACACATTCCGCCTGTTGATACAGTATACTTGTTTAAGGTTTACTCATAACACAGAAGCCAATTTTCAGATTGCAATAAGACTCTTGCATTAAGCAGATAAGGCATCTGTCTCACCAACGTGAAAGGTCCCATGGAAAATGCTGGCAGGTGGACTGACAGCATGCATGGAGCAGATGTTTTCAGGCCAGTAAAGTTCAGTGTAAGCCTGTCCTCACTAAGGAGAGGGGCAATGGTGTCCAGGAGATATGAACATCAGGCCACGTTGTCTCAGTATCTTTTTGTTCATTCACCAAGACTGAAGAGCCCGGAGATCACATGCCAGTTCTCATTAGGGGTGTCAGTGATGGAGTGAGTTAGCAGTTTCAGGTTCCCTGGGCATTAACATCTCAGATTACCTCTCTTAGGCCCAACACTAGATTCAATCATGAAGAAAGTATTCCAACAGCTCACCTTCTTAAAAGCGTAAGGAAGTCTGACATCTCTCCAAATACTCTAATGAAGTTCTACAGATGCACTTTTGGTAGTATCCTGACTGATTACACCTTGGCCTTCTACTGCAATTCTAACACATGAGAATGCAAGATACTACAGAGAGTTGTGGACACAGCTTCCTCACTACTGACAGAAAAACAGACTCAATGTGGGAAGAATGGATTAGATTGATCTTGGAGTATGCTAAAAGGTCAGCACAACATTTTGGGCCAAAGGGCCTGACCTGTTTTATTTTCTACAGGCGGCACCATCTCAATAAGGGGGCATCTACTATCAAGGACCCCCAACAGAATCACATTCATTGGCACTGATAAATTCTGTGAAATTTGTTTTGTGGCAGCAGTACAAGACAAATAAGTTACAAAAATAAATAAATAGAATGAAAATCAATGAGGCAATATTCATAGCCATTCAAAAATCTGATGGGAATCAGAAATTAGAGGGTAAGAAACTATTTCTAAAGCATAGCACGTGGGTCCTTAGGCTCCTGTGCCTCTTCCCTGATGGCAGTAACACAAAGAGAGCATGTCCCAGATGGTGAGGGCATCTAATGATTTCCAGGTAATGCATTCTTCTCGCTGTTACTGCAGGTCAGGAAGTACAGAAACCATAAATTTAACATCACCAGGTGCATGCACAACTGCTTTCCTACAGCAATTAGGCTCTTGAACAGACCAGCAGCAGGACCCCAGTCCTACCTTAGCAATGATACATTACATACCACCTCTTGCCCTACCATGGACTTGTCTTGGTTTTGCTTTGCACTACTTAGTCTTGTCTTGCAGTTTTGTTTTCAACGTCTTGTCTCATTTTTGAGTAATCTGTTGTGTTATCTGAAAATCCGTGATGCCACTGTCAGTTTTTCATTGTATCTGTACCTCACCATAGTTGTGCACATAACTATAACCTCAACTTGAGATATTGGATGGATGCATCTCAATTTCGACTGAAACGGCAGGACCAAAATGGCACCTCATTTACTAAAGGATGCACATTGGGCAAAGCAGCATTTCGAACTGGCATTCTCTGTCCATGTAGCTCACCTCAACATTGAAATATCGTGGCGACGAGAAAAGAGCAATAGATCTTAAATTTCGGAGACACAAGGGAGGCTGCAGACGCTGGAAGTCTGGACACACACACACACACACACACAATCCAAGGTAAACGAAGAGTCAGATGTTGTCTGACCATCGAGTTCCTCCAGCATTTTGTGTGTGTTGATAAAGGTACTAAAATTCTGCTCTTACACAAAAAGGAAGGTTCACGGGAACATTATCAAAGTTGAAACGGGATCACCAAAGAAGGAAATCGGGGGAAATAACCAAACAGGGATTAAAAGCAAGCATTTACGGATTGTGACTACAGGAAATGTGGAGCACGTGGAGGCAGAAGAGACTTAAATTTAATTTGGCATTACGTTCAGTACAGACATCGCGGCCGAAGGGTTAGTTCCATCGCTGAAATTCCTTTAGGACAGTTCCTTTCATATTTTCTATGAAACGTCTCATGTCATACTTCAAATAGTGAAAACTTCTTACGTCCCTATATTCGCCTATCAGGTTGTAAACGCATAGAGGATATCCTACACGTGCAGAGATTAAAGGTATCGCTTTTCCCGACGTGACTGAAAAAGATATACAGAAAAAAATGTACATTCACCGATTCCCGAGGTTACTAGCTGTATAAATTCCAAATATAGTAGCTCTGACGCTAAGTGCAGCTTTAAAGTTATCTGACGAGGCGATCAGCTCCAGCGCCAGCGCCACTTCCCATCCATTTCTCTGCCATCCCGGACGGAGTTGAGATTTCAGATGAATCGGGCCCGGCTACTACGAGCGAACCGGGAAGAGACGCCGACTTCTGCACCAGTGCGTCACATGGAAGCACAACAAGGAGAGGGCATGAACTTGGTAACGTTGGAAGCGCCCATGGCGCACACTCACCTCGCCGCTGAGCAGATCTGCAGGAGAAACCGCAGCGTCGGCCAAGGAAGGGGTTGCGAGTTCGGGGCTATTATCGGATCCTGTGAAACTGACACCGCTACCATGCCCAATTGCGCGTCAGAGCAAGTACTGCCTCCTCAGCGGCAGCACCGGCTCACAGAGCCGTGCTGGCTGTGACCAGTCCCAGGAGCCGGGATCATCCACGACCAATTGCAAAACAGAGTATTTGTATGTCCACATTAGCTTTTGCCATTGCTACTTTAATTGTGCCGAGGAAGCTCGAATCCTCTCGCCATAAACTGAACTACAGTCTGTTTACCGCCAGTTTAAATTTTATAAATCCAGATGTCTGGCATATGTACTCGGAAACACGGCGGAAAGACAGTCCGTTGGTTGCAGAGTCTGTGCCGGTGTTTACGTTTTGCACAGGCTGTAAACCCCTCTCCAATTTGTTCAATCAGAGCCCTCCATTGTTTTAACCCTCTTGAGTCGGTACAGATTCTCCTGGAATCTGTTATCTTTGACCTAGATGGTAGAAATTCCAGCCCCACCACTCGGGTTCAGACAACTGAACTGGAGGAGTGAGAAGTATCCCGTAGTTGGCTAACACAAAGACGTTCTTGGACTGGAAATTCCCCGACGGGAGAAAAGTAAATGGTCCAAAGATACTGAACAGACAGAATTCGCCAGCAGCTCCCCAAAAATCACGGGGAATGTAGGAAGTCCAATTACCTTCCCAAGACTGAACGTGTACAAATTCTTCAGCAACTCAAGTCTCAGCCCAAAGTGTTGAACTTCTATTCCTCTCCATAGATGCTGCCTGACCTGTTGAGTTCCTCTGGCATTTTGTGCTGCTACGGATTTCTAGCACCTATAGAATCTTTTGTGTTTTAGTTAGGGATTAATTAATGCAGTCAATGCTGTTTCCAGCCAAACCAGCCTGAGATACCAGAAGGGAGAAGAGATCAGAATCAAGTTTATTATCACTGACATAATAAGCTCTGTGTTTTGTTTGTATTAGCAGCACAGTGCAAGGCATAAACTTTATTTTCATTGTAACATTGTGTGCCATGTCATCTGACCTGGGTGATCCTGGTCTTGACCATGATTGCTCTTGGCAATTTTTTCTGCATAAGTGGTTTGCCATTGCTTTCTCCTGGGCAATGCCTCTACAAGATGGGTGACCCCAGCCATTATCAATACTCTTCAGAGATTGTCTTCCAAGTGTCCGTGGTCACGTAACCAGGATTTGTGATTTGCACAAACTGCTTCCGTGGCTTCATGTGACCTTGATTGGGTGGGGGTGGGGGGGGGGTCGACCAAGGAAATCCTACACATTGCCCAAGGGAGACCTGCAGGTTAGCAGAAAAACAGAGAGCCTTACACCTTCTTTGGTAGAGATATAGCTCTACCCTGTCCCCCCCCCAAAGTTACAAAAAAAAGTGCAAAAGAGGAATATCGAGGTAGTGTCCATAGGTTAATGAATCATTCAGAAATCTGATGGTGGAGGGGAAGAAGCTGAGTGTATTGAGATCAGAAAGGCAGTGGCCGCTCACTGATGGCAATGTTATGAATAGCATCTCAGCTTGGTCATTGATGCAACGCCTTCACTTCATTCCATGAGCAAATGTCCAACTCAGTCTCCTCAACCGGAAAGCTGAAGACACCATGTACAGACAGAATCTCCACTCCAATCAGCTGCAAGAGATGTCACAACCGTGACGGTACTCAAGGAGGGAGATCAATTCAAAGGGGCTTCCCTGCTGCTGACTGCAAAGGCAGAGCCTCGCACAGTCTTGGGTCACTGCCAGATACATTACAATTGACGATGTGGATAGTGAGTTTTAAATTTAATTTAAGGATACAGATACAGCATGCTAACAGGTCCATCCGGCCCAATAACTACCAACCTGTATGTCTTTGGAATGTGGGAGGAAACTCACATGGTCATGGATTGAATGTACAAACTGCTCACAAACAGCAGTGGGAATCTGCCACATAAGCCAGATCTCCTGGTGGCCACCTATTTCAATTCTACTTCCCATTCCCATTCTGACATGTCAGTCCATGGCCTTCTCTACTTTCACAATGAGGCCACACTCCGGTTGGAGGAGCAACACTTTATATTCCATCTGGGTAGCCTCCCACCTGATGGCACGAACACTGATTTCTCAAGCTTCCTCTCCTTCACCATTCCCCATTCCTGTTTCCCTCTCTCACCTTATCTTGTTACCTGCCCATCGCCTCCCTCTGATGTTCCCCCCCCTTCCCTTTTTTCCATGGTCTTCTATCCTCTCCTGTCAGATTCCCCCTTCTCCAGGCCTTGAACGCTTTCATTATCAACTTCCCAGCTCTTTATTTCACCCCTCCCCCTCCCAATTTCAACTACCACCTTGTACTTCTCCGTCCCCTCATCTCACCTTCTTATTCTGATGTCTCCCCTTCTTTTCCAGTCCTGATGAAGGGTCTCAGCCCAAAACGTTGACTGTCTGCTCTTTTCCATTGATGCTGAGTTCCTCTAATACGTTGTGTGTGTTGCGGTGGGAATTGAACCCAGGTTGCTGCGTTACTCTACCATGTTGTCCTCATATGGATTGTTTCCAGTGGAGATGTCGCACCTTCATAGAAATGCTCCTAGAGCAATGTCATAGTGAGCCATTGGATAAAAAGCCACGGTTGTGCAGGTAAAGCTGTAGAAATAGCCCC
This sequence comes from Hemitrygon akajei, assembly GCF_048418815.1. Classification (NCBI taxonomy): domain Eukaryota; kingdom Metazoa; phylum Chordata; class Chondrichthyes; order Myliobatiformes; family Dasyatidae; genus Hemitrygon; species Hemitrygon akajei. Next base: position 140,671,623 of record NC_133133.1, on the reverse strand, counting down.
AAACTTCCAAGCTACCATTTAGAGGCTCTATGAGTATCGGATGGATGGCTCAGAGGGAAAGAGAGAGAATTGCAGGTACAAACTGTCATTCTTAACGCCATACCAACTTTAACCTTAAAATGAAAGCAAGAAAGACTGTATTAGTCTCAAACAGTATTTTAAAAACTGCAGATATTGGAAAACCGCAGTAAAAACAGGAGGCACTGGAAATGTTCAGCAAGTCAGGCAGCATCTATGAAAAGAGAAACAGAGTTAGTATTTCACCTGTGAGAAGAGGGATGGTAATAGAGGAGATGGAAGAGTGAACAAGGGAGCCGTGGGTGAATGGTGAAGAAATTTGTCCAGTGGTGTTCAGAGTATTTCCAGCATTTTCTGTTTTTATTTCAGATTTCCATCATCTGCAAGATTTTGCCAATCTAGCATAAGTTTTATTGATGTAGCCTGATTACCAAAAGAGTTATGCAACAACATTTAGTGTCTGAGAAGTTCTTGGCAGCAGCCACTGAGGTTAATTCCACTGGATATACCTAATAAAATAGTTGACAAACACATTATTACAAAAATGGAAATGAAGGCTTGCAGGGCTGGTTTAAGAGGATTATTAAGAAGGTATTTATTCTGTTAACTGCCAGTCTTATCTCTGTGGCAATTAATGTGCGAAAACAACAAGATCTGGAGATCAGCAGGTGTTTGTGTGAAGCAAATGCCAGTGTAAATCAATCAGCAAGTACCAGAGTTTTGAAATTCTTCTCACTTCTTTTATCCACTCCCCCTTCAAAATGCAGACCTGATTATACATTAATGACAACATGTGTTTGTAATACAGTTATTATTCCAATAAGACCTTGCCTATTGAATCCTAATAAAGGCACATAGTAATCTCAAAGCAAATATGTGTGCCAAATTTTCCTGGAAACATTGTTTGTACCATAGCTGTAGCTTTATCTGAAAGGCTACATTGTTACCACGGTACTGTTTCACCCCTACATTCTTCTGCTGAATTAGATCAAGCCCACAGTATTATCCATGATATATTAAAAAAAAACATTCAAGGAAGGTGGGACTTGTACAGAAGGGACAGTTTGCACCTAAACTGAAGAGGGACTAACATCATAGCAGGAAAGTTTGCTAGTGCTGCACGAAGAGTTTAAACTAGAGTTGCAGCGGAATGGGGACCAGAGTTCCAGAACCGATAGTGGAGTGGTTGTGGAAAAAGATGTTGTTAAGCCCACATACAAGGTCAGGAATCAAAAGGTTGTGCATGGTGCAACTAATGATCTGAGCTCTGTATACTTAAATGCAAGGAGTATTGTTGGAAAGGCGGATAAGCTTAGGGCATGAATCAGCAAGTGAAATTATGACATTGTAGCTATCAGTGAAACTTGGTTGCAGGAGGGGCAGGACTGGTTGCTCAATGTTCTGGGGTTCTGTTGTTTTAGAAGTGTTGGAGTGGGAGGATTTAAATGGGAGGTGTGGTATTACTAGTCAGAGAAAATGGCATGGCAGTGCTCAGCCAGGACAGACTGGAAAGCTCAGCTAGTGAGGCTTTATGGGTAGAAATGAGGAATAAGAAGAGTATGACCACATTAATGGGAATATATTATAGACCACTCTACAGACTGTGAGATATAGAGGAGCAAACTTGTAGAGTTTCCAGACTGTTGCAAGAAAGATAAGGTTGGGATAAGAGGTGATTTTAACTTAGCAAATATTAACTGGGACTCCTGTACTTTAAAAGGGCTGAATGGGAAAGAGTTTGTCAAATGTGTTCAGGAAAGTTTCCTTAATCAGTATATTTAAGTCCCAATTAGAAAGAGTGGGATACTAAATCTCCTATTAATGAATGAGACAGGGCAGGTGTCAAAAATTTGTGTAGGGGAACACTTTGCATCCAGTGATCATAATGCCATTAGTTCCAAGGTAATTATGGAAAAGGATATGTCTGGTCCTTGGGTTGAGATTTTAAATTGGTGAAAGGCCAATTGATGGTATCAGAAAGGATTTGATAAGTGTGGATTGTGAGAGGCTGTTTTCTGGCAAGGGTTTACTTGGTAGGTGGGACACCTTCAAAAGTGAAATTTTGAGAGTACAGAGTTTGTACATTCCTAGTTTTTGAGAGATATTGAGGCCCACATTAAGAAAAAGGAGGTGCACAGCAGGTATAGGTAGACAGAAACAAAGGAGGTGCTTGAGTACTGTATAATCAATGCAAGAGAACACATAAGAAGAAAATCATGAGGGCTAAATGCAAGCAGGTATTTTCCACTGAGGTTGGGTGAGTCTAGAACTAGAGGTCATGTGTTAAGGTTGTGAAAGATGAAATTTTAAGGGGAACAAGAAGGGAAACTTCTTCATTCAGAAGGTGGTCAGAGTGCGGAATGAGCTGTCAGGGTAAGTGGAGGATATGGGCTTAATTTCAACATTTAAGAGAAATTTGGATCGGTACCTGGATAAGAGGAGTGTGGAGGGCTACAGTCCAGGTGCAAGTTGATAGGACTAGGCAGATTAATGATTTGGCAGAGGCTAGATGGGCCAAAAGGGTTTCTTCTGTGTTATAATGTTCTGTGTCTCAATGACTTTATATAAAAGAAAAACAAATTTGTTGCCATTTGTATGTCATCTTCATAGATGCTTTCCACCTACTTATCCTAAGGAGAGAGTGTGGTATGCAAGTAACTTGAAAGAGCTGTACAGCACAGAAATAGACCCTTCAGCCCACTATGTCTATGCTGACCATCAAGCCTATTTAAACTAATATCAATTGCCTGCATTAATTCCATACCCCTCTATGACCCATCAAATACCCATCAAGATGCTCTTTAAATATTATTTTTTCCTGCCTCCTCCACTTCCTCTGGTAGCTTATTCCAGATACTAGCTACTGGGTATAGAAAAACTTCATCCTCAGATCCCCTTTCCTTAAATTTATGCCCTCTAGTTTTAGATGCTTCTACCATATGTCAAGCTATCTTTGCCTCTCACAATTTTATATACCTCTCCAATGTCACCTCTCAACCTCCCTTGCTCCAGATGATCCAATCTCCTCTTAAAGCCCTCCACTCCATGCAACTTCCTTATGAATCTTTTCCGCATTCTCTCCAGCCTAATCCTATCTTTTCTGTAGTCTAGCTATCAGAATACTTGAAGTCTCATCAATATCTGTTCAGATGTAACATATATCCCATGCCTCAACTAATAATGCTACTATTTACCTGTATTGCAATTTCAGGGAACTATGTACTGTATCCTTAGGTATCTCTGTTCAACAACACTCCCGAAGAGTTTATCAGGAATTGTGTATGTCTTTACATAATTTAACTTAAATGCATCACTTCACTCTTAAATTCCATCTGCCATTCCCAGTTGCTGAAAATTCTGCTGTCATCTTAGATAACATTCTTCAGTGCCCACTATACCACCTACATTCTTACACAAATCATTAAAGTACATGGAAACAACATAGGATCCAGCACTGATCCCTGTAGTACAGGGGCCTCCAATCTGTAAGATAATCCTCCACTGCCACCAGCTGCCTTTGACTGCTAGGACAGTTTTTTATCCAAATGGCTAACACGTCATGCCTTCTAACCTTCTGGACCAGCCGACCATGTGAGAACTTGACAACACTTTCCATCCTTCTCTCGTCATTCCTCTTGGTCTCTTTGAGTGTCATGCTGACTATCCCTAATCACTCTGCCTTTACAAATCCTCTTTCTCAGTATCCCTTCCAATGATTTTCCTATAGGTGTAGTTCCCTGGATTTTCCCTGCTGCCTTTCTTAAATATATGGACAACATTAGTTACCCTTTGGTACCTCACCTTTGACTAATGAAGATACAAAACTCACTGCCAGGGCCCTATCAGGATCCTCCCTAGTTTCCCATAACATCAAGATCAGGCTCCTAGAATATACCCACTTTTGTGTTTCAAGGCTCCAAAACCACTTCCTTTTAATTTTGAGATGTTCCTTCCCCTGAACTGAACAGCTTCCATGTCCTTCTCCACAGTAGATACAGATGAGAAGGTAGAAGTGACAAAGGGCTGAAGGTTATGGAATCTGATAGGACAGTAAGGTAGAACAAGGAATTGAGATAGGGAGGGCAAATGGGAATAGTGGGTGAGGGGAACAAGTGGGGGTAATGGGAATGAATCAGGGTCTGGGGCAAGTGTAGGAAAAACTGGGTGAATCAGAATCAGAGGGGAAGCAGTTTATTGGAAGTTGAAGAATTCAACTTTCAAGCTGTTGGTTCGTAGACTACCCAGATGGAATACAAGGTGTTGTTCCTCATATTTGCATTTAGCCACATCCTTGTCATGGAGGTGGCCAAGGACAGCGTGGGAATGGGGAGGAGGGTTAAAATGGCCAGCAACTGAGAGATCCAGACGGTAGCAAACAGAGCACAACGTTACTCAGTGATGCTTTGTGTGTCATCTCACCCATCTGGAAGAGGCCACTTCGAGATGACCAGATTCCATCTTCTCTCCTGTCTGATTTCAACATCTTCAACCCTTTGTCACTTCCACAGCACCTGCCAGCTTCTAACATTATTTGTATTCTCCCTTTAACCCACCTGCCTATCATCTCCCCCCACTGGGATCTATTATCACCTGTTAGATCTTGCCCCACCTCCCCTCAGCACCTTTCAGTCCAGATGAAGGGACTCGATCCAATTTAGATTCAGGTTTATTTATCACATGTACACTGAAGTATGCAGTGAAATGTGTCCATTGTGTTAGCAACAGACAGCCCACAAGAGTCACCACATACTCCAGCCCCAACATACCACGCCCACAATGCTCGGCAGACCAACATAGAACACATCAAAGAACAAAACAACAGCAAAACTAGTTGATGAGTCAGCTGGAGGCCGAAAGATGGCCGGTCCTAGGGTTGGAGGACTGCGTGTGTGTGTGTGAGTGCCCATTAAAACCTTGTGATTGAGACTTACATTCCTAAAAAAAAGTTTCAGACAGCTTTTTGAGGCTATAGAAACACTGCCACCTGGTGGTATAAGTCACTTTTGTCCTTCATCCATGGAGTTCCCAGCACTGTGCTGGATAATTAATGGAATAGAGAGCTTGCAAAGAATTGAGGCACAAAGTTCAGGGTGAGGGCACAAATTGTCCCAACCTTCCTGCAGTGGGGGTGGGAGGGGCAGAACGAGGTAGAAGGGAATAACCTTATAAAATGATAAATACCATCTGTTAGCAATCATATTTTTAGGATCCGGTCTCCAACAACCTCATCTTTACCCAACACCACATGACATATGGTCAATGCACATTTTAACTTCCTACTTTTTACAAGACTGATGGATTTAAAATTGCTCAGTATTAAAATAGACTCACTTTCAAGGACTCATGTTACCAGTCTTGTTTATTTACCTTTTTATTTGTACAATTGTCTTCTTTTGACTATTCGCTGTTTGTCAGACATTGCTTATGCATTATTTTTCATTAATTGTATTTATTTATCTTCCTGTAAATGCCTGCAAGAAAATGAAACTCAAGGTAGTATATGAGGACATAAATGTACTTCGATAATAAATTTTCTGTGACTTTGATTTGACTTTGTTAGTGGGTGGCAATTTCCAAGAAAAGCTGTTGGAAGCATGACTTTGTTTGAACTAGAACCAAGGCTATTTACCCCCCCCCCATTAAAAAGGTAGTATAATTAGGAATAGGTTTCTCAGTTTAACTGCTGGATTAGTGTACAATCAGATAGCAATGAGCAAGGGCAAGTCATGTGCATGCTTCATGAGAAGCTGTGTTGTTCACCCAATAGCAATGGAGTGCTTTGTTTATTAGAGTGCAGTCGCAGGGACTTACTAGTTGTGGTAGTGGGTCCTACTGAGCTCTAGTCTTGCTTATTCCTCCTAAAAACAAAATGGCCCCTACCTGCAAAAATTGCTGAAGGTCATTTCAGAGCTTGGGGTTTCCAGACACTTTCGGTAACTACACTCTCTTCCAGGAGATAGTGGCACATAGCCACTGTTTACACTCACCACTCTGCCCAGAGTTTAAGTAGTTTATGAGAAAGGAGTGGCATTGACGTGGTGTCCGCGATAGACATCAGACACTTGACACCCTTTTTGAAGAGCGGGAGGATATTTTTCTCTTCAGAGAGCTAGAAATCATTCAAAGAATCAGGTGTATTATCACTGGCATGTGACGTGAAATGTGTTAATTTAGCAGCAGCAGTTCAATGCAATACATAATCTAGCAGAGAGAAAAAAATAATAATTATAAATAAATAAGTAAATAAGACCATAGGACCATAAGATATAGGAGCAGAAGTAGGCCATTTGGCCCATCGAATCTGCTCCGCCATTCAATCATGGGCTGATCCAATTCTTCCAATCATCCCCACTCCCCTTTGATGCCCTTGCTAATCAAGAACCTATCTATCTCTGCCTTAAATACACCATTGTCTTGGCCTCCACAGCTGCTTGTGGCAACAAAACCAATTACGTACATTGAATGGATTTTTAAAAATGTACAAAAACAGAAATACTGTATATATTTTTTAAAAGTGAGTTAGTGTCCAAAGATTCAATGTCCATTTAGGAATGGGATGGCAGAGGGGAAGAAGCTCTTCCTGAATCGCTGAATGTGTGCCTTCAAGCTTCTGTACCTCCTCCCTGATGGTAACCATGAGAAAAAGGCATACCCTGGGTGCTGGAGGTCCTTAATAATGGACGCTGCCTTTCTGAGACACCACTCCCTAAAGATATCCTGAGTACTTTGTAGGCTAGTACTGAAGATGGAGTTGACTAGATTTACAACCTTCTCCAGCTTCTTTCGGTCCTGTGCCCCTCCATACCTGACAGTGATGCAGCCTGTCACAATGCTGTCCACGGTACAACTATAGAAGTTTTTGAGAGTATTTGTTGACATGACAAATATCTTCCAACACCTAATAAAGTATAGCCGCTGTCTTGCCTTCTTTATAACTACATCGATATGTTGGGACCAGGTTAGATCCTCAGAGATCTTGACACCCAGGAACTTGAAGCTGCTCACTCTCTCCACTTCTGATCCCTCTATGAGGACTGGTATGTGTTCCTTTGTCTTACCCTTCCCGAAGTCCACAATTAACTCTCTCATCTTACTGACGTTGAGTGCCAGGTTGTTGTTGCGGCACCATTCCAATAGTTGGTATATCTCACTCAAGTACGCCCTCCTGTCACCACCTGAGATTCTCCCAACAATGGTAGTATCATCAGAAAATTTATAAATGGTATTTGAGCTATGCCTAGCCACATAGTCATGTGTATATAGAGAGTAGAGCAGTGGGCTAAGCACACACCTGAGGTGCGCCAGTGTTGATCGTCTGCGAGGAGGATATGTTATCACCAATCCGCACCAGATTGTGGTCTTCTGTTTAGGAAGCTGAGGATCCAGTTGCAGAGGGAGATAAAGAGGCCCAGGTTCTGCAATTTCTCAATCAGGATTGCGGGAATGATGGTATTAAATGTTGAGCTATAGTCGATGAACAGTATCCTGACATAGGTGTTTGTGTTGTCCCGGTGGCCTAAAGCCACGTGGAGAGTCATTGAGCTTGTGTCTGCCATTGACAGGCAAATTGCAATGGGTCCAGGTCCTTGCTGAGGCAGGAGTTCAGTCTAGTCATGACCAATCTCTCAAAGCATTTCATCACTGTCAATGTGACTGCTACCAGGCAATAGACATTAGGGCAGCCCACATTATTCTTAGGCACTGATATAATTGTTGCCTTTTTGAAGCATGTGGGAACTTCTGCCCATAGCAGTGAGAGGTTGAAAATGTCCTTGAATGGTTGAAAAGTAGAAACAAAATAACGGTCAGCTTAGACTCAGTGGGCAAAAAGGCCTGTTTCCAAGTTGATTGACTCCGTAACATTCAGTAACACTTTCTCTGTAGCCGTATCAGCCTTATCCATACCCATCAGTGTGCCCACAGGCTAAACCATTTATAGGAGAGGAGAGCACGGGGACTAGAGCCAGGGGAGTGGGGAAGGGCTGAAGATAATATATGGGTATTTATCCTTGATTCTCAATTCCTGTTTTCCCTTCCTCATCACGTTCTCTCGTTTACAGACAAGAGTCTACCATTCATGTTTGGTGCCTGCTATTAATGTTCTGTTGTGACTTTCATCTTTCCAGTACCCATTTTTACAGGCTCGAACTGATGGTCAGCTAGCAGGTGAAGATGACAGCATTCATAATCATCAGTTCAGATACTGTCTATTATTAAATTTAAAAAAGTTAAAATGTACAAAGGAAGAAACAGTACAAAATTTTCGGATTCATGGTCAATGCATTCAGGAGAGTACTTTAAAGAAAAACGTGAGCAAATATTGCACCATTGCCCCTCAGGTGGACCCCTGGCATGATAACCCTTTAATTGTTAGGAGGCTTCCACACCCAAATCTGCCCCTCCGTTTCCAATACCACAAGCAGCCTGTGCTGTGGTCCTGTCCCATTGAGCCCTAGCACTGGCTGCTCAAGACTTCAAGGCATCGCTCAGTACGTACTCCTGCAGCTTCTTCTGTGCCAGTCCGTCACATTCCCTTACAGACAGCTTGTTGAGCTGGAAGACCAGTAAGTTTCAAGCAGACCAGAGGGTGTCTTTCACTGAACTGATGAACGTCCAGCAGCACCTCATGTCTGTCTCAGTGCATGTCCTCGGAAGTAGCTCACAGCTCTGTTATGTAGCTGCTGGGGATGAACCAAGTCACAAACCCGTACGTCCATCCCCACAGCTTCTTAGCAAATCCACAGTCGGCAAAAGGGTAGGTGGCTATGTCATTCTTGCTGCAGTGGGGACAATATGTCATCTATAGAGGAAAGCTCCTACTGCTAGGACCCATCTCTCCACCAGTCAAGGGAAGCCTCAGCTACTGTCACTGTGAAAAGCCGAGGAAGCTGAGGTGCAGAGTAATAGAGAGATGTGGTGCAGAAGCAAGTCTTTCAGCCCACCCATCTTTACACTAATCCTACCCCAACCCAGTTTTCTCCATTTATTTCCATCAACTCTGCCATATTCTATGACTCACTTACACAACTTTTTATTGGCCAGTTAACACACCAACCCACATATTTTGGGATGCAGGAGGAAGCCCATTTTGCCACAGAGAATGTGCCAACTGCATGCAGGCTCTTTTGGAGGTGGGATTGAACTAGGGACATTGGAGATGTGAAGCAGCAGCTCTACTAGCTGAGCCACAGAGTTGTCATATTGTGGTCTACCTGAAACGACCGGTCTGCAATCAGGGAAAACTCAACAGGCGAAGATTGCATGTGATCTGCTCTGGTCGTGAGGTTTTTGATTCACTGCAACACCGTTGGTGACTGTTAAACAGACATAGAGCAACACGTGCTTTGTTTAACAACTTGTTGGAAAGTTGGCATTCCTACATTTACAACTCCCCTAAGAATATTACCCTCAGTGACATGCTTAGGTCTCAGAATGCAGAGGAACAGATACTTTTTAAATTCAAATATGAAGTGTGACACCAGGAAGTCAAACAAACAAACTAACCTAGTTAATAGCCAGAAAATACTGGGGCATATTGTTCCTCAGAAAGCAGATAGGAATGTAGATAAATGGGAAAGATCTAGTTCCCCTCAGGAGTCAAAAACCAGGGCAAATTGAAAGTAAATGGCAGAGCGTTGAGAAAAAATAATACTTTTTCAGCCAGATTGTGGTAGCAATATGAAATACACCGTCTGGATGAGTGATATTGGGAGAAGCCATCATCACATATTTTTTACTGTGCTCAGAACTTAAAAAAGTCTAACCACCCAGACTTATTACTGGAAGGAGAAATTGGGTTGGATTTTGTTTACCCCAAACAGTACAGATACAAAGGGCCAAATGACAACCTTTTACATTATGTGTTTTCTACAATTCAGTTGTGCCTGACTAGGTGCACTATCCCACGTCCTGCGTACCAGGATCAGATGCAGATGGCCGATCTGCAACCTGGAGTCAGGCAGTGAGAGTTCAAATGTAAGAAGTTCTCAGGTAATGTAGTCGAAGACCCAACCCAGACAAAAGGTAAAGCTGCAGATGGAGCTTTAAGTTATCAAGTATTTAAATATCTTCAAAATGCATCTGGCACTGAGACATCCAAAAATATTAAAACTGATATATGATTAAGAAATTGAAATGAATGTGTTTTCCTAACCAATGTCTGATGTAAACTGATATGGAATGGGAAAAGCAATTAGCCCACCAGCCTCTTAATGAGTCTCCAAAGTACACATTTTACAGATAGTATCTGAAGTTGTAGAAATTTCCTTTGCTTGTTCAGTAGAAATTAGCCCCAGTGTATTGCAGTCACATGGAAGAATGTCAAGGAAGGGAAGTGAGGACATGTATTTAACTCAATGACTTCTCTTGCATCACAGACAGCAAGGCTAAAACAGATACTGCGGTAACTTCAAAAGACAATTGGACACAAACTCAAAGGAAAAATCTACTGAACTAGATCACTGTACAGAAAAGATACATTTCCAGGTCAACAGGAAAAGAGCAGAGACATAGCTAAGTAGTTCGCTTTGAACACTGACATAGATCCATAAGACCGTGAGACATCGAGCAGAATTATGCTACTCAGCCCAACAAGTCTGCTCCACTATTTCATCATGGTTGAGATATTTCCTCCTTAACCCTATTCTCCTGCCTTCTCTCCGTAACCATTCAGGCCCTGACTTATCAAAAATCTATCAACCTCTGCCTTATATGCACCCGGTGACCTTGCTTCCACAGCTGCCTGTGGCAATAAATTCCGCAGATTCACCACCCTCTGCTTAAAGAAATTCTTCCTTGAAAAAGGATCTAGTGCTTTCCTGACTTATATGACGAATAAACTTGTCCTGGACTTCCAGCCAGTTACAGGTATTGAGTATAACCGACATTTCGACGACAAACTATGCCACCTTCTTCAGGGATGATGCCTGGGCAAGTCTAGTCCAGTGGTACGGGGGTATAAATGGCGGTTGTACCCGCTGGAAGCCAGAGAAGAGTTTAAATACCTCCTTAACTGTGTTCTAAAAGGACATCCCACTGTTTTGAGGAGGTTCCTCTGGTCCTAGATTGTCCCACCAGAGGAAACATCCTTTTCACATCCATTCTATCTAGGTCTTTCAACATTCGATAGGTTTCAAAGAGATTCCCCCCCCCCCCCCCCATTCTTCTAACTTCCCATGATTACAGGGCTAGACCTTTCAATAGATGCTTATATGACAACCCTTTCATTCCCGGAATCATTCTCATGAACTTCCTCTAAATCCCCTCTAATGTCAGCACATCCATTCTTAAATGAGGGACCCAAAACTGCTCATAATACTCCAAGTGAGGTCCCTCCAGTGACTTATACAGCCTCAGCATTACATCCTTGCTTCTATATTCTACTCCATTTGAAATGAATGCTAATGTTGCATTCGTCTTCCTTACCACCAATTCAGCCTGCAAATTAACCTATGGGGAATCATGCATGAGGGCTCCCAATCCCTTTGCACCCTGGATTTTTGAACTTTATTTTTGTTTAGAAAATAGCTTATGATTTCATTCGTTCAACCAAAGTGCATGACCATACACTTCCCCACAATGTGTTTCATCTGCCGCCTCTTTGCCCATTCTCCTAATCTGTCTACATCCATCTGCAGCCTCTCTGATTCCTCAATACTACACTGCCCCTCCACCTATCTTTGCATCATTTGCAAAGCCATCATCCAAATCATTGACATACAAAGTAAAAAGAAACAGACCCCTGTCGAACACCACTAGTCACTGGCAGCCAATCTGAAAAGAGAAACTTTATTCCCACTCTTTGCCTCCGTCCAGTCAGCCAATGCTGTAACCATTATAGCAATACCCTGGGCTCTTATCTTATTAAGCAGCCTTGTGTGCAGCACCTTGACAAAAATTTTCTGAAAATCCAAGTACACAAGATCCACCAATTCTCCTTTATCTATCCTGCTTGTTATTTCTTTAACGAATTCCAACAGATTGGTGAGGCAACATTTTTCCTTAAGGAAACCATGCTGACCTTGGCCTATTTTATCATGTACCTCCAACCACATCCTTAACAATTGATCTCAACATCTTCTCAACTACTGAGGTCAGGCTAACTGGTCTCTAATTTCTTTTATTCTGCATCCCTCCCTTCTTGCAGAGTGGAGTGACATTTGCAATTTTCCAGTTCTCCAGAACCATGCCAGAATCTATTGATTCTTAAAAGACCATTACTAATATCTTCACCATCTCTTCAGCTACCTTTTTTAGAACCCTGAGGTATAGTCCAACAGGTCCAGGTAACTATCTTCAGACCTTACAGTTTACCAAGCACCGCATCTCTAGTAATAACAACTGCACTCACCTCTGCCCCCTTGGCACTCTCAAACTTCCAGCTAGTGTTTTCCTGAGTGAAGACTGATGCAAAATACTTATTTAGTTTGTCTGCCATTTTCTTGTCCCCTGTTACTATCTCTCCAATATCTACTCTCTTCTCTCTTTTACTCTTTATATATCTGAAAGAAACTTTTGATATTATTTTTACTAATATTGGCTAGCTTACCTTCATATTTCATCTTTTGCCCCTTCTGTTATTTTTTAGTTGCCTTCTGACAGTTTTTTAAAAATTCTCAATCCTCTAATTTTCCACTAATTTTTGCTCTATTATATACCGTCTCTTTTGCTTTTATGTTGGCTTTGACTTCCTGTGTCAGCCACGGGTGTGTCATCCTGTCTATGGATAGTATTCAACCCAATGGGCTGAATACCTTCCTTTCTGACTTATGGTAAATTAACAAATCATAATTTGATTTATTAAATGATATCTCAGCCGTGTGATGATTTCTTTTTCTGAAGCACTGCAAACTGTGCACTGACATTTCACAAACAAGTTTTCACTTTAATTTCCAGCTAGTCACTTTCATTCTTGGGAAATTTCTTATTGCCCTCTCAGCTGGCAAAAATAAATTACATGTTATTATCCACCTTTTTAATGCTTAAGCAAATGAAGCTTCAAATAATATTTCTACAGATCTCTGTTTTATGGAAAATATTGCAATCTGTTACTTTATTATTAATGCTATTCTTTTGGGGATTTGCTTAACAATATCACTTGATTGATTAAGACAGTAAAGGATTATGAAATGGTCGTCATGGAGCCAGACAATGGTAAAGCTCAAAATATTTTGATCTGTTACAAACTTGGTTGAATGATTTAATCTTTGATGTTAGTTGACGAGGCATAATGGATTTGGACAGTTGCTATGTGCGACTGTGAAACATGAAACACCCAGAAATTGTTTACTATAAACAATTGATCTGATTGGATATTTGTTTACATTTATTTGCCACGTTTTTAATAGTTGCTGTGGGGTAGAATTCGCAGTGCACCTCTGTATCATGCAAATATGATAAAATCATTTTCTACAGTAAAACTCCAGCACCCTCAAGACTTTAATGGAGTTGGATGATCTGATTTTCCAGACTATTGAATATTATTTATCAATATCCCAACAAAGCTTCAATGCACAATTTTGATGATACACAGAAGGTATGATAATTTTCCCAGTGAAGCAACTGATTTTAAAAGGATCATGGGAATCAGTATCCTGGCAAGTTTAAAGAGATGATTAGAAACAGGGATGTCCCATAGGTTTAAAACAGGGGTTCTCAACCTGGGCTCCGCAGACACCTCGGCTAATGGTAGGGGTCCATGGCATAAAAATGGTTGGGTGTCCTTGGATTAAAAGCAGCATTGGGTGGAGAGCCCTAATAAGTAGAAAAGCAATGTGGGATATGAGATCCTAGTGAGTTTAAAGCAATGGTTCCCACCTTCTTTTATGCCATGGACCAATATGATCAAGCAAGGGGTCCATGGCCCACAGTTGGGAACCCTTGGTTTAAAGGGAGCATGGTAAATGAGACTAAATGTCAAACCATCAGAATAGCCAAACAATGAGATAGTGAGGAGTTCTGTTGTTCAAGATTCAAGCTCCCAAAATAGGTGATTATCATTCAATGACCAATATGCTAACCTAAGCTATGGAGGAATGACTCCAGAAGGAAGACACCCTAGTAAACAGTGAACTTAAAACTAAAACTTAAAACTGAAATTAAATAATTGCTCAAAAAGCCTCTGGAGACCCTTGCTTGCCGCCTGTGACACTATTTCTTACTCATGAAGCATTTCCTAATGCAGCAATTGATGGTGACTGAGATATAAAACACTTTGTTTTTAAAGGATTTGATCAGCACTGGAGTAAACAAATCAAGTAGAAAAACAAGTAACTGAAAATGTTAAAAATCTAAAATAAAACATAAAATGCTCAGGTCTTAAGGGAACATCCAAAGAGAGAGGAGAAGTGAATGTTTTAGATTACTGTAAGAGGTTAACTCCATCTGCATATTTCCAAATTTGCTTCAGCTATCCCTGCAAATTTTTAATCAGTCAAAATCTAGATTTGTGAATTTATCTAGATTGTGGTTTCTAGGCTTCCATGGGCAGGCTGCTAGGAGTAAATTCAAGGATAGTTACACTGAAGCTAGGATTACTTTTACTGGAGAATGGAACACAACTCAGAGAAACCAGTGACTGAGAGAGGACAAATATAAACTTTTGCTTATTTGTTTTCGTATCCCTTTCATATGATTTGACATTAGACAAGTATTTTTTTAAGAGCAAAAGCAACCTTATCTCCAGCTCCTTGGTTAACATGAAAGTACAGGTGAAGAACAGATGCCCGATCCTTAAAATAATAAAACAGATTTTCTCAAAAAGGTATTTTGTTTCAAAATTCAGGATTATTATGTCATTCAGTGGGTGTTTTCTTCATTACCTTTGGTACTACGTTTTACTGCCCATTTATTCGTTGTTGCGCTTAGTTCCTTCCCAGGCTATCTTTAATGAGAAGTTGTACACTGCAATTATTTAAAAGGTACTGTTTAGTATAGTACTGTGAAAATGCGCTGATGTTTAATTATTGTGATAATTCAGAATTCTGTTAGCAAATATAAGATTGGCAGCCAATTTCAAAGTGAATTATCCAGAGGGTTGGAGTACAGTGTGACAAAAGCAGGGTGGAAAAGATTGTCCTTTAGGATTTGTATTTGTGACCAGCCTAAAGAGCAAAGGATGAGGATCAATCTCTGACAGATGCTTATGGTTATTAAGTGATCATAATCCAGTAAATACACAAAGCAAAACCTTGCTGTGGAACAGCATTTGAAACAGAAGTCATTTGAAAGACAATCTTGCAACAAATTGTAATTGTACTTCAGAGGAAAGTTATTGAAAATAATACTGACGTGAAGCTATTGGAAGTGACCAAAAGCCTTGCTAGAGGGAATTATTAAGGAGTGAGGGAAAGCTGGAAGCCAAAGGGTCTGAGGGAAGGGAAACAAAGAAAGCAAGGACCAAACAGCTGATGAAGCAATGTGTAAGATAATTATCCAAAATTCTATAGTTAACAACAATGAAAGCCAAATGAATAAATCTTCAAATGTAATCCAGTTGTAAAGTTTCATTTAATTTTCTGATTAGAAATCCCAAATATCTTTAAAATATGTCATATTAATTTTGATCATCTTAGATAGTGCATGCAGGGCCAAAATCCTTGTGATTGCATGCACATCTTTAAAAAAACTAATTACAACCAATAGTCCCATTTCCATCATTAGCATATTAGTAATCACAATTTATGCAGTAAAGCGGAAATGATTTCACTGAATTATTGAGAAAAAGAGAACGTAATATTAAAGAGTATTTTAAAAAGTAATGTGAAAGGCTAGAGAAGAAATTGCAGGAGCCCTGGCTGAAATACTTGCATAATTTTTAACCACAAGTGAGGTGCCAGTAGACTGAGAGTAAACAAATATTGTGTTTTTATTTAAGAAGGGCAGAAAAAAATAAACAACCTGGGAACTTCCAATCAGCAAGTTTAAAATCTGTGGTATGTAAGCTGCTGGAAGGGTTCTGAGGGAAAGGATATACATGCATCTGGAAAGACAGGGGTTTATTTGAGGCAGCCAGCATGGCTTTGTGCATGGGAGATCAGTTCTTACAAATCTGAGTTGTTTTTAATGAGGTGACCAAGAAAGTTGATGAGGGTAGAATGGTAGAAGTGGTTTATATGCACATAAAGCCTTTGATACGGTTCTGCATGGAGGCTGCTCTGGAAGATTAGATTGCCTGGACTCTGGGGACAGCTGCCTAATTGGATACACAATTGGCTTGATGGTAGAAAGTAGATGATGGTGGAAAATTTTGTTTTCTTGGACTGGAAACCTGTGACTAGTGGTGGGAAACATTCCCTCTTTTTTTTTACAGTTTTTTAGGTGATCCCAAACATTGTAGGTTTTTCATCCATTTCTGAGGAATGGACTGCTTTAAAACTGGGGTACAGTTGCATATCAGCTCAGCTACCTCAGGGGAAATCACAGAATGAGGACTTGGTCTAATGCAAGATCATCAAAAACGATTGATGACTAGGTAATGTGTAGACTTCACAAACTTGCCACCCTTAGCTACGTTGAAGTAAACAGTCTGAGAATCTCTCTCTCTCTCTCTACACACACACACACACACACACACACACACACACACTCTCTCTCTCTCTCTCTCTCTCTCTCTCTCTCTCTCTCTCTCTCACACTCCTAACTTCTTTGTCTTCGCCAAATGACTCAAATTTTTTAGGAGGATTATTTCACTCTTACCAGATCCATTTTATCTCAGAGATGTTATTCACAGGTGCAAGTGTTTTTCAACTCTCCTTCCTATTTCCTCCTCCAAACTCACCTCCACTCTCAATTGTGATCATTAGTTTGCAGAAATCCAATCATGTGATTGGATTGAATACTATGTAAGACTGGGTATGCCAACTCACCGAGTTCAAGTTTTTTCTTACAAAGAAGATCATCTGATTTTGATTATCAGTGGGGCATTTTTGTATGAAGTCAACCAATAAACAAAGATAAGAGGATTCTTTTGGTGCCTAATCATGCTGAATATTTAAGAGCGTTCATATGAGCCAAATATGGCTGGATTATTGCAGCATCTAAAGACTGTAATCACTGCGTGATCATTAGGCTAGCAATGATTTTCAGTATCAGCATTAGCTGACAGTGTGCTACTTTGTGTTTTGAATGTGTGAAGGTGTGTTGATGTACTGAAAAAAAATCTGAATGTTACAACAAACTACACACTAAATATCACATCCATTCTCAGCTGTCAGCTAGTTCTGTACACTATATGCTGGAGAATGACAAGGAGAAAGAGCCCAAGTCGATTGAAGACTTAATTATGTGTTGCTGTGGAATAAAACTTCAAATGTTGGTTTTCCTGACAATCAGAAATGTGTACATTATGCAGCAATCACTTTGGCAAAAGCAGCACATTTCAAAAAAGATCAGTCAAATTCTCCTTTGTGCCCTAGCCAATATTTTATCCCCCAAACAAAATCATTAGAATAGATGATTTGATTGTTATTGTACTATGCACAGCATGTTCTTGCAAGCAGAGCAAATAACATATTTCCTACATCAAAACAGATTTACTTCAAAAGTACCTTATTGGCATTAGTTAAAGTGCTTTGGGACTCCCCAAGGTACTGAAAGATGAATAAAAGTTCATTTTGAAATTCATTTTAAATGCACCATAACATTAAATAAGACCATAAGACATATGAGTAGAATTGGGCCATTCGGCCCTTTGAATCTGCTCCACTATTCCATCATGGGTGACTTATTATTCATCACAACCCCATTATCCTGTCTTCTCCTTTGATGCCCTGACTAATCAAGAACATACCAACTTCCGCCTTAAATATACTCAACGACTTGGCCTCCACCGTCGGTGGCAATGAATTCCACAGATTCACTAACCTTTGACTAAATAAATTCCAACTCATCACTGGGTGTCCCTCTATTCTGAGGCTGTGTCCTCTGGTCCTGGACTCACCCACTATAGGAAACAAACTGCCTCATTCTTCTAAACACCAGTAAGTACGGGCACAGAGCCATCAAAGTTAATCCTTTCATACCCAGAATCGTTCCATGGATCCTCTCCAATGCCAGCACATCTTTTCTTACTGCCTAAAACTGCTCACAATACTCCAAGTACGTTCTGACCAATGTCTTAAAAAGCCTCAGCATTACATCCTTGCTCTCTCTTCTAATGCTCTTGAAATGAATGCTGATAATGCACTTCCCCTCCTTACTACCAACTCAACCTGCAAATTAACCCTTAGAAAATCCCGCACAGGACTCTCAAGTCCCTTTGAGCCTCAAATTTTAGAATTTTCTCCCTGTTTAGAAAACAGTCTATGCCTTTATTCCTTCCATCTAAATGCATAACCATACACTTGCTTACTTTTCTCTGCCACTTTTGCCCATTTTTCCAATGTATCTTAGTCCTCTGCAGACACCCTGCTTCATCAACACCATCCACCTCTCCTTCTACCTTCGTATTGTCTGCAAACTCTGCCACAAATCCATCATCCAAATCACTGACATAAAACAAGAAGCAGTCCCAACACCGACCCCTGCAGAACACCTCTATTCACCAGCAGCCAACTAGAAAAGGCCTCCTTTATTCCCACTCTTTGTCTCCTGCCAGTCAGCCAATCTTCTATCTATGCTAGTACCTTTCCTTTAATACCATGGGCTCTTATCTTGTTTAGCAGACTCATCTGTGGCACCTTGTAAAGGCCTTCTGAAAATCCAAGTAAACAACATCCACTGACTCTCCTTTGTCTATCCTGCCTATTACATCCTCAAAATATTCCAACAGATTTGTCAGGCAAGATTTCTCCATTAAGGAAACCATACGAACTTTGGCCTATTTCGTCATGTGCCTCCAAGTACCCTGGAACGTAATCCTTAATAATAGACTCCAACATGTTCCCAACCACAGAAGTCAGGCTAACTGGCCTATAATTTCCTTTTGTCTGCCTTCCCCACTTCTTAAAGAGTGGAGTGACATTTGAAATTTTCCAGTCCAGAATCTAGTGATTTTTAACAGAACATTATTAATGCCCCCACAATCGCTTCAGCTACCTGCAGCGTAGTCCATCTGGTCCAGAGGACTGATCTACCTTCAGAACTTTCAACTTCCCAAGCACCTTCTCCTCAGTAATAGCAACTACATTCATTTCTGACCCTTGAAATACTCAAATATATGGAATACTACTCGTGTCTTCCATAGTGTAGACTGACACAAAATACTTATTAAGTTAGTCTGCCATTTCTGAATGCCCCAATACTACCACTCCAGTCTCATTTTCCAGCGGTCTGATAATCACTTCTAAAGTTTCACACGGCATTTTTTTTTCTGTCGGCCATGGGTGATTCAATGCACATGTAAACACATATGCAGACAATCTTGCACCAGTAATTCTTCAGCAACATTTAATGCATGCATAAGGAATTTAATTGGAAAATGAATTGTGATATCGCACCTACCATGAATCACTATTGAGCCCTTCATGAATATCCGGTGCTAATACACAGTGTGTAACAACAGGAGGAGAAGGCTCCAATGGTGTGGGCTAAATATGCCAAAGGACACCTTGAAAGTGAATGTGAGACCTACTTTGCCATTATTTCAAGTGGTCTTACCTGCAGAGATCCCAGCCTGTGCATTTATCTCTTGCTGTGAGACTCTTTCTTCCTTCTTCATTAACCATGACAGTTCAGCATCACCACCAGTGCCTTCATTTCCCTCATGATATTCTGATTATTTACCCCAAACTAAAAGGCATAGCCTCAAAATTGAGGGGTTACCTTTTAGAACAGAAGTAGGGAGAAATCTTCTTAGCCAGAGAGTAGTGAGTCTGTGGAATGCTCTGCCACCAACTGTGATGGAGGCCGCGTCTGTGGGTATACTTAAGGTGGAAGTTGATCGGTCAGGGCATCAAAGGATATGGCGAGAAGGCAGGTGTATGGGGTTGAGTGGGATTTGGGATCAGCCATGATGGAATGGCAGAGCAGACTCGATGGACTATATGGCCTAATTTTGCTCCAATTCAATAATTTTGCTTCTTCCCCTCTGCCATCCGTTTCCTAAATAGACATTGAAGCATTGGACACTACCTCACTTTTTTAAAATATATACAGTATTTCTGTTTTTGCACACTTTAAAATCTATTCAATATACATAATTGATTTACTTGTTTATTTATTTTTTTTTACTCTCTGCTAGATTATGTATTGCATTGAACTGCTGCTACTAAGTTAACGAATTTCACGTCACAGGCCGGTGATAATAAACCTGATTCTGACTCTGATTCTGATGTTTCATGATTAAATGGTCTACTGCAAAGAAAGGTATCCTTGCTCAGAATCAGAATCAGGTTTAATATCACTGGCATATGTTGTGAAATTTGTTGTTTTCTGTTGTGAAATTTATAAAAAAACTATAAATTACAATAAGTATGTTTATATATAAAAAAAGAAAATTGAATTAAGTCATGAAAAAGAGAGGAAATATATTGATGTAGTGTTCATGCGTCCATTGTCCATTCAGAAATCTGATGGCAGAGGGGAAAAAACTGTTCCTAAAACATCGAGTGTATGTCTCCTGGCTCCTGTGCCTCCTCCTCGATGACAGCAATGAGAAGGGGGCAGGCCCTTGGTGATGGGTTCCATAATGATGAATGCCGCCTTTTTGAGGCATCACCTGTTGAAGGTATCTTCATTACTGAGGAGGGCTAGTGCCCATGGTGGAGCTGGCTGAGTTTGCATCTTACTGCAGCTTTTTCTGATCCTGTGTATTGGCTCCTCCATACGAGACAGTGATGCAACCAGTTAGTATGGTCTTCCCGCTACACCTGTAGAAATTTGCAAGTGTTCTTGGTGACAGACCAATTCTCCTCAAACTCCTCATGAAGATGTTGACACCCAGGAATTTGAAACTGCTCATCCTTTCCACTTCTGATCCCTCGATGAGGACTGGTGTGTGTTCCCCCAACTTCCCTTTCCTGAAGTCCACAATCAATCTCTTGGTCTTACTGACATTGAGTGCAGCTCCACTCAACCAGCTAATCTATCTTGTTCCTGTACACCTCCTTATCACCAGCTGAAATGCTGCTAACAATAGCTGTGGTGTGGACAAATTTATAGATGGCATTTATGCTGTGCCTAGCCACATAATTGTGGGTGTAGAGAGAGTAGAGCAATGGGCTAAGCACCAATCCCTGATGTGTGCCGGTGTTGACTGTCAGCGAGGAGGAGATGTTATTTCCAATCAGTACAGACTCTGCTCTCCTAGTCAGGAAGTCAAGGAAATAGTTGCAGGGGGAGTTACAGAGGCCCAGGATTTGGAGCATGTTGGTTAGAACCAAGGGTATGATTGTGTCAAATGCCTGAGCAGTAGCCAATAAACAGCAGGTTGACATAGGTATTGCTATTGTCCAGGTGATCCAAGGCTGAGTGGAGAGTCAGTGAGATCGCATCTACATTCCACAGAACTGACTGGTGGATCTATGATTTTTTTCACTCATTCGTGATGGTGAGAGGTCTTTTGAGTGGACTAGCCATAGAAGACATATTCTATTGTAAAGGGTGTCTTGAGAATAGGGCAAATTATGATACTTTCTGTCCTGTCATATACCATTCATTTTAAATGTCTTTTGAAACACTAAACAGATATGAATCTTGAATTGCATTGTATGCTATTAATGACATGATAATGTAAGGATTGGCATGTTAATATTCAAAGGGCAGAGATTCAAATTAATGGATTAAAAATGTCAAAACTAAGTAGAGCATATAAAGGATTTAAATTCACTGGGTCTTGAAGGGTACATTAAACAAATATTATACCAATATATGTAGAAACAGATATCCTTAAAGAGCTTATTAACGGGGAACTTTGTACCTGCCAAAAGAATTCTGATACCCATCCCAGGAGGTGAGATTTTTGTTCTGTTAGTGGTTATGATCTGGAATGCACTACATCAGCACCAGAAGCAAATTCAAATGCCTCCTCCAAAAGCAGATCAGATATACACTCACTGGCCACTTTATTAGGTACAGGAGCAGATCCTGGTGTGATCTTCTGCTGTTGTACGCATCCACTTCAAGGTTTGACACACTGTATGTTCAGAGATGCTCTTTTGGACACCAATATTGTAACACATGGTTGTTTAAGTTACTGTCATCTTCCTGTCAGCTTAAACCAGTCTGACCATTTTCATCTGATCTCTCTCATTAACAAGGCATTTTTGTCTACAAAACTGCCACTCACTGGATTTCTTTTGTTTTTTGCCCTACCCTCTGTAAAATCTAGAGACTGTTATGTGTGAAATTTCCAGAAGATCAGCAGCTTCTGAGATATGCCAGCTACCTTTTCTGGCATCAACATCATTCCACAGTCAAAGTCACTTAGGTCACATTTCTTCCCCATTCTGATGTTTGGTCTAAACAACAATCAAACCTCTTGAACATATCCGCAGGTTTTTATGCATTGAGTTGCTGCTACATGATTGGCTGATTAGATATTTGTGTTAATGAGCAGGTATACCTAATAAAGTGGCCTCTGACTGTAGATGTAAAGCAGAATGCATTGCAAGACAATGAGGAAAGTTTCGTGGCTTTTTTCAAAGAGCCAACACCAGCACAATGGGTTGAATGGTCTCATGTAAGATGCAATAAATAAATCTAATTTATTGGACCTTACAGCGAGGCTGTCAGAGTGGACTGCAACAGCAAAATGAAACATAGGACCTTAAGCCCCCACCCTGCCGCACTATCCTCCTGGTTAAATTAGAGTCTCTGGAAAATAATATTAAAACCTCAGAACAAGATTGCAGCACCTGAGGGACATCAAGGACTGCTGTGTAGTCTGCTTCACAGAAACATGGCTCACCCCCAACATTCTAGCTCAAGGAACCTTCCACTGCTTGAATTGGGTAGCAGTGTCAGGCAAAGGCAGAGGTGGTGGCATTTGCTTCATGATTAATTCATTACGATACACAGATGTGGCGGTCCTGTCTCAGTCCTGGTTCCCAAAGCTGAAACGTCTGCCAGTAAAGTGTCATCCATTTTATCTGTTGAGGAGTTTTCCACCATCATGCTGGTTGCAGTGGATGTTGCCCAGCTATGCACCCCGTACAGGCAGGCACTGGGGGAGCTGAGCATTGTGATCAGCAGTCATGAGACAGCACACCCCGATGCCTCCCCAATTATTGTGAGGGCTTCAACCAGGCCAGCTTGAAGATGTTTCTAACAAACTACCGCCAGCATGTCACCTGTGGAACTCGAGGAGCTAACACGCTTGATCATTGTTATACCACCATCAAAGTGCTCTGTTACACTGCACTTTGGCAAGTCCAATTGCTTGTCTACACTTCTGCTCCCAGTGTATAGGTGCAGACTGAAACTCACAGCACCAATGGAAAGGACCGCAATGGGATGGTTATGAGAGGTAAAAGAGCACTTACAGGACTGCTTTGAATCAGTGGACTGGGCCATATTCAGGTACTCATCTTTGGATCCATATGAATATGCCACAGCCATCAATACGACTTCATCAAGACCTGTGTGGATGAGTGTGTACCTTCAGCAACATACTGAATGTACCCAAACCCGAACCATGGATGAATCAGGAGATTCACATTCTGCTAAGGGCTAGATCTGTGCCATTTAAGGCCAGTGGCTCAGAGCCCTACAAGATGACTATGTATGATCTACAGAAGGCCATCATGAGAGCAGAAAAGAAATTCCATGTGAAGTTAGAGATAAAATCGGATGCATGTCCTGTATCTAATAAAGTGGCCACTGAGTGTAAGTTCGTGGCCTTCTGCTGCTGTGCTCCATCTGCTAAGTTTTGTAACTTCAAAACTAATTCAAAGGAAAACAAGAGAGCCGAGAGATCGAGTCTTAGTTTTTTCTTTTCTTTAAGCCAGGCATGCACATATCATGTAGTAACACCACAACATAGGCAATTCGTGTATCTTTACAAATAACCTGTAGTGAATTATTTAAACAAAGAATGCTTAATCAGCAACATACCTACAATATTACTCAATATCACTGAAATATTAAAGACACAACACTCCTCCCCGCTTAGCTATAAGCTCTAATTCAATGGACAATGCATCATAACTATATACACATTATACTATATTATACAACTGCTATATGCAGACATCCACAGCATAGTAAATTTTAAATTGTCCTATTCAGGCTTAGAGATTAAATCACTGTGGTGGATTTCTTACTCTTGTGGGACAAAGTCTTTCCTAACAAGGGGGATCACTCTGCTTGGCAGCTGAGACGTGGCTGTGAAACAATATCAGGTTCTGGGTCCTCCTCCATTGTGGTTGTAGGAGTTGGTTCAGAGACTGCAGGAAGTGGTTGTGACAATTCTGGACACCTTTCTTCTCCTTCCCTTTTCTTCTTTTAGTTTATGCATCTTGATCTTGGGAAGATGCATTTAGTTCACTGGAGTATACTGTTATGCCTGCAGCCCCCTCCTTTGTGAGAATCGCAAGATCACTATTGGGTTGGGTCAGGGGACCCAGGAAATGAGAGAGAGACGTGCAGAATGCCTCATTCCCCGGCGATGTAAAGCTACGGGACATGGCCATTGTCTCTTGGAGACACATTTGTGGATTGAGATGCTATGCTACGTGGACGCCCTCAGGCAAAGTGGGCTGGGTGAGAAAGAGATTGCATCACCCCAACCTGATTGACATCTACAACCCTGCGAGTCAGGATAAAAGAGGGGCTGTAGGAACGGCCCCTCAGACGCACCAGAAGAAACGCTAGTGATCCCATAAGAGCGGGAAGCCATTTGAAGGAGGCCACGTGCGTTCAGTTCCGTTGCTTGGGACTGGTGGCTGGAACCACGGAAAACGGCTTTTAGCTAGCAACGGGGAAATCAACTCCCCCGACTCAAAGGACTGGCATCATAAAAGACCTGGGCAAGTTTAAAACCGTCTCTCTTAAACCCAAAATGCTGCAGCTTGAATGAACTACAGTGACTTTTATATTTCCATCGGACAATACATTATCCCCTAGACAACGATAGAGCTGTTTCTTATTGATTATTATTATACCCGCGCTTTTAGAGTTAGTATTCACGAGGTATATTATCTGTATGTTTGCATTAATCTTATTTTTGTGCCCCTTTATCAATAAATACTTTTAAAAATAGTACCATCAGACTTCAACGGACCTCTCTATCTTTGCTGGTAAGTGACCCAGTTATGGGGTACGTAACAATACTTTTATTAACCTTCTATTGCTCCCTTTATGATCTGAGCTTTCCACTGGGTTTCTTCATCAACAACATCATCAGATGAATCCTCCAATTTCATATCTCCATTGACTCCTTTATTTTTGGTCTTTGAATCATCCAATGTACTCTGCAAATTTGGTACTTGTTTTTCATTGGATATTTCATTTGCCTTAAAATATTGCTGAATTAACTCAGTCTACACAGGCCAGTTATCTGCTGAGCAATCAAACACGTTTATCTTTCCTCTGTAGCCAGCCATTTCTGCTCTTTTTTTATTTATGATTATCACCCAGTACTCACTTTTTATGTACCTGTGAATTCTTCCATTTTATTTCCTTGTTTTAAAAACCCAGTTGTGTTTCCCTTTTGAAGAACACATGCTGCACTCCTTTTTTGTGAAAATTCAAATGTCTTGCTGCACTTCCACAGGTAGGTAGTCATCTCAGATTTGTTTTCAAAAACACCTCTTTGCCACTGTTATGCTTTGTAGCTCCAAAACAGTAAAGTGATTCAAAAGAAAACAAGACAGCTGAGAGATGCCAGTCTTTACTTTAAGCGAGATGTGCATGCATCACGTGGTAGTGTGATGACACATGCACTTCTTGTATTGTTAGGTATAACCTGTAATGAATTATTTAAACAAAGTCTGCTTAATCAACAACATATTTACAAGATTTCTTAAATATTACTAAAATATTGAATACACAATGCAATCTACTTCAACGTTCAGTAAATTGTGCATTTGAAGATGCTCTCCTGCACACTATTGTTGTAATGAGTCATTACTGCCTTCCTGTGAGGTTGAACCAGTCTGGCCATTCTCCTCTGACTTCTCTCATTGTCAAGACATTTTTACCCATAGAACTACAACTCACTGAATGTTTTATTGTTTTTCACACCATTCATTGTTATCTCTAGAGACTGTTGTGCATGAAAGTCACAGGAGCTGAGCAGTTTCTGCGATATTCAAACCACCATGTGAGGCACCAATAATCATTCCATGGTCAAAGTCACTTAGATCACATTTCTTCCCAATTCTGATGTTTGGTCTAACCAACAACTGAACCTCTTGACCATATCTGCATGCTTTTATGCATTGTGTTGCTGTTACATGTTTGGCTGATTAGATATTTGCATTAATGAGGTGTACAAGTGTAACTGATAAAGTGGTCTCTGATTTTATGAGGCAAAACCTAATAGCATAATTGGCAGTGATGCTTCACTCCCCAAAGAGCTCAACACCTTTTATGCACACTTTGAAAGGGAGTATAACAATAGACCAACGTGAGTCCCCACAGCATCTGGCAACCCTGCAATCACTGTCTCAGAGCTAATGTCAGAACATCTTTCAAGTGGATGAACCCTCACAAGGCATCGGACCCCAATTGTGTACTGGGCAGGGTACTGAAAACCTGTATTAACCTTTTAGCTGGAGTGCTCAAGGACATCTCCAACCTCTCATTGCTGCAGTCAGAGGTTCCCACCTACTTTAAAAGGGCATCAATCATATTGGTTTTCAAGAAGAGCAGCGTGAGCTGCCTTAATGTCTATAGTCTGGTAGCACTCATATCTATTGTAATGAAGTGCTTTGAGAGATGGCGATGGCAGATTAACTTCTGCCTGAGCAAGAACTTAGACCCACAACAATCTGCACACCAGGTCTACAGTAGGTGCAGTCTCACTGAGTCTCCTTTGGGCACTGCACCACTTATGTCAGACTGCTGTTTATTGATTACAGCACAGTGTTCAACACTAACATCACCTCAGATCTAATCAACAAGCTTCATATCCTGGGCCTCTGTACCTCCCCCTGCATCCTGATTCTTAACTTTCTCACTGGGAATCCATATTCAGTATAGATTGGTGTTAACACCATCTCGTTGGCAAACAACACGGGCATACCTCAAGGATGTGGGCTTAGCCCACTGCTCTGCTCCCTGTATACTCATGACTTTGTTGGCTAGGCACAGCTCAAACACCATATATCAATTCACTGATGACACCACCATAGCTGGCAGAATCTCAAATGGTGAGGAGGAGACACAGAGGAGCAAAGCAGAGTGGCAACAAATATTTGCACTCAAAGTCAGCAAGACGCAGGAATTTGATTGTGGACTTTAGGAAGGGAGATCAAAAGAATGCACATCAGTCCTCACTGACAAGTCTGTGGTGGTAAGGGTGAGAACTTTCAACTTCCTGGGCATCAACATCTCATAAGATCTATCCTGAGCCCATCGTAGGTCAAGATGGTGCCTGCATACAACAGTCCTTCAGTCAACATCTGCTGTATAAACCATAAAAACAATTATTTGACTTCTTTTACATCTGTTTTTCATCTTGAGAGTGTTTTTGGAACTGCTGGAGCCTACAATTTCCAGTTTGGAGATTGACTGTGTGATTCAGTACTTTGCTGTCTCTGAGAAGACTCTGGGAAGCAGCAAGTGCGAACCTCAAAGCAAAGAAACTACAAGACAGAGTGCAAATCAATGTTAGACTCCATTTTGCCAACCAAAACTTCCATTATTCACTGATTAAAGTGACGAGGAAGATTGAAACATCGAGGCAATTGTGAAGGGTGAGCACCAATTGGGTTCTGGTCGCTGGTGGGATCATTCTGCTGCCTGTGTGGCCTACCGCAGTGCCTAAGTCTCTCTCTTTTAACACCGCTGATGAATGTTACCGAGGTTTCTGTGCACGGATTTTGGACTACAGGCTATGGTCTTTTCTTTAGTCTTACGATTTTTATATTATGTGTTTTCGCTGTTCTTTCTCATTGTCTTTTTGTTCAGGGGAGGGGTGTTGGTGGTCAGTGTTCTTGTTGCATTTCTGTCAGTTTGTTTTTTGTGGGGTGAGGGGGGATTTTGGGGCTGATGTTCTTGTTGTGTTTTGTGAGGGGGAGGAGGGTTCACGGGATTGATGAGCATGTTGGTGGGTTTGCTGATTTTCTTTGACCTGACTTCCATGGTTTTTCTTTGTTTCGTGGTTATCTGGAGAAGAAGAATCCGAGTTGTATACTGCATACGTACTTCGGTAAAAGATGAATCTCTGAGCATTCATAACGAAGGTTAACCGGCAGCTATACTTCATTAGGATGATCCTTTGTTCTCAGTATTTGAAGGTGACACGCGGACTGCCTTCAAGAGAGTGAATCCAAGGAAAGCATCCAGTCCGGACGGAGTACCTGGCCAAGTACTGAAAACCTGTGCTGACCAACTGGCTGGTGTGTTCATGGATATGTACAATCTCTTGCTCTAGCAGTCTGATACACACCTGCTTCAATCACACCAGTGCCCTAGGAGAGCATGGTAAATTGCCTCAACTACAGTCGCACAGTGCCACTTACATCCACAGTGATGACATGTTTTGAGAGGCTGGTGAAGCATATCAGCTCCTTTCTAAGTGGTGACTTGGATCCTCTCCATTTTGCCTATCAAAGCAACAGGCCTTTAGCGGATGCCATCCCATTGGCTCCTCACACAACCCTGGAACATCTGGATGCTCTTTATTGATTGCAGACCAGCATTTAACACCACCATCTCACCAAAACTAATCAGTAAACTCCAAGACCCAGGCCTCAATACCCCCTTGTGCAATTGAATCCTGGATTTCCCCGCTTGTAGACCCCAGTCAGTTTGGATTGGCAAAAACATTGCCTTCACAATCTCCATAAGCACAGGAGCACCACAGGGATGTGTACTTAGCCCCCTGTTCTATTCGCTTTACACCTATGACCGTGTGGCTAAGTACAACTCCAATACCATACACAAGTTTGCTAATTACACCACTGTTGTGGGCTGTATCAAAGTGGTGATGAATCAATGTACAGGAGGGAAATTGAAAATTTGGCTGAGTGGTATAATAACAACAACCTCTCACTCAATGTCAATAAAACCAAGGAACAGATTGTACACATCAGGAGTAGGAAACCAGAGGTCCGTGAACCAGTACTCATCAGAGGATCAGAGGTGAGAGGGTCAATAACTTTAAATTCTTTGGTGTCACTATCTCTGAGGACCTGTCCTAAACTCATCATATAAATGTAATTGCAAAGAAAGCATGACAGTGCCTTTACTTCCTCAGGAGTCTGCAGAGATTCGGCATGTCATCGAAAACCTTGGCAAAGTTCTATAGATGTGTGGTGGAAAGTGTGCTGACTGGCTGCATTACAGCCCAGTATGGGAACAACAATGCCTTTGAGTGGAAAATCCTACAAAAGGCAGTGGATTTGGCCCAGTACATCATGGGTAAAGCCCTCCCAAACATTGAGCACATCTACATGAAATTTTACCATACAAAAGCAGCATCCATCATCAAAGATCCTCACCACCCAGGCTATGCTCTTTTCACACTGCTGCCATCAGGTAGAAGGTACAGTTGTTTCAGGATTTGCACCACCAGGTTCAAGAACAGGTACTACCTTCATCCATCAAGCTGTTGAACAAAAGGGGACACATCAGACTTCCAATATAACTCGGAGTCCTGCCATGTGCAGAAGTTCGCTGATGACACGGCCATAGTGGGGTGTGTCAGGAATGGACAGGAGGAGGAGTATAGGAAACTGATACAGGACTTTGTGATATGGTGCAACTCAAACTACCTGCGTCTCAATATCACCAAGACCAAGGAGATGGTGGTGGACTTTAGGAGATCTAGGCCTCATACGGAGCCAGTGATCATTAATGGAGAATGTGTGGAGCAGGTTAAGACCTACAAGTATCTTGGAGTACAGTTAGACGAGAAGCTAGACTGGACTGCCAACACAGATGCCTTGTGCAGGAAGGCACAGAGTCGACTGTACTTCCTAAGAAGGTTGGCGTCATTCAATGTCTGTAGTGAGATGCTGAAGATGTTCTATAGGTCAGTTGTGGAGAGCGCCCTCTTCTTTGTGGTGGCGTGTTGGGGAGGAAGCATTAAGAAGAGGGACGCCTCACGTCTTAATAAGCTGGTAAGGAAGGCGGGCTCTGTCGTGGGCAAAGTACTGGAGAGTTTAACATTGGTAGCTGAGCGAAGGGCGCTGAGTAGGCTACGGTCAATTATGGATAACTCTGAACATCCTCTACATAGCACCATCCAGAGACAGAGAAGCAGTTTCAGCGACAGGTTACTATCGATACAATGCTCCTCAGACAGGATGAAGAGGTCAATACTCCCCAATGCCATTAGGCTTTACAATTCTACCGCCAGGACTTAAGAACTTTTTTTTAAAAGCTATTATTAATGCTTTTTGAGATAGTGATTTAGATGCATATCATATTTTTTACTGAGTTAAGTATTGTATGTAATTAGTTTTGCTACAACAAGTGTATGGGACATTGGAAAAAAAGTTGAATTTCCCCATGGGGATGAATAAAGTATCTATCTATCTATCTATCTATCTATCTATCTATCTATCTATCTATCTATCTATCTATCTATCTATCTATCTATCTATCTATCTATCTATCTACTACACTCACTTTATTTCTAGAGTTTCCAGAACTGATGATCTCACTTTAAGACTCTTTATCTTGTTATTTCATACTCGTTATCTATTGTTATTTATTTATATTTGCATTTGCACAGTTTGTTGTTCATTGATCCTGTTTACAGTTACTGTTCTACAGAGTTGCTGAGTATACCCGCAGATGCACCGTGGAGAGTATTCTGACCAATTGAACCACAGTCAGTACTCACCAATGTACAGGATTATAAGACGCTTCAGCAATGTTCCCTCTAAGGTGAATGTGTATGCATGCACACACATCTTTTGCTATTAGTGCACAAAGGAACTTAAACTGCGCACAAAATGTTGCAACCTCTAACTCATTGGCATCTTAAGTGTATCTCACAATCATACACAATCACATTTCATTTTCTGTTTTCTGATCCGGACGTTGTTGACAATTTGGAGTTTGCGATGAATTGTCTGCAGATTTTCAAACTGGCTTATTTATACTGTTTTCATTGAAGAAATTATTCAGTGCGCACATGTTGTTGTCACTGAGCGGAAAAACGCACAGCATAAGATTTTTGGACACTTAGTCATTGCAAATTAGAAGGAACATTGGGCTTCAGAGGGTTTTAGATTCAGCCAGCTACATCACAGGTACAGGCCTCCCCTCTATCAAGGATATCTCCAACAGTCAGTGCCTCAAGAAGGCAGCACTCATCATTAAAGATCTTCACCATCTGGGATATGCCCACTTCTCAGCACCACCATCAGGGAGGAGACTGAGGAACCTGAAGACCCACACTTAACGTTTTTGGAATAGATTTTTTCCCCTATGACATTAGATTTCTGGAAGGCCCATCATTCCATGAAGACTATTACACCATTTTTCTTTTGTTTCATTTTATTTCTAGTGCAACTTATATGAATTTGCTATGTCTGCACTGCACTGCTGCCACAAAACGACAAATTTCATGACTTATGTCAATGACAATAAACCTGACTCACATTCTCTTGACCCTTTTCTCACTTGATTCAGTATTATATACTCTACTACACTAACTTCCACGCTTATTTTCTATTTATGTCGGGAGCATCAATCTAATGAGTTTTATTGTCCATTGACAATTACACACATGCATACTGGTGTGAACTACTTGTCCAAATTGAACTGATGATCTTAAAGCATTATACAGTTGCCATTTGTGACCCACATACAAGTCTTAAGATGTTTCTTCCCTGCAAGATAATACATTAGGATTAGATAACCACATACCTTGTATTCAATCTGTTCTCCATGACAACTTCAATACCCAATATGGAAGAGGAAACTAAAATGAAGTAATCTTTTTTTAATCACAACCAGATATCTTCTGCTACACAATATGTCTCCAAATTAAAAACAAAATTAATGGACTCCACATTGAAGATCCCGCTTAATCCTTATCTAATCTGTAAACTAACAACAAACTGAAATGAAAAAGCACATCTCAGAAAAATGAATTAGTCTGATTGCTATATAATAAAAAAATCAGTAAGTAAGTCTTTTTGAATCCAGTAATAAACAATATGGCTACAATTAATGACAAGTTCCCCATTTTGCAACAATAACTGGGATTTCCCACATCTCAGCCCTTTTCATACATGGGCTGCGGGCTTCCCTGGTGAATTACCTTCAAGAGTGATGGTGAGTTGCCACTTTGTAGTGGCACTTTGCAGTTTATGTGGGTGAAAGTGCTCGTACAGAGCTGATTAGAGGAGAATTCCACAATTTTAGCCTATTCAAAACAGAGGTGGTCATATTTTCCTAACTCAGAAGAATAAATGACTTAGAAGAAATTTTTGGGGGCATGGAGTTTCCATCTGCCTACTGCCTTTACACTTTAGAGGTCATAGGTTTAAGATGCATTGAAAAAGCTTTGGTGAGAGACAGCAATGTGTTGCAACCACAAAATGAGCTTGTTGCAGATATCCAAATTGAATAAATATCAGAAAGAATTTATAAAAATTGCATTGGCAGTAGCCAAAAAAGCTATTGCAGTTACTTGGAAATCGGATACATATTTAAGTATAGATTGTTGGAAGAAAGAAATTTATGGCTGTATTCCACTTGAAAAAATTGCTTATAATTTAAGAGAAAAATATGAAACATTTTTGAAAATTTGGCGCCCTTATTTACAAAAGACAGGATTAAATATATAGGCGCTCTGAAGATGAAATAATTGGTTACTTGGGGAAAGAAATAAATATATATACTAAAGTTATTACGAACTCCGTGGAGCATGTGGGGATCTTCTAATATCCAGGCATTCCTTTTTTTTTCTTTCTTTCTTTCTTTTTTCTTTCAATAGGGATGTTATGGGGAAGGGGTTAAGGGGAGGGGGGATGGGTAACACATATTTTCTTTTTCACACACTTTTATTCTGTAACTATTTGAAAACACAATAAAAAAAAGTTTTTTAAAAAAAATTATACTGGAATGTAACATTGCGGATATGTCATAAATAAATATAGTTCTATTTTAAAAAAAAGAATGTGTTTCAACTAGGGAATGAAATGTAGGTCAAATGAGAACTTGCAGCCGCACGGTAAATCCAACCCCCACCATCCCGTCGGTGTCCCAAATGCTTTGTGTATAAGGGCTGTCCATAAGCTGAACCTTAAGGTCATCTTAGAATAGTTGGGCTTGAACCCATGCCAGCAAATGGAGAGCATCTACTCTGTTTCCTGATTTGTGCTATGGAAAAGCTCAGGCAAGTTAGGAGCAGAGTCTGTGATCAAAAGGTACCTAGCTTCTGAGCTCATCCTAAGCGTATTCCAATCCATTTTGCTCATATCCGAAATCCTCCAAGTTCCAAAAATCACCCTTTGCTGGCTGAACTAATGCTAGCTCCTAAGCAAGCAACATCAATTTTTTTTTTAATTCTCATCTTCAGACACCTTCATGGTTTCACCTTCCCTGTACTTGTAATGTCCTCTAGCCTTATAATCTTCCCATTTCCTGATCCTCTTATAGCTTAAATTTAACTGTTCTATTGTTATTGATCACGTACATAGCAGCTAAGGTTTTGAACTCTGGAATTTCACTCACTAACCCTTGCTGATTCTTTTTCCCCTATTACTTTGCATGTATATATACCTGTATAATAACTCCATTGGGCAGAAACTAATATATTCTCAGGCATAGCTGGAGCTATTTCTGGCAAGGCTTTCGATGCTTTTAAACTCCCTGGGATAGACTGTGGTTAAAAGATTGCACATTTTACTTTGGCACAGTGGCTCAGCTATTGCAGCTACCATCTCACAGTTCCAGTGACCCAGGTTCAATCCTGACCACTGAATCTTGCATGTTCTCTATGATCTTCTGGGATTTCATCAGTATCCTCCTATATGTCAAAGATAAGCAAAGTGGGAGGTTAATGGACCAATGTAAGTTGCGCCTAGTGTGTAGTTGAGTAGAATGGGACAGAGTTGATGAGAGTATGGGGAAAATAAAATGGAACGAGTAAATGAGTGCTTGATGGTTGGCGTGGACTCAGTAAAAAGGCAATGTCTCTGATCCTGGCCATTCTATAAAATTTTGGTGTAACGCAGTTCGGTTGGTGTGACTGACTCAGTGTACCTCAAGAACATTCAGTCTTGAGTTGCTCAGTTCTATTTGAATCTCAGTTCTATGGCACGCAAATCATGAAATGATGCCCTCTGTATGAAAATGGGATCTTTTCCCAATCTTGTTTAATCTTAAAGAAAGGGTGCTTATCCCATTGTAATAATAAATTATAAATTCTTCCAGTGGAACCCTTCATCAAAGGGTTCATGCTCATAATAGTATCTAACAGGTCAGCCTCTAATATGCAAGAAAAATTTCTTAAATATTTTTGTAAGAAATGTCTAACTTGAAGGTATTGTAAGAAGTGTGAATATGAAAGAGAGTATTTATCAACTAATTGTTCAAAAGACATCAGTCTATCTTCTTTAAATAGATCCAAAAAAGAATTTATACCTTTATTTTTCCAAAATAAAAAATTGGATCACTCAAAGAAGGCTTAAAAAAATAGTTTCGATAAATTAAACTACAAAGTTTAAATTTTTTAAGATTAAAAAAATTACAGAACTGGAGCCAAATTTGTAAAGATTACTTAATCACGGGGTATAAATTTAAATTAGCAACTTTAGCTAATTGTATAGGTAGAGCATCTCCCGATAACAAGGTTAAATAAAACTGTTTCACAGCTTTTAATTCCAAATCTACCCAAACTGGCCGCTCGTTCTTATCAACCCAGTATAACCAAAAGGACATATATCGCACATTAACAGTCCAGTAATACATTCTTAAATCAGGCAAAGCAAGACCTCTGTCCTTTTTCAATTTTTGTAAGTGACATTTACCAATTCCTGGTCTTTTAACATTCCAAATAAAAGATGAGATAATAGAATCAATTCAATCAAAAAACTTCCTAGTCAAAAAAAAGGGATATTCTGAAATAAGTATGAAAATTTGGTAAAATCATCATTTTGACTATATGGATGTGGCCAGCAAGTGAAAACATAAGTGGGTTCCATCTGCAAAATAAATACTTCATAGAATCTACCAAGGGAACAAAATTAGTTTTATAAAGATCCTTACATTTTTTAGTGATTATAATGCCTAGATATCTAAAGGAATCCATAACTTTGAAAGGAGTATTATCATATATAGAAACAGATACATTTAAAGGAAACAGTTCACTTCTATTAAAATTAATTTTATGTCCTGAAAAATCTCCAAATTCATTAAATAATTTTAGCAGGGCAGGGATAGATTCCTCAGGATTAGATACATAAACCAGTAAATCATTAGCATAAAGAGAAATCTTATGAATAGTCTCATTAAACAAGATTGGGAAAAGGAACTTAATTTGACTTTTATAACGGAGGGCTGGATGCGGATCTTGAAGTTGGTTAACTCTTCCTCGATTTGTGCTAGCCATTCATTGATTCAATTTTAAATCGTACATTGTTACTGTTTGACGAAGGAGAGATTGTCTAAAATCTTTCCTAATGTTGGTAGTTATTGTGATAGATGTAAAACTGAGACAACTCCACTGACACACGTGCTTTGGTCTTGTTCTATACTGGAACAGTTTTGGAAGTCCGTTTTTTCTACAATTTCTAAAGCACTTAGAATTATTTTACAACCTAACAAGTTACCTGTGCTCTTTGGAATAATACCTCAAAATATCCCTGATATTTCTTTGTCTGACCAACATGTTATTGCGTTTGTTACATTGCTAGCTAGGAAGGCCATTTTATTGAAGTGGAAGGATATGTTGGCTCCCACTCTGTCACAATGGTTCTCTCAAGTGATGTTATGTTTTTGTTTGGAGAAAATTAGAAGTTGAATCTTTGAACCTATGTTTGATTTTGAGAAAAGATGGGGTTCATTTGCTCATTACCACCAATTGAGTAAGTTGATAGATTTCCTCCACCATCTAATTGTAAATTTTGGTATAATTTTATTTTGCTGGTGGTTTGCTGTTTATCTTTAGAAGCTTTTTGTATGACACACGGCTCTGGGGTTGGACACCTAATGGGTTCTTTTTTTTCTCACTTTTTTCTTGCTTTAGTAGGTTATTTTTCTTTTCTTCTCTCTTTTTTTGTGTCACCATATTTTTCAATCCTTAATATTATTATTTTTTCTCTTTTGAGACATTGTAAGTGTTACTTACTTCAATGTACTCTTGTTATTTTGGATAATAATAATAATAAAAAGATTTGAAAAGAAAGAAAATGGGACCTTGATTCCACAGGATCTATGGAACAGATGTCTCTACCACTTTTACAGCAGGTAGATGATGAAAATGAAACAAGTTACCTTTTCCCTAGTGCTGGTTCTCATTGGCTCCCACAAATCTAAGCTGGCTGCTGTTGCCTTCAGGATTTAATTAACTTGGTCAGCAGTACTGTTAAGTCCTCAACTTTTCAGTGTTTCTTCAAAGTAGTGGCCAACATGAAGACAAGAAACCCTACCCTATGTTTGCCTTGCCTTGCGCCCTTAACTCCTGGTGGAGTTGTTGGGGCATCATCATGACAAGCTTTGCACCAGTCTGTTCCATCTGTCGTGGTTGTGTGCCAGAGCCTGGGTCACTGCAAATGTTTTCCCTGTCCATTCTTTAATGCTGTCCGTCCATCTTTTCCTCTGTCTGCCTCTCCTTCTTTTCCCCTCCACACTTCCTTGTAGAACGGTCTTTGCAAGGCCACTGGATCTTGTTATGTGGCCGTACCATCTCAGCTTTCTTTTCTTCACCGTTGTGAGAAGGGCCTTATGGGGGCCAATGTGGTGCTGGATGGTCTTGGTGACCTCCTCGTTTGTGATGTGGTCCAAGTATGAGATGCCCAAGGTGTTGCAATAGCATCTCATTTCCAATGCCTGTATCTTCCTCTGTAGCTCTGCTGTGAGGGTCCATGTCTCGCATGCGTACAGAAAGATGGAGAATACCAATGCACGCAGGAGTTTGATCTTGTACTATACGGTGATGTTGCTGACACTCCGTATTGTCTTGAGTTTGGATAGTGCAGCCATTGTCTGTGCAGTTCTTGCCAGGACTTCTGGTCTTGATCCTTCATCACTGATGATTGCCCCCAGGTATTTGAACTGCTGCACTGACTCAAGTTTCTGACCACGAACTGAGATGTCTGTTGTGATGGCACTGTTGGCATTTGCCATGAGCTTGGTTTTCTCGAGACTTATTTCCAGTCCAAACTTTGTGGAGGCTCTATCAAGATGGCTGACCAGTTTGGCCAGTTTCTCCTCTTTTCCTGCAAGTCCATCAATGTCATCAGCAAACCTTAGGTTTGTGATGTTCTTCCCTCCGATGCTGACTGTACCCACATGAACTTCAAGGGCATCACCCATGATCCATTTCAGGAAGACGTTGAAGAGAGTGGGGGAGAGGAGGCAGCCCTGATGGACTCCTACAGGGGTATGGAACCACTCTCCGATGGTGCCCTGAGCAAGTACTGCACTGGTTGCCTTGGCGTAAAGCTGATGGATTGTATGAATCAGCTTCTGCCCCATGTTGAAATTCTTCCTGTGGCCCATAAGACATCATGCCAGACTCTGTCAAACACCTTCTTGAAGTCTATGAAGACGTGGTAGAACACTCTCTGGTGCTGAAGGTGTTTCTCACAGAGGGTGCGGAGGGTGAAAATCTGCTCAGTGGTGCTTCTGCCCGTACGGAAACCTGCTTGTCCCTCGGCAATGACGTCTTCTGCCTGAGGTCTCAGTCTGTTCAATACAACTCTGAGCATTACCTTGCTTACATGCCTGATCAAACTGATGGTACGGTAATTCTGGCAAGGTTGCAGATTGTCTTTCTTGGAAAGCACAATGATCAGTGACTGAGTCCAAGGGGTCAGCCAGATCTTATTGCAGATGGTGGTAATCATCTCTATCATGTTCTCTCCTCCATGCTTCAGCAGTTCAGCAGGGATGTTGTCAACTCCTGTTGACTTCCCGCACTTCGGTGATTGTATTGCAGCTTCAACTTCTTCACGCGTGATTGGATAGACATCCTCATTGGAAGATTCCTGTACGTTCGGCACACTTGAATCCCCATTGCTCTGGTAGTTGTACAGTTCTGAACAGTACTCTGTCCACCTTTCCATTATTTCCATTTCTTCTGTGAGACTTTTGCCATTTTTGTCTTGGACGGTGTTCACTTTGCCTTGTTTTTCTTTGGTAAGACCTTTCACCAGTTGGAATGCCTTCTTTGTGTTGTTCTTGGAGAGGCTGTCTTCAATGTCCGCACATTGTTTGGCTATCCATCTTTGCTTTGCTTCCTTCATTTCCCTCCTGATTTCCTTGTTGATGTTCCTGTATTCTGTTCTTCCCTCTGCTGTGTTTTTATCTTTCTTTAATTTCCTTCTTGTGTCACACATATCCAGTATCTTGTTTTATTAGTAACATGGAGTTCCATGTTTGATTAGTAACATGGAACTCAAGTTAATACTGAATATGCTCAATAACTTGATTGTACCTAGATCTCTGCTTGCTCTGTCCTGACAGATAAATGGGTCATGTCCAGCCATGAGAATAGGGCAGGACAGGGCATTGGCTGAAAGCCATGATTCTCTGAGCATCACCTTCTCAGGTGTTTGCTTACTTGGTTGTTGAAACCTTTCACTCAGTATTGGCACATGCATACTGTGAAATGGTGCTTGATACAACTGAGCAGCTTGCTGGGTCCTTTAAGATGGCTGTTAAGAATCAATGCCGTTGTTGAGAGTTTAGGTTGGAACAGAAAAGGCAGGGGAGAAAAAAAATCATCCCTTAAAAGGACATAAGTATTTGATGTCAATACGTAAGCTTCACAGCCATCATTACTGATACGTGGAATGGCCAGGGCTGTCTGCCCTTCTGTGCCCATATTTCTCCCCTCTCCTCCCGTTTCCCTTGCCCTGTAAGTAATCGTAAGTGGTACTTGCCGCATCCCTGTGCTACACTACAGTCACCGGGAATGAAGGCTGTCTCGGAGCTGGGAGAGAAAATGTTTCCAGAGCAGAGTCAAGGCTAAAATCTTCATTTCCCTGGGCAGTGGCAAGTTAAAGAGACGAGCGTGTCCGGGAGGAATGTTACGGGCAAAATCTTCCTTTCACTAGCCCACCGACATTCCTAAATTCTCTGCTCAAATCCAAGTAAAAAGTGACGTCATTTGGAATAAGGATTGTTATCACTGTTTCTTTTAGTTTCAGCTGAGGATTAATCGCCGATTAACGCGGAGAAGAGAAAAACTGCGACTTTGGTGAATCACTAATCCACACTGGGTGCTCAATGGCGCGCCCTGCACCAACACTTACCCCACAACGGATGTGGGAAGGGAGCTCGCAGGAATACATTGAACCGTAGCAACATAATTGAAAAAGTAGCCTAACTTCTACGTTGCCTGCTGAATCCTTCCCCGACAGTTCCAACATACTGTGGTTTAGCCCAGAACAGAGGAGGAGATCCCCGGCTCGCCCGCCCTTTGAGAGCACCATCTCCTGCAGTTCCATCCAGCTTCCGCTGGAGTGCGCTGTCGGGGCGATCCCCGCCGACACGCTAGAGCCGCAGAAAAGTTTAGTAAGACCTAGTTCAAGAGTGGGAATTTATAAAAAGGCTGAAGAATTCATAGCACAATTTAGCAGAGGAGGGGAAAATAAACTGTCATGATCTTATTGAAAGGCACATCGGATAAGAAGAGTCGAATGATCTCAACCTGTTACTTAAGATCTTATCTTCTGACAAGTTATAGATTGATTGAAAATTAACTAAATAGAAATGTTCCAGTTCCCCGAATAATCTTATAATCCAATGTAAATATATTTTTCACCTTCCCACATTCTACTATTGTCCACTCACGTTGGCTCCTGCCAACGTTGCGTGCAGCGTTATTGTGCAGACACTCCAACAGGTTACAGTCTAAACAAAATGCAGGTGAAATATAATTGCCCTGTCATTCTAGGATACTGAGTAATTGTTTCCCCACCCTCTCCCCGTCTCCCTGAATAGCTCTGGTTGTGTTTCCTGGAAACCTCTTCGCTTTCCTCTAGCATAGGTTTTAATTATTGCTGCGTTTGCCAAGCTCTCGCCTGGTTGGCATCTGATGGTATGGTAGAGAGTGTATCTTCTTTTCATCGGGCAATAGATCTTGCAAGAGTCGGTTACAGGAATAACCAGCAGGACGCTTACTCATTTCCAAAGAGGTGGATAAAAGTTCTTTTTCCCCGCATGTCATGACAACATACAATTAAAATACAATATTATTGACAACTGGGTTTTATATCTTCTTATACGGTGTGTCGGGAACAGAGCGTATGCGCAGTTCTGGCATTAAAGCGAGTTCAGTCTGATTTTAGTTCATATTACTTGACCCCAGTGCATTTCCTCAATTGAAACTGCGAAATGTTGTTTGGAACATAAAGCACCATGAAATACCTACAGTGCTGTGGCGAAGAGGGGCCTATACATCAAATCAGACACTTTCAATGGTGGTTAATTTAATAAATTGTAGCCCCTGTTGTATATATTAATCCGTGATTTTTTTTTCGCGTGCGCTTAAGAAAGAATGAAATTATTCCGTAAAGACCTGTAGAAAGTAAATAACGGGACGGATATTTCATGTTTTCCAGCTCAATAATACCACAATGAGACCTACATTCCGTGGGAAAGGTGTCCGAATTAAAGATCATTTAGCCGCAATACAATAAAGATGCATAAAGCAACCATTACTGGAACCGAAAGTTTGGCGGGAATTTCGGCGGAGAAGTTGCTGAGTGTTTTCCAACAAACTAGAAGTTATACCTCCCCCCCCCCTCACCCCCGCCACAAGGACCGACTTGCACGAAAGCCACGTTTTTTTTCTCTTCATGGATTGCAAACTGTTAACTCGAGAGGCCTTGTAAACAGAGGGCTGGCCTCCGAAGCGTTAATCTTTAGAAACCACCTTTATTCAAGTTCAGTGAACGACGACGCATTGAGCTACTCTGCGAGGAGAGCTCCATGTTAATCAGCCTCTCCTCCTCTGGAGAAAGTGGACTGTGTGACTAGCATGAATTTCATTGGATTTGGAAATGATCATTTGCTGCTGTGATAGCTCGTTGCCAGCTCTAGGCGATAATTAGCCAACAAGTACCATTTTCACCGCTGACGGCGGAATCACAGGAAGGACCCGCATATTGAAAGGAAAATAAGTAGTCACCACCCTCCTATGGACACTGTCCTTCTCATTTAGGTGGGCAGCAGTAATGCACAATTAACATCCACCAGATGAACCATTTCTCCCTGTTTTTACTCCGTAATTCATTGCTATCTTATTCATTCAGTACATTTGACACTTCCAGTTTGAAGTCGTGGACCGTTAGTTAATATTTACGCAAATTGAGCTGTCTGAGGTTAATATACATGAGACAAAGGCAGTCAGTATCGTTCGTTATTGTGAATTTTAACAAATGACATCTTTTTTTCAACAATTATGCTTAAGTACCTACGGGGCTTTCTTTTCTCGTCTAAGCAAATGTATAATTTTTACATTTCTTATAAATTATTTAAAAGTATAATTCGTTTTAATCGAGAGGTTGATTTGTGAGAATCCCTGTTTAGAAGTATAACCACCCTGTAAAGAACTTTGTACCTGCTGTCAGTTACTTGAAGTCATTGACGTAACAGCGTTCCGAACAAGAAGCCTAAAGCTTCACACCAATAGAAAGAGGCCGTTCAGCCCGCGGAGTCTGTTCCAGCTCTGGGAGTGCTATCTAATCGATCCCATGTCTCGTTTCGTTCTTCGCAAATTTAAAAATCCACCGAGCCTCTCCAGTACAATACTGTATTAGGATCGTGTAGCTTTCTGTTTAGGCCGCTGGGCATATAGAGATTTAATAGCAAACGGTGGCTTTATTAAAATTGTCAATAATAAACTCTAGGTTTGCGTCAAACCAATGAAGAAAGCTGATACCTTGACCTTAAGTGTATCTCCGTTCCACATCGAGGAACCAGTCATTTCAATTGTGTTGGTCTGTCCTTATTGATATTACAGATCACATTTTATTTACGCAAACTCTTCCGGAAAAAAGATGTGGGGACAAAATAACTTCACTTCTCTCGCCAAAAATTAAAATATATTTGAAGAATGCTCGTTAGATGTTAAGTTGTTTTCTTACTGTTTAAAACTGCCTTTTAGAATATACAACTTTTCTCCCCTCAGCACTCCATATTTGTTGGTGTTTATGCCTTCAAATGAATCGTCTCTAACCCAATTTATTCACTATTTATTTTAACTAACGTAACACAACTGAAGAGGGAAAAGGACAGTTCGT
Organism: Hemitrygon akajei; assembly: GCF_048418815.1. Classification (NCBI taxonomy): domain Eukaryota; kingdom Metazoa; phylum Chordata; class Chondrichthyes; order Myliobatiformes; family Dasyatidae; genus Hemitrygon; species Hemitrygon akajei. The sequence continues at coordinate 140,629,123 of NC_133133.1, read as the reverse complement.
CGCATTATTTTGAAAAAAATCGAGAGTTTTATATAATGTTGGTCACGCCGTTCCACAGACAATATTTGTATATTTTTTTCTAAAGTTTCACTCTCCCACCTTTCCATTCCACTCGCAGCACCGAATCTCTACCCCGCTGTTAAAACGTGCGCTTCTACTCACGTCTTGTCAGCAGCACAAAGCAAGTTGTTTAAATTTGCTATTACCACAACCACATGAAAAAAGCTGGAGGAATTTTTCTCCCTTAAATTGCAATATATAGTGTCCAGCGTAACTAGCACTTAAAGCATATAGCATAACGATATTGAGAGGTGTCAGTCATAGAGGTTTAAACAGGCCCTTCGGCCCACCGAGTCGACTTCGTCCCACAGGCACATATGTACATTAACCCTACCCTAACCAATTTTATTCCCATTACGCCAGTTTGAACATAATTACATTTGTGTAACAGAGAAGCAAGTTATATCAAGTAAATCTCTAAATTATTTCACTCATAAATCACTTTCTCCAAACAAGCAGAAACTCACAGTAACTAAAGAATTACGAGAATTTATTTGATCACCATAAGATACATCGGAGTCCCGTCGCAATGATTTCTCTTCCTGGTATGTATGGACCATTTTGTAGCGTAAGAACGAAGGGAGCCGGTTACTTTTACATGGAGACAGCGAGCGAGCGATCAATTTAACAACCCAGACCCAATTTCTCCGTTTATGGCTATTGAGCGCGAATCTAATGAGCGATTAGATGAAAGTGGGGAAAAAATCCAAACGGACAAAATCCATGCAGCAGCAAACGAATAGAATCCAAATAAATACATTAAACGTTTTTACATCTCTCCGAAGTTGAGATGAATTTACTTTTTGTCCCGAACTTTTCAGATAAAACTCAACAATCTCCGTACATGAGTCTATATTCATTTCTGTATATAATATAATTCTGCATGCAAATTTTTTTTTTAAAAAGGAGTTACGGGATTTATATACGTCTGTGCATATCTGTAAGCCTTATTTCCTAGGCTGTTCATCCAATGGAAAGTCTGCGGTGGACGAACGAGATCCTGGGCCGTTGTCGTGTAACTTCCTGACGTGTTTTTTCAGATCAAAGTTCCGGCAGAACCCCTTGCCACAGGTGGAGCAGGTGAAGGGTTTCTTGTCGTTGTGGGTGTGCATATGGAAGGTGAGGTTGTAGATCTGGTGAAAGGCCTTGTTGCAAATGCTGCACTTGAACTGTTTCTCCCCGCTGTGAGTCAGCTTGTGGTTCTTGTAGTTACCTGCAAGATTGGGATTTAATACTGAACAAAATCCAAAGTAAGATTCTTTAACAAAACTTACTACTACTTTTAGCTGCATGAAACTGAATAACTGTTGTTAAATATATCTGTGGCTGTTTTGAAACTCACAATCTCTGGAAAAAAATGCAATGAAATGAATCTTCATATAAAATTCACGTGATTTACATGTAAGACTGGGTATACAAGTTTGTTTTAATTTATCGTGTATAAAATTCAGCATATATGCATTACATTAGTAAGTCCAATGTTGGGCTAACTAACGGAATACATGCAGTATCTATGCTGCGCTCAAGTGCCTCTTGTTCATTTATGGCGCGGATGTTTTGATATTCTCCCACCAGTGTTATTACCTTTTTGGTGAAATCCCTTCCCACAGAACTCGCAAACAAAGGGTTTGTAGCCGGCGTGGATTCTGGTGTGAGTATTGAGTGTGGAACTTCTGTTGAACGCTTTGCCGCACTGGTTGCACTTGTGAGGTTTTTCCTGCCAAGTGATGCAAACGTAACATCAGTAAATATGTTCAGGGTTTAGCTGCAGAGAACAGTAGTTCGGTTCGACACTTTGAGCGCCCGAACGATAAAAATCACTGCTCACATCTGCCCTCAAACAAATCCCGCGCATGTTGATATTTTCCAGCAGACCAACAAAACGGACTATAAAAACAATGTAGGGCATCGTCATTGAAGTTACATTGGTGTAAAATGCCCCGCCGGGTACTCCAGACATGTTAGGTGCATGGTTTCTGCTAGTTTCGCACGTTACCGAGTAAATGTCGAGACGTGTCCCGCATCGCTTCACGCCACTGACGCTGCTTTGAATGCTAGCGGCAGGCGGTCAGAGGTTACAGAGCGGGAGTAAGAAAGGGCGTTCTTGGACCGAAAGGTCGAAGATGGGTGCCTGTTTCAATTCTGCCGAAACTCAGATCATTTAATGTTTACTTTGCAGCTGTTTCATATTTTAACCACTGTAAAACTAGCTGAAATCCAGAGTTCTCCAGCAATATTATAATCAACTGATGGCCATCTCACATTATACAATGTGGACTAAATCACGTCAGTTTCATATCGTGGGCTCCTCTTGATTCGGCTTTGCCGGATCACTCCAAATGGTTAAAGTGTCCTGTAACGTTATCAAACCTGATTACAGGCTACGCGACTAAAGAACTTAGCTAAAGGACCGTGCATCTGTACAGAACCGCTCCCACATTTTAAGGCCGGCACGTGAACTGGTGAGTTTACAAAGGCGTTCAAACGGAGTAAGGGGGCCAACGTACCTGGGTGTGAATGATCTTGTGTCGGCACAGGGTGCTGGCTTGACGGAAGCCTTTGCCACAGACTTTGCAAACGAATGGTCTGGCTCCCGTATGAACCGGCATGTGACGGGTTAAGTTATAATGTGCGTTAAAAACCTTTAAAAACACAAAAGGTGCCGGGCAACAGAATTAGATTCGCTGAAATTGGTCGCTTTTGACGGCATGCGATTAAACAGGAGACGGAGAGCGGAAGAGAGCGAGCCACTTACCTTTCCACACACTTCGCAGGTGAAAACTTTGGGTCTGCTGTTTGGGGAGCTGCTGTTAAGTTTGGACGAATTCTTCAGGGCCAGTTTTTCCGACAGAAAGTGCGCGTTCTCCTTCACGCAGTGCTGGAGTTGGGAGGAAGTGAGGTCTTTGAAAGCCGTCGGATACCTCTCCATCGAGGACAGCCCCAGTTTGTTCTTATCGCCGAGCACGCCGAGGGGGGAGCCCAGCAGATAGGAAGCCATTGGGTGCACGTTGAAGATGGTGGCGGCGGCTGGAGGAGGGCATGGCCCGTCGCCGCAGTTCAGGTAACACAGAGCTCCCATTGCATGAAAGGACGATTGGTTGACCACGCGCGGCCGAATGAGTCTGTACTGCTCCAGCGGCGGCGAGAGGCTAGCCCCGTCCGCTTTGGACGACAAGCTGCAGTTGACCAAGTCGTGTCTGCAGTCGTAGGAAGTCTCCAGGTGGCTTTTGCGGTGCTCGGCGCCGGGCAGGCCACCCTTCGAGCTGTTTTCATAAGCCAAGGACAAAAGTGGGATCATGCAAGGTACCGAAGAATTCAGGTGGAACACGTGCTTTGGTTCGCCCTTGGCCACCGCTCCTTGCAGTAGGTTCGGGTAGGGGGCACACTTTGGTTCTGGAGTTCTGGCCATAATTCGCTCGATGGAGAAAGCCAGGGGTTTAGACGTGCTGATCATACCGTCTCCGGTATGTAGGCTCTCTCTGCCAGTAGAAGTTGCTCCCAGTATCTTATCAGCACGATAACGATGGGAGTAAATGTTGTCCATATTTGTTTGTATTACTAAGGATCTACTTGCTCTTTTTATGCTGTGTATGATTTCGTGGACGCCCCTTTTTCTCTTTGTGACAGATTTGGACGGGAATACAGACACGACCAGCATGCAGCAAGTTGGTGGCAGAGCCGGTGACCATTCCTACCGGTCTTTGACCATTAAAATGTGTTGTGCCAACAACCCTCCAAAGATCTTGCTCATGATCCCTTCTGGAGATGAGGAGATAAAAGTCAATAATTCACTGGTAGTAATCGGCAATGAAGTTTTTATTTGTGTTTGGTTAGTGGGCTGGCGTTCCGTTTTGATCGTCACTGGAAATCCGACTCTCGCCCGCCTACTTAAGAGATGAAGGAACACCTTATTCGCTATCTCTTTTTTCTGCTCAGCGGTTCCCGTCAAATCAGGAGAGTGCCGCAAGCTGCTGGGTGTCTGACTGACATCAGCGAAGATCATTGGAACAAGGTGGCGAACCAGTCACAGGAACAGCTCTGAGCGAAAGGGCGGCACAACTCTTAGCACGGAGCTTTCAAAGCCCGCCAGCAGTTAATGCAATCGCCTCCCCGAGAGGCTAAGTGATTTAAATCCTGGCAGTTCCTACAGGGGGAAAATATATCGGTCAATAATTCAGTTTCAGTGAGGAATTCGGAAAATTCAGTAAGGCGCTGGAAAAGGGCTAGTAGCATCATGAAGGATTCCGCAACCCTGATCATGGACTGTCCCACCGCTTCGCCCACCCCGCCACCCCCATCAGAGACGAGGCTACGTAGCACCCACGCCAGGATCACCAGACTAAAAAACAATTACTTTCCCCCAAGCAGTAAGGCTGATTAACACCTCCACCCACTAACTGCACCACTACTTTATTATTTCCCGTCAGAAATCTTATTAACACCCTAGCGTCAATTTATGGATATAAGATCAATATATAAACTTATATATACTTATATTTTATTGTATTTTTGATTATTATTGTTGAGTTATCTGTGCTGTATTGTATCCGGTGTAACAATCATTTCGTTCTCCTTACACTTGTGTACAGAAAATGATATTAAACAATCTTGAATCATCTCTCGGTTTAGAGACGCCTCAGTTGAATAAACACTTGTTCATAAAAGCCCGCAACAGACTGCATTCACCATATTTCGCACTTTTTAAAAAAAAACAGAAACCGTTGTCAGACATAAAATATACTTAAGTTTTGATATGTTACCGGTATGGAGATCTAGTTTTTACAATTTTAAATAAATTTAGAAATGACCTAGACATATTTACAAATTGTCACTTGCTGACAAGAGCGACTACACTCCAAGAATTCCGCACACTTGCCTTATTCCGTGGTCATAAAGGCACAATCCAATTGCAAGCTAAAAAAAAGTCGATATGGTGGGAAAATTCCGATGAGGCAAAGTTGGGATACTTTGGGATACCCAGATAGACTGAGAAATGAAATATTTTGATCAGAGTGTCTGGATTCCCTTTTTGTTCAAAGGTGTTCTGTGTTCTAGGCTAGGAGTTTCAGTCCATTGTCTGTTCAGTAATGTGGTATTCGTTAGCGATGCGCGAATTCATTATCGGAAACATCAATTTAAACAGTGCTACAACAGACCGTTAGCAAATCATTGTGCGCTCCACTGATGAGGTTATACACTTTTTTCAAGTGCTTTTATGTAAATAATGTGTTTTTAATTGGAGGAGTGATATAATCTATTTTATCGTTTGCTAACAATTCCAATATAGTGTTATAAATAGACGTCCATTTATGCAAATTCTCTTTCAGTTCAGAGGAGAAAAGGAATTGAATCCGAATGGAGGTAAAAGAAAACTGGCGGCTGTAAAACTGAAGCCAGAACACAACATGCAGGCACACCTGTCACACGCGAGAAAAGATAGATGAAGATACTAGGAGAGATTCTGTGGCTGAGTATGGCGTGTGATCCTCGAGCAGACTCACTGCAGTGTTGGTGAACGCGACGCGCTAAACTTCAGTATGATATTTCCCGCGGTCGATAATTTCAACAGTTAGTCACTTAAACGTCCAACTTCTCGCGGAACACGCTGTATTCCAGCGGAGCTATAAACAAGTCTCGAACTACAACCCCTATCCCCAGGCTAATCAATTGTTTATGTATTTCTCTTCATCTTTGTTTATTCTTCGATGCAAGCGAGGAACACCGTTCAAGATTCTGCAATCTACCAAACGCAACAAAGACAGCAATGAAAGGCGATGTTGGTATAGAATTGTGCTAATATACAAGGATGGAGTCGGCGGTGGTCGGTGTCAAAGTTGAGGCTGGAGTCAGTGTTAGACGTTACTTATTTAAGCAGAACTTAAAAGGAACTTTTAGATTGTACTCTGAAACCGAAAACTTAACCTAAAATGGGAATGCGTGAGATAAGCAATCAGAAGAAGTCTTTTCCCAATTCCTCACTGTCAATTGCATACTATGTAAACCCGGAACATGTTCTTTATTTGTAGTTAGAAAGCTAAAGCATTGCCAACTATAGCCTGCGTCCCAGTGTAATATGTACACCCAAACCAGTCCTGGTTTTGTTGCATTGCTGACATTTATTTGCACAACATTTAAAATCAATGGATATCATATCTAGTTTACATTTTGCTTTAAATATAGATAAATGTACGTATTAGGCCACTCTGTTCAAGGGCGCTGCTCCGCCACGTGATAAGATCATGGCTGTCTGCTGTCCAAATTCCGCGTTCCCAACTACAAATGCTGCTTTCTCTTTTTGTTTCAGAACACGGTACTCTAGCTGTGGTCTTAACAATACTCTGCACGACTGAAGCATAAGCACCCGACTTTTGGGTTCAATTCTGCTAGCAATAAATAACTTTTCTGGTGAAGGGTCTCGGCCTGAAGTTTTTTTATTTCCATAGATGCTGCCTGATCTGCAGAATTTCTGGAGCATTTTGTGTGTGTTTCTCTGGATCTCCAACATCTGCAAAATCTCTTGTGTGAGTAAATAAATCCCTGTTTGCTTTCTAACTACTGTACAGTACCTGCATACTAGCTTTCTCCAAATTATTCAAGAGAAACCAAGAGCTCCTGGAATCTCTCGTCATTTTGATATTTTACAATTTTTCCCCGCTAAAGCGGGCAACTGCACATTTCCCTACATCACTCAGCTCTTTGCTCAATCATTTATTCTATATCTTATTACAGGATCTGTGTATTTCCTTACTTTTCAACGTATATCTCTTAAGTAAATCATACTTCCTCCGTTTCTTGCTTATATAAATTCCAAAAAGTTGAGGTCACAGATCTATCCTTATGGCATGTCAGCCGCTACATCTTGCCAACCAGAAAACACCCTTTCAATGTTTCCTGTCTGTTTACTTGTTATCCAGCCATTCCTTGAGTCATACCAATATATTTCTTCTCCACAATGATGTGCGTGTGAGGAATGGAGAAAGAATGAATAGGCGCCCGACATCATTTTAAATGTTAAGGGATTCTTCTATGAATACTCTATTTTTTTTATCTTTAGATAATCAGTCTACTAATGGAGAGTAAGGGAGATTCGGGAGAGTATGACGTTCACTCATATAGGTCACTCTTTTGAGAGTTAAATTCCCTTTATGGTATAATGGCAGACAATTGGAAGATCATAAAACAAAACTGCTGGAAGAACTCCGCTAGGTAAGCAGCATCTGTGGAAGGAAATAAATGGTCAGCCTTTCGGGTCGTGACCCGAATCAGGTCACGAGACCTGAAGTTTACTCCAGCAATTTATTTTGTTTTTGCTCCAAATTTCAGCTTTTGCTGTCCCTTGTGTCTCCAGTTGCAAGGTCAAGATGGACGTTGCCTGGGCAACGAACATCGGTGTAATTCGTTTGCGAAGTCTCCCGCCGTGCACGTTATGGGACGCAGCTCGCTGATCCTGGCAGCGTTTTCAAATTCTGATATGTTTCTACACTGTGTACTTTCCTGTGGGTCGGACAGGAGGATGAGAAATCTCAGCTCCGATCATATCCGTGGGGAAAATGTAAGACCATTTTTTGAAGCCTTGTACCGCACGAACCTCACAAACATTGGTATAACCACTTTCTAGTCGAAAATATCATTCTGGAAATTCCTTGGACTCGCTGAAGATTTCAAATTTTTTTTAAAAAAAGAACATGCTGTAAATTTTTAAAAGATTAAAAACAGAACAGGCAGGTTTCGAAGAACTTTCTTCTGTGTTCTTCCCGTGTGTTCGACCTGGTCTGCAGAGTATTTCCAGTGCTTTCTGTTCTTTTTTTCTACTTTGTATTTCCACCAGCAGAATTCTTGTTTTGCTTCTGCCGAAAAAATCATTAACTTTCCTTTGATCATTCAAAAGTAATGACAGCGTCCCAACTCCACAGGATGGGCCATGTGTGGACGCAGTTCGCCCACCTGTCTGCCCTGTTGAAATATAAATTCTGAAGTTTGAATGCGAAAATCTCTCCGAATCAGTTAAAAAAGTCTTAGTCTTATCAGACTCACCACATCCTTTACCACAGTAAAGGCGCATCAAAATAGTTGATTGGCAGCAAAGCATTTTGGCGTTACCAAAAATCATGAACAAATGCGACATTTTCATTTTCTGAGATCAGAAAACTGACGCGAAAATATTTTGCTATTTTTAGAATTTCCGTAGAGGGTAAACGAATGCATTCAATACATAACACAAAATTGTGCTGTGGATCAACATTGAGACCTCCGAAGTTGTTCTTTGCTTAATGTGAAACACAAATCTCTGATGCAAAGAATTTTAGCAAATGCTGACAGAGGAAAAATTTCAGCGGGTATCTCTCAGACGTTCGCTTAATTTACTTTTGCAGGTCTGTTTGATGGAATAGGATCTGCTGATAGAATAATTGTAGATACATCGTCATAATGCACGGGGACGGCTCTTCGACCCAGCACCCAGTCAATTGCACTAATCTCATTTTATTTCCGCGCATTTTCCCGTCAACTTTCACCTACACACCATGAACATTTAGATTGGCTAATCTGAGAGGAATGCAGCGTACTTGGTGGATTGGGGGTGGTGGGGGGGGGGGGGGGGAGAACGCACGCGACCACTGGGAGAACATGAAAACTCCAGGCAGAGTCCTGTATAATTGCAGACTATTTAAACCTATTATGGTAATTTACCGCTTTTTCATTCAAATAAATGTAAGTGTAATTTTGTTAGATTATAATCAGAACAAATATGCACTTGTACGAAAATTCTCAGTGTGATGTGGGAAAATTGGTAAAATACCAATGTAACACGTCCAGATGGAAATCGCACACAGGTTAACACATGTAATTCAAATTCGACACCCTCCCCGACTGACAAATAGAAGCAAGAGCAGCAGTAAAATAACGATATGGTTCTATGTTCCAATTCGAACCCAGCAAAGGTATTGTTTAGATGGCCTGATCTGGGAGGTGAGTCTGGGATTGACAGGAACAGTGAGTATTATTTACACTTGTGATAGTGTGGATTTTCCAGAAGTTGAAGCTGAAGTCAATTGAACATGGATAAATTAAAAAAAAATACTATTTTTTTTAAACGAGGCACGTTGAACTTTGTACCTCTGAATCTAAGTTTTCACATTGCTTGCCCAACATCCAGGAGTGGATGTGTAGAAATTTTCTCCAATCGGGAAGGCCAAAGTCATTGCTCTTGGCCCCTGCCATTGGCTGCCTCCCTTGTAACTGTCTGAGGCTGAACCCGATTGTTAGATCTTTGAATCAAACTATCTGCCTGTCATAACATTACCAAGGAAGAGATATTACAACATCACTGGACTCAGCTCAACCACTGTCCATTTGCCGTCAAACATCTCTGATTAAACCATACACTTCTTTCCTATCTACATAACCTCTACACCCCTCCAGATTTTGTCTCATTTCCAAATATAATCTGTCCTCTATTGATACTTGTGCCTTAAGATAGCAAATTCCTTCCAAGACAATTTTCTTGAACACGAGAACCTCATGTTTGTGTGATTTATTTTAGGAATAGGACCGAGTATTGACTATGTCACGCCGTAAACCTAATCTCCCGTTCAGCGTTATCACGGCGGATCGTTTGACCACAACGCTTTCTCCTTTGTCTGCTATAATCCCAATACGTATCAACCTCAGCCTTGACCGTATTGAATGACTCAACCTCCTCAACGCTCTGGGCCAAGGAATCAGAATGATTCACAACGCTGGGAGGGAAGAAATTCATCTTCAACTCTGTCTTAAATGGATGGCCCCTTATTCTGAAACAATTCCCCCAAATTCTAAGTTTCAGCATGAGAAGAAATATTATTTCAATATTTATATAATTAATTCCTCTCTGATGCTTATTTTCAGTTAGATGTAAACTTTCATTTTTCCTGGCTTCAACAACTGCAGACATAACCAGTTCAACCTCTCCTCATAAGATACCCCCTGTTTTCATAAATTTACCTAGAAAACATTCCCTGAGCACCTAGGACCAAAACGTTATGCCTTACTCCAGGTGTGCTCTCACCAATTCATCAGAATCTGCATATCTGGAATGAAAGCAAATGGTCCGCTACCCAAGGGACTGCTTAAAATAAGCGTTGAGTGAGCGTGGCGATAGGACCGCGCGGAATTCCCGATGATCAAGCCGGCGAGTTGCAGCTCCACAGATCGAGGGGCGGGATATTTGTTCTGGTTTAGTGTATGCTGACAGCTCTCATTGAAAGGATCCTTCGGGTCTGCTAGCCGGGATTCCCGAGAAACCGCAGTCCCGTGCAGATCTAGTAAGGTTCCGGTCAGAGAGCGCAAGGGAGTCCGGGTAAGTAGCAACACATCTTCCTTCTCCTAACCTAATAGGAGCTTTAACAGAGAAGATCATCAGCAGTAACTTTGAGTCGAAGGGTCATGTTAACATTTCTATCTGTTCTTGTCAATTAAATCTGGTAGAAGATTATGTCCTACTTGTTTGTCAGGGGTATGGGATTGAGAGTGTGGAGCAGAGATAAATCCGCACTGTTGAGCCCTGTATGTTGTCCAGTTATGTCGGTCGTTGGCCACCAGACCGCATCTGGAAATCCAATGGTCGATAAGACGCACAACAATTGTTGTACTTGTACTGCTTCATCACTTTTATTTTAATTCATAATTGCGTCTTAAACAACACATTAATATATAATTAGATTCCCTCTTCCTCCCTCCCTTTCTCACTCAACTGGCCAACATCCACCTCCGGGCTGAGAATTCGGGACGGATCTCCCATCAATTCGGTCTCACATCTATATCCTCCAGCATAATCAGGGTTAAACTAGACAGAATAGACCAAAGCGAGGAAATCCAGAGATGCGCCGACTTATATTTTAAAACAATAACCTCTTATTTTCAGAATTTACAGGTTTGCATATTAGCCTTTCTGCATTTTCCCAGTTCAAAGCCTCTACTTCCTAGGTAAATTCGACACTGATCGAGCTTCAAACGGACTATTCCAGCGTATCTTTACGTAAAGATAGGTACAGATGTACAGCCAACCATTGCTCATCCCGCGTCATAAAATGTCCGTTAAAAACAAGCATAATTCGAAGTACACTGAGTAAATATTTATTTGTAAATTAAACATCCTAATGTACAATTTATATAATCGCTGCATTAAACACTAAAGGAAACGGAACTGCGAATAGACATGGCCTAGTTCTGAAACACGGGGTACGGATACCTTGAAATTCCTTTCTCTATGGCATCACACTGATACTAACAGCCAACCAACTATGGTTTTAAATATTTGTACGGATTAACGTTTTAAGAAAAAATATTCAAGGCTTTGAGTCACCGTGGTCAAGTTAACAGGAGTACTTTGTGGATGGTCGGTCCCAGCACTGGTGGTGCTGTGGTGCGGGAAAGACAGTCGCAGAGTGAACAGATGGGCTTCGCTTTATTGTATTTTAATTGCAGTCATTGTGACTGGGGAGGGTGTGAAACTCCATCTTCGGTTAATGTGCGCAATGTCAGTTTGCTTTAAACAACTGAAAAATGAAAGTGGGAGGAGCACGTTTCACAATACTCTAATAGAGCTACGCAGTTAACACGAGATCCTTAAACGGCTGCAAACTAAATGCATACTTCCTATTCGATTCAGCCTTTTAAAAATAACGCAAATCCAAACGTGCAGTAGCGAATTAAATTAAATCAAATTACCGACCTCGTCATGATTGCGCATTACAACTGCATCAGAGCAAACCAAAATTACATCGAAAATCACCAGATGCAGTTAAAAACGGAGAAAACGCCAATCGATTAAGATGAAATATATTTGAATGAAATTTGTTCCCCATCGATTAAAATGAAATATATTTGAATGAAGTTGTTTTTCCCATTCACACCTCATTGCCTGATGAGATATCTGTGACCCAGTGTTGCAGAAGGTGCAATCTGTGGGCGTTGAGACTCCCATCTGTCCGGTTTGAGTTTCCGATCCGGGCATTGCCTTAATCCTGCTGCCAAGGATACAATATCCATATTTGTATAGCTCAATCCCAGAGAGGAATCTGGTTCCAGAGCAGATTTATGATACTCACCTCCTGGAAGTGTGTGAGCAATACTGGGCTTCCGTGTGCTGGGAGCGAGCTTGATTGAGCACCTACCCATCTCTTTCATTCGCAGTCACGCAGAACATTTTCGGAGACAGCGTTAACATTTTAATCTCCAAGTAGTCACTTTTTTTTCTAGATCGGCGACAATTGCAAGCAACTGTGGTTGTCCTTTTAAAGGAAGAATCCTTTTTGAATATTTATTTGCATCACGATGACCGAATGGAAGTGAATGCCAACAACGAGAGTTCACATCAAGTATAGACCGTGTCATGTTATTGGCCAGGATCAAAGTTTCATGAAAATATTAACTTTAATCACTAATGCAAAGAGTGTATTTGGAACAGCAGAAATTTAGTTGTTTCCAAAGAGATCTAATTTAGATTTTTACTGTCGGATGTCATTTACTGCAGAGTCTGGAAGTGGCCAGGTGACGAAATACACCATGTGTTATATTAACAATGTATTGAAACATTCAGTATCTTGTAAATATTAACTTCAGACTCGTTAGCGGGTTAACCCTGGTCAGATTTCCCCTCAGAACTGGTCTTTTCCATGATATTGTACGCTGGTAAATATCATTCAAATTTCTGTTTAGAATGGACCTTTGGCTCTGACGTCCATCAAAAGGATAATTTCCCTTCTGTCCACCCCGATCAGTCCAATAAGAGTCACTTTCTTAAGCTTTCAAATATGAGCAAAACGATTTCCCACCCCTTTCGGGAGTTCACTATATATCTAACGTCTATAAAAGAAAACATAAGGAAGTAATACACACAAAGTGCTGGAGAAACTAAGCAGGCCAGGCAGCATCTACTGAAAAAAGTAAACAGTCGACGTTTCGGGCCAAGACCTTTCATCGGAAACCATAAGGAAATATGACTTAAGCTCATTTATATCGAAATACGTGCTTCGAACTACGCAAAAAACATGAAATTGGAGCATGTTAATTGCAAACACGTTCTACCTGTCACCGGCGCTGATCTCGATGCACCTGTCCTCCAAACACAGAGCATCTATTCTTCCCAAAGTGGCCGTAGGAATGGTGTTAATCACATTGTTCATCGACGTACTTGGTCTTTAATTAAATGTGTTATCTATTACACCAGAAAATTCACACACAGCACCACATCAATAAAACCGAGAAGTTCATTTACGTTACATATTGTACCTAGCCACTTGAAATCTTTTATTTATTCTTACATATATTAGGTTAAAACTTTAAATATGTATAAATAATCCCAATGTGAGCAGTTCTATCAGGACACCGATTCTATTGTATTTGATAAATAGCTTCAGAGATGTCTCCCGTCTAGAACAGAGTTTATAGTTTCTGAATCTCCTAAACCTACATTATACTCTTCCTTAAACTTTCACGAGGAACGCTGGCAAATATAAACTGGTTCAAACAAGTTGAAGAACTTCAAAACAATGATACTCAATTGCCAAAGTCAATCCAATTACTGTCAAGTGAAAGCATTTTTAATGAACGTCCCCGTGGCACAGCACTATCATTTAGAGTCCGTCAGTCCGGATTTTAAAAAAACAATTGCATGCTTTTATAAATTTTGGTGACAGTTCTACAATTGAAGCGTCTTGGATTCACGTTTCATTGTTCATTTCGCGTTTCCACGTTGATCGGTATAGAAGGAAAACCTCGGAAAATACAATCCTATTCTAATGTCGCTCTTCAGCTCTGTAAAGTCACTAAAGCTAAAATGACATTTTTTATGCGCAGCCTGGAAACTCATCCCATTTTAAAGTATTTAACCTAAATGACGATAATGTCTACCCAAACAGATCATCTGGTTGGATGATAATGGGGTGATAAATTCTCTTTGCGTGTATTCATTTAAATTAACATGAATGAATATTCTTTGCAAAATGCCAGGTCTCTGCGAGCCTTCAGGAGTGTGAAGGAGATGCAGCTGGCATTCACTTGATTAAGCCCTGCGCTGAGCACTCGTAGCCTTCTCGGCAGGGGCAGTATGCCCATTAGTGCTTCGTTTTGCACAATTCCTAGCACTGAGAGAAATGAATCGCAAGTCCCAGTCACAGGTCCAAACTTCGAGGTTTTAACAAAGGGCTAAATTAGCCAGTCAGCCACCAGCAGTATCCTGAAGCTCTGCAGACCTGCTGACTCAGGTATTGAATTACCAACTCTATCAAGAGAACTGATGCGATTCCATTATTCCATTGGGCGGAGTGTCCTTTGGAAAATAATTCAACTCTTAAATGACTTTGAGGCAAAGGAGGACAGCCCCTAGTTGGTCATTAGACCAACTTCAAATCCAGAAGTGAACCCCTAAAATGTTAACATTTTTTAAAAATGAAAATTCTGTACCTTTTGCCAGCATCGAAAGCTCTTATTTAAATACGACGAAAGAAGAGCATTGCTTTGTTACGGATAAAACTTTTATTTTAGTTGTTTGAAAAGAAACTAATGAAATAAACTTGAACAGAAGCAAGATATTTTTACTCAGAGTGGTGGTGTGTAGAGGTGGTGGTAGAGGCAGATACATTCACTACATTTAAGAAATTCTCAGAGAGGCACATGGATGATAGGAAAATGGAGGGCTATGTAACATAGCAACAAAGAGGAAACATGTAGGAGGAAAGGGTTATATAGATTGTAGAGGAGGTTAAAAGGCCACCACAACATCATGGGCTGAAGGACCTCTACTGTGCTGTAATTTTATGTTCTAAATTTCATATTGAGATAGAAAAGCAGAAACAAATGACCAAAGCCACAATGGCCAAGTTAACCCTTACATCCATTGAACTAACTTACATTCAAGGGGCTTCTTAAATAACTTTACATTGCTAATAAGTAATCTCCAATTGTTTCAAATAATAACTTAAAAAGCTGTTAAATTCATGACTGGCCATCTCTTTAACCTATGTGAACAAAGATCAACCAACTACTATCTGCTGTATCGGTTCCATTACCTAAGAAAGTCTTCTACTAACAATTTAACACATGAAGTTGCAGGTGGACAAAGGAAATAATTAAAGATGGCATATTAAATTTAGGGGATATTTTTGGTAGCTACACATTGTTAATTGTTTTTTGCTACTTCTTTAATAGTAGTGTTTTCAGGTTTTGATGACACTTTATACCATTGTATTTGAGAGTCCCTTTGTTTCATTTTTGTGAGAGTACCTGAAGATAGGATAAAGCCGTATCACTTTCACTTCTGGGTCTCTTGATCAATGGGGTTAGCAAATAGAGATAGGGTATATTTAAACCTCATCATAAGACCTTAAGGTATAGGATCAGAATTAGGCTATTTAGCCCACCAAGTCTTCTCCACCATTTTGTCATGACTGAGCCTCTCAGCCCCAATCTCCTAAGGCTCATATTTTACTTGCATGCACAATAATACACATTTCAATTTTATATTAGTATTAATTCTTATTTTTGTGCTGGCTGGAATTCTGCTGCATTGGTTATGAAACTGATGTGGGACAATTTTCTGCAAACACTGTCATTTCACTTGCTGACATGCAATGGGATTTGTACAATAGGTTCTGGAAAGTAAAATGAACATCACCTGACAAAAATATTGTATTGATGTTGAATGCTTGGCAGGAAAGGTAAACCAGCTCTTCCACATTATAACCAGCTCTTCCACATACTTCAATTGATGTCATCTCCAAAGACAAAGGACAAGAAAAATTATTTAAAGATTAAAGATTATCTTAATTTGTCACATGTACCTTAAAACATACAGTGAAATGCATCACAGTGTCAATGGCCAACATAGTCTGAGAATTATGCTGGGAGGAGCCTACAGGTTTTGCCATGTTCTGGTACCAAAATAGTATACCCACGATTTACTAACCCTAAAATCAAATCTTTGGAATGTTGACATCCGAAGAGAACCTAACATAGTGCCCTGTAGACTAATAAAGTTATGGTAATTTTCCAACCCATTATTGTGAACTGAGTTAACAGGCATAACTGGCATCACTCAATGGGGAGTATAAGAGACTGTAGATGCTGGAAACTGAAGCAAAAATTACAAACTGCTGGAGGATCTCAGTGGGTCAGGAAGTACTTGTGGAGCCAAAGGCATAGCTGACATTTCAGGTCCTGATGCAGGATCTAAATCCAAAATGTTGATTATCCCTTTATCTCCAAAGATGCTGCCTGACACATTGAATCTGCCAGCAGTTTGCTTTCTTAATCTCTCTGTGGGTATTTTTATGTCAAATGCATTAAAACAAGGAAAGTTAGAAACAGAACTGCTCATAGGTGCAATTAAATCATGTATATAGTATAATCTGCTCAGGAAAAACTAAATCAGAAATACAATTATAGATTTGGAGATTAACAAAATAACAAAAGGAATAGACAGGAAAGTATTTTTACTCATAGGTTTGTAAAAGATTTGGTGGAGCAGAATTAATAGACCTCTTAACACATGGAAATATAGTCATTAAAATAAATATATATATTAATGAGGTGTGGGGCAAGGACAGCAATATGAGACACAATGGGCCACTTTTTAAGAGACTCTTGGGCAAACACATTGAGCCAGGTGGTAGCATTTTATAATTCTAAACAAGTAGCTCCAGGATAAATATGAAAATGTTACAGTGGGATTTTGCTTGTTTTGTTCCTCTGAGAGGGCTAACTTCAATAGTCATGGTTATGATAACATGGATGATGGTGAAAAGTTCAAAGTAAATTTATTGTCAAAGTGCATATATGTCACCATATACAGCCTTGAGATTCATTTCTTTCAGGGATACTCCTTAAATCCAAGAAAAAATAATGATCCAGTGAAAGGCCCCACCCAACAGAGCAGTCAAACAACCAATGTGCAAAAGACAATGAACTGTGCAAATACGAAAAGTAATAATAACAATAAATAAAGAAGCAATAGATATCAGGAACATGGGGTGAAGAGTCAGCATGACATCTAAAACTTTGAAAAACTTCTATTGATTTGGGGTGGAGAGTATATTGACTGGTTGCATCTCAGCCTGTTATGAAAATACCAATGCCCTTGAACAGAAAATCATACAAAAAGTAATGGCTACAGCCCAGTCCATCATAGGTAAAGCCCTCTCCACCGCTGAGCACATCTATGCAGAGTAATATTGCAGGAAAGCAGCATCTGTCATCTGTTACGGAGTTAGGCAGGGGTTTTTATAACCAATAACACGTTTATTGAACACTGAAAAACAAACCCCCCAAAAGTAAACAAATGACTAACGTAACCGGAAATTCACTGCTGTGTGGCAGCTTAAACAGTTCTTAAAGCGATGTTGCTTAAACAGTTCTTCAAAGCAGTATTGCAAAAGTTCAAAATGCTCACAGTCCATTTAAGGGAGAGACTTTTCAAAATGATTTAAATTCTCTTTCACATCGTGTTGCTTCAGTTCCCAAATCGAACTTTTCCCATGAAGAATTTTACGAAGATGATATGTACGGCTTAAAGGCATTGACCTTTCCTTTACAACACTGTTCCCAATCCTTTCTGCTATTCACAGGGATTAACACGAGAACAGTCAACGAATTCCTTCCGAATGAGGATCAAACAAGATCGAACCTGTTTCACCGTTGAAATCGAATTCCCTCGATCTTTTAACTCCCGAACTCCGATCTTCACTCTCCACTGATTCTCAACTAGCAGTGTTATAAAGAAACTGCTGGCAATGACCTTTTAAACTTTAGGCATTAGATAAAACTTCATCTTTCAACTAAACTGCGTCATAACATTAAATCACGCAGTGGCATGAAGTCAACATGGCAAATCCAGCCACGAACTGCCCCTCCTCACAGGGAGGGGTCCTCCTTTTATACCCTGTAAAAAAAACCTGTCAGATGACCTCTACTGGCGGGAAAATGACATCACTCCACCATCACAAGACCATTACCTCAAGTCCAGTACAGCTTCAACCCCAGTCATGTGACAAGGGTACCACTGTCACGTGTCATGGGTACGTAACACCTCCCTCCAAAAAAAAAATTGGGTCTGACAAGAACAAAAATTTTAACAATTATTTACAAAAAAAACAAATGTATAAATATTATAACATACATAATATACAATATCATCATATAACATCTTACAACTCACAATACAGTAGGAGTGTTACAATTGTTAAAAAAACCACTCCATAAAAAAAATTACATTGTACATTCAACATCGAGATAGACAATCAGCAACCACATTATCTTTACCTTTAATATGAGTTATCACAATATTGTACTCTTGTAACATCAAACTCCAATTTAATAATCTTCTGTTTTTGTTTTTCATCTTACTCAGAAAAACTAACGGATTATGATCAGTGTAAACAATAAGTGGTTTTGGAGTTGTACCAACATATACCTCAAAATATTCTAAAGCTAAAACAAGAGGTAACAATTCCTTCTCTATTGTTGAATAGTTTCTTTGATGTTTATTAAATTTCTTAGAAATGTAAGCTACTGGATGATCAACCTCATCACCCTCATTCCTTTGCATTAATACTGCTCCTGCAGCCTCATCACTAGCATCTACAGCTAATGAAAAAGGTTTTTCAAAGTCAGGTGCCTTAAGCACAGGTTGTTGACATATCATTGTTTTCAATTTTTCAAATGCTTCTTGACAAGGCACTATCCACACAAACTTCACATTCTTCTTCAAGAGGTTAGTTAATGGAAGGACAACATTAGCAAAATTCTTACAAAGTTTTCGATAATATCCTACCATTCCCAAGAATCTTCTGAGAGTTTTTTTCCCTGTTGGAGTGGGAATCTCTAAAATTGCCCGAACTTTTGCCTGAACAGGAGCTACCTTACCTTGACCCATAACATAACCAAGGTAAGTCACAGTGGCATGTCCAAATTCACTCTTAGCTAAATTAATAGTTAAGTTAGCTTTTGAAAGCCTTTCAAACAATTTCTCCACCGCAATAATGTGTGCTTCCCAAGTATCATTTCCTGTCACTAAATCATCAATATAAGCATCAGTATCTTTCAATCCCTGAATCACAGAGTTAATCATCCTCTGGAAAGTACCTGGGGCATTCTTCATCCCAAATGGAAGAACATTATATTCATATAGCCCAGATGGAGTTACAAATGCAGAAATCTCTCTACCTCTGTCCGTTAATGGAACACACCAATACCCTTTCAATAAATCAATCTTTGTAAGGAACTTTGTTTTTCCAACTTTATCTACACAATCATCTACTCTAGGAACTGGATATGCATCTGTTTTCGTTACAGCATTCACCTTCCTATAATCCGTACAAAACCTAATACTACCATCTGGTTTTGGCACCATAACACAGGGTGAACTCCAATTCGAGTTAGGTCTAATAATATTATTCTCTAACATATATTCAATTTCTTTCTCAGCAAGTTCACATTTTTCTATGTTCATCCTATATGGGTGTTGTTTAATAGGTTTGGCATCTCCAACATCTACATCATGTGAAGCTATAGTAGTCCTTCTTGGAACATCTGGAAACAAATCCTTATATTTAAAAATTAATTCCTTCATCTGCTGTTTCTGCTCTAGCTGTAAATGTGCTAATTTCTCGACAATATTTTCCAGAATGGTTGAATTTGGTAACCTGACAGAAACAATGTTGGATTTAGAATGAAATTCAGATGAATCATCTATCATGTTCCTCATTAAATCAAACTCATTCTCACTAACCACAACAGTCACAGTATCAGATTGTTTCCCAAAATATGGTTTAATCATATTTATATGGCAAAGTTGTGTTGACCTTCTACAATCTGGAGTTTTTATCACGTAATCCACATCATTGATTTTAGACACAATTTCATAAGGACCATGAAATCTAGCTTGTAATGGATTTGTTTGCACTGGGAAAAGAACCAACACCTTATCTCCAGGCTTAAACATCCTCATCTTAGCTTCTTTATCATACCAAGTTTTCATTTTCCCCTGAGCCAATTTTAAATTTTCCTTGGCTAAGCTACAAGCTTTATGTAACCTGTCCTTAAATTTCAAAACATAATCCAACAAATTAGTGTGTATTTCCTTACTAATCCACTGTTCTTTTAATAAAGCTAAAGGTCCTCCAACTCTATGCCCAAATAGAAGTTCAAATGAACTGAAACCTAAAGATTCTTGTACTGATTCCCTTACTGCAAATAAAAGTAAATTTATACCCTCATCCCAATCACTTTCATTTTCCACACAATATGTCCTAATCGTATTCTTGAGGGTAGAATGAAACCTCTCCAAGGCACCTTGCGATTCTGGATGGTATGCAGATGAAGTGATTTGCATAGCTCCCAATTTATAAACTATCTGTTGAAACAATCCAGACATAAAATTACTGCCTTGATCAGTTTGTATTTCCCTAGGTAATCCAAAATAAGTAAAGAATTTTATAAGGGCCTTTGTCACAGTTTTAGCTTTTATATTCCTAAGTGGTACTGCCTCTGGAAACCTAGACAAAGTACACATGATAGTCAACAAGTACTGATAACCAGTTTTTGTCTTTGGTAATGGACCAACATAATCTGTAATAACTTTAGAAAACAGTTCACCAAATGCTGGAATAGGTTGTAATGGAGCCACTGGTGTAACTTGATTTGGTTTACCCACAATTTGACAAGTATGGCACGCTTTACAAAATATCGCCACATCTTTTCTTAAACCAGGCCAGTAAAAATGTTTTAAAATCTTGTCCACAGTTTTCCTTACCCCTTGATGTCCACCGAAAGGCACACTATGAGCTAAAGTCAAAATCTCATTTCGATAAACTTTAGGGACAACTACCTGGTAAACAATATTCCATTCCTCACTTGCAGGAATTGTAGGTGATCTCCACTTCCTCATCAGCACTCCTTTTTCCAAGTAATATCCTACTGGCACCTTCTCAATTTCACTATCTAGTAGAGCTTGTTCCCTTAATTTTATAATCTCAGGGTCCCTATTCTGCTCTGCTATCATCTCCTTCCGAGACAGAGATAAATCTTCATAGTCAGACTTACTCCCAGAATCTTGTTCAAACAACGAAGGTAAGAAAGTCTCTGACACATCCTCAAAACTCGAATCCTGAGTTGAACAGTCATGAGTAACAACCTCATTCTGCGCATCAATCTTTTTAGCCATAGCTCTAGTCACAACACAGGAAGAATCTGTGTTAGAATTCATCTCTGGTTCCTCTGACTCCATTGTCAAATGCACTTCAGGAAAAACTTGTCCACCTGCCAAGTCATTACCTAACAATAAAGAAATATCCTTCACAGGTAAGCTATGCTGTAATCCTACTTTAACAAATCCTGTAACTATTCTTGACTTTAAATTTACATTATGTAAATGTACAGGCATAAAATCACCCCCAACACCTCTTATATAATTTACCTCATCAGTATCAGACTCTTCATTAAACTTCAATACACTGTCCAACATCAGTGATTGAGAAGCTCCAGTATCCCTAAGGATTTTTATTGGCACCAGAGTAGATCCTTCTTTCAAGGATACAAACCCTTCAGTTATAAAATGATCATATCTCTTTTTAACTTGGTCAGACTCTAACAAAACCTCTTTTGTGTTTATCAAACCCTGTAATTTTACAGGTGCTTCAGTGTGTTGCACACAAGCATCTGGAACTGCTTCCTTCTCTTTCTTTTTCAATCTGAAACAGTTAGGTATTACATGGCCAGGTTTCTTACAATAGTTACAAATAAGACCAAACTGTCTTTCCTTCACAGGTTTTCCTTCCTCCTTACCTTTCTCATTAACTTCTGATTTAATTTCTGATTTACCTTGAGTCTCCGTGTTATTTTCCTCTTAAAAATTCTACCCAGAGGAAATTTATTCTTATGGATTAAAACATACTCATCAGCTAATCTAGCACAGTCCTGCAACTTATCAGTACCCCTCTCATTTAAGTAGGCCTTTACTTCACAGGATGCTTCTTTTAAATTCCTCCATTAAAATCAGCTCTTTCAATGTATCATGGTCCTCATTTACATTTTTAGAAGAAACCCATCTCTCAAAACACACAGCTTTATCATTGGCAAATTCCACATAAGTTTTTTCCACAGACTTCTTCAAACTTCTGAATCTTTCTCTATATGCTTCTGGGACTAATTCGTATGCTTTTAAAATATGCATTTTCACAATATCATAATCAAGTGCTTGCGCAGCAGTTAAAGCTGTATAAACTTGTTGTGCTTTGCCTTTAATTACACTCTGTAACAACACTGACCATTTATCTTTCAGCCACTCTGAAATCTGAGCAATCATTTCAAAATGGTGGAAATATCTTTCCGCTTCTGTTTCACTAAATGGAGGGACCAATTTAATTTCTTGACTAGCAACAAACGGTTTTCTAGAACCAGAAGATTGATTCCCAGACCTTAATTCCATCATTGCATATTCAAAATCCCTTTGTTTCTGATCAGCTTCTAACCTACAATGCTCCAACTTCATTTGTTCGATTTCCAACTGCATCTCCAGATTACTTATTGGAAACGACTCTAAAATCGATTCATCAAAATCACCCGAATCCACATAGTGTGACGCAATTTTTCTCTGTATTACAGCCTTTGATGTAGTCTTCAAAATACCTTTAAGTTGCAATCTACTAGCTATCTCAGACACCTCAGTTTTTTTCGCCTTTGCTATCAACTCCGTGCCTGGCGAAGCCAGAAACTCATCAATATTCATTTTTGCCGAATACCACTCATAAGCCAATCAAACAAAAGAAACGAGTATTCCCCTTTTCCAAAACACCGATTCAAAATTTAACAAGCATTTAAACTCAAACGATCCAATCCCGGATGAGCCCCCATATTTATGTTACGGATTCAAGCAACAATAAATATATGAGTTAGGCAGGGGTTTTTATAACCAATAACACGTTTATTAAACACTTAAATACAACCCCCCCCCCAAAAGTAAACAAATCACTAACGTAACCGGAAATTCACTGCTGTGCGGCAGCTTAAACAGTTCTTAAAGCGATGTTGCTTAAACAGTTCTTCAAAGCAGTATTGCAAAAGTTCAAAATGCTCACAGTCCATTTAAGGGAGAGACTTTTCAAAATGATTTAAATTCTCTTTCACATCGTGTTGCTTCAGTTCCCAAATCGAACTTTTCCCATGAAGAATTTTACGAAGATGATATGTACGGCTTAAAGGCATTGACCTTTCCTTTACAACACTGTTCCCAATCCTTTCTGCTATTCACAGGGATTAACACGAGAACAGTCAACGAATTCCTTCTGAATGAGGATCAAACAAGGTCGAACCTGTTTCACCGTCGAAATCGAATTCCCTCGATCTTTTAACTCCCGAACTCCGATCTTCACTCTCCACTGATTCTCAACTAGCAGTGTTATAAAGAAACTGCTGGCAATAACCTTTTAAACTTTAGGCATTAGATAAAACTTCATCTTTCAACTAAACTGCGTCATAACATTAAATCACGCAGTGGCATGAAGTCAACATGGCAAATCCAGCCACGAACTGCCCCTCCTCACAGGGAGGGGTCCTCCTTTTATACCCTGTAAAAAAAACCTGTCACATGACCTCTACTGGAGGGAAAATGACATCACTCCACCATCACAAGACCATTACCTCAAGTCCAGTACAGCTTCAACCCCAGTCACGTGTCACGGGTACGTAACACATCAAAGACCTGCACCACCCAGGTCAAGCTCTCTTCTCATTGCTGCCATCAGGAAGGTGGTACAGGAGCCTCAGGACTCACACCACCAGTTTCTGGAATAGTTATTATCCCTCAACCATCAGGCTCTTGAACCAGGGGCAATAACTCCACTGAACTCCACTTGCCCCATCACTGAACTGTTCCCACAACCTGTGGATTCACCTTCAAGGACTCTTTATCTCATGTTCTTAATATTTATTGCTTACTTATTCACTTATTATTACTTTATTTCTTTCTTTTTGTACTTGGACGATCTGTTCTCTTTTGCACACAGGTTATCTACCCTGTCATTGATTCTATTATGGTAATTGGATTTACTGAATACGCTCACAAGAAAATAAATCTTAGTGTTGTATATGGTGATATACACTTTGATAATAATGTTTACCTGGAACTTTGAAAATGGGTCATTAGGTTGTGGGTACAATTTAGTGATGGGACAAAGGAACTTGAGTGATGCTATTCCCACTGGTTTAAGAGCCTGATGGTTGAGGGGTAATAACTATTCCTGAACCAGGTGAAGGAGGCTTCTGTACCTTCTTCCTGATGGCAGCAGTGAGAAGAGAGCATGGCCTGGATGGTAGGGGTCCTTGTGACAACGCTCCATGCACAGTAGATTAATTTACTGGTGGTGAGGCCTTTTCCCATGATGGACTGGGCCATATTCACTACTTTTTATAGGATTTTGCGTACAAAGGCATTGGTATTTCCATACCAGGCTGTGACGCAACCAGTCAATATACTCTCCACCACACATCTATAGAGCTTCTCAAAGCTTGCAATGTCATGCCAAATCTTTAAAAACTTTTCAGGAAGTAGAGGTGCTGCTTTCTTTGTAATTGCAGTTACATGCTGGGCCCAGGACAGATCCCCGGAAATGATAACAGTAAGGTACATGTCCTTTGATTAATAGCTTTATTGCAATGAATTGTTGCTAGTGAAGTTTTGATGCCTTGAAAGTAGGTAGTTCAGTGCATGTCATTTAGGTAATAATGGTATAAATTTAGTCATTTTCCTGAGTAGAATATGCCAGTGAATATTTATAGATGTGGTCACCAGTCTCAAAAGTGGACCAAGCAGATGTCAAACATTCATCCAATGATGTCATTATTTAAGAATGATCATTTCTTTACACAAGAGAATCTTTTTGTTTTTGCCAGTATTGAAGGGATAGTGTGTTGATATTAGAGAAGCTACATGGGCAGCTGCAGAACTCATTGCAAACTGCACAAACAACATCTAAAGTCTACAAAGTGCTTAAACTGACAGGCAGAGTTTTCTCCAGCATTTCGCTACCAAGATGGCTCTCTCAGTCATGGCACAGCTGGCAATACCCGTTACTGGAAGCAATGTTATGGCCATGACTGGCCACAGAGTGTGGATCAGGGATTATCGACAGGAGGGAATGATACGCTCAGCTCTGAAGAGTCAGCTCCTGATCAGCATTTGAAGCTGTCACAACCTGAGCCTCTCTGAGGAACAGTGAATTTGCCAGTCCACATTTCTTAAATAATCATAACTGAAATAACTTCCACCAGTTTGCAGGAAGTCCTTTAGGCATCCATTCATGGCTAGACTGCTGCCTTCATGGAGGTCACTTTCACAGTGATTATGATCTTCTTTATCATAGAAGTCAAACTTATTTCCAAGCTATGTATATATCACCATATGTTACCTTGAGATTCATTTTTTGCTGGCATTTACAGGAAAATAAAAGAAATATAATTGAATCTATGAGCACCAAGACTGTAAATCAAGACTGACAAACAACCAATATGCAATAGAAGACAAATTGTATAACTGTGTGACTCAAAAACGTTTATAAATTTGCTGATGATGCAATTATTTTTGGCAGAATTTCAGATGGTGTGAGGAGGCATAGAGGAGTGAGGCTGATCAGCGGGTTGAATGGTGTCACAACAACAACAACTCTGCACTCAGTGACAGTAAGACCATGGAAATGATTCTGGGTATTGGTTTTGCATGCTATTCAGGACATTTTTCTTCATTTCTGGAGCTCTCACTATCAGCCACTTGCCCATTGATGGGAAATATTTTCTTTGCTAAGTTCAATTAAATAATTGCTTTAAAAACTCTTATGAACTATTTACAGTTGAGCTACTCCCATACCTTTGCTTTGGGGAGATATAAATGTCCTTACTAGTGAATAGTCAATGATATAAATAATTTTTACTATCTCAAATAACACCGCTCTTACCAAGCAAAAATATGACTGTATTTTAATACTCAAGTTCTCACATGACCCCACAAAAGCCAAATGAAAGAAAGCAGCGAACAAACATTATAATAATTGGTGCAGAATAAAATCACACAAATTTCAATCTGGTAATTTATAGGTAATTTATAACAGTGGCCTTGTTAAGTATTAGACAGACAGCAAACTTCCTTGATTAAAGTATTGAGGTCTTTTACATCTCTCTTAGGGAGGAGTCTAGACCTTCATCTAAAGGCACTGCTCCAACAGATCTTAGCCAGAGGGTTGAAGGCTGAGATCTCAGGGTCACTCCTTCCGTCTATCCGAGTGTCTCGCTACTCAGCAGAACAGATAGAGAGCCTTTCACTCCCTCTTCTTCTCTTCCTCCTTTTTTACCCCTTCCATCTTCTCTTGCCCTCTGCTTACATTAGCACCCTCCCTATCCTCCCTCTGTCCCTCACTTTTTCTTCCTTATCACTCCTCAGCCTTCTTCCACCACTCGCCCCTCTCTCTTCTTTTGTGTCTCACTCTCCTCTGTGGATGCATAACATGCAAGTTGACCTCCATTCTTTCCTTAACTTATTCCCTTCCCTTCCACCCACCCATGTTCTCTCTCGCTTCCCTACCCATTCACTCTCCCCAAGAATTCTTGTTGCTCATGGTATCTCAAGGCAGTTAAGTTATTTAGAGGCATCATTGAATTTTTTGTAAAATTTGCTGAAGGTAAATTGAGCCTCTAATTCTGCCTTCATAGTTTATTCACAGACTACTGTAGAACCCTTTTGGAGCAACAGTCATGGAGCTGTAAAGTCAGGTAGCACAGAAACAGGTCTTTTGGCCTACCACGTCCATGCTGACCAACAGGTATCATTTACCAGCTATGTTCTGTAGTCTTCTTTGCCTCAACAAATCAAAGTGCTCATTTAAGAATCTCTTAAGTATTGTGACTGTGCCTGTCTCCACCACACCCTCAGAGAGCGTGCTCCAGATAACAATCACATCTGAGTAAAAGTTTCGAAGATCCCTTAATATTTTACCCCTACAGCTTTATCCTGGTTCACCATGAAGGTAAGCTAGACAATAAAATAAAAGAGGATACCAAAAGTTGTTTTTCCAATATATAACTAAATGAGAGGCAAGAGTGGATATTGGATGCTGGAAAATAGCACTGGAGAGGCAGCAATGGGGACAAAGGAATGATGGATGAACTTCTGCACCAGTCTTCCCTGTTGACACCAGTGGTATGCCAGAAATTTGAGAGTGTTAAGGGGCAGAAGTGAATGTAGTTGCTATTACAAGAGAATGTGCTTTGGGAAGCTGAAAGGTCTGAAGGTAGAAAAGTCACCTGGACCAGATTGACTACACCCTAGGGTTTTGAAAGAGGTAGCTGAAGGGATTGGAGGCATTAGTAGTGATCTTTCAAGAATCATTAGATTCTGGAAGAGCTCCAGAGGACTAGAACATTGCAATTGCCACTCCACTCTTTAAGAAGGGAGTGAGGTGAAAGAAAGGACATTATAGGCCAATAAGCCTGTTTCCAGTGCTGAGAAGATGTTGGAGTCCATTATTAAGGATGAGATTTCAGGGTACTTGGAGGCACATGATATAACAGGCTAAAGTCAGCATGGTTTCTTGAAGAGGAAACCTTTCCAACCAAATCTATTGGGAATTCTTTGAGGGAATAACGGCAGGATAGATAAAGAAGTGATGGTGAAATGCCTTTGACAAGGTGCTACATATGAGGCTGCTAAACAAGAGTCCATTGTATTACAGGAAAGATTATCTACCATAAGCAGAAGACTGGCTGACTGGCAGGAGATAAGTGTGGGAAGATAGGGTGCCCTTTCTGATGGGCTGCCAGTGGTTTACTGCAGGGTTCAGTTTTGGGGCCAGTTCTTTTCACACTGTATGTTAATGATTTGGATGATGTAATTGATGGCTTTGTGGCCAAATTTGTGGACAATACAAAGATAGGTGGAGAGGCCGGTAGTTTTGAGGAAACATGGAGTCTGCAGTAGGAGAGACAGATTAGGAGAAGAGGCAGATGAAATATAGTGTAGGGAAGTGTATGATCACCAACTTCTGTAAAAGGAATAAGGGTGTAGAATGTTTTCTAAACAGGGAGAAAATTCAGAAATCAGAGGTGCAAAGGGTCTTGGGATTCCTCTTGCAGGATACCCTAAAGGTTAACTTGAAGGTTGAGTTGGTGGTAAAGAAGGCACATGTGCTGTTAGCATTCATTTCAAGAGGACTAGAATATAACAGCAAAAATGTAATGCTAAGGCTTTATAAGGCATTGGCAGACACACTTAGAGTATTGTAAGCAGTTTTGAGGCCCCCTTATCTATGAAAGGATGTTCTAGCATTAGAGGAAGCCAGAAGTGATACATGAGAATAATTCCAGGAATGAAAGGGTTAACATGAGGAGTGTTTGATCGCTCTCGAGCTGCACTTGTTGGAGTTCAGTAGAATGACGCACGATATCTTTGATACTGATCGAATATTGAAAGGCCTAGATAGAGTGCATCTGGAGAGGATGTTTCCTACGGGGAGGGAGTCTAGGACCAGATGGTACAGCCTCATAACAGAACAGGGGCTCCTTTCTCATGCCATGGACCAATGCCATTAAGCAGGGTCCATGGTCCCCAGTCTCAGAACCCATAGAATAGAAGGATATGCCTTTAGAACAGAGATGAGGAAGAATTTGTTAACTAGAAGGTAGTGAATCTGTGGAATTCATTGTCTCAGATGGCTATGGAGGCCAAGATATTAAGTATATTTAAAGTGGAGGTTGATTAGTAAGACCATCAATGGTTATGGTGAGAAGGCAAGAGAATCCATTTGAGGGAGATAATAAATCAGCCATAATGGAATGACAGAGCATGGAATGGCCCAATTCTGCTCCTAAATCTTATGGTTTATCCTTTAGTAATAATTTCAACTTAAGGTGTTCTCAAACTCATTGTGTTCATATTTTTCAGATTTTGAGCAGTGTTTGAAATAGACAATTAATTAGGATATTTATAAATAAAACACCATGTTTATGCATTGTAGATTAGATGGCAGAGGTGTTTCTTGTTCTGAATTACATAGACAGAAGGATGTAACTTATGAACAAGAAGATTCTTTGAGACATTTTAAATGTTCCTGAAAAATACTGACTCATTTTAATGATTACTACTACTACTTGATTCTTACAAATCTGTATGCAAATCAAATGTTTATGTCTAAGGGCGGAGATGTCCTATGTGTTTGGATGTAAACCGGGCGTACTTGTTTTGCCTGTTGAATACCTGCATACTCCTATTCAATTATAGCTTTTAAGCATCATAAGTATACTGAATCATTTTACACTACAATTATGTTGGGACCAGCATTGAATCAACCCCTAACTCTTGTAAGAGGTGTTTACTGGAAAATGTCTCTACTAGGACAAAATGAAATCCATCATTTTCCATGCATATAGAAAAAGGGCTATAGAACATTGCTTCTGTGAAATGTGTATTCACATAAAATAACAGCACAATTAAAAAGGACAATGTACAGTGATTTTTATCAATTGCTGGATATTCTATAGAACTGGTACAATTAAAAATACATATTTGCTTTTATGGCATCAATGACAACAGGCATTCATTGCCCATTCTTGATTACTCCAGAGCACTGTTGGTAGACCAAACTATGCCTTTTGATGTCACCGTAGAGAGAGAGAAAGAATCCCTGACTTTGTGAGACTACTTCCAATGCTTAGATTTACTTCCTTTGAAAATGTTAGCAATTTATTTACAACGTCTATAATAAGTATTCACCCCGCCCCTGGAAGTTTTCATGCTTTCATGTTTCATTGTTTTACAACGTTGATTCACAGTGGATTTAATTTGGCTTTTTTGGCACTGATCAACAGAAAAGACTCTTTTGCATCAAAGTGAAACAAATTTCTACAATTTGGTCTAAACTTATTACAATTATTGAACACAAAATAATTGGTTGCATAATTACTCACCACCTTCAAGTCAGTATTTAGTAGATGCACCTTTGGCAGCAATTAAGGCCTTGAGTCAGTGTGGATAGGACTCTATCAACTTTGCACATTTGGACACTACAATTTTTCCCCAATCTTCTTTATAAAACTTATCAAACACTGTCAGATTGCAAGGTGATTGTGAGTGAACAGCCAATTTCAACTCCAGCCACAAATTCTCAATTGGATTGAGGTCTGGACTCTGACTTGGCCACTCCAGGACATTAACTTTGTTGTTTTTAAGCCATTGCTCTGTAACTTTGGCTTTGTGCTTGGGCCCATTGTCTTAGTGGAAAACAAATCTTCAGGGAAGCATCCCCACAACACGATGCAGCCACCACCATGCTTCACGGTAGGGATGGTGTGTTTTTGATGATTTGCCGTGTCTGGCTTACGCCAAACATAGCATTTAGTCCAAAAAGCTCAATTTTCATTTCATCAGACCATAGAACCTTCTTCCAGCTGACTCTTGCTGGCCTTCCTCACTGGTCCCCTTCTTGCACAGTCACTCAGTTTTTGAGCACAGCCTGCTGTAGGCAAATTTACAGCTGTGCCATATTCCTTCCAGTTCATGATGATTCACTTAACTGTACTCCAAGGGATATTCAGTGACTTGGAAATGTTCTTGTATCCATCTCCTGACTTGTGCTTTTCAATAACCTTTTCGTGGAGTTTCTTGGAGTGTTCTTTTGTCTTCATGGTGAAGTTTTTGCCAGGGTGCTGACTCACCAGCAGTTAGACCTTCCAGATACAGGTGCATTTTTGCTACAATCATTTGAAACTCCTTGACTACACATGGTGACCTCAATTTAACTAATTATGTGACTTCTAATTATGTGCACCAGTGATGATTTATGTGTCATATTAAAGGGGGTGAATACTTATGCAACCGATTATTGTGTGCTTTATATTGGTAATTAACAGATATTTATAAAGATGTTTTCACTTTGACATGAAAAAGTCTTTTCTGTTGATCAGCGTCAAAAAAGCCAAATTAATTCCACTGTGATTCAATGTTGTAAAACAATAAAACATGAAAACTTCCGGGGTGGGGAGGGGGGGGGATGAATACTTTTTATAGGCACTGTATGTTTAAACACTTTATGGCCTTTTATATCACTTGCATCAATTTTTTAATTCAATAATTTGTGAAACCAATTAAAACATTTCAAAATTCTCTGATAGGATTTGAACATGCAGTCCTTGGACTTTTATCCTTTTCACTTTCCCAACCACTGCTAAAATTTATAAATGTGTTAGTCTCTGAACCAAATCCCATCCACAGCAAAGTGCTAAAGCTTTGCTTCCAATAACTGCTAGTAACAATGCGACAACAATAGAAATTTTTATTCTTGACATCCTATTGCTCAAAGTTCTTATTTTTGCAGCTTTATTGAATCATTTTGTATTCTACACCTTTGTTTGCAGTATGAGCAAGAGTTACCTTCTATTTATCCTCACTAAATTCTCAGTTAGGGCAACATGTGCAAAATTTAGCAGGAATAGCTTGACAATGCATTTAAACTGATTTGCACTCAACCCAGCTGGTTTATTTCACTGTGTTCCTAACATGAGACCTTGGGAGTAACCTAGATATCATCTTGTGATTCTACTATTTAACTGTTTCCAGACCTATTGATGCCCTAACAGTGATAAAATTATTCATTCCTATATAATTGGTTGGCATTGGCCAATTCATATTGTTCCCTATCCAACCTCTTGCACACTTCTCAATAATGCCTTTCCCTTAGCAACAAGAAAACATCATTATCATGTGCCATGTCATATGACATGGGCGATCATGGTCTCATAACTATGATGGTTCTTGGCAAATTTTCTGCAGATGTGTTTTGCCATTGCCTTCTTCTGGGCAGTGTCTTTACAAGACGGGTGATCCAGCCATTATCAATACTCTTCAAAGATTTTCTTCCTGGTGTCACCGATTGCATAATTAGGACTTTTGATATGCACCAGCTGCTCACAAGACCATAAGATATAGGAGTAGAATTAGACCATTTGGCCCATCGAGTCTGCTCCGCCATTTCATCATGGCTGATCCAATTTTCCTCTCATCCCCAATTTCCAGCCTGCTACCCATATCCCTTAGACCATCCACCACCTGCTCCCACGCGACCATGACTGGGGGCTAAGCGGGTGCAAGGGTGATCTGCAGACTACCAGAGGGAAGGAGTGACTTACACCTCCTTTGGTAGAGACACCTCTCCACCCTGCCATCCAATAAGAAAGCACCACACAAAATGTGGAACAGATGATAGTTCCAGCATCTGTGACTGTTCTCCTGTCAAATTAAATCTTTAATATTGCTGTATTGCTCGCGTTTGATGACTGCCTCTGTACACCATTGGTCTCACAAGATGTAGATTTGCCCTAGGCTGCCCCCATTTCATGGTGTCATCAACCTCTCTCCAAACCGTGAAGCTGAAAACAGGCCAGAGAGTGTTTTGCAACATTAGTACAGTGCAGGTCATAACATTTTCTAGGAGATAAACACAAGAAATTCTGCAGATGCTAGAAATCCAAAGTAATACACACAAAATGCTTGAAGATCTCAGCAGGTCAGGCAGCAACCATGGAAATGAATATTTAGTTGATGGTTTGGGCCAAGTCCCTTCTTCAGGACTGAGAATGAAGGGGGAAAGTGCCAGAATAAAAATGTGGTGGGAGGGGAAAGAGGCTAGTTAGGTGAAGCTAGGTCAAGGAAATGTCAAGGGCTGGATAAGAAGGAATCTGATAGGAAAGGAGAGTGGACCACAGGAGAAAGGAAGGAGGGGACCCAGGGGAAAGCGAGAAGCAGGTGAGAAGAGGTAAGAGGTCAGAGTGTGGAATAGAGGTGGGGGGTGGTGGAAATTTGTTGACTGGAAGGAGAAATCGAGATTCATGCTATCAGGTTGGAGGGTACCCAGACTGAAAATAAGATGCTGCTCCTCCACCCTAAGAGTAGTCTCTTTTCGGCCTTGGACCAACATGTAGGAAAGGGAACGGAAACAGGAATGGAAATGTTTGGCCAGGTAGTCCCGCTTGTGTCATATGGTGCAGAGATGCTCGATGAAGCGGTCCCCCAATTTATGATGGGTCTCACCAATGTAGAATAGGTTGTGTTGGGAGCACCAGACGCATTAGACGACCCCAGCAGATCCACAGGTAAGGCATTGCCTCACCTGTGAGGACTGTTTGGTGCCTGAATGGAGGTGAGGGAGGAGATGTATGGGCAGACGTAGCACTTTGGACAATTACAGCGATAAGTGTTGGGAGGGACGAATGGACAAGGGAATCGCGGAGGGAGTGATCCCTGCGGAAAGCAGAGGGGCGGGGGGGGAGGGGTGGGAGGAAAAGATATGCCTAGTGGTACGATCCCTTTGGAGATCAGAAGTTGTGGAGGATCATGTGTTCGATGTGGAGGCAGTACCACCTCAGGACCATCAGGCTGAAAAGCAGTTACTTCCCCCAAGCCACTAACTCACCCCACACACTCCACCAACATTGCTTTTCATTTCCTATCAGAGTCACCTTATGTACAGATACTCCTTTGCCTAGCGTTACCTCATCTACAGACAATCTATGTATATAAGCTAATCTTATGTATTTATATTTACTGTGTTTCTTAGGCTTATTGTGTTTTTATTGTGCTGCATCGAAGCGAGAATAACAGTCGTTTCTTTCTCCTTTACACGTATTTACTGATGAATGACAAACAATGGTGAATCTTGAATAAGTTACAAAATAAATAACAATAAAGATTAATAATGAGGTGGTGTTCCCAGTTCATGGTCTGTTCAGAAACTTGATGGTGGAGGAGAAGAAAGTCTTTTGAGGTCTTTCTCCTAAGATTAATTGGTGTTTGGATGACAATTTCATACATTAATTTTCCTAGTTTACTCTCTTTATTATAGGAAAAGTATCCCATGGCACCTTATGGGTGTTATTAAACAATTGTCTACTTATGCAGAACAGTTCAGAGAGTGAGGATTGGCTTTAAGAAGGAGCTGCTGTATTGACTATGAATGAAAAATGGAATTACACCTAAAATGCAACATATTTTATGTTGATTTCATAATGACGGTAAGATACAGGAGCAAAATTAGGACATTTGGCCCATTGAGTCTGCTCCACCATTTCATCATGGCTGATCCAATTTTCCTCTCAGCCCCAATCTCCTGCCTTCTCCCTGTATCCCTTCATGCCCTAACCAATCAAGAAGCTATCAACCTTGCCTTAAGTATAAATAAAGACTTGAGT
This sequence comes from Hemitrygon akajei, assembly GCF_048418815.1. Classification (NCBI taxonomy): domain Eukaryota; kingdom Metazoa; phylum Chordata; class Chondrichthyes; order Myliobatiformes; family Dasyatidae; genus Hemitrygon; species Hemitrygon akajei. Next base: position 140,594,809 of record NC_133133.1, on the reverse strand, counting down.
TCCACAGCTGCCTGTGGCAAAGAATTCCACAGATTAATCACTCTTTGGCTAAAGAGACTCCTCCTCATCTCTGTTCTAAAAGGATACCACTATGTGTTCTCTGGCCTTAGACTCTCTCACCAAAGGAAACATCCTCTCCACATCCACTCTATCAAAGCTCCTCTCCATTCAATCAGGTCACCCCTCATTCGTCTGAATTCTAGTGAATAGCAGCCCAGAGCCATCAAACACACCATATGACAAGCCGCTCAATCCCAGAATCATTTCTGTGTACCTCCTTTGAACCCGCTCCAGTTTCAGCACATCCTTTCTAAGATAAGGAGCTCAAACCTGCTCACAATACTCAAAGTGAGGTCTCACCAGTGCTTTATCAAGTCTCAACATTACATCCTTGCTTTTATATTCTAGTTCTCTTGAAATGAATGCTAACATTGCATTTGCCTTCCACCCCACAGACTCAACCTGCAAATTAATCTTTAGGGAATCTTGCACAAGGACTCCAAAATCCCTTTGTATCTTAGTTTTTTTGTATTTTCTTTCCCTTTAGAAAATAGTCAACCTTTTCATTTCTTCAACCAAAGAGCATGACCATACACTTCCCAACACTGTATTCCATCTGCCATTTCTTTGCCTATTCTCCTAACCTGTCCAAGTCCTGCTGTCACCTCTCTACTTCCTCAAAGGTACCTGCTCCTCCACCTACGTATCTTCATATCATCTGCAAACTTTGTAACAGAGACATCAACTCCATAATCCAAATCATTGACATATAACACAAAAAAACTTGGTCCTAACACAGACCCCCTGTAGAACACCACTCATCACTGGCCGCCAGCCTGAAAAGGTTCCTTTCATTCCCACTCTTTGCCTCCTGCAAGATTACCTTTATTCAACTCTGGATGAAAGAAAAGGCTGGTGCGTTAAAGCTGCTGGATTGATTGAAGCAGAGTATCTGTGAAACTAAAGTGACTTGGTCACATGACATACGTTCTTCTCTAAGCATTTTACTACTGTTAAGGAATACAGTCTTGTTCATACAGAGACAGAGATTAATGGTTACCACGAAGCTCCAAAAAGAAAAACCTTATTAATGGCCACACTCAAGCTCACAGTAAATAAAATACTAATGTTGATTATGTGAATGAATGTCAGAAACAAGGGAATTTTAAATTTTCCATTATGTCAAAATTCATTGAGTTAATAGACATTATTATTCACTTGTATTTACAAGGCTGAATGTCACAATTGCTTCTCACCTCCTGATATTCCTTTGCCCCAGAAGTCCATTCTGCATTGAAGGTGAGAATTGCTTGTCCTTGGTGAGACCACTAAGTTCCATATTCCGCCCTTAACAGTGAAGAGCACCTTTTGTGAGGTTATTATGAAAGTGTGGTGAGTTCTAAATTCTTCAAGCAGCAGATTAACTGCTCTATTTCCCTTTTCAAATTTCCATTGAAAAGAGATTTTTCACAAATATGGATCTTTGCATCCGGTGCCTCACCCAGATTTGATATGACCAACACTCATGAAATGGTAATGAAATGCAGGCCCGATGTTTGGTTTGAGCATTGTCATTTTACCAATGGTATAACAGCTAAAGAAATCAGCTCAGCTGGTTAGTTTTACTGATTGTTAAAAGACTGTTATTTTGCAGTGACCACTGACAAGATCTCCAATTTTTACTAGTTTGCTCATGTATTTGCAGTTGCAGCTCTTGGCTACAGAGGAGAATGGTGCATTCCTACAGTATGGAAAGCTACTACATTTTAATTTTCCTGAAGACCCAGGTAATGATAGTTCCATTAAAAAAATAGAATAGTACAGTTGTATGCTTGATGTACACTCAGTGTCTACTTTATTAAATACCTTCTGCACCTTATAATGTGGCCACTAAGTGTACATTCATGGTCTTTGGATGCTGTAGCCCACCCATTTTAAGTTTCAATACGTTGCACATGCTGAGATACTTTTCTGCACACCACTGTTGTAACATGTGGTTGTTTGAGTTACTATCACCTTCCTATCAGCTTGAACCAGACTGACCTCTCCACTCACCACTCACTGCCACTGGATGTTTTTTTGTTGTTCTTTGCACCATTCTTTATAAACTCTAGAGATGGTTGTGTTTGAAAATCCCAGTAGATCAGCAGTTTCTGAAATACTCAACCCATGCTGCCTGGCACCTAGACTACATTTCTTCCCCAATCTGAAACAACAACTGAACCTCTCAACCATGTGTGGATGCTCTTATACAATGAGATGCTTCCATATGACCAAGTGAATAGATATTTACATTAATAAATTATGTACAGGTGTCACATTGTAAGACTCTGAATAAATGTGGCTGGTTAGCATTAGGACTCAAAAGTTGGTCCATTTTATAATTTTTAAAAATATTTGTGGTATGTTCCAATTCTGTATTTAGAAGCCAAATTAAAAAGAAACAGAGCAGTATCTGCAATAACATAAACTTTTGCTTATGTTTGACTTTTTTATGAACTTGGGTGCATATTTGAAAGTTAGGAAGGAACTATTAATGTGACTTTACTTTAGGCATTTGGTGAGGATGTTACTTATTACATTTATTTCCATTTTCCACCTCAGTTAGAGTCCACTTTGAAGTCCAAGCAAGTGAATTAAATGGTATGATACAACCAGTCAGAAAATCTTAGCTTGCATTTGAACAAGATGACACCTCAGCAATGAATAGCTTTTGTGGATGTACCAATGACAACCTTTTCTTCTGCAGCTGTAGCTTGATGAGTGTAAGTGCACAGAGATGATCAAATTATATTAAAATAATGTTAGTGGAACTATGAGAAGTTTACTTGTGGAACCAGAGTGGATGGAGTTTGAATATGGAGTTAACCTCGTTATCCCAAGACTACTGACCATTTATGGGCATCTCAGAAAGTATTTTAACATCTTACCTGTGGCTGGGTTGATTTACTTTCTCTAACTGTAAACTTCAATGGACTGAATTCATAAGGTATTGACTTTAGGTCCAGGGACTAGTTGAGCTAAACTTTAGAAATAGGATGGACTCTTGTGGCAAAATTGTTATTGAGCTTTTGGAATCTAAGGTTAAGAGTAACTGCTGCAATCTATGGAAGTAACCACAGTCCATAGGCAGATAAACCCCACAAACATAAAATGCCGGTGTTAAATTCAGTAGTGTTAATCTAGATGGGATATTAAAGTGAATTTAATCTGATTGCTAGGCTAATTCAACAATTTTTCCAGCCCAGATGAGGTTGAATTATAAATGAAGTATTCCATGGCTTAATTTAGTTGAATAGCATGATGAACTGGAACTGATGGTTCTTTTTTTGCACACTGATGAGTGTGTAAGTATATTCAGAATGTATTTGATCTGGAAAATTAAAAAATTCTAGGAACAGTATTAGACAAATATTGGAGTGTAACGTTCAGTGAACAAATTCAGTGGGCTGAACCGTATTGCAAATCATGAGCTGACAGTCGGTTCAACTTAAGTTTAAATTTGGTGCTGGAAAACTAATTGGAATCAATTTTAAGAAACAGTGTAAAATCTTTAAGTACAAAGCCACAAAATCTTTAAGGACAAACAAAAGTGCTTAGGGAAGATCATTTGGACCAACTTAATTGAGCTTTTTGATGTAGTAACAAGTACGGTTGATCAGGACAATGTTTAATGTGCATAGATTTTAGTAAGGTTTGCACAACTGATTAGTCACAATGTGAAAGCTCCTGCAAACCTGAGGAAGATGGCAAATTGGATTAAAAACTGGCCCAATGCAGATAACAAATAATAATGGTTGATAAATAAGAGAACATCTACAGATGCTGGAAATCTGAGCAACACACACAAAATGCTGGAGGAGCTCAGCAGGCCAGGCAGCATCTATGGAAAAAAGTACAGTCAATGTTTTGTGCCAAAACCCTTCAGCAGGACTGGAGAAAAAAACTAGGGAATAGGATAGGTATTTTTCTATCTGGCATGCTGTTACTGGTTGGATTCCATTGGGCACAGTGCTCAGTCGCTTTCTTTTGCCTTAGACATAAATGCAGGAAATATCTCCTCCAAAACCTCCATTCGCGCAGATGCAACACCATGACATGTGCTTAGCCCGCTGCTCTACTCAATTTATACTTATGACCGTGAGGCTAAGCACAGCTCCAATGCTATTTTTAAGTTTGCTGATGACACCACTGTTGTTGGCCAAACCAAAGGTGGTGAGGAATCTGCAGATAGGAGGAAGATTGAAAATCAGGCTGAGTGGTGCCACAACAGCAACTTCTCACTCAATGTCAGCAAGCTGATTATTGACTTCCAGAGGTCCATGAGCCAGTCTTCATCAGGGGATCAGAGGTAGAGAGGGTCACTACTTTAAATTCCTTGATGTCATCATTTCAGAGGATCTGTCCTGGGTCCAGCATGTAAGTGCAATTATGAAGAAAGCACATCTACTTCCTCAGAAGTTTGCAAAGCTTTGGCGTGATGTCTAAAACTTTGACAAACTTCCACAGATGTGTGGTGGACAGTATAATAAGTGGTTGCATCATGGCCTGGTATAGAAACACCAATACCCTTGAATGGAAAATTCTACAAAAAGTAGTGGATATGGCCAAGTCCATCATGTGTAAAGCTCTCCCCACCAGTGAGCACATTTACACAGAGTGCTGTCACAGGAAAACCACATCCATCATCAAAGACCCTACCACCCAGGCCATGCCCTCCTCTCACTGCTGACATCAGGAAAGTGGATCAGAAGCCTCAGGGCCCACTCCACAAGGAGTTCAAGAACAGTTATTAACCCTCATTTATCAGGCTCTTGAACCAGTAGGGATAACTTTACTAAACCCATCACTGAACTATTCCCATAACCTATGGATGCAAGGTCCATTCAAGATCTCTTCATCTCGTGTTCCAGATGTTTATTACTTATTTACTGTTATTATTTTGTTTTTGCACAGCTTGCTGTCTTTTGCACTTTGGTTGTTTACCCATCCCATTGGGTGAGGTCTTTGATTGATTCTATTATGGTTCTTGGATTTACTGAGTATGCCCGCAAGAGAACAAATCTCAGGGTTGTATATGGTTTCATACATGTACTTTGGTAATAAATTTACTTTCAACTTCTTACGATAAAGTCTGCATTAAATTGGTACCTGTTTTACAATGAGGAAAGAGATTTTATACTGCAAGAAATTAAGATGATCTGGTCAGCTGAGAAAATAGGATTCAAACCAAAGAAATATGATGTGATGAATCTGGGGTGTGGAACAAGGCAAGGGTATTTATACTCCCACCACCACAGAGCTGCTTTGGACATACGAGGAGTGATTGATAAGTTTATGGCCTAAGGTAGAAGGAGTCAATTTTAGAAAACCTAGCACATTCATTTTTCAACATAATCCCCTCCTACATTTGCACACTTAGTCCAACGGTTGTGGAGCATACGGATCTTGTACCTCCAGAAAGTGTCCACAGCGTAGGTGATTGATAAGTTTGTGGCCTAAAGTAGAAGATGAGTTACTAACTTCAAACCTTCTGCATAATCACTCAAAGTTGATCTGCATGTGCATGTAACGAGAGCTGTATAACTCATCTCCTTCTATCTTAGGCCACAAACTTGTCAGTCACCCATGCTGTGGACACTTTCTGGAGGTCCAAGATCCACATGCTCCACGACCGCTGGACTAAATGTAGGAGGGGATTATGTTGAAAAATAAATGTGCTAGGTTTTCTAAAATTGACTCCTTCTACCTTAGGCCATAAACTTATCAATCACCCCTCGCATATTGTTTACTGTTAGTTATCAGCCTTTATATGGGCTTTGTAACATCCTTCTGGTCATTTAGTGCTAATGATGTTATGTAATACTCCAGTGTTTTTTTGCAATTAGCCTTGGGAAACAGGTGACTTTTGTTAGCTACAATTTCATCTTTTCACTAAACTCAGCTTTGTGATTCTCTTAACCTGCGGGTCAGCAAACCACTTTCGTTATTTATTTAAGAAACACTTGTAGAACATCCATTTGGATGGATATTTCTCATGATGAGAAAAGGCTGTTAAGGCTTGAAACCATTCAATCTTTGCTGTTTGCTTGCAAGCCAGTCTTCGCATTTCCTTGTAATGCTAATTACAATTAGAAAGGGCAATAATTAAAGAAATAAATAGATAAATAAATAAATTAATAATCCTGCTTGTAAAAAGCTTATAGCTGTGCTATATAGCACATTTACACAAAAAATCCAAACCAAAGGTAGTTGGGAAGTCAGACGAGCTTGATTATTGTTGCATAAAGCACACATAGATTTGGATGGCCTGTGTAGCTTCCCTTCATACAAAACCCTATCTATAAATCTGGAAGCAAAAAAATGGGAAGACCTTGGAACCTATACTCACAGATTGCCAAAAGAAAGCAGCAGGACAAGTCAATCTGGTGATTAGAAGTACATATAGGTTTATTTATTTTTACCTTGTGTAGGGATGCAAAATGGTAAAAGGCCCTTTGGTCCCAATAGACCCCTGCTGGCCAATTACACCCCTTGACCAGTTAACCTACTGACTCGTTGTCTTTGGAACGTCGGAGGAAACCGAAACACCTGGAGGAAACCCACGTAGTCAAGAGAACGTACAAATTCCTTACAGACAGAAGCCAGAATTGAACCCAAGTCGGTGGCTCTATAAGCATTATGCTAACCGCTATGCTTCTGTTAGTAGGGGCTATGATTTCAGAAAGGAGGTCACACTGCAACAGAATACGGCTCTAGTTTGAGTCCACTGCACACTTCTGGTCACCACCTCTCAGGAACAGTGTGGTTTCACTGGAGAAACTGCGGGGGTGGGGGGATTTCTATTCAAAAGACTAGAATATTTTAGTTGAGGAAAGGTTGGTAGGCAGGAGTTGTTTGCTTTGGAGCACGCCAGGGGCATCTGAGTAAGGTTTATTACATTATGTGGACCTAGATAAGTTATGTTGGAAACACTCATTTCTCAGCAAAGGGGACGAAAAGTAATTGGTAGAAGGATGAGAACGAAGGTGAAAATCACACAAAGCATAGCAAGGATCTGGAACTCGCTGTCTGAAGGAGTACCAAAAGTAGAAACGCTCATCGCATTTTATTTCTTTTCTGTGTATTTTAGGAGACCTGGCCTACAAGGTTGCGGACATAGCGCTGAGGATCGAATGGTGAGCCTTTTGGAAAAGCGTAATAGCCGCCTTTCGTGCGGTACATGTTCTGATTCCACAGCCATACTGTGCCTCTGAAGAAACCATCCATATTCCCAGTCTGTCTCTTCCCTCATAGACCTGAATTTTATAACTTCTGGTATATATCAAATTCACCTACGAAGACTGAATTTTCCCTCACGATCCTTCCAGGTGGCACATAATAAATCTTTTTAACAAATCGAAATAAGAAAAGTAACACCTGGGGGTATCTGCAGGAAATTATGTGTACCATAAAGGAGTTACAAAACAAACTCTTTAATATTGGAGTCCAGTCCGAGTAGGGGAGTCCAGCTCTTGTCTAGGTGTAATCAGGCACACTAGAGATTCACGAAGCCATACAGCACACAAAGGCCCCTCAGCTCAAAGAGTCACATGTGCACATTTTCTTGTCCTGTCACTCCCCACCCCCATATTTCACCCCTCAGTCACCAATGACCAACGTGTACCTCCTGGACTCGGGGAGAGTGTGCAAACTCCAGCATAGGAGCACCAGAAGTCAGGACCGAACTCGGAACTCCGGCGACACGTGGCCCCAATTATCGACTGCTAATTTATCATACAATGTCATCGCCCAAAACGAAATGAGCGCACTAGCAAAGCAAAGACCGCAAAATGAACCACACTAGTTCAGGTTCGCGTAATATTTCCTAATCTCTCCTTTTGCGTAATGGGACTGAATGTTCTACGTTATACGGCTGCCGAATGAAAATAAATCCCCATTCCATTTCAGACTTAATAATCAACTTCCATACTGCTGGTTCAATTTGTTACATTTTTACATATTGTGTGTTACTCCTGAATAAACCACAATACACAGTGAGACTGCGGTGTGTGTGAAGAGACTACTGATTTGATGAAAGGAACGCTGGTATGTGGTTGATAAATTGGAGCGGTAATTCAGTCATCGCTCTACACTTTGAATCAAATTGCCTGTGCAGATCGATAATTAAATACACAATTAAAATGTGAGTATCCATGTTTCGTAGCATAATTTCAAGGTTAAGCTTCGAGAAGAGTCTTGTTAACATGAAATGGTAGCTATAATAACGATCATGAATCGGTAAAAGGAGTGGGTGAGGAAAAGAGGTAGCAACGTCAAAATTCCAGCCCATTAGTTATAACTGAACACATGTTCTGAGTCGATTGTGTTAGCTTGCCGCAGAATTGCATTTACGAGTATTTATCATTGAATACCATCACCATCTATTTGCGCCTGGGAAAATGGATACATCTTCGGCATTGGGCAACCCCCGCCTTCCCTTGCATCCAGTATTTACTGGTGATCTACCTCATTAATCACATTAAAAACTCCAAAGTTTAGCAGATTAGTGTGTGATGGAATAAATGTCGCTTGTAGTCCACATCTCGCCCTAGGGCAGTGTTTTCTCGGCTCATTGGCCCAGGTAACGTTTGGTGACTTCAGTCCTTGTCATTCTGATTGTGCTGGGGTGTGTTGGAATCTTCAGCACCGACCAATTTATAAAAATCAAAACTGACTCCAAAATTACAATTTGCAGGTTTGATTTGATTACTTAAGATTAAATAACGCGTCAGTGTTTTCCTCGCCATTTCCCCTTTCAGACTCCACATCGAGACACAAAACTATTTTCTTGATGCCCGATTCACCCCCTTTATTCAGTGTGATGTTACGCACACATCTGAAAACAGATGGCCGCTAAATTGAAGAAATCTGGGAATTCCACGCTGAAAAATAGATATATTTCCAACGTGATCCACCAATATCTTCATTAAAATTGGAATAGTGTGTGTTACATTGCAAACAGAGATTTTAAAACAAGACCAGGCAGCAATACTGGACCTCTTTGTCAGTTCAATTCTTTTTATACATAGCTGTACTGATCTCTAAACCTTTCACACGCGTTCCACGTCGCTGACAGCCTATCGCTTAACACCTGGCAACTTTAACAGGACTAGAAACGCTTTATTAACAAAACGAACAATCCTTAATTAAAAGCCCGTTACCATGTTTCAGCTGCAAACACAGCTTATGTGTAATTGTTTCTGTCGCGTTTTCGCAAATGTTGCATCACTGTTTTCATTTGAATTTCGTTTGTTTTGAGGGTGCAATGCATATTTAATTTAAGAAATAACTATTTTCCCTTGGTGCGTTCGAATTTCATTTGGATCTGTTAAACGTTGTTTTTTTTTAAAGGATGGGGCAAAACTGCACATATTGGTCTCCAGCATATAGCGACCTATATCTCCAATCAACTCAGAGGAACATTTTGCTCTCGTCTGAAATTGAGCTACAGAATACACAATTGAATAATGTTCACAAAAGGTTCTGCAGATGTTGGAAATCTAGAACAAAACGCACAAAATGAAATGAATGAACAGTCGACGTTTCGGAAGGGTCTTGGCCCGAAACGTTGACTGTATTTATTTTTACAGGGTGCCGCCTGGCCTGCTGAGTTTTTCCAGGATTTTGTAGGTGTTGCATCGAATTACACCGTTGTGATAAATATAATTTTGAAAAATAAACAACATCCCCTGTATTAATTCACGCCCTATATCTCTTGCTATGTACTGATGTCTTTTGGTGGAATTGAATAATGTTGGAAAGTGGAAACAATTATACATGAAAGGGTACCAATTGATATCACTTATTTTGCATTTAAAATGTTATTCCGTTTTATCCCGACTGAAGCGTCACACAGCTGTGAAAGAAAAAACTCCAACAAAGGTCTTCTGATGTCCACTTTGGAGATGCAGGGTAGTTTTGTTTGAATGTCCAATTAACGGGTGAAATAATCATTTGGGAAAGGAACAAAAATGCCTAAAATTGGTTGACTTAAGTATTGCAAATAATCTCCACCTCAAGCACGGTGCGCAAGAAAAGACAGAGTTGAATTAGCGGTGCCAAATAAATAAAAACGGTGAATTCAATCTGAAGTAAAATAAGCTTAAACGACCCTCGAGATGAGCGGCGAGCACAAAAGTAGCGAGAAAAACGGGAGAACAATTCAATTCACTAAAAAAAAATCAATATGTTTGAAAAGTTTTTAGCACTCGTTGGCTAACTAGATGCCTGATAATTTTCTAATGGGTTCATCACCGTTGATTGCGGTCATCTTAAACAACCACAGAAGGGGAAGTGGGTAGACAGGAGAGGAGCACAGTGGGACCGTGTGGTTGGAGGAGCCACGGCTACTTGTTTCTTACATTATTTGCATACTGTGCTCCTCGGCTGGCGCAGATTTTTCTTCAGTTCCTCTGTTGCTCAGCTAAACTAAGACCGCATTAAATCAATGACAGCGAATTTTCTCTAGGAACGGTTTTATTTGCATTTTCGTCAGCAGTGAACATAAAATATATCACCCCTTATAAATTCGACAACTGCACATCAAATACACAGACAGAGCTGAATTCTCTTAACATCCGCGGTGTACGGGCTGAAGAGAAAATACTGAAAATATCAGCTTGACCTGCATTTCCAGCATTCCCTATTTTCATTCTACAATTCCTTTGTGTTTGATAAAGTTAAATGACCTTAGTTTTAGTGAGATATACACGAGCCTGAAAGGATTGGTTTGCTGTGTGGGCGGATATACTGACAATCACTTATATTAATGGCATATGTCAAGACATCACGTTCTCAAATTAGCGAATTAATTATGGAAAATAAGAGAGGATTGCAAATTAAGGAGGGTAATAATGAAATAATAACAAAGAATTGTATTAAATGTGATCTTCTCATAATATTAAAATATTTTGAGCACCTTTTTCCATATACGTTTTGTCTTCGTCGATTTCAACAACGCCTCTAAAACTTCTCAAGCCTTTCCCTTCAAATGTAACGTTTCAGGAATTCATTTACGAGTAAATTGAAAACGTATTTACCCCCAGTGAAACACCATTTCTCTGGGTAACATGCTGTGAATACAACACAATCAAACTGGTGGACCGGGATCCTCTTGCATTAAAACGCTATTATGTTTGATCTTTTAATGTAGAGCTAACACGACGTTTAACTGCTGTTTCTCCTTGTTACCAATTAAACATCTGAAGAGCTATCACATGCACTCGGCACATTATCGGTTACTTCTCTCGAAGAATATAGACTAGAAAAGTGGGCTTTGATATGAAGTCTGATAGAAGGAATTGTTGACAGTGTCTCACAGTACGAGGCCACAGCAGCAGAAAACAAATAGGGCCTGAATCACTAAAATGTTATATATTATTGACGGCGGTCGAGAAACTGCGCAATTACATCCGCATCAGAAAAGTCGCCCACATCAATAATACCTTCTATCTGACAACTTTTCTGCCCCAGTTTCTGAATCTGTGGATAGCCCATTAGCGTCCCAGAGCATTTTGAAGCTGACAATGTAGTTGAACTGGAAGCACTTCAATTACAAAGCACTGACAAAAGAATGTACTTACTGATGGTTACTGCACTCGCATCATTGTGTTATACATTACCGCAGCACCATTCCAAGTTGTACTGTGTGCGCCGTTTCAAGGCTGCATCTATACAGTTTTCTACCTCGGGACATTTATACTTAACGTGACTGAAGACCTTTTGTTTATTTTTGAGAGAGGCACCGCGTTGCAACAAATAGATTCTTGCTCTTCTTCTCTGGACATCAGCTTTCATTATTGCTGTCCACAGAAAGGCAATAACTAATTGGGTCAGAGTCGCAAAATCGTTTAATAATTGTACAAATAACACGAACTTCTAGGATAAAATTCTTTACAGTGACTTATTTTTACGGAAATAGAATCTAGCTGAGAAATTTTTGCCTTTGATTTTGACAGCGACGTTGTAATCCTCATGATCTTACTCCCCAGAATTATTCCACTATAGGACAATTTAGCTGAGATACATCGATTAATCACAGTAAAATTAATACTATTGCTAAAATATTATGAACTGGTGTGATACATTTTTTTGCGTGTTTTGTAGTTTATATCAACAAAATGACGAAACACAGGCATTTACCTGAATTTAATTTAGAACGTCATAAACCTGAGGCGAGAGCCGATTTTGGACTTAGGACATATTGGAACGAGAACTGTGCAGAAATAATGACTTATTAAAAATAATTCAATCTGCTCCCTTCTCTTAATGAGGACTGACTCTGTCCCCTACTAATTTTAACCATTTTGAGCTAATCAGTCGACGATTTGGAAATCTGTCGGCGCAATATTTCTACAATTAAGCCGCTCTCCTTTGTACAGGAGCAGTTGTGATCTTTGCAAAATTTTAACTCCGGAAACCCACATCTTTTCTTTAATTTAAACTATTTATTGTATATTTACACACACATATATACTGCATTTGTGTGATATATATATTTACACAGATCAGTCTCTTAGCTATTCCAGGGCACTCTGTGACTCTGCGTGAAACCCTCCTATAGGATTGGTACAACCACATTGTTACCGTTCTTTTTTTCTCTTTCATCACACTTAAAATTTCGCAATCTGTGAACAAAACGGAAGAACCGAGCGAAGATACACAGTCATTTACATCTCCATGTATGCGTTCTGACAGGAAGGAAGAATAGTCAGGTAATGAATCACTTTTATGACAGGTGTGTCGGGAAGGACTGCTTATCCACTAGCGTCAAATTCATCTGCTCAATTTATAGGAACTCTCACCGACCAGATTAGAACAATTTCCGATATAGTCCGAATGGCGGTAACATTAAAAAATCTGCACTGCTGCTTTTACACTATTACCAGATTCAAGGACATAGACACTTAAGAGGCAATTTCATTTAGAGATCGGATCATTAGCGGTCAAAAAATTGCAGAATTCCTACTAAAACGAGCCCTGAACGCGAAGAGTTGAGCAAGTAACAGCCAAATTTAAGGGAAACCAGACCAACAGAAAAGGGACGATGGAATCTAAAGCCAGACTAATCGGGCAGGAGGAAAAGATGTGTGAAGAGGCTTGCATGGAGTATAAATGCAGTACCTGCAGAGACCCGTTAGGTCGAATCGCCTTTCTCAGTTATTGTAAGTTCAACCACGAACATTCCATTGACCCAAATGTCAATAACAACAAATAACGATTGATGATTAAAACGGGGCGGGGACCAGAAAAACATACTTCGCATTATTCAAATTGTAAACAACAATCTTCGACGTCATGACATTTTGTCCCATTTTCAGTTAGATTCTGGTTTAATATCAAAATCGATATACTGCAGGGGCAATTCATAATTACGGCATTAAGAGTAAGCATGGTATTGACACATATGGAGAGTGTTGGTGCATTTTCATTTCCATCTGTTCTCACAATTATCAGTGCAAGTTCAACAGAATCATTCAGCAAATTGAAACGAGTTTGGAAAATGGGTAAAAACAGGATAACCACGATTGGATCGGAACTCTCATTGCAATCTATATCATAAAAACCTTAGTCGCAGTTTCCCTGCGTTCAATAAAATATGCTTATACAATTGGGTCATCAATTTAAGTTAAACAGAACAACACCCAATTAACAGTTGCTCTTGATGCAACCATTCCACCCCCCCCGTATGTTATTAAAATTACACATCATATTTCCACCAAAATTTTATCAGAGCCCATCGGGATCATACATTTCTGGTGCTATTCTGCTCACTCTTTGTGTTTAAACATCAGCCAGCGGGGTTATGTTACTTTACTCCTAAAATGGACTTATAAAACATTAGAAATAACACATTATTTCATTTTAATGGTTTCTCCACAGCGATATCCAATAGGTATTGCATCGAAATGTTAGATGATATGTGGCTTTTGATGAGCATTCTAAAGTGCAATATCGGGCGACATTCACAATGTTTTAGGCAATATATTCATTTATTTTAATGGAGAATTTACGACCCCGACCAAACGTATCCTTATACATATCATGTCCTTAAAACAAGGATATGTGCGGCATGAACTAAAACCAGAGAAAACAATGTGCGGCAGCTCCATAAGTTTATGGGGTCCGAGGTGTGTTTAAAGCTCCAATCAAACTCGCCCGGAATCTTTTGCGCATTTTCGCATGTGCTGTATTTAATGTGAGATTGTCCACACTTTATTCAGTTGGAATAACCAGTCGCGGCACAGCTGCAGCTAGGGAGGTGCCAAGCATTATTTTGTTCCGCTCGCTGGTTGCTTGATCAAACGGATTTTGCGTTCAATCGGTAAATGCGAACACGGTGTGAATTCAGGTATATGGCACCAGAACGCTCAATTAGACGACTTGGAGAAGCGAATGTCGTTCTCTTTCACCAAACAAATGCTGACTAATATTTACGCTTTGGATTAGAAACAGCATATTTAGTGGCACTCCCACCAAAAGTCATCCACACACAGAAAAAAAAGAATCCCGACCTTTTAAACGCTATCGTGCCAAATAAAAAATCGTATCACTTCATCGCGCTGTTGTAAATGATAGCTTTCTCCCTCAGCCCCAACAGACATCCAACACACACACACACACTTGTTTTTTTTGGATATTTTTACAGAATACCTTCTGTGTGTGAGAAAATAATGACACCTTTACCCCAAACCTACAAACTTGCAGCAGAAGCAAGATAGCCAAATCAATACATATTGGAAATAAAGACGGGTTTATTACAATTAAAGCCTCAATATAAACGAATATTGAAGATATATTTTTGCCACCGTTCAGTGTTTGGGAATGCCGTAAACATTCGTGACTTGCTAGCACATTGGGAAACTTTCACCCACATTCGCAATGCTGATTCAGGTTAAACACTTCACCATCCCGGGCATTTCATCACCCTCCCGCGGGCGGGTGCGCCTCTATGACAACTCAGGACTATGGCGCAGTCAGGCTAGCGGAATGGAGACGGCGGAAAGAGGCATCTCGAAACACACAGATGCTCGCAAGCATTGCTGAAACGGGAATTCTACAAGCATTATTATATTTACAAAGATGCCCAGAACATTAGGCGTGAAACACATCTCAATATGACACGGCTGTATGATTCTATCAAGCCGCTTTATCTCACCAATTAAGAACACAACAGCACAGATAACAAATAGCCCCGCAACACTTCCAAAGGACAGTGACCACAGTGTTTGATGGTAGTTTCTACGCCGAGATTGGGTACACGGTTCGTATGCCACATTATCCTGACAACTGTGCTGTGGGGATAGTTTCCAACCATTAGGGACCGCTAATACGATAGTTGTTTTATTTGCCTGGAGGAGTCAGATCCCAACTTCCTTTGCTCCCCCGTCTCAGGACCAAACAGTTCCTTATGATGGCTGAGAGAAATTCACAAGGTGCTGCTGTTGCCTGGTGCGGGAACAGAGGGACATACTCGGCAAGGTTTAGCACAGAGTCCAAACACAACTGTGCCCCTCCTTTCCTCCCCACCCATCCCCCGCTCTACGGCGATGTTCTAAAGTTGGACGACTTCATTACACCTGATTGATGTTTATCATCTCTGAAGAAATGGTACTAACAATGGCTGAAAAAATAACGAAGCCAAGTGACCGGCCGCTTTCCCTTTTACTTTACATCCTCGGTCTCTTCGTCACTATCTTTCATGGTGATGCCCTGGAGCCCTCCGCTCTCTGACACCGAGGCTGTGGCTTCTTCCACTGTCAGCCGCGTGTGGACAGTTTCATACATTTTACAGTTCAACGTCCCCTCCAGGACTCCCTGCAGTCGAAAGTCTCTGTACGATTTCTAAACCAAGGGAAGGAGATATCGTTAGAAGAAAACCTGGAGTTTTATGTTTCAGAACTGACGATTGCCGGACATGCAAACATAATGAAGACAATCGACCCTAGTTTTCGACTAAACAATTCAACGCTACACTAAGCAAATATTGTCTAGATCATTTTACACATCTTCCGAGTATCACGAGTATTTTGAAAGTGAATTCGATTTTTTGCAAAACCCAGGCAGGTTGAGAAAGAGGACACGAGAAAATCTGCAAGTGCTGGAAATCCAAGCAACACACACAAAATGCTGGAGGAACGGCAGGCCGGGCAGCATCCATGGAAAAGAGTAAACCATCGACGATTCGGGCCGAGACGCTTCATCAGGACTGGACTGTTTAGTATTTTCCATGGAAGCTGCCTGGCCTGCCGAGTTCCTCCGGCATTTAGTGCACGTTGCTAAGAGAGAAATGCACAGACGGGTATGCTTGCTTTTCGTGGTTAATTAAAATTGCCCCATGAAGACAAACGTAAAAAGATCCCAGAGCACTCTATGCAACAGGAGAGTCTTCTAGGGCATCCTGATCAATAATCACCCTCCAACCAGCATCACCCTCCAGGGCTTGTCCTGCACACATTGGCTACTCCTTTACAGAACCGCACCTTCAAGGACTCTTGGGTGTTGGTCTCTATTCTTGGGGAAGCTCAAGAAATGGAGATCACAGATAACTTTACCCTGCCCAACTGACCACTCTCCATGTGCAAAACAGCAAGGTCAGGAGGATCTTACACTACTTCTGCACACACTTGCTGTGAACTCACTGTCCCACAGAGGATCCTCAAGAGCAAGTACAAGGCCTTCTTTCACAAAGCAGCTTAAAACCAACACAGAGAAATCCATTTTCGTGTCAGGTAGTAGGCAAAGGCAATGGATTGTGTGGGAAGATATCACTTAGGGAGATACAGGCCCTTCTGCCGACTGAGTTCATGCCAACCATCAACCATACAAGTATTTCATCCCAAATTGCCAGTTCCAATGGTCTCAGTACAACGGGATGGTGCCGCTGTGAACAATTAATGAGTGCTCCTGCCCTTAACTTCTGTACAGATATCCTTAGTGCAAGACAAACATGAAATGGCATTGATCCCAAGCTGAACTCTGATAGTTCATTAATGTCATAACGATACTGACATCATGGGTTGACATGGAGTCATAGTGCTAAACAGCATGGGGACAGGCCCTTTGGCTAAAATGGTCTGTGCCAAACAATATTCCCACTTAAGCAAGTACCTTTTGCCCACATTTGGCCAACATCCCTCTACACATTTCCTATCCATATACCTGTCTAAGTGGTTTTTGAATGCGACTGCATTAACATTTCCTGGCACCTGTGGCTCAGTGGGCTTTTAGGTGATATAGCGTGGTTTGATCAAGGTGAGAGCAAAATGAGAGAAGGGAGCCATTCAGTTCCTTGTGGCTGCTCATCCATCTAAATAAGATCATGACGGATTTTTATCTTACTATCACTTTTCTGTATTGACCCTTGATTCCTTTAATATCCAAAGCATCTTCTGTATTAATCGCTGCCTTGAACTGAGCCAACACAGTATATTGGGGGAGAATTCCAAAGACTCATAATCTTCTAGCAAAGGCAACTCTTTAGTTTGAGACTGTGATCTCTGTTTCTATTCACAGAAACTAGAGGAAACATTATACCTGTATCTACCCGGAAACTTCGAAAGGGTACTAACTTTTATGCTAATTACTTGGTTTTGCTTTCACCATACTACACCATTTGACAGTGCCAAGTAGCTTAATGACAGATAAATAAGAAGCTGTTTATACCTTCACTATTTTGATGAGTGTCTTCAGCTGGTAGAGATGGAGCTGTAAATCCATTCGGTCTGTGAGCCAGACACAGATGACTTTCATTGAGGTGGTATACCATCGCTGCGGAAAGAAAGAATACATTTTTACAGCAATCAAATCAAAAACATTATGAATCAGAAAGCCTACATCCTTTTTTCTGGGAAACTAATATTACCTTGTACAAGTTAGGACCTGCTAAATACCAAATAGTTGACTCTTTACGTGCTCATATTTCCTCCTTTACAGCAGATTTGTCCACAAATCTAGAATTTGTCATCAACTCAATTAGCATACCAACTCCTACTGTAAAAGTTACATGACATTCTTATTTGATGGTAAGTCGGCTAAAATAGAAAATCACTGTATACACTTCATTAAAATAGATAAACACATCCACATTTAGACTTGACATTCCCTTTTATTTTTAAAACGCTGATTAGTTAACCCTACTCATTAAATGACCAAATCCAACATGTCCATAGGGAAGAGATACCATAATTTGTTTGGACAGGTCTGTTTGACTTCAACAGATAAACTTAGTGAAACAACTAAGACTTTCTGTTATTATGAACTCTAAATAATAAAATAATTTGTATGTACAGGTAAAATAGAACTTTAAAATTAATCTGCAATTCTGAAAAATATGTTACCACAGACTTAGAAGAAATATTCCGGTGCTTTCCAAGACAACTTCAACACACCATAACACACATATGACTTTGCTACATCTGATATAAGCAGAGTATGAATCAATTTTTCTTTAAGTCTTTCACTATATATAAAATTAGAAAACAATGTAAAGCAAAGGTAATTTGGAAATTAGGAATAACATTAAAGGCAGGTACTGCACACTAAAATGCTTTTCTTTAATACAGTTCCACCATATTCTCAGCCAAAATCTAATCACTTTTTCCAAACCATAACACACAGAGATCTCACGGGTTGTCACAGGAAGTAACAGAATATTGGTGGTGGGAATTGAACCTTGAACACAGAGTGACCTTGTACTTCCCTTGAGGCGTCATCCTCTTTGACAGATGCATCAAGTATTTAACTTAAATATTTTCTCACCTCAGTTACTTTAACCATGTAAATGGAGTCATGCTTATGGTAGCAAAATCAGTTTGTATTATTGAATTGTTATTACCAAGCATTAAGGACTGATACCCCTATTTCAAGCTTTCTGTCCATTGTTAGTAATTCCTACAAAAAAATCAAAATTGAAAATGCTAAGTTTTAAATAAATGAAATACTATTTCACAACAAAATAATAAAATCTGAAGGGTGCACTCAGATATAAACCGTGATAGATTAAATCGAATGCTGTCAATTATTAAAAACCTGTTACTGTACTGATTTCTCACTCATCATTTGTAAGGGCTTGTATCATCTACTTCATTTCTTTTGAACGACATCTCTCCTGAATCACAGAAAACAAGGAAGAGTTGCTGTGTTTGACACGGCATGACCTCGGTATTTCTTCACTCCATTTGAGCATGACTCCAGGCTGGCAAGGCATATTAGCAGCCCATTTCCTCATCAAATCTCCACTCGCTTTCAGTCCAGAAAGGTTCAACAAATCAACAGGAGTGCAGAAAACAGAACATCAGTCCAATCTAACCATTTAAGATGCATTTTCAGACCTGATATGATCAAAGGTTTTTAATGGCCCCTTAGAACTGAGGCCGGAAGGATGGCTAAGAAGGTGGTTTCAACAATATCTGCTAAAATGATGCCATTTATGCATTTTTCATATAAAGGAGAATAGGAGTGCAACATCCTCTGAGTTCATGGTACTCAGTGAGTAGGAAAATTGCATTAACAGAGTCAGAAGGACTATGAGTTAATCTTTATGTTCCTCACACCCCAAACCCATCCCTGCTCTTCCCCTTCAAGGCTGCAGCCCTTTAGTCTTGAATTCATCAGCTATTTCAATGAAAAGAGGTGTGGCGTGAATGTCTAGCTCTGATCCCCAACTGTGTTCAGTATCACTAGAGGCACCAAAAGATTTTCCCCGCTATTGTCAGTGAAGAGTGACAAAGCCAGCAGACTCTACTTGCCTAAATACAACAGCTAAGCCAAGCTGGGTCCCTTGCAGCTGTGGAGGTTTCGCTTGCAGCCTGTGAGTTACACAATAGCAGAAATGAGCTCTTTGTCTGACCCAGACTCAGCCATTCCCCAACAAAGATTACAGGGGTTGTTGTGCGCAGCACCTGAAGCAGGGATTTAGCAGCATTTTTGCTACAAGCTACACTTACCCAAGAGAAATATAACTGATCCAGCACTGAAATTAAAACTTAAGTCTTAATTTGTCTTTTAGATATATTTATGCTAGTCTTTTTTTTATTTTATAAACAATAGCGTCTATTTTAATCCGGACTATCTTTGTGTCTGCCTTTTTAAGGGCCTCTCAATACACTCTTGACAACTGCCACTCAACAACAAATTAATTACAGTGAAAGTTCATTAACACCATTATAATATATTTAAATAACTCTTGTCACAAAATGTTGTGAGTACAGAAGCCCAGCAGTCTTTTTGCTTCAAACCATTGCTATTTAATGCAGTGGCTTTGGCAAGTGTGATGGACTGGTACGGGAGAGTTAAGTGGACAGTGTGCTGGAAGTTGAGATTTTTCCTGCTGCAACTAACAGGGAAAGACTGCAAAATAAACAGACTGTGCTTGGCTGAGCTGTTGGACCTGTGTCACCTACTATGCCAGTTATGTGGCCACTTTCCCACACTTGCACACGTAACACTTCCATGCTTGCTTAGGAATTTCTAGATGAAGGATAGTGAGACAGTGGAAATATGGCCATAGGACATCAAGTTCTCTGGCACCAAACTCTTAATTGGGAAGAAAGGAGGCATACTAATGTCCCGCACCTCACCGAACACAGATCCAGTCTTTATCGTCTAAAGTGTATAGTGTGTCAGGTTATGGTGTGTCTTCGTGGCCAGTTTCTTCACAGCCTGGCTGCTCTTGGCTTTATTGAGATAAAAAAGGACACGGGAAGGACATTTCGCAGGGAGCAGTGTGGAAGGACAAGGTAAGACACGAGTACAGTTGCTGGAAGCTGGTGCAACATAAAAGGTACTCAATGGAGGAACTTGGTGGGTCAGAGGTCATCTGTGAGGAGCAATGGACAGTTGACATTTTGAGTTGAGACCCTTCATTTGGACCCTAAAAATCTGATCCAGATTTTCAAAGCTGAGATGTCAGATCTGAACCTTAAGCACCAACTGCCCATTTACTTCCACAGATGCAGCCTAACTTATTGATCCTCTCCAGCATCTTACTTGTTGGAAGGAAGCGGTGTCTGCTTAAGATGCTTATACCACCTGCAGTCTGGACATGAGTCTGGATATGGGAAGGAGAATCATCTAGGCCTTCTGTTGGTTGGGATCAACCATGGATGTTGTGTCCTAGCTGTCTGCGTCAAAGCTGATATGCAAGCCAGGGCAGTCCAATATGGAGAGCAGGTTGTTGCCCATGTAGCAGGCTACCCCTCTCCAAGCAGCTGATGAACCCAAAGGAACGGTAGAGACTGATTCAGTTTGGCACCAGTGGCATTGCAGGAGTTGCTAGTCAATGTTGAACTGCCTTAGGGACACCAGCACTGGAATTTTCCCTTGAGGTTTACTCCTGAAGCTTTCCCCATGAAGGGGTATAACCGCAAGGCAGCAGAGATTAGAGATCAGAGTTTTCCTTCTCCTGGATGAGCTGCAAACCGTGGCTGAGGAGCCTCATCTGCCAGAAATGACTAGTTTTAAGGGACCAGTACCACATCTTTGCCCCTTCCCTTGTCAGTAGAAATGGTTCCACCAGGCTGAGTAACTAAGCCACATGTGAAGACCAGGAGCTGGACTTAGTTGTCAGAGGCCATTTGAGACCCATACCATTGGGAGAATTTAATAGGTAATGGGAGCTTACTTCCACTACTCCCCGTTATGACAGCCTTAGGAAACAGAGAATCATGAATGAGGATAACAAAATAATTTCAGCCTATCAGCGTATCAATAAAGCCGATCACACAATCTGCCCTGGCGGTTAGGATAACACAGACACTTTTGACCTCCCTTACAAAACCTTCTCCTCTTCCTCCAAACAGGCAACCCAAATACCATTCACCCAACACACTATGGTTAGTTTCATCTGAGTACCACCTTCCTTTGCAAGGGTATGAGAGGTATGTGAGCACATGTAGTGCACCATGTTTTGGGCAGTGCGACTGCATCGGCAGTAATGACAGGTAACATTTGTCGCTGTGAGACGTACGACTTACTGGGACACATAAATGTTAACTCCAAGTCCAGACTGATTGGTTGTAACCAAAGAGTGATGCGTGTGTATCTGAAAATATTGGTGCAGCATTCCCCCTCCCCCACCCCCCACAAATACACTCCATTTAGAGAACAGAGAGCTATACAGACAGGGTAAGGCATGAGCTTTATTCACTTTGCACTTGTATTCTTACATGCACTTACAATACCTAAACTACATCAGTATTGTTGATGCCCACAAATTGCATGGTGAAATATTTGGCCCAGCCTGTCAGTTCTTCAATAGTGGGAAGGCCCTATACTGAGGTCCTTTCCCATAAACCTTTTGGTGGCTGTACTGAGCCTCAGTATGTCCCTAAGCATGTATTTCTGTATCTCGGAACGTTCAAAGGGTAGCATCTGCCGGCAGATATCTACATCTATGGGAAAACTCACAAATTATTTTCAGACCAAAGTATGCCCTTCATTGTGTTAATAAACTCCCAGCAATCAAAGTTTACAAAGTTCACTTCAGGATGCTTGGCTGGAAACAGCTGACAAAGCAGAGTCTTGTACTGAGCAGCTGCTAGGGGCAAAGCTTGACAAAGACCCTTCTCCATCCTTGCAAACACTCAGTCTGTAAGGAGGTGGGTGATGGATTCATCCACAGCTGAGCCCACCTCCAAGGCAGGTTGCGATGGTGCTAAGACCTCACTAGTGTGGCTGGTAGGTTCAATTAACTTGACCACAGCTATTAGCTTTCTTATCAAAAGCCTGTCACCATGCCGTCCTTGGACAATGGATTCCTTGGAGAGGGAGCACGCGGCGCGGCAGGCGCACTAGGGGATTTCCGTGAGCGGTGGTCCCCCCGCGCTATAGACTGTTTTATAGATGGTAATAACCATATAGTAATCTAAGTGTAACTACTGGTTTATAAATATTGATTGTGTTGTGTCTATGTGTTGTAAGTAAACTATTATAGTTTTGATACAAAGAAGTAGAGAAGGCTTGCATTAAGGAGTGTAGGCTAGTTTTAACTGCTGTCAGCTCCTCATATCTTCTGTTCCCTGCTAATGCCTTCAGCTAATGATCAGTATGATCAGCGCTGAATGGACCTGAAAATCGTACCGTTAGTGAGCTCCCATGCTAGTGTCTTGTTTCCATTCCTCCAAATGGGTGCAACTTAATTGCACATTGGAAACCATGCCCTATTTTTTCAGGCTTTCCCGAATTTAACCCCAAATGACAAACTGGCAGGAAGTTTCCAATAACAGGACCCACGCTGATCAGCAGATAATATTTTGTGTAGTACACAGAGCAAAACACAAATTGCTCATGCAACTGTGGTGCTAAATAGAGACTTGACAAGCAGAAAGTGACAGGAAAAACATTTGTCTTCACTCGTGGAGCTTCCTCTGAGCTCTTCACAAACAAGCAGAGATGATGCAACAGCTACTCTGATATCAGAAATCTTTCGTAATGGCTGCATTGAAAGGTGATCTAGTTCTCTCCCCTATTTCAGTGCAATAAATCCAGCTACAGCCCATGTGCTCCCTCACTATTCCATGGCTCCCTGCATAGTTTTCAATAGTGGGAACATTTCTCTTAATTAGTCACAGCTAATTAGTGTTCTGGCATAGAAAAGGAGGCAGAAATGTCAGAGGTACAAGGCTACATCTCCTTAATCCTTTGATAATAATTTAGCCTCCAGGGAGGAGCTCAAGCTGTGGTAAGTAGCGACTGACAATAAGGCGAAATTAGGTGGGCAGCAGACCATTAGAAGCAGAGAATGAGAAGTGCTACCAGCTCCTGCTGAGCACCAACAGGCAACTAACTACACTGGCAGATGAGGTGCCTGTTTAAGTCTGCCATATTAATTAGCTGAATTCTACCTTCCCTGCTACATATGGCCAGCTGCAACATGTGGACTTGTGTATTTTCTTTTTATTTGGCTCATGCCAAATAATAGCTCTGATCCAGAGAGACATTCTCAGGTTTCAAGAATTTACCTCATCGTTTAATTTGTCAGCTTGATCTAAAAACCATCTCATCAGCACAAGAAATATTTCCGATGAATGCAACAGGGATCAGAATAATTTCTGGCTGCAGAACAGATTGCTCCAATGCTCAGGAAAAGGAACTGGTGAATAAACAGTCATAAAAAAGACAGAAATAATTCAAAATGTAGCCTCCATCTAATTGAATATAGAGTTGTGTAAGGCACGTCTACAGTAATCAGTGCTGCCGAAAGGTTTCTTCTCATGGCCTGACAGGAATTATTGTATTAGAGACATTAAACTAGAAGATTTCAGCAGGAGTTCAAAAATCATTAATTCTTGCAGTAGGATTTTTTGGATCTCCTCTTATTTAGCCACCCTTTTCTGAAGCTGCTTAATTTGTACCTCTTTGTCCAAGCATTAATGCCCCTGTCTTTGGCTTAAGCTGAATTTTTACCTGCTTGCTCATGACACCTCTTCAGACAAGTTGAAACTGCTGCATTAATTCAAGTTGATGTTGTTTTACAGAAAGGTGAATTGCTGAATCGGTGACGGCAGCACAATACCAGCAGAAGACCAGTTAACCGTACCCAGCATACTGAAGAGTACAATCAAAAAACCCTGCTGTTCTATTTATTGGTGCAGCAATCTTTCTGCTTTCAGCATGTGACACTTGTCTAATTATAAGATCATTATCAAGCCAAACAAACACTTCTGCCTCCACAGTATGCACATCATCCAGTGTAATAAGCTTCATACTTTTTCACAAAACTATCTTATGCTGAGAAATGCACGTTCAAGTTACAGTTGTGGCATCCCAATCACAAAGATATCATTGTGAATGGCCTCTCAAAGTTGCCAGCATGGGATAGTCTCAACTGGCACCAAAGTGTTCTACAATTGAATGTGTCCACAAAGTTGATTCTATTACTAATATATAAAAATAGCAGCTAGTAAGAAATGATTAATCAGCTTGACTCTAATCAGTCCAAAGCTCCTTCTCAGGGAGCAGGATATCCTCTGGATTACTCTTTGCATCTCTTTCGCATCCACTAAACTATATTCCTTAAAATTTCTCTGGTACTGCTGACTGCGTCAGTGTTAATTACTGAAGGATATTGACAGTCCTCTGGCACCACATGAAATCTTGCTTGTGCAAGTCTGCACAGTGACTGTTGAAAGCATGTCAAGATTTACAGCAAATTTAATCCTGCCCATTTTGGACTTCTACACACGCTCACAGTCTAGAATAAAAAATACAAAGTAACTAACAAATCTTCAAGACACCTCCAAGCATTTCACAGCTAGGACACATTTCTCACCTTGTTCTTATGGAGGCAAATACAGTAAACAATTTTCACTTATCAATTTCACACAAATAGTAAATAGATGAATGAATGAATAACTAGTAATTTGTTTTGCTGGCGTTGGCAAAGGGACAAATATTGACTAGCACACCTAGCTTTTCTTCAAATTGTGCCCCGGGGAGCTCTTGCATTTACTTACACAAAGAGACTGGGTGTTGGTTTAACACTGTATCTGGAACATCTCACCCATCCTCTTGCAACGAAGTTGAAAATAACATGGGGAACAGCATCTTGTGGAATTTTCTTTTGGTCCCCAGCTGATCATGGCAAAAAGCCAATGGCATCTATACACATCAGTATCTATCTGCTGGGAAATGAGTCTAGCATTTTAATTGCCCATTAGCCCGGTTCATGAAAGCCAATCTCTGGCTTGAAAGCATTTAAAAATTATTTTTTTGAATATAAAATATGGGTATCATTGACAATACCAATATTTTCTGTGTCCATTCCTAAATACCCTTGACACATATCATAGGAAATTTGCAACACAGAAGGAGGGAATTCCACTCGTTATATACGTGCTGGCCAGTAAAGAGTGGCCTGTTCCCACCATCCAGCACTGGGTTCATAGCCCTGCGTGTCCTGGTTCTTCCAACACACATCATGCACTTCTTAAATATAATGTGGTTTTGAGTCTCCATTATTCTTATAGGTAATGGGTGCCACGCTCTCTGTGTGAAAGCAATTTTACTCATCTTCCCACTAATTTTCCATCAATTAATTTCTTTAAACCGATAACTACCTCCCTGCCCACTTTTGACTCCTTTCCTAATGATAATAAATCTATTCTATTTACTCTATTAGACAATAGACAGTAGGTGCAGGAGTAGGCCATTCGGCCCTTCTAGCCAGCACCGCCATTCACTGTGATCATGGCTGATCATACACAATCAGTATCCCGTTCCTGCCCTCTCCCCATATCCCTTGACCCCGCTATCTATAAGAGCTCTATCTAACTCTCTCTTGAATGCATCCAGAGACTAGGCCTCCACTGCCTTCTGGGGCAGAGCATTCCACATATCCACCACTCTCTGGGTGAAAAAGTTTTTCCGCATCTCTGTTCTAAATGGCCTACCCCTTACTCTTAAACTGTGGTCTCTAGTTCTGGACTCACCTATCAGCGGGAACATGCTTCCTGCCTCCAGTGTGTCCAATCTCTTAATAATCTTATATGTTTCAATCAGATCCCCTCTCATCCTTCTAAATTCCAGTGTATACAAGCACAGTCGCTCCAATCTTTCAACATATGACAGTCCCGCCATTCCAGGAATTAACCTTGTGAACCTACGCTGCACTCCCTCAATAGCAAGTATGTCCTTCCTCAAATTTGGAGACCAAAACTGCACACAATACTCCAGGTGGGGTCTCACCAGGGCCCTGTACAGCTGCAGAAGGACCTCTTTACTCCTATACTCAATTCCTCTTGTTATAAAGGCCAGCATGCCATTAGCTTTCTTCACTGCCTGCAGTACCTGCATGCTTGCTTTCATTGACTGATGTACAAGAACACTTAGATCTTGTTGTGCTTCCCCTTTTCCTAACTTGACTCCCTTTAGATAGTAATCTGCCTTCCTGTTCTTGCCACCAAAGTGGATAACCTCACATTTATCCATATTAAACTGCATCTGCCATACATTTGCCCACTCACCCAACCTGTCCAAGTCACCCTGCATTCTCATAACATCCTCCTGACATTTCACATTGCCACCCAGATTCGTGTCATCAGCAAATTTGCAAATGTTACTTTTAATCCCTTCATCTAAATCATTAATGTATATTGCAAACAGCTGCGGTCCCAGAACTGAACCTTGCGGTACCCCACTGGTCACAGCCTGCCATTCCGAAAGGGACCCGTTAATCACTACTCTTTGTTTCCTGTCAGCCAGCCAATTTTCAATCCATATCAGTACTCTGCCCCCAATACCATGTGCCCTAATTTTGCCCACTAATCTCCTATGTGGGACTTTATCAAAAGCTTTCTGGAAGTCCAGGTACACTACATCCACTGGCTCTCCCTTGTCCATTTTCATAGTTACATCCTCAAAAAACTCCAGAAGATTAGTCAAGCATGATTTTCCCTTCATAAATCCATGCTGACTCGGACTGATCCTTCTACTGCTATCCAAATGTGTCATAATTTCCTCTTTTATAATTGACTCCAGCATCTTTCCCACCACTGACATCAGGCTAACCGGTCTATAATTTCCTGTTTTCTCTCTCCCTCCTTTCTTGAAAAGTGGTACAACATTAGCCACCCTCCAATCAGCAGGAACTGTTCCTGAATCTATAGAACATTGGAAAATGATTACCAATGCATCCACAATTTCTAGAGCCACCTCTTTAAGTACCCTGGGATGCAGACCATCAGGTCCCGGGGACTTATCAGCCTTCAGA
The DNA here is from genome assembly GCF_048418815.1 of Hemitrygon akajei. Taxonomy (NCBI): domain Eukaryota; kingdom Metazoa; phylum Chordata; class Chondrichthyes; order Myliobatiformes; family Dasyatidae; genus Hemitrygon; species Hemitrygon akajei. The sequence goes on along the minus strand of NC_133133.1, from coordinate 140,567,058 downwards.
CTCAACAGTCCATCCAACACCGTTTCTTGTCTAATATAAATTTCCTTCAGTTCATCCTTTACCCTAGTTCCTTTGGCCACTATTACATCTGGGAGATTGTTTGTGTCTTCCCTAGTGAAGACAGATCCAAAGTACCTGTTCAACTCTTCTGCCATTTCCTTGTTCCCCATAATAAATTCACCCGTTTCTGTCTTCAATGGCCCAATTTTGGTCTTAACTATTTTTTTGCTATTCACATACCTGAAGAAGCTTTTACTATCCTCCTTTATATTCTTGGCTAGTTTACCATTGTACCTCATTTTTTCTTGGCGTATTGTCTTTTTTTGTTATCTTCTATTGCTCTTTAAAAGCTTCCCAGTCCACCGGTTTCCCGTTCATCTTTGCTGTGTTATACTTCTTCTCTTTCATTTTTATACTGCCCTTTACTTCCCTCGTCAGCCATGGCCACCCCTTACTCCCCTTGGGATCTTTCTTCCTCTTTGGAATGAACCGATCCTGCACCTTCTGCATTATTCCCAGAAATACCTGCCATTTTCGTTCCACTGTCTTCCCTGCTAGGGTATTATTCCATTGAACTTTGGCCAGCTCCTCCCTCATAGCTCCATAGTTCCCTTTGTTCAACTGTAATACTGACACATCTGATTTTCCAAACCTAATTTTATATACTTCCATTAAGTCTCCACTCAGCCTCCTCTATTTCTAAAAAAGCAACTTTTTTTCACTAAATTCAAAATTTCTGAATTGCTCTTCATTTCTAAATTTCAAAATTTTCACTAAATTTTCCTCATAGCTCCCGGTTTCCAGTCCTTACACTATCTTTGAAAATCTCCATTGTGCCTTCTCTAGTGCAGCGAAGATGTTGTTGGGATGTCTCCTTAAATTTGATCCTTTCTGGAGAAGATAGTCCCACAGTGCTTTTGCTCAAGCAGTTCCAGGATTTAGTTAGAGGACCTTATAATAAAAGAGCAATCATAGAACATAAACACAACTGATTCCATATTAACTCTACATGGCCACACTTGTGGACTGCTCCCAGCACAGCCTTGGGTATGTTGATCATTAATGCAAATGAAACATTTCACTGCATGCTTTGATTTATCTGCGATAAATAAATCTGAACTCTGGAACCAATATCCTGAATTTGATGTCTGGAATTTAAACTCCAGATTAATCTCTAGACAAACAAATCATGACTGCAGCTGTAGCGCGTTAAACTTAATGAAAATAACTATGAACGCACCTTTAAAGCTGGACAAAAAGCTGGAAATTTATGCTTTTGGTTATTTTTTCAATATTACTTGCTCAATAATTCATTGCACTTTCATGTTTAATACAAAGGACTGGATGAAATTGAATGTGGTACGATTAGTAAATTTTACAAAAACACAAAAATTGACAGAGATGTGCAAAGAGAGGAAGGTTATCAAAGGATACAGTTGGATAGCGATCAGCTGGAAATTTAGAAAGAGAAATGGCAAATGGAATTTTATCTGGACAAGTGTAAGGTGGTGCAACTGGGAGGTCAAATGGAAGCAGAGAGTATACAGTAAATGGCAGGTCTCTTAGACCTTAGACCCAACATCCCTATTTATATTCATAGGGATCTTAGGGTGCAAGTTTCTCTGACCATGGCAACATAAATGGATATGGTGTAGAGAAGGCATACACATTCTTAGCTTCATGAATCAGGGCACTGAGTATAAAACTTAGAAAGTAATTTTGCAGCTGTGTAAAACTTCTATTAGGGCACATTTGGAGCGCTGCGCACAATTCTGGTTGCGACATGACAGGAAGACCATGGAAAATTTGGAAAGGGTGCAGTTGGGGTTCACCCTAGGATGTTGCCTAGATTGAAGTATATATTAGTTGTATGGAGCACCTCAAAAAATTTGGATTGTTGTCTCTAGAGAGTCAGATGCTGAGGGTGACCTGACAGAAATATGTAAAATTACAAGAGGAATAAAAAGGGTAGATAGTCTTTTTGCTGGGGGGGGGGGGGGGATGTCAAATACTAGAGTTCATAGGTTTAATGTAAGGGGGGAAAGGTTTAAAGGAAACTTGTAAGGAAAGAGTTTTTGCACACAGAGAATGGTATGCATCTGGAACTTACTGCCAGGGAGGTGGCAGAAGCAAATATAATTGTGTATGAGGTATTAGATAGATACATAAAAAGGCAAGGAATGGAAGGATATGAAGGATTCAGTTAGATTGGCATAATAGCTAGGCAGAGATGGTAGGCTGAAGGGTTTGTTCCTGTACTGTACTTTTCTATGCTCTACATGGAACATAGTTTAAAGTTCAATTGCATCACGTTGAAGTTCATTTTGGTATTCACTACTTGACGTTACTAAAGTAGTAGATTGAACATGTTTTGTAGCTTTTCAGAACACATTGGTAAGGTGGGTGTGTTCTGACATTTACCTTTGGTGGCTTCACAGGTTTGAAGTTTTAATGGACATTTATGGAGGCATTCCCTGGTAAAGTACAGATATGGAAAAGTCATTTTTATTACAGAAGGTGATACCTGAGAGAGGAAAAATAGAAATGAAAAGTGAAACCATGATTAGTGAATAAAACTGGCAATGTCCTTCAGAATCTATGGCACGATTCTCTTAACGAACTGCAATAAATCCCCCTCTTGTCTCAATTGATGGTTCAAGTGATGACATTCAGATGTTTGTAAATAATTGCCACAATTCTACCACAGCTTTGCATCATGTACAGAAAAGAGCTTTAAAAATAGACAAATCCTGGATTGTTGAACAGAGACTGTGCTGTGGCTTTCGCTAACTTTATCCAGATAGCAGGATGGTTAATCTCACATAGCAGATGCACATTTTTTCTTGGTTATGCTAGATTCCAAATAGTGTTTCTTTGACTTCTGAAATTTTAAAATAAAATGGGCAGTTCACTGGCTTTCTAGGAAGGCTGTTTTGTGAATAGGAATACACTAGCCTGGATATTTTTCACCATGTGCTTTCATGTATGAAGAAGGTCTGCATTAAGTTTCAGCACCAATACTCACATTTTTGGAGAAAAATGTCAAATCTCAGTATTGCCTGTGCATTCCCCAAAACTCATGCTAACCGCACCTCAAAAATTCCCAGCATGGCAGAAGGGAAAAATTGAAGGAATGTTTTAGTTTGGGAAGTGAGCAGAAATCATTGGTGTATGGGGAATGCTGAATCTGGTTGGATCACATTGTGAATTACTGTACTTTGCTTTCACTTGCCAAAACATCAATAAAATGCAAAGATAACTCCTGGGTTTTCTCTTCACCACAAATATTTTCCCTAAACTATATTCCTCCTTCCTGCTTTATTCCCACTTCCAAAAACAGGTGTGAGTACCTCATGGGTTTTCATCTCAAAACCTGAAATTATTAGCTATCTGCTTCCACAGATTTCCTTCCTTCTCCTTGGCCATCAGGCCAAAATGCCCCAAATGATCCCTTTTGCTCCCTTTCAGATCCCTCTATGGGATGCTGCATTGATTTGGATTTGATAGATTTGACATCTAACATTATATTTGCAAATACTTTCTCAAATTCAATAGGTCATTCAATATTAATGACTAAAACCATTATTTTCTGTCCCTGCCACAAAATCAGTTCGTGCCCATAGTTTTCACAATTCTTAAGTTAAGACATGTCACTGATAACAAAAGGCTAAATTTGATCCATCTTATGATTGACATCAATAACGGCTGGGCCCGCAGAGGTAGGCACTTTCCAGTTTCCACCTAGCTAACAAGAGTCACCTGCAACTCATTTTCAACTCATCACCTGCAGCCTATTTAAACCCAGCTCTCATCCACTGTCCTTGTTCACCTATTGAATCAGCTAGCCTCAGTCAGCTGATCTTAGCCTTCAGTTACTTGGTTGCCTTGTCGTGTTAATTATCCATTCTCTCCTGCTTTGTGGCCCTCATGGCTTGTTATTTATTAAACTGATTGCACACTGCCAAATTGCCTCCACTGCTCCACATTTGCATCAAGCCTCCTCTACATTTTCTGACAACAACTAAAACTGCTAACATTTTCTCTTTAACATTATTTTCATGTTCAGACTTGCTCTTCAATCTTCTACCACATAGACATGCCCTCAACTGAAACTTCCTGTATGTTAAAATTGTAGAGGACAGAAACAATCCCTTTGGCCCACCATGTCCATGCTGATCACTAAGTACCTATCAATACTAATCCCTTTTGTGTGCACTTAGACCATTACCTTCTATGCTTTGGCAGTTTAACTTTTGTCTCGATTCTTTTTAAACACTAGGAGTGTCTACCTCCCTTGCACCTCACTCAAGGCAGATCCTGCCTTTACATATATGCTTGTCATTTAAATTGGCTCCTAATCCAACAATATCATAATTTGAAAATCATAACCCTCATGTTTTCTCTTTGTGCCTCTTTAACCTCTGGCACATTCCCCCATTTTATATCTGTAACTCACTTATTAGGTTCTTTATGAATGCAGGAGATTAGTATTGGTTGTGCTGCTGGTGGCAAGCTGATTGACTGTGGTGGTGACTGAGGAAAGAAGTGAGGTTACTGGTAGCTCTGGCATCTGGAGTAAAGCCTCTTGCTCTTTCCGGGCCATAAACTGATAAAGTAATTACCTCATGGATTCAGCCTTGCTGCCTCCTTTCCTCCTTGGGAGATCTACCTTCCTCTGGTAAATAATTGAAATCAAATGGACTTCTGTTAACATATTTAATAGGCGGATTCTTGGCAAGTTCTTTCCTATTTCAGATATTTTCCAGAGATGCAGGAGACTACAGATGATGGAATCTGAAGGCTCAAATAGTCTGCTGGAGGAACTGAGTGGACTGAGCAGCATCCATAGGGGGGCAGGAATGGCCGATGTTTTGCATTGAACCTACCCCCATCAGTCAGTAGATTGATTATTGCCTCAGATGTTTTCGATATTTCTTTATGATACAACAGTGGTCAGTTAGCTCAAGTAATTGCTGGCTCTCACACCATCCCCATGCGATCATATTGGGTTTGCTGACTGCAAAGTTCTGAACTCAAACAAAAATCTAAAGCCTTATCCGATATAGATAGCTAAAAGTACCCTCACATAAAGGGAGGTTATACTCTACCTACTCTTCAAAGACTAGTTCACTTCCCTGTTTATCCTCTATGGCTTGTTTAGCTGCCACTAGCCATTACTTGAGTGGTGAGTCCCCTCTCTCTACCAAGGAGGAGATACTTCCAGCTACAAAGTAACTTAAACACAGTTGATTTGTTTTTAGTGGTACACATTTAAATCCAGAGAAAATTCTTAACAGATTTAAAACTTAGAGGTTTTCTATCTTATAAAAGATTTCCAAATTACAAATCATTTCTAAAGCACAAAGGATTTCAAAAAAAAACAACCAGATACAATTCCTATAAGCTAAAAAGACATACCAACAAGATGCAAGTGAACAATTTGTTCATCACAGAAACTGAAGGCAGAGGAATGGGTTGTCATCACTCCGGCTTTCTGCCATTCTTCTTGCTGTTCCTTGACCATTCCTAACAAGCTTGACTATTCTTTACACTTATACTGCTTTGCCGCCATTCGGGTGACTTCACACATGGGAATATTTTTCAGATAATGTTTTACACAAGTAGTCTAAAAGCTTCTGGAGACAGAATTCCCAGGTTCCCACAATTAATGCTGTGAAATTGAGCACAGAAACCTTCCCACTATTAACAAAACAGCTATTTGATGCACTAGGTAGTAGTATTAATCTGGTCTGCAAGCTTCCTTGAACTCAACAACTCAACCAGCATTGTCTAGTTTGAAACAGGCCAATTAACATAACCTATTGTCTTACACTGCACCTCGTGAGAAGACAACCTAGGTGTTGCAGGCCACCAGTCTAAGCTCTATAGATAATCCAGTTTGTTTGCAAAACTGACTTTTTAACTTCAGATTGATCACTGACTCTCATTTACATTAAGAACTGAAGACTGGTTCTCGTTTATGACAAGAAGCCGGATAAAGAATATTGGTTAGAAGTTTAACTTACTCAAAAGCAACTCTGTGATCTTTACAACTGTCAGCTGGTATGTTAGAAAGCTGAGCTTGGCAAAAGAGAAGGCCTTGTGGCCCTGGACAGTGAATATCTATCACCACCATTGTCCTACTAGATTTCCTTGTAATTTATTTTCCTCACATGGTGCTTTGAGATTCTACTGCTACACAATAATTGTGATTAATTTATAGTGGCCAACCTGCCAGTCCTTGGACTATAAGAGGGAAAACAGAGCATTCAGGGAAAACCTATGAGATCACAGGGAGAGCATGCAAACTCCACTCAGAGAACACTCAAAGGCAGGCCTAAACCTGGGTCTCTGGACTTGTAAGGGCACCCTTTGATCTTGGGTTGGAAAACTGCTGAGGATAACGGCATAAGCAGCACAGGATGGTTTTGTATTATGATCTGATCTTAATCCATATGATTTCAGGAGTTGAGATTCAGGCCATTGTTGCCAGCAATGTCTGCAGGATCTCTCCTGAGCTTCCATTTAATTTCTGCATTACCACCTGTTCTCTGATCTTTTTCATAAGAGATAAGACAACTTCAATGCTTGCATATACACAAGCATACAAGGGGTGATTGATAAGTTTGTGGCCTAGGGTAGCAGTCAATTTTAGAAAACCTAGCACATTTATTTTTCAACATAATCCTCTCCTACATTTACACACTTAGTCCATCGGTCATGGAGCATACAGATCTCAGATCTCCAGAAAGTGTCCATGGCACGGGTGATTGGTAAGATCGTGGCCTAAGGTAGAATGTGATGAGTTGTACAGCTCTCGTTACATGCACATGAAGTTCTACTCTTTGAGTGATTATGCAGAAAGTTTGAAGTTAATAACATCTCCATCTATCTCAGGCCACGAACTTATCAATCACCACTGATGAGTTATTAACTTCAAACTTTCTGCATAATCACTCAAAGAGTTGAACTGCATGTGCATGTAAAGAGAGCTGTATAACTCATCTCCTTCTACCTTAGGCCACAAACTTATCAATCAGGTCCAAGATCCATATGCTCCATGACTGCTGGACTAGGTGTATAAATGTAGGAGGGGACTATGTTGAAAAACAAATGTGCTAGGTTTTCTAAAATTGAATCCGTCTACCTTAGGCCATGGACTTATCAATCACCTCTCGTATAACAATAGTCTCTCTCACACAACATGCCAACCAAATGGCCATGAAATAAGCTGATGTACCAATTTGAAACACAGGGAATATGTGAAACAAAACAAAGAGCTGAATATATTATAAGGTAAGAAAACAATGTGCCAAAAGGAGGTAAAATAAAAAGACAAAAATGTGGATCACGGGCTATGTACAGAACAGGTGTGCAGGATTAAAAGATTCTCACTGGTCAAGGCTAATCAAGTGTTAATAATTATAGTGTCAATAATGGGTAATTCAGAAGAAGATGAGTGTGAACAGATGAATGCATATTATCTTGTTCAGTTCATTTTATTTATGGCTGGCTTAGATGCTGTGATTATGGCTGTTAAATGAGTACGGGTCTGGATATGAATGTCGGTCCATGGACTGAAGTGGTTTGGGAATTTTTGCATTCAATCTTAATGATTATTTAATTGTATTTTTCAGCTGGAATAGAGATTGTTCATGGCATTTAATTTCTATTGCATTTTGACAAAGGAATTAACTCCATGGACAAAGAACAACAGATAATTACTTCATCTACGAACACTTGAGAAAATTTATTCTCTACTTCAGATTGTTCTCACAATCAAGTGACTAATTAAAATAACATATTGCCTTTTTCAAAACTAGCCTTGAACACTCTGGTTGGCTCCCACACTTGAAAGAAGGATGGATGAATCTATTGCCATTCTGAAAGTCCTGCAAACTATACCGGATAAGTCCTGCTGCATTCATCATGTTTCCTGACGCCTGCAACCACACTAACTCCATGCTTCTGGTACTGGTTATCTGACATATCCTTTGCTATGGCAAGCTTACTTGTCACACTAACTGGAGAGGAAATGAGCTCTCTCCCGACCAGGTCCCTGCCAGTCACCATTTGCCTTCAAAACTAATTAGTAATAAATAATAAATACAATAAATAATTTACAAAAGAATTTAAAAAAAGTCCATAAGAGTGTTCAAGATATTCAACCTGAATTCTTCAAAACTTCAGTATTGTTGTTATCCATATAGTCTATAGCACTGTCAACTATTTTGTTGACATTTTGTGGTGTGTTTTTTGGTGCCTCTGGTAACTGTTCTCCATGTAAAAGAAAGATTGACCTTGCCATTATTCACAATTTTGTCAACCCCTGTCAGACTCACAAGCTGAAGGAGTCCTGGAGCAGATCACTTTACTGGCAATAATTATAATTATTAATTATATAATGTATGATTATCCCTAGACTTCAATGAGAGGACCATTAAGAGGAAGCTCTCTCTGCATATAATTCATTATTGTTTACTCTTTCACTTTTTTTTGCAAGAAGTTCTGAAACGTAATCAAGAAATTAAGGTAATGGAAAATTAAGAGAATGGATCTTAATCAGGTTTTTCACACACTTTCAAACTTTGTGCCCAAATAAGAGTAATCTTCCTGGGAATAATGGGATGAAAATGTGTCCTTTTGGGTCTTATAAAAAGCACACACAATTATTGAGGCCTGAGTTTTAATCAGTCCCATGTTCCTACATAATTCACTATAGTTCAAAATGAAACCAATAATCATGTTCATTACTTGCCAGCCCATCTCTCCAGCATATCACCCCCCACCCCCCCCCACCACCACCACCACAAAAGCCTTTCTTGTGGATCCTTGGCATGCTGAAGAATGAGTTTAAACATCAATGTTACAGTTTTCTCTGACAAGCATATATGCATTCTTTATTACGAACTGATTAGACTCTCACACAACAGTGAATGCAGCATTGACAGAGTGAGGGCCAAGATAATTGGTTGCTAGTGTTTTCCAGAATGGGATGTTAAAGTCAATATTGGATAGAAGTTTGAGTATAATTCATGGTAATGAAGCATTCCTTAGATATAAAACCATCATCCCGTTCCTTTGCCCAACTGCTGCAGGTAGTTCAGGTGAGGACTTATTGTGATAACCTGTAGTGGCTGGAATAAATACCCTTGACCAAATGGCGAAATAATCTTTGAAGTGACAAGAATCAAATATTAGATTTAAAGCCAATGAAAAGAAAAACGTATTGAATGGTATTTATGTTCCAATTCAACTGCATGCATAAAAGACATCACAGCATACTTCTATGATAATATTTTTGATCAACAGTTTAATTTGCTCAGTCATAGTGTCAACTGAATTTCAATCTCCTTCCAAAGTATTTTCCTATCTGGTGCTTCTGTAGCTTGGCTTTTAGAACAGCAGCATTCATGTGCCAGCCACATTCTGTCATTGTCTTCTTTACTTCATTGGCACAATTGCAGATTCACAAAACATGGATCTATGATTTAACCACTTGCCATTTAACATTGTCATTTATAGCACAGGAAGAGGCCATTGGTCTATGAAGCCTATGATGATATTTTGGCAGCTGAATTCATATCTAATCTCCCTTCTCTATCCATTACCACTGTCATGTGTTTTTAAGTTTACACTACTTATTCTTCATTTGTCAATGGTTTTTAAACTCATTCTATGCTGAAACATCCCATGCTGTTCTCTGAAATTGCCCACACAAAGTTCATTGCCAAACTCATTTGGGCACAAATTTTTCTCAAGACATCTTAATTGACCCCTGTATTAATTAAAAAATCTCCATCGTTTGTTTTGGCAAAAACCCTCTAATTCCTGTATTCCAATCCAAATCACCTTTGAACAAACAGAGAACGCATTTAGGCCTGATACTGGACCAGTACGTGTATCTGTCCTATTTGGATAACTCTGCCAGCCTTGACATTTACTCCTATACTCTAGGTTGTGGGTTTGAAACATGTCAGGGATTTTAGCAGATAATCTAGGCAGGCATTTGGAGCAGTTGTGAAAAAGTACTGCTTTGTTGAGATGGTGAAAAATAGAAAGTTAATAAGAATCCTCCTCTATTCGCTCAACATAATGTGGAAGATCCCACGGCATTCCATTTTAAAAGAGGAACTGAGAATGTCTCAACCCCACCTTTATTGTGCAATGATTTATTGTAAAAATACCTTCCAATGGCATCTTGTTGAATAGCTTTTGAAAATCTATTTAATTCATTTGCATTTCCCTTATATATGCAATGCATCATTGTTCAATGAACTAATGTATTAAAAAAATCAATCAACAAATTCACAGCAGCTGTTCATGATTATTCTTGTAGTTCTAAATGACAATCATTTTACCTTGAATTATTGGTGAGCGTAATCTCCAAACCAATGTAAACCAATAAATCTATAATTATCATTTTCTTTTCCGATCTTGAACTGAGATACCATATTGACAATTTTCCTATCCTGAAATATCCAAGTACAAGCAAGAAATTATGCTTACAGCTTCTATTACCTCTTGTCTGATTTCTTCCAATGGCTCATGCTGCATGCATCAAGGGAGTAGTTTCAGTTATAAAAAGGCATTGAGTCCTCTCACATTTGTGACTCTCCCAGAATTCGAACTGAAGTACAATCAGACGATACTCGTTGTTGCTCAGAGGGCTGAGGTATGAAGTATTGCCAGCTTCTGCTTGGCACCACTCCCAAAGGCAGAGCCAAGATCAAAAACTCAACATGGCAGCTTACGCATTAATTTTTAACTAGTTTTAATTCCGAGCTTATTGTTCGCTTTTGGGTCAATTCTGAGCTTGAAGAGCTGATGTTACCAGACAAACACATCTAATCAGATCAGTTGATAAACAAGCTCTTTTCTCAGATGATAAAAATGCTGTCTAACAAAACAAGGTGTGATTAATCTTCTAAACGGATAACACTGTTAAGTGGATAAAACAACTTTGCACGGAAGTTATGTGCTTAACGGTTTTTGACAGTTACAATTAGGAAATGCCAATTCTATTCTAGTTTTCTTGATGTGTTTAGCCCGTCTGCCTCTTGAGGATTTGGCACTTAACAAATTGCAACACAGACAAAAATAAAATGCTGGGGAGATGAAGCATATGCCTGCAAGATTCAGTAAAAATACCAAACCCAAGTTTGAACTGCTAATGTGGCTTTGGTGTCTTCTGAAGAGCCAGCTGGATGGATGCTAATTATTCTACCCCTGCAGGGCATCACCACTTCCAGAAAAATCATTGTCTTCGCACATCTTAGCAACGAGTCTGCTTGAAACAGCTGACAATATTTCCGTTACAACTGCCTAGTTCTGTCTTCAAAAAAAAAATGTTGGCACGAGACATCAGTTTCACTTTGGTTGCCCATATTCCAACAGACAGAACTGTCAACAAGACTTATTTGGTACAAAACCTTGCACACAGTATAGCTAGCAAATTGAGGTGATGACTGTGAACCGCTGTTATCAAAATATTTGCAATGGTGCACATATTTAAATAAATTGCCATAATGAAACTGGTTAAACTGGAAAGTGTGGAGAGAAGATTTCAGGATGTTGCCAGGACTAGAGGAACTGAGTTATAGGGAGACGTTGGTCAGGCTAGGGTTTTATTCCTTGGAATGTAGGTGAGTGAAGGGCAACCTTGTAGAAATGTGAACTATAGATGACAACGGTTACCAGGCATTGATTTATGAGGGGAGGGACTGAAAAGAATGCTGAGGAGCAGTTGGACTAGTTGGCCTGAAGGGCCTGTACCTGTGATGTATTGTTCCATGACTCTATGACCAAAAAGGTAAAAACTTTCATGAAAGAACCTACAAATAGAACTAATAATCTAATGGATTCAGGGCTGCACTTGGGTGGTGAGGTGGAATATGTGGAATACGTGAGGTGGAAAGCATTCCTCCCCTCTTCTAGCTTGTAGGTCATCCTTGGACAAGCAGCTGCTAATCCTGCTTAGTCATGTGAAGCCATGTCACAAGTTCAATTTGTTGGTAATTGGTTGCTTTATATTATGAGCAGGTCCTTTCTGGCTAACCTTCTCTAAAAATGGAGGCACTTTGCTCCCCTACGATATGCGTACTACTTTGCTTGGACACTGGTCACTTCCAGAGTGAAAACTATTACAATTGAGTCCTTGTTTAACTGTAGATTGCATCACATCTGATTCTTATTCTGTACTCATACACACCTGTAACTTCACAGGCAGGTATAGTCCAGCTTTCATTCAATAAGTTTTAAGTTATCATGAATGGTAACAGCAAGTTGAGAAACACTTAGAAGTGAGCCTGGGATGGATATGTTCCAGGTATTAGATGTTAAGGGACAATGGGAGTAAAACAGGTTAGCCCCTGTGCAGTTAACCAGATCAAGCTGTTTTTGATATAAGCAGCATTCACAAACTGCTGGAGAAACTCAGCACATCAGGCAACATCTATGGAGAGGAATAAACAGTTGGCATTTTGGTCTCAGTCCAAAACATTGACTACTCATTGCTCTCAATAGATGCTGCCTGACCTGCTGATTTCCTCCAGCATTTTGTGTGTGTTCTTCAAAATTTCCAGCATCTGCAGAGTCTCGTGTTTATAATTTGATGTAGGCAACATGTCATTTGTGCGTTGTCCACTGATTTATTAACTTCAGCATCAACTCAATGCTCGTTGCACTACTTAGCACTAACTACCTTCGCAGACGGATGCTGTGAGTGGTTACTGTGTTCAGTTCTGGTCACTTCATTACAGGAAAGATACTACAGAGAGAGTGCAGAGGAGATTTACAAGGATATTGCCCGGACTGGAGAGCGTGCCTTATGAGTATAGGTTGAGTGAACTTGTCCTTTTCCCCTTGGAGCAATGAAGGATGAGAGGTGACCTGATAGAAGTGTATCTGATGGTGAGAGGCATAGTTTGTGTGGATTGCCAGAGGCTTTTTCCCCAGGGCTGAAATGGTTACATGAGGGGGCATAGTTTTAAGGTGCTTGGAAGTAGGTACAAGGGGGATGACAGAGGTAAGTTTTTCACACAGAGAGTGGTGGGTGTGTGGAAGGTACTGCCAGTGAAGGTGGTAGAGGCGGATACATTAGGGTCTTTTAAGAGACTCTTAGATAGGTACAAGGAGCTTAGAAAAACAGGGGGCTATGCGATAGAATAATTTGAGGCAGTTTTAGGAGTAGGTTACATGGTTGGCACAATGTTGTAGGCTGAGGGCCTGTGACATGCAGTAGTTTTTCTATGTTTCTAATGCTTAAGGCAAGCCTGCACCATTTAAAGCCAGAATACACTTCTAGAAGGAGCAGTGCATTATGGCAATGCAAGGCTCTGGCAGGCAGCCTGGGATTAAAACTGTTTGGGTGTGAATGAAGAAGTTTTTAATGAGTTGTTTTTTTCTGGAACTCTTATTGCAGGAGGAGAGAAGACATGCTTTACACATGGATAGCCAGGAGATCTTCAGAAGACAACCATGACCATCTATGCCAGGATTCAAGTCTTAATGATCTAGATGCAGTGGATCCATGCATCATCAAGGTTAGCTAATATGTCTTCTAATGTTATGACTCCAACTGTTGCACTGTGCTCCTTGCTCAATAGCAACGTGCCTCTAACAGTCATGGGTACTCTCCATCATCACACACTTACCACTATTGCAGACATCATACTTTATTGTCTGCACATGTTGCCATTTCATTCAACCGAACCAAATGACTTTCACTAGCTCATTTTACTCTCTTTTATGAGGCAAAGCAGTGTATAATCAGAGCAAGAGCCTTATCCCTGCTGAGTTTCTCCAGCATTTTGTGTGTGTTACTAAGAATTCTTATCTCCTTGGTTACCTTCATTGGAGCAGAAGATATAGCCAGCAGCACAGGAAGTATTGCTGTCCAAAAATCTAACCATACCTTTCACATCATATACCTCCCAATCCTACAATCCTGACGAAGGGTCTCGGCCCGAAACGTCGACAGTGCTTCTCCCTATAGATGCTGCCTGGCCTGCTGCGTTCCACCAGCATTTCGTGTGTGTTGAAGTTTAACTTCATGGTTGTTTCGTTTTTTAGATAGTCAAGGATTGAAATGCAGTCACACAATGGCAAATGATCAGGAAAGCAATCTGAAGTAACACTAACACTTAAATTTACATTTACAGTCCACCAGCTCAGACCCCTGCTGTGCATTGAGATAAGTGTTTGATGGTCGGTGCAGATGCCTAGGTTCAAGGGCCTGCATCTGCCCTGTATTTCTCCATGATGTATGACAGTTTCAAGGCAGGATCTGCATGTTGTGAGACACTGTTATCATGGTCCTGTAACTAATTCAGGGATTAAGGGCTGAACATTTGGAGGGAAGTCACAAGAGAGCTTGCTGCAGAGGTTTTGAATTCTTTGGTCAGTAAATGATCATGGAGTTGATTGTGGACTTCAGGAAGGGCAAGTCATTGGAGCAGAAACCACTCATTGAGGGATCAGCAGTGGAAAGGGTGAGCAGTTTTGAGTTCCTGGTAGTCAACATCTTTGAAGATCAATCCTGGGCCCAAGATATTGATGCAGTTACAAAGAAGGCACACCAGTGACTATGCTTCATTCGGATATTGAGGATCAAGAGCATCACCATCTGGTATTGAGGGATCATTGCAGAGGATTGGAAAAAGCTGCAGAAGGTTGCAAACTCAACCAGCTCTATCATGGGCATTGACCACCCCAGCATCACGGACATCTTCAAAAGACGACAGCTCTAAAAGTTGGCATCCATTTTTAAGGAGTCCCATCATTCAGGACATGCCCTCTTCTTATTACAAAAATCAAGAAAGAGGAATAGGAACTTGAAGGCACACACTCAGTGTTTTAGGAACAGCTTCTACCCCTCCATCATCAATCTCACTGTTTTTAAAAATTCCTTTTTCTCTCTTTTTGCACTACTTACTTAATTCCAATTTCAACATATATTTCCTATTAGAATTTATAGTTTTTTATGATTATGTATTGCACTGCACTTCTGCTACAAAACAAAAAAAATCCCGACATATGCCAGTGATATTAAACCGGATTTTGATTCTGATTCTGATTGAGTACTTCAACGGGAAGACTACCACAAGAAGCTGGGAATACATACACGATGAATTGATGCACCAGACTTCATACAGAGGTTGGAATCCACCCATCCTAGCACAAATGCATTTCAGTCCTCCACTCAACCAACTTACATTGAATTTATCAGCCTAATTAAGGATCTTTTATAGAAGTTAATAAACAAATTGATTGAATGGCATGTGTAATTTCAACTGGGAGCATCTGATAGACAGCTCTGAAGCGACTTGTCAGAACTGAGAAATCAAAGTACCTGGTTAGGGCCATTAGAAAAAAATAGGGAACTACCAGGGAAGTAAAAGAAACCTTTGTGAGCAAAGATAAAATCAATTAAATTATGGGAGCAAATATTAAGTAAACAGAGTGGGAACAATGTGCAGAATAAGAAAGAAAAATACCTTTATTGGGAATTATTTACAGGTATCCCTTAAGCCATGGAATATATAAACACAAAAATCAGCAAGCATTTAGCACGTGCTAAATGGGTAATTTCATTTAAAATGGATAGGGCAGGCAAACGAACTCAAGGTGGAAGGGGTGCAAATTTCTTCAGTGTGCTTCAGGATAGTTTTCTGCATACTAGACTTGGTTATGAATGAAGAGCCAGATTTTTAAGAATAATCCATTTTTGCATAAAGATTTAATGATACTTGTATATAACGTGGAATATTTCAATGTACTGGCTGTACAAAGCATCCAGGAGATTCTAGATTTCGGTTAGGCTGACAATGAAACAGATGGTATCCTTGGTGCACCACGTAAACATACTCAGGAGCAGAACAACAAAGGTGCTCAAAAAGAATGCAATTTTTGACAGAAGTGGTTTATTTCCCTAAGGAGGGCGAATTCAACTTGCCAAAAAAAATGTTATCTATGTCTATGGAGGTATGAGACAACATATCATTACAATTAAAAATAACACAAAAAGATGGAAACCAGCTCAAATTTTGGTGACTGTGAAAAATACAAAGAACAACAAAAACAACAAACAGACAGCAAGAGCTATAAAAAGGAAATGTGACAAGAAATTTGCAAGGAATATCAAAATCAACACAAAAAATGTCGATTATAAGCAGGAAAAATTAACAATACTAAAAGTGGAAAAACAGTAAGCAAAAGTGAAAAATAAGGGGAAAGTGAATATGTTGAATAATTACTTTAACATTACAACAGAGAAAAACATTAGCATGCTAGATATCTCAAGGAAACTAATTCTGACTCAGAGAAGAGGGGTGCCAAATGGAATGTAAATAAAATAAAATTATTGTGTAGAGTAATTGCTTTAGGGAGTGACAAATTCCAGGAATTGATTTTTCCATTCTAGAGGTTGAAAGGAAGTAGATGAAACATTGCAAATGCTCTGAATATAATTTTGCAGAATTCTCTCAATTCAGAATTGTGCTTTTAGATTGGAAATTATACATGTCACTCCCCCATTTATGAAAAGTGAGAAAGGGAAATTAGTAAATTATAGACCAGTTAACCTAACATTTGTTGCTGGGAAATTACTGGAGCCTATAATTAAGGACAGAATGACTGAATACCATGAAATATTTTTGTGATCGGATAGAGCAAGCATGGCTTTTAAAAGTGTTGGAACCCTTTGATGAATCTTTTACTGAATATTTTGTAAAGGCAACTAAAGCTGTTGATAGTGGAATATTGAGGGGTTTTGTTTATATGGCCTTTCAGAAGATACATCACAAAGTGAATCATGTGTGGAAGCTGGTTGACATTAAAGCTCATGGAAATCTTGGTCAGAAAAACAGCTAAGAGTTAGAAGCCACAGAGTCAACACATGGGAGATACTCAGACTGATTAGAATACAACAGGAATGAGGGCCTTATTTCTCACTGTACTTAGATAATAGGCAGAGATTCACACATCTAGAGTTGATAGACAAGATGTGGGAGCATAGAATTATAAAGGTAATTAATAGGGTAAGCAAATGGTCAAAGTTAAGGCAAATACACCACAATAGGAAAATGTGGGGTCAGTACTTCTAAATGAAAAGAATCTAACAAAGTATTTTTGAATGGTGAAAAGCTAGAGTGATGGAGGTTCAAGAGACTCAGATGCTGATGTGCATTGATCACTAAAATGTACTAGATACATGTAGAAATTTTTACAAGGTTTAAAGGAATGGCAGATTTCATATCCAGAAAATTAAAATATAAGGAAACCTCTACAAAACTTGAGTGAGATGCTGAAGATGTTCTATAGGTCAGTTGTGGAGAGCGCCCTCTTCTTTGTGGTGGCGTGTTGGGGAGGAAGCATTAAGAAGAGGGACGCCTCACGTCTTAATAAGCTGGTAAGGAAGGCGGGCTCTGTCGTGGGCAAAGTACTGGAGAGTTTAACATCGGTAGCTGAGCGAAGGGCGCTGAGTAGGCTACGGTCAATTATGGATAACTCTGAACATCCTCTACATAGCACCATCCAGAGACAGAGAAGCAGTTTCAGCGACAGGTTACTATCGATGCAATGCTCCTCAGACAGGATGAAGAGGTCAATACTCCCCAATGCCATTAGGCTTTACAATTCTACCGCCAGGACTTAAGAACTTTTTAAAAGCTATTATTAATGCTTTTTGAGATAGTGATTTAGATGCATATCATATTTTTTTTTACTGAGTTAAGTATTGTATGTAATTAGTTTTGCTACAACAAGTGTATGGGACATTGGAAAAAAGTTGAATTTCCCCATGGGGATGAATAAAGTATCTATCTATCTATCTATCTATCTATCTATCTATCTATCTATCTATCTATCTATCTATCTATCTAGAATATAATTGGAATACAGGGAGCAGTTCATATCAGAGAACTAAATTATGCAGTGAATCTACAAACACTGTGTTGTATTCCTGGAATTGAAAGGTTAAGAGGAAAGTAGTTTGAAGGTTTTCATGGTATTAGAGGAACTAGCAGATTTGAGAGAAAGAGGCTATTTCCACTGTTTAGTGAATCTAGAATTTGAGCCAAGCCTCTCAGGAATGAAATTAGACAAAACTTATACATAAAGGAAAAAGTAGCAAAAAGTTGGAACTCTTTTCTTCAAACAAGTTGCTTGGTCAACTGTCTGTCAAATCCAAGCTAGCTGGATATTTTATGCAAGTTTATTAAGGATTCACAAAGACACTTGCAAATTTCTACAGATGTACCATGGAGATCATTTTAACTGGCTGCATCACTGACTGGTACGGCAGATGGGGGTGGTGGGGGCTACTGCACAGGATCAAAATAAGCTGCAGACAGTTGTAAACTTAGTCAGCTCCATCATGAACACTAGCCTCCGTGGTATTCAGGACATCTTCAAGGAGCGATGCTTCAAAAAGGCGGTGTCCATCATTGAGGACCCCCATTACCCAGGTCATGCCTTGTTCTCATTGTTACCATCAGGAAGGAGGTACAGAAGTGTGAAGGCACACACTCAATGACTCAGGAACAGCTTCTTCCTCTCCACCATCTGTTTTCTGAATGAACATTGAAACCATGAACACTACTTCACTACCATTTTATTTCTATTTTTGCACTACTTATTTAATTATTTAATATAATATTCTCAGTTTTCCCCCTATTTATCGTGTATTGCAATGTCAAAAAATTTCACGACCTATGCCTATGATATTAAACCTGAATCTGATTTTGATTCTGAGAATGGTACAGCAGTGGAGTAAGTGCATCCATTAGTTCAATGTATGTTGGAAAATATTCAAGGAAATAAAACAGCCAACTGTTCCTTTCAGTTTATAATAATGCAGAAATTAATGATTGACATCTCAGCTTCATTTACCAGCTAATATCTAGGACTTACAGGGGAAGTCCTAGATATACTAGGACTTACAAGGAGATAGCATTGGCTTCCTGAAGTCCCCTCTAGGCACGATAGCAGCTAATCTGCCCATGCTTTAGACCATATATGTCAAACTCAAGACCCGTGGGCCAAATCCGGCCCGCGGTGGAATTATCTTTGGCCCGTGAGATAATATCTAATTACTATTAAAGCTGGCCCCAGTAATCGAAGTGCCTATGGCGTATGATATGGCTAATGCTGAGTTTATTCAGGTGCCAGGTTTTCAGGGTTTTTAGTGTTCATTCGGCAGTCTTGCTCGGCAGTCTTCTTCATAAGAAACGGAATTTGTAAAGTGAAACACTTTGTAGTTATAGCAGAGACTGAGACACATGAGAGCAGGCTGAAAAAACGGAGGCAACGAAAGCTGCGTTCGCACGCGTCCGACTGATCAGGCCCGCATGAAGCTGCATTTTGCTCAATCCGGTCCGTGACCTAAAATGAGTTTGACACCCCTGCTTTAGACCGTCAACCTATGAGCCTAGGAACAGCAGGTTTTGCACAGATGATAAAATATCTTCCTGCACAAGGGTTGCAAGATTGTGTTGGCTTTCTGAAGCTGCAATGTGGCTGTGGTCCACCAGCCACATTGCAGCTACTTGGTGTGGTACTACATAAGAACACCACAAGTAGTGATCAGTGTCATAGCAGCAGATCCTGAGACCCCACCCTCAGATTGCATTGATGGCCTTTTGATTGGTCACTACCAACAAATAACTTCCAACTGCCTATAAATATCTCAGATAGATCATAACATTAAAAATTAGTTCCAAAAGATTTAAACAATTTAAAAACAGGATCATGAAAATAAGTAAATTTACTTTAAGAAATTTTAGTCAATTAATTCAAGGCTTTAAAATTAATCAAAAATTGCATTTTTCTACACTTAGCTGTTCAATCAAGGTCATTAATTCCACTTAATTGAACGGTCCCTATTTGGCATCACATACACACCAGACACTATTTTAGAATTCATAATTTTTGGCACCTGACGAAAACAGATATCAATTCAATGAAATAAAAACAGAAAAGAGTGGGGAATGTTTAGCAGGTTAGTCTGATTCAATGTTTTGAATCTAGGATTCCTATTCAGAACTTCTTCTTTCCATTTTCCAAGAATGTCAGTTGACCTACTGAGTATTTCCAGTCATACCTGTTTTTATTTCAAATTTCTAGCCTTTGCAGATTCTTAATTTTCATTTACTACAGAAGGAATGTTGGCCACGTGTGAAATGAAAGTACTGATGTGAAGCTAGAGGATAGATCTGGCTCCTCAGTGTAGGATGCCTACGGTTTATCCTTGTACTCAACACTCTCTGTTGCCTTTGTTGACCTTCCACCTTCATTGCCCGGTGAGATTAGATCAGAATCGGGTTTAATATCACCAGCATGTGTTGGGAAATTTATTAACTTAGTGGCAGCAGTATGGTGCAATACATGATGTAGTAAAAAAGTAAATCAGTTCCAGTAAGTATATATGTATATTAAATAGTTAAATTAAAAGTAGTGCAAAATCAGAAATAAAAAAAAAAGTGAGGTAGTGTTCATGGGTTCAAAGTCCATTTAGGAATCGGATGGCAGAGGGGAAGAAGCTGTTCCTGATTCGCTGAGTGTGTGCCTTCAGGCTTCTGTACCTCCTACCTGATAGTAACAGTGAGAAGAGGCCGTGCTCTGGGTGATGGGGCTCTTAATAATGGGCAACACCTTTCTGTTCAAGATCCAGGTAAAGGATGTTTTCCTCCTGGCAGACCTGCTATCTCCATTTCTATGCATGTGCCTAGGTTGGAGGTTGCGAGAGATAAAAAGATACAGCTTGGTACCACTAGTGCAAGGAGAAGCCCTGGGTAAAATTTATGTTATATTTTTGAAAGGTATAAAAAGGGCACCTTTTTGGTGTGAATTGGAATCTTCCCTTAGGCTGGGTCAAGACTGGTGTTAAGAGACAGAGAGAAGACTACATGAAATGCTGTCAGATATCTCAGATTCCCCCCAGCATTATATAGATCAGTTCATTGATTGGTTGAAAAAGCATTATTTTGTTTCTTTCTGTAGTTTGTTAATAATCTTTCCCTTTTTCCCCCTGTATTTTCTTCTATATATCACTCTAATAAAGCAGTTCCTGTAACTTTTAACACATGTACAGTGCCCCCTTTGTATGCAGATCCCGCTTGGTACTGAATCAGGAAAGAACACTGAATCAGGAATGAATTTTAAAATGTTTTTAATGGAGAGAGTTGGTGAGAATGTAGGAAGAATGAAAAATGGGATGAATGTAAGTGGGGGTTGCTGTATGCTCAGTGGACCGAAGTGCCTATTTCCATTTTATACAACCCATTCAGGGGTCAAAATTTAATACAGCTACTGTATTCTTATCCATCTAGTAAAATGTCTTGGTGATTTAATTTTATTCCTTCCTAAGCCAGTACATGATGCTACCTTTTAATATTTTATTTCTAAAGATAAAAAATTAAGCAGTGGATATACCCTTGGTCTTTACATCACCATTTATTTCTGCAATTCACTTTTTGACATCAGTTCTGTATAGAGATCCTAGGTATCATGAAAAGAGATTATTCTGTACAGTGGCAAACTCTCTTGTCTAATGAATTAGCACATCACAGTGGTTTATGAAAATAAAGGACGTGCTCGTTCATGTAAAAAGTGAATAACAACTAAAACGGGGTAGACTTGACGAGATGATTATGCAGAGAATTCACTTCTCAATTGTCACATCACAAAATAGTCTACAATAATATAGGTTTTTATTCTATTGAAAATGGCGATAGTAGTATGATGTTTCAGTTGGAGAGAGAAGTAATTTGGTAAAAAGCAGAGAGATCATTAACTATGTGTTTCCTCAATATGCCCTCACTCAGTTCTTTGCATTTAACATAACCCCTGAAAATTAGTTATTTTCAAGATGTACCAATGATGTCAGTGTTGTGCATGGCTTCCTAAATAAGTCACCAC
Organism: Hemitrygon akajei; assembly: GCF_048418815.1. Classification (NCBI taxonomy): domain Eukaryota; kingdom Metazoa; phylum Chordata; class Chondrichthyes; order Myliobatiformes; family Dasyatidae; genus Hemitrygon; species Hemitrygon akajei. The sequence continues at coordinate 140,545,140 of NC_133133.1, read as the reverse complement.
CACTGTGGCCATTTGTACCTTGAAATTGCTGTTGAATGGTGGGTCTCCATTTCATTTGGAAAATTAAGAATTATGCTTGCTCCAATGCCCCTTATGTGAAATAGAGTTAAGTTTAATAAATACCTGGTCATTCTTCACTTACCATTTTATTGATATTCCTATAGTGAAGTGCTATATCTTTTAGTTGGTAGCACAATTGCTGGGTGTTCCTCCATAGCACCTAACAAAGTTACTGATGGGGTGAACAAGTACCAGAAGAGCACCTACTGGACTTCTGCTGAGAATGAATGCTAAAAATATTTCCTTTATCTGTCAGTTTACTTTGAAACAAATAGATTAGAACTGAGGTGCTGGCACAAAGGATTATCTCAATTTCTGGAGTTAAGCAGGAGCACTATAATGCTCTACAGCTGAGATGACAGCCTGTTAGAAAGTTGCCATTCTTTTACGGAATTTATTTAATAGAACAAGCGATAAAAGCTGCAAAGAGGAACGGTTTAAGTGAGCTAAGATAAATTACCTTCAGTATTACTGAGACGAGAAAGGATTTGTAGAAGGTATATTCTATACTTCTCCAATGAAACAGTTTCAAAGTTAAGTATAATAATCCATCACTTTTTGTGATTTAATCATTTGAATTGTTAATCATTTGTGGACCACTTGGACCACGTAGGATAACGTCCAACTGAATCAGAAAAGCATCTTATCTCCCTATTCATACCAATTTAACCAAGATTGTAAATCTAGTCAGCTCCATCTTGGGCACCAGCCTACAAAGTACCCAGGACATCTTTAGGGAGCGGTGTCTCAGAAAGGCAGCGTCCATTATTAAGGACCTCCAGCACCCAGAGTATGACCTTTTTTCACTGTTACCATCAGATAAGAGCTACAGAAGACTGAAGGCACACACTCAGTGATTCAGGAACAGCTTCTTCCCCTCTGCCATCCGATTTCTAAATGGACATTGAAGCTTTGGACACTACCTCACTTTTTAAAAAAATATACAGCTTTTCTGTTTTTGCACATTAAAAAAAATCTATTCAATATACATAATTGATTTACTGGTTTATTTATTAATATGTTTCTCTCTCTCTGCTGGATTATGAATTGCATTGAACTGCTGCTGCTAAGTAATCAAATTTCACGTCACATGCCAGTGATAATAAACCTAATTCTGATTCTGATTCTGAAAAACAGAATAAATGAGATTTCTGATTCACTAAATCCCAGTTTACACAAGTGCAAATGACCCTCTTGGATACTTTCATGTTCCTCTTTCATATTCTTAATGGGATATAATGACACATACTAATTAAAATGTACAGATGCTGATAAAGGCAGATCTAAATGAAACATTAAATCTTGAAATGACAAATCAAAAGCAGTATCTTCAATGAAATAAACAGAAACAAGAAACCAAATCATTGACACGGTGAAAGCTAAAAAGCATCCATCAGATTTAAAAAGTCACCCACTTAACAGTTTTTGTGGCAAAATCTCAATGATGAAATGCCAATGCCATGAGGGGAAAAACACTGAAGAAAAGGCATAGGAATGAGCAACCACACAGTAAGACATTTTTTTAATTTTTTTAAAATTTTATTGAGATACTGCATGGAATTGGCCTTTCTGACCCTTCGAGCCATGCTGTCCTGATTTAATCCTAGCCTAATCACGGGACAATTTACAATGACCAACTAACTTACCAACCAGTACGTCTTTGGATGATAGGAGGAAACCGGAGCACCCGGAGGAAACCCGTGGGATCACGAGGAGAACCTACAAACTCCTTACATGCAGTGCTGGGTAATGAAACTGTGTTGCCTGTTCTGCAAAGCGTTATGCTAACCACTGCGCTACATTAGGTGATGTCCAAAGGGACTACTTCAATTTTTTTTATTGCTTATTGAAGAACTATTCAGTACATGCAAAGATAAGGCAGGCAAACTGGAATATATTGCTTAAATTGGTCAAGTACTATTTACAAATGCAGGCTTGACTACTTAAAAATAATAGCATTGGATACCTGAAAGCTACAACCAGGAAATCCTGGTGGAAAATAAGACTTCTAGGTGATTAGGAGTATCAGATCAAACACTGGCTTATCAGAAGCTACATCAATCTTTCTTAAATATAGCTAAATATAAGATAAAATGTACATCTTAAAATATAGCTAAGCAGTTTCTCCTATGATTGTTAAAAAAGGCTACTGATTAAATCCTACATGTTATTGTAATAAAGCAAACACACACATTCTATTGGGTCCCGTTATGCAGGAGATGAAATGGTGAATGCACTGGATAGCTGAAGTACTGGATGCATAGCCTTATGATAAATTGCATATGATTGTCATCAAGACTAACAAATGTCAATCAAACAAAATATTTTTGCTCTCTATTAAGAGATTCAAAAAGGCTAATTTTCTTATACCAAACTCCTGAAATGCAGATCAAATCAACCTCCTCAATTCTAAAATCCATCAGAATAATATCTCAGCATGCAACTTGATCAGATTAAAGTGAAAGAAATGAGTGGCAGGAAAATAAGGAAGTAATTTACTTAACTAGACTGAGACATATTATTTTAAAACATTGTAGCCAGGCTGGACTTGCATAGAGTCATTCTTCACCATTAACACACCAGTTTGATATCCACGTCATATAAAAATAGATTTGAATTTGCTCAGTACAATGACAATTTATGAGGAAAGCATGTTTGCTTCTGATTGAAAACCAAAATGAAAAGAAGTTAGTAAAGCTGCACAATCTTTGAACAGTATGGAAATCCATGTGAACACTTAACACATTGTCAGGCACTATGTACCCAAATACTAGCAGCCCTCTTAAGAAAATATCTCTCATTTTCCCTTTTGGTACATCTTACAAGGGAAATACTTACATCAAACAAGTTTTCTATATACATTTCCTCATTGACCTTGTCACGGAGTATGTCCTGGTTTTGTCGTACAAACGTGATGTAAGTGTCTGCCAGGTCCATTCCAGGTTGCTGGGAAGAAATATGCAAACAGAAAATCAAAATTGACACAAATGAAAATTCCCTTATTAGACTTTGTTTTGGGTATCTAATTTCCCTGTCTGCATTTTGCAAATTATCTTTGCAAGAAACACCAAACCACGGTTAATCCGTAACCACCATTTTCATAATAGACACAAATACTACAAAATGAAACCAACAATGTATAATCTGCTGCCCAAGGTAATTATTTCCCCATTGAAACCAATGAATGGTTAATGGTCGCATTGGGAAAGAACAGAATATTGATTGTCAATAGCTAGCCAGTGCTAATTCAGGTTAAGTCCTTGAAGGGACTTTTTGTTGACTCTCCATTCAGACTTGAACAGTGAGACAAGGTCATGAAGGAAATGGTGTTTTGGAATTACTGGATCCTAATTTTCCATCCAAATAACAAAAAGTTGTGATAGACATTGGAAGATATTCAGGATCTTTACTGAGGAACGACTATCCTTAATACTCATCATTAAAATTAAGTTTCTCAACTATGCTTCAAATAGATTGATTTTAAGGATGTTGCGTTTTAAAAAAAATCAATAATGTCAACTTGAGGGTCAAACTTGCAATTTGAAACAAGCTATTTCACCCATTTAGCAGGTTGAGGAAAAGGTCCAAATCTGATTGAAAATGAAAAACCAGTTCACCAGTTTCCACTCATTCATGCCTTGAAGACTCCTTGCACATCACACAAAAGAGTTTAATTGCCAAAGAAAAAAAAATTGTGGAAATGAAAAATATTTATAATTATTGGAATACTTAAAATTGCATAGATTCTGTAGACTGGAAAACAGGAAAAATAATTTTTCAAGAAAGGAGAAAGATGGAAAACAGCAAACAATAGTCTTTAATGTTATTTATTTATTTATTGAGATAAAGTGTGGCATATGCCCTTCCAGCCCTTCGAACCGTGCTGCCCAGCAACTCCTGATTTAACCCTTCCAAAGTATTATGTCTAAGTATTTGTGCAACAATGATCTCCCTACCATATACAGTATCAGTTCATGCTCTAACTTATTTGAAATTGATTCCTCGGCAGATAGCAAAGTTCAAAGGCAGTTAAGTTATTAGAGATGGAAACTATTTCAATTAGATCTCTGCATAAGGCTAAAGAAGATATTTGTGAGGGATGGATGCTCATCATTGGCAATATTAGACAACATGATTCAGCCGTGGGCACCTGCAGCTTCATTGGTCATACATCAATCTTGGGTTTAAGAACAGAAGGTAAAAATGAAAACAGTACTTAGCTATTTTATAACAATAAAATACTAAATATATATTTAGAAGCAAAAGAAACTAGATGACCAACATTTCTTTGAGGAAGAGAAATCTCAAAACAGGGTTTTCCAAATTAGGTCATTGGCAATTTTTCTTCAAATAGACATCTTGCCCTTCATTTGTTCAATCTCACCCAAACTGAATGACAGACTTGCTGTTTTTGTTTTAATAAAAGCCAACAGAATCTATTTTGTTACTGCAGCTATTTTCCTCTCTTTACTGCTCATCTACCTGTCGCAGGCTAGGAGACATATGGGAGTTTCACACCTTGAGAATAGATTTTCACATCCAGTCTGCAGTCTTGAGACAGTAACTAATTATTACAAGAACACATAACTTGGATAGATTTACTGCAGCAGCTGGTGACATTTACCAATTAGAATTGCAGTTCTTTAAAACAATTTCTTCTATATCGCAACTTGCAAAGGGTAATTATTTATAATGAATAGGGAAGAGATATATTCCTTATTAGCACACATCTTGTACAACTGTCATGTTCTCTGGTTTGTCAGAAGGTGCTGAGTACCAAGAAAGGAAGCAAACAACTTTTTCATTATTAACACCATTAAACTTCATAGCTCAGTTCATCAGACTGCACGGGTCATCTTTATATTAAAGTAAAATGAAGAGGAAACAAATTTCCTTCTCATGCTGAGTTAGCACTTATTAAAAAAAACTACAAACAACTTGAACTTTAATTTAAAATATATCACCTATTTTCTATGATTTATTGTCTGATTGTCCATAGGAGTAATCAGCACAAATGTTTTTTTTATCACAGGGAATCAACATGGTGTGAGGGCTCAGATATAATATGGGATTTCAGCCTAGGGTGAAGGTTTATGTCAGATCTGATTTTTCTGTCAACCATCAACATTTCAAAGATCTCTGAGAGGATATAATGCTCTGAGTTCATGAAAGGCTTTTCATTTAATGTTGAAGATTTCTTGGTTTTCATCCACTCCTTTTCAAAAAGGAGGGTTCTGTTGTTTCTCTTTTTTATCACTTCATTTTTCAAAGTCATTCTGCCTGAACAATATATCCAGCCAATGATGTGGTAAACAGAACCTTCAATGCCACTCTCCACTGTGTTCTGTGGTATGATCATTGTATGAACAGAGCTAACTGCCTAAAATTTGGCATCCGTAAGGCACTGTACGCCATCAGAAGCAGTGGAGCTAACTTCTGCCACAATCTGTGCTCCCAGTCATGGCATGTTCTTCACTCCAATATAAATATTAAGCTCAGACCCAATCTTAATAAGAGTAATATCGAAATGCACATCAAGAAGACTGAACTACTGAGGTTGTTAGGCACATGCTAAGTGGAAAATAACATCTAAAACAATGGCACAACCAATGGATCAAATCAAAACTCCCGTAGTCCTGTCATACATGCACCAATCTTCAGACGGTAGTTGCAATAGATCTTCATTTCCTCCTGTGGCACCGGCTATCAGAGAAGCCTTCAATCCAATAATGTTCAATTGATATGAAGAAGTAAACTGGATTCAACATAACTCTACGGCTGCAGCACTGAAGATCTATAGTTTATTAATAATGGCAACTTTCGCCAAACTCTTTTAGTACAGCTACATAAAACTGGCATCCACCCAACTTCGTGAAAATTTGTCCAAACATGCCCTGTCCACAAAAGACAGGACAAATGCAACCCAGCTAATTATCATTCCATCAGCCCACACAATGGAAGATACTGTGGGCAGTCCTTACCACCAATAACCAGCTCACTGATGCTCCGTTTGGTTTTCCCAGATCAATTATGGACATAATATCTCTGCTTCAAACAGGAATGAAAGAGCTGAATTCTAGATCTGGGGCAAGGGGGACTGTCACTGACCTCAGGGAAGTATTTAACAGTGTAACACCTAAAGGCTTGGTTACCACTGAAGTTATTGGGAATCAAAGGTAAACTCCTCCAGAGGTTTGTTACTGGATGTCATACTGCCCAAATATTCTCAGCTTGTCCCAGGACAAGCAAAAGTTACAACTAGCAATAGAAAACACCTAAACAAATTGTAATTGAAACTAAAATTAAGTAAGGCATCTCTGCACAAAAAATAGGCCCTTGCACACATAATAGAAAACAAGCTATATTGCAACTTTTATGACTGATCAATAAAATGCTTCTGAAATGAAACAAAACTATGATAAGTTCCCAGATATTTTAGCACTTGGTTTAATGATAAGTATTGACCAGTACATCAGAAATAATGCCTGGAGCAACACACACAAAACATGGAGGAACAGCATTTATGAATGTTAATCTTTCAGTCGAAGACTCTTCATCAAGACTAGAAAGGAAGGGGGGAAAGAAATTAGATAAGGTGGGGGAAGGGAAGGGAGGGAAGAGAAACATAGAAAACTTGCAGCACAATACAGGCCCTTCAGTCCATAATGTTGTGCCAAACATGTACTTGCTTTAGAAATTACCTAGGGTTACCCACAGCTCTCTATTCAGAAGTCTCTTAAAAGACCCTACTGTGTCCGCCTGCATCACCGTCGCCAGCAGCCCATTCTATGCACTCACCACTCTACGTAAAAAGCTTAACTCTGACATCCCTGAAATTACCAGAAGTTTGAGAAATCGATGCTCATGTCATTAGATTGAAGGCTATGCAGATGGAATATTTCTCCTCCAAACTGAGTTTGGTCTCATTGTGGCAGTACAGGAGACCATGGACAGACATATCAAAATGGGAATGGGAAATCAAATTGAAATGGGTAGCCACCAGGAGATCCTGCCTCTTGCAGCAGACACAGCAAAGGTGCTCGACAAAGACATCCCTCAATCATCATTGGGTGTCATCAATGTACAGCAGACTGGATACAATAGATGACCCGGGACGGTTTTGCAGGAAGTGCAATGTTACCTAGAAGGACTGTTTGGTGGCGTGGGGAGGAGGTGAAGGGGCAGGTATAGTACATCACCCTTGCAGTGATAAGTGCCAGGAGGGAGATTAGCGGGGAGGGATAGGGACAAAGGAGTCGGGGGAGGGGCAGAGGAAGAAATAACTCCTAATTCTTTTCTGAAAATGCCATATAATCTGCGAAGGCAGTCAGTGCCTTGGTTTAAACTCTCATCTGAATTGGAAGACTTCCAGCTCTGCAGCACTGACTCAGAAGGGCAAGGGCTGATCGTCTAGGTGTATGCTCTGCAGCTGGATGTGTAATTGTTCCCATTGAAGCAAGACAGATATTTATTGCGCCATGGCCAACACTTACACAAACCTCAGATCAGTGAAAAGGCACACATTTAAATCCATTTAAATATCACAATCAAGCTCTCAGGGTGCATCTTACTATTTTTGTGTCCAATTGCTGCTTATTTGAGAATTTAAGAAGTTATATTATTGGACATTTTCTATAAAGCTCATCAGCTAGTCAAGTGCTCACTGTACAGAGTGCAATACAATGTTGTTGCACATTCAGTCCTGGCGAAGTATAGTCCATTTGCTGAAAACAGTATTTCTACTGATCCTTTCCTTTGTTGAATAAAGAAATACAGATGCCCTTGATTATACTGTACACCTCAAGGCCCTCTGTTGACTACCTTAATTCACAAAGCAGCAATATTTAGTGACATATCCTCCTCATTGTGCTGCTAACATTTCTATTAAGGTCTCCCACCATGCAGATTCAGGTTTGGTACGATGAAGATCCATTAACTAGGTCTCATTTTTATAATGAAGCAAAATGTTCTATATTGTTGTTGGCAATTTTCCATTGGTCTGTTCAAGCTGCGTGGTACCACTCAAGGCTTGATCTTTGGATCTGGATAAGCCCTTCTTTGAACTTCAGTTATTGGTTAACAGGACGGGCTGCAACAGAAAGAGATGCAGCACCTTTCATTTATAGTGCTCCATCCAGTGACCCAGTCGAGTAACATTAAAGCTAATCGCCCATGTAATAGTTAAGATGGAGTGACAGGCAGCAAAATAAAATCTAAATTTAAGATGCTTGATACTAAGCAGTAGAGATGACTCCAACAGAGCTTGTTTCTGCAGGCACAGTAAATGAAACCTCCAACTTCCATCTCACACACAGTGATCTGTTCACTGCAGTGTTCAGGCAGATTCTGCTTGCACAGATTTCCAATTATTCCCTTGAATATACTTTTAATTTTCAGGAGGCCTGAGCTGTGACTGAATTCCTGTGCTGTGTTTCCTTATAATCGTGCATTGAAAAGAGACACCACGGAGACCAGGGAGCTGATTATTTATTCCTGCTTAGAAAATACAATTTATGCCTCATGTTGCATTAGTTTTTTGAAATATATCTAAATACATGCCATTTGAGAAAAAAATAATCTGCTACTCTGTTAAGTCCCTGAAAACCAATGCTTTGGCATTAAGGTGTCTATGTAAACTGGAGAAGGAAAAGTACTCTGGTGATTTGAGTCACAACTCATAGAAAAGTAAGGTGGTTGTGGTTGCTGAAGTTAGATGATTCCAGCCCCAAGGAACCAATGCAGATGTTCCTCATGGCAACGTTTTATGCCGCTTTGTCGATAATCATCCCTCCATCATAGGGTGAGAAGTGTGAAATTAACCGATAATTACAGCGTGTTCATCTCCATTTGCAGCTCACAAGATTATGCAATAATCCATATCTTCATTTAGGGGGACCTGAATCATATTCACTATTTTGTTTAGATGATCTATATAGGTGTGTATTTGCATCCTAGATATAATATTCAACTGCTGTCTAATTTATGACATATATGCCGATGCAATATCAGCTCTTTTCCGCTAAATTTCCAAAATACAAGAAAAAGACAAGTAAACATGAAAAATAAACAGAAATAAACTTGAAGGGCCAGATCTATCATCATAGAGCATAAATGCTTCAGATATTATGAGAAGGAAGAAAGAAGTATATTAAACTCACTCTGGCTGGAAGTAATTGACAAATTGACACATGGAACCTTTTCATGGCATGATGAAAGTAGGCTTTCAGTCATGTGGAGAAACTACAAAAGCTTTTCCTTAGATTTGAGAAAGGATAAAGGTTAGGGGTGTTCACTGTTATGGCCAGTTTTGTTAAGGAAACGAGAAGCTTCTTTGGCAGCATATTAAAGATGAAACCAGAAAGATGACAAACTTTTGAAGAAGGGTAACATTTTCACAGTTGGTCAACAGAAAAACTGTTATTAAGCTCTCATTCTTAGTACAGGATGTAAAGGAATATTGATTGCTTACTCTGAATGCTTGAAAAGTGATTTAGCATGCTTCAGAATGAGTTAGGCACATATATTTTATCTTTTCCTGAATATTGTCTGGATAAGGAAAGCTTTCTGCAATCAGTATTAATATTCTTGCATTAGCATCAAGCCATCCATCCCCTTGAGCAACTGTGTGATGTGGAATCCCTCACACTTGTGGAGGCAACATCATGGAATTCATGAATTGTAGATCTTGAAGAAAGGGGTCCAAACTTTTAATTCACTCTAAGACAAGCATCACACTCCACTTGGATCAAACATGAGATTTTTGTGCAATATATTATTTCAGTACTTCTCACCTACACCTGTAAATCCCGGGTATTAATTAGTAATGAACTCATTCACAGATGTAGTCACTAGGAAACGGCTCTAAATAACAAGGTGGATATACTGCCAGCATGAATGAACTTTTGTTAGTCAAAAGGGAAAAGTTTTGTTTTGTTTTATTTTTCTTAAGCAGCCTTGTTATCCAGAAAGAATGGCTTTTTACAGGTAGAAAGGCTCGTATGAATCTAATTCGGGGTGTAGACTTCAGTAGCTTTGGTGAAGGTTAATCGCTCGTTAACCTGACCAGATGAACACATGGTGCAAAAGAACAAAAAATTTCCTACTTAATTATATGCTGCAAATTCTCACACTTCCTGCTGTTAAACCTAATCCCACAGGTGCAGCTTCTGTATCTCAGGCTGTTTACTGTTAGGTGGGCTGGACTCTATAGCCTTTTCACAGCAACAGATTTAGCTTGAGAACTAACGGATTAACCTTTCATTGAAGGTCATAGTACACTGTGAGATTCTACATTGTCAACGTTTTATTTTCTAGGAAATGGGATGGAATATAAAACACACCTTCCTTATTTGATTATAATGCTCTAAACTTCACTCCTCCCCATCATAATTTGATGATTTTAACAAAGAAAAGATAATTATTTACTGTCGGTTCCTGGTTTATTGATAGCTCCGGAGATTTGCCACTCAGGTCCCCTTTAATTCTAGCCATTTAGGTGCTGAAAAAGAAGTCAGAAAATTCACTTTTACCCCTTTCAATTTAAGAGATGAGATAAGCTGGCCATCCCATGAAGAAAGGTGACACAGACCTAGAAAGCTGACAGATGAAAGAGCTCATATTAATGTTTAATGTGAAAATGAATGAAAGAGAGGTGGGGCATGCAGTTTGTCATAAGTTATTCACTCTGCTGCTGCAAACCATAGCAAAGAAATTGAAATTTAGATTGAAAATGCTTTTTTAAAAAATGAATATAGAAATTTCTAGAGGGGAATTACAAAAATTGAAAAACCTGACTTTTATTATTATGGATGGAATAAAATCCCTTGCAAATTGTTGACTTTTACACTTTCCAAGAGTCCATTCAGCATGTTGGAAAATAATGATTAGAGCACTTTATACGAGCAGAATGAAACAGGTGCCATTGTCATTTAGAATGTGGCAATATATTAAAACCAGAACATTATTGAAGCCAGGCATGAGAAGATATTGGAATTAAAGAACAGCATGAGTGAAGTGCACATTATTGTTTCTTTCTCTTGTATTTATCTGAATGAATATTAAATACAAATGATCAAGAATTACTGGTCTGCTGCTTTTGAACTATGACAATCTATGCCAGGAGGCATGGATAGTAATTTCTACGCATTCATTTACAAATCCAAATACTACATTTATTTTACTTCACCAGCAATTGATTTGTTACTAGCTCTAAGTTACTAACTTTCATATCATTAAAAGTCAGTCAAAATTACTACTTCTTCTCCAGCACTTTACTTTTTCCACATATCACCTCCCCCTATCACTTACTCCATTCACTCACTACGCCACCCCCCCCCCATCTTTTTATTCTGGCATCTCCCCCTTTCCTTTCCAGTTCTGATGAAAGGCTTGGCTTGAAATTTCAACTGTTTATTCATTTCCATAGATGCTGCCTGACCTGCTGAGTTTCTCCAGCATTTTATGTGTGTTGCTTTGAATTTCCAGCATCCGCAGAATTTCTTGTGTTCAAAATTACTAGCTCTGGTGCTACAGTTTTGAAAACTTATTTTACATGTATTATACAACATATTACACACACACACACACACACACACACACACACACACACACACACACACACACACACACACAAATTAAGATAGCATATCTTGCATGTGGACTTGAATGCAAGACAAAAAGCAAATTGTAGCATAATTTTAAAAAAATGTTGCTATTGCAGAAGATAAAGACAGTCCAAAGCACACTGTATGTGATATTACATTATGCCATTATGTTTAGTTACATCAAGGACCTTAGTCTCTACACATTATTCACCCTCTGCTGCCTGATGGCAAAGGGGATAACTTCACCTGCCCCATCACTGAACTGCTCCCATAACCTATGGGCTCACTTTCAAGGACTCCAAATCTTATGTTCTCAATATTTATTGCTTATTTATTGTTACTATTTGCTTTTTTCTCTTTTTTTTTAGTATTTGCACAGTTTGTTGGTTTTCTTTTGCACATTGGCTGTTGTCCACCCTTTTGGGTGCAGTTTTTCATTTATTCAATTGTGTTTCTTGTATTAGCAGTGATTTCCCACAAGAAAATGAATCTCAGGGTCACATATATATAGTGACATATGTACTTTGAAAAGAAATTTACTTTGAACTGTAAATATCATGTACATCTGGACTTGCTATTTCATTGTGGTTGAAAGACAAGCTCATTAAAAGTGGGTCTTCAGCTGGCTCCGTGTGTTGCATTTTCACTGACATGCAGCTAAAATGATTCCTGGAGTGTTTTAACTATGCTGCCACGTCAAGATGACAGCTCGGCCACTCATCTCCTTTTGAACACATCAGATATTGGGGTGTTCTCACTCCTCACCACATGAAAACCTTGCCCGTTCCTTGGAATGTAATCCTTTAGTTTTACAAGATGTATGTTAAAAAGTGGTTCCAGAAACCAGTGAAGGAGGCTTACAACCAGGTACATTTCCATTTTGATATAAAACTGCTCAACCAGAGGCTAAGAAAACCAATTCATCATTTGTAACATAGTTAATTGGCACCTTCTTATTTTGGCACTTTGAACTGTGGACCTGTGAGGAGGCTCTCATAGCTTCAAATTTTCGGTTGCCCTTTTGCATCAGTATCTATTTGCCTCCTGTCCAGCGGATCAAATTATCATTAAATGATACAAGAATAGAGTGTGGACTGTGGACTCTGTTAGTCCATGCTTAAGCATAGCTTTTAAATAATATGTTGTGTCAGTGCCCACCAGTAGTGACTAGTTGCATCTTCACTGGAGGACTTGGTGGAAATCAAATGTCACGTATCTGGGGTGGGGTGGGGGTTGCAGATACTCTCTTCACATGCAGTTGGGAGTAGGTAAACATAACATACAATGCCAGGAGTCAATTCCCAAAGAAGTGAATGTAATACTACAGGAGTTGCAGAAATAGTGTGTTTATCTTCAAGTGCCAGATGTCCGTAACTACATCGCTGACATCAGACACTGCTTTCTACCCCATATTTCAACTGCTCCCTCATAATGGACAGCTTCCTGTAAGACTACTGAACAGTTAAAAATGGCTGTTGCTGTCTAAACAACTCTGTAAGAGCTCTAACAACATCAACAGGTTTTAGGATTTCTGGTGCAGTCTGCATACACTGCACAGACTTGTTAAATTGCTAGCGCCGACACAGCTGAAAAGAAGGCAGAGGACAGAAAGAAAGTAATGAAAGAGGAAGGATGGATGCAATACTGACGTTTCTTTTTCAGCTTGGCGAGCTCATCTGAGTGGGAATCCAACAATCACCAATTGTCTCCTTGTGCTTGCCTTCTGATATGGATCATCATTGGTCACAACACCAGGAACAAAGTCAAGATTCTAAATTATACTCATAAATCAAACCCCATGCCTTTAGCATGCTCTGGTTACCTACACTTTCAACGTCTTTGCCTGTTCCTCTGCTCTGACGCAATGGATAAGTTGGTCAAAGTTTGTGAACTCACCTTCAAGTGTCACGTTCCAGCAATTACACCACTAAACTTCAGTAAGCAGTGTGCCACATCCCAATCACTCACTCATAAAATGAATAGCTTCTTGCAACATAAGATGTAATAACGGAGACCAGTGTATGCTTAAACATTGACTCTGAGTGACTGCAGCATTGCTGCTGGAAGGTTGCTTACCGTCAATGAGGCAAGTGTGTTCTGGATAGACATGACTCTGCCACGATTTGAAACTATTGACTGCAAATAGTAGGAATCATGTAAAAATGTAGTTTTGTAATAATGTGATGCTGTAATCACTGATAAACCTCCTTTGAAAAAAGGAATAAAGATGAAATAGCTTTTCAGTTGGTTTTGTAGGACATCCATACAACCCTAACAACAGAAGGAATTTTATCTCAGTGAAGCCTCAGGGCAGAGTTGGGGGTGGCTAGCCAACAAAGTAACAGGAAACTGGCTGTAGTGAGATTTGAGATGCTACTGTCATTGCAGAACACAGCTTTTGCCCATTGACATCCTTCTGTCTTTGACCAGCCTATCTTATGCATGGACCCATAGGTGACACAGATGAATTTTATTTATTTAGAGATACAGCATGGCAACAGGTTTTTCTGACCCAACGAGCCTGCACCCCAATTGCATCCATGTGATCAATTAATCTACTAATCTGTACATCCTTGGGATGTGGGAGGAAACTGGAACACCTGGAGGAAACACACACAGTCACAGGAAATACGTACAAAATTCCTATAGACTGCAGTGCGATGAACTCGGTTCATTGGCACTTTAATACACTCAACAAATACACTCAAAAACCTCTATAGTTGTACCATGGAGAGCATTCTGACAGGCTGCATCACTGTCTGGTATGGAGGGGCTACTGCATAGGACCGAAAGAAGCTGCAGAAGGTTGTAAATCTAGTCAGCTCCATCTTGGGCACCAGCCTACAATGTACCCAGGACATCTTTAGGGAGCGGTTTCTCAGAAGGCAGCTTCCATTATTAAGGACCCCCAGCACCCAGGGCATGTCCTTTTCTCACTGTTACCATTGAGTAGGGGGTACAGAAGCCTGAAGGCACACACTCAGCGATTCAGGAACTGCTTCTTCCCCTCTACCATCCGATTCCTAAATGGACATCGAATCTTTGGACACGACCTCACTTTGTCTTGTCTTGTCCATACTGCACAAACCTCTGCCACTGAGTTATAAATGTGCAGGAGCTTTTTGTTAATATACTGTATTTCTGTATTTGCATGTTTTTAAAAATCTCTTCAATATATGTAAATGATTTACTTGTTTATTTATTATTATTATTTTTATTTTATTTATTATTTTTCTCTCTCTGCTAGATTATGTATTGAACTGCTGCTGCTAAGTTAACAAATTTCATGTCACATGCTGGTGATAATAAACCTGATTCTGATTCTGATAATAGTGCCACCTACAGTGCCGCCCTAACTTTGATTATTGAAGTGTGACGTACGAGCTACTTGATTCAGGAACAATTAGATTTGATTAGCAAATGGTGGCCTGACTGGCAAGCTCATGAAAATATCAAAAAACATCACATTGTGCTCCCTATTAATAAAAATAGAACTTCAGATTGCCCAGCAAATTCTTCAAACATACACTTATTCATCAATCTCCTCCAGTGGACTGCCAGTCAAAGTGGCCATCTGAGTCCTCCATGGCAGAACTCGAGCAAACTTACTCTGTATGGAGTTGGCACCTACGCTAAATTTTCTTCTAGAATTCATTACGGCTGGTGTCTGGAAGGGTAAAGTACCCAGTCAGAGGACAGCACATCTAAAGAACAGCATTTCTACTGGAGCATTAGCCATGGTTATATACCTGAAGTTGTGAATGGAGTTTCAATTAATGATCTGATTGAAAACTGAGAGTTTTTAGAAAGTCTTAGACTTAGTCTTAAACACCAAGTCTTAAACTTTCATCACATAGAATGATGATGAAAGTTAGAAAGTACTCTAAAAGATGATAAGAATATGACTACTTCAGACAGATACAGTATTATGCCTTTTGGAGTGGAATGGAATCACTTTTCTAAAATATAGAGTATATACTAACCTACAGTGAAAGAAGGAAAATGGGTCTGAATTGGATGCTTCCATTTGCAAAGCTCAGATTGATAGGGAGGCGATTGTCTGAACGGCCGCTGGAGCAGCAATTTCAATCATTCTATTGTTGCCAACTAGAGTAAGAATCTTACCCATCTGATGTGCTGAAGCTTTCCTATTTATCTGTTGGCTTCTGGAATTGAAACTTATATATAGCATTTAGGAACTGTCTGCCCCATTCTACAGTGTTGAAATCCTCAGTACAAAATTTCTATAACCCGACACAAATCAGCACTAAGTTAGTAATTTTATAACAGAATTGAGTACAAGAAGTGTAAAAACTCATGCTGAGTTTGGAAACCAGGCATATTGTTCATGTAATTGGAAACCTTTAGACATTGGTCTACCTGACTCAGAGGTGCTTGATGCTGACAAGGTGTTAAGATGTTCCAAAGTAATTTTAATGAAAACAAATAAAAGGAAATGATTGGAAGCTTTAAAAAGCTTTGGTCTTTCAGTTCAACTGTGTCCAATCTCAAAATGAGGGATAAGCACAACCTGAATCAAAGCAACTGAACTAGTCAAGGATTGAAATCCAAGTTTCTTTTACGGAAAAACCGCTGGTGAAATGTAATACTCACACTTAATTATTAGGCTCCAAACACCGGTTCACACTTGTACTTCATGCATCAACAAAGAAAGCAAATGGGTAGGGAGATTGGGAGAAGAAATGTTTATAATGAAAATTTACAGACAACGGATTGGCTGATTTGTATGGAAGTTTTATTTAGATTCACTGGATATGCACCTTGGCCTTGGAGGCAATCGCAAGCACTGGCCTTCCCTGTTGCCCTATCAACAACCTATCTTAAAGGAATACAAAAAAGCTGGATGAACTCAGCAGGTCGGGCAGCATCCATTGAAAGAAGCAGTCAACATTTCGGGTCGAGACGTTGACTGCTTCTTTCAACGGATGCTGCCCGACCTGCTGAGTTCATCCAGCGTTTTTGTACGTCTTGATTTGACCACAGCATCTGCAGTGTACTTTGTGTTTACTATCTTAAAGGCAGTTCATAGTCAAGTGGTTAGTTAAGTAATGGCAGGTAATGAGAGTAATCATCAGATATTGAAAGGCAAGCTATGTTGCTTGCTCAGTTAAGGAGAATGTGGAGCAAATTGGATGAACTGCTTGAATATTAGCTTGCAAATTTGAAGTAATAATAAGTTCCAGCATCCTACACTTTCATGTCCAAAATTTATCTTCCTTGAATGATAAATGCAATAATGAACCAGATAATGAAAGGGAACTACAAGCCATTCTAGTGCTTTGCCAGTGCATTTTGGACTTCTATGTCCAGGCACTGCAGAGCCTTAGTATGCAATAGGCAGGAAGATGGTGATGCATGTACTTTGCTTTTAGCAATTGCTAAACACAGGGCAAAGATCCTCCACTGACCTATCCCTGTGGCACCACACTGACCTCCGATAACTGAAGTTCATGGCTACAACCTAGAAGACATTGCTTGGAGAAGGTAGACATTGATAAAACTCACCACCCCCTTTGATGTGCTAGTATAGCCATTGGTTAATTGATGGAAAGGGTGTTTGAGAATCAAGCCCTCACAACCGGCACAAGACTGAGAGACTACCAGGGATCAGTGACTCCTGCAGTCCTTCAAGACTTGGACTGCCCTGCAGCAGGTGTCTCATATACTGGGAGAATACCATTAAAGCTGTCTCTGCAAAATTCTCCAAATTCACAGAAAAGATGTACATTGTTTTTACAGGCTAGGCTTCCCATCGTTGAAGCCCTCATTACTCGCAATTGAGCGGGGCAGAACACAACATTAGGTGCCCAACAGTAGGTTCTCAAAATAGACATTCTATTCTGAGCTGTCATGGAAAGAGACTACCAGATTGACAAACACAAAAGTTTCAGGTGCATGTTGAAAGCCCTCTTACAGAAACGCAGCATCCCCTGACTTTGGAAATCTCTAACCCTGTGTGCTTAAAGTGGAATAGGACCCTTGGTAATCTTGAGGCTATGCATAAGTGGTTGAAGTGGAGTGTTACGAAGGATGAACAACTCTGATGGGCAGAAGGGTGCATAGTGGCCCATGCCCCCCCTTTTTTGGAGAATCACAAATCGCTACTATTTCGACGCTGCTAACAAGGAAGTAAGAGAGACAAAAGGAAATCTGCCAGGGCAGTTGTTATTGATAACAGCTCATGAAAGAGAATGAGAGAGAGACACACAGCTAAAAGGTACACAAGGTGGAACGTCTCCTACTGACAAAAGAGGAGATTCACTGCTATTGTCTTTTGGAGAAGGATTGTTTACTTGGTACTGTTCTATTCATTGAAATCCCTCAGGGGACAGCCAGAGTGAGCTGGTTTGATGGGTTAAGTCATTCAAACTTGATTGACACCTGAGACCCTGTGAGTGGGGATAAAATTGAGGTCTGGGGTGACACCCCTCAGACGCACCAGGAGAAACGCACGAGACAGTGTGGGACATCGGAGACCGAACGAAGGGTCGGTAAATTTTAACTCACAGCGTTTATAGCAAGACCGGTGGGGGCTTGTGTGTGTGTCCACCCTTGCCTGGGTGACGAGTCCACCACGGAAGAACGGTCTAGCTAAAGGACGGAGGGGTCACACTTGAATGGCCACAACAACGACACATCGACGGATCGAAATCGTAAAGGAAGGTTGGCAAAGACCATAGCTGTTACTGTTTGCGCGCTCTCTTTCTCTAGTCTCTCTCTCTCTCCAACAATTGCAACACATCGACCGACAACTACCGCAGCCTGCATGAACTGAACTGAACTTTATATTTCCATCTGACAATTCATTATCCCCTAGACAACGATAGAGCTTGTTTTATTATTGATTATTATTATACCCGCACTTTTAGGTTTAGAATTGCTAACGTGTGTTATCTGTATATTTGCATTGATATTGATTTGTATATTTTTACTAATAAACACTGTTGAAAATATTACCACCAGACTCCAGCGGACACTTCTATCTTTGCTGGTAAGACACCCGGTTACGGGGTACGTAACAGGAGCATCTCTCAAACTACCAACTCTCCCATTAACTCTCTCTCCCCACACTACTGTCCCACTGTGACAGCCACCACATGCCTCATCTGCCATTTTACTACACTGGTCTTATCAGCCACCACGGAAACCTCAAAACCAGAGTCACTAAGCCAATTTGATCCCAGGGAACTGCCTACAAATATGAAGATGTGATGCATTTTTATTCATGTGAATAGGATAATTGATCTTCAATGAAACTTATTTTAATTAAAGTTAATGTTCTTAATTAATTCTTATTCATTAAGAATATTAATATTAATTAAAAAGGGAATTTTATTTTTAATACAACTCTAATTTTTAAATGTTAAGTACTTTAAATGTTTGTCAACTGTTGCTACATTTCTCTGATCATCAAAGACATCTCTGATCACCAAAGACATTTTGTGACATTGAAGAAGGTCTCCAACAGAAAGACTTGTCCTGGGGGTAGTGCTGGTAGGGCGTCCATTTTCAATGTCTGACTGAAAATGTAAATATTCTGAAAAGGCGAGGCAAGCAAAAGGCAAATACTCGGTGATGCAAGATCTAGCTATCATGTCCTTGAAAAGCTTGCTCAAGGGTTACAGTGCCATTTCCACTACTGGTGACATCCTGATAGTTCATGTGATCGATAACATCTGAGTGAAGTGTTCTGGGAGTTTGTTTTTTTTATTAAAAGCACTCTATAAATGAATGTTGTTTTGTTAATATTTTTGTTACTTATTTCAATGCACATTATATTAGAACTAGTTTGAAAGATGGGATATCTTCAAAAAGATGGGATATAGTTTGAGGGGATATCTTCCATTTGAATATTCTGTTGCAATGAGTATGCAAGGCATTCAACACATCCATTTGGGTAAAGTATCACGGCTACTGATGGCTAGCACATGGCCAAATACTGCTACAATCTAGACCAGCAACAGCCAACCTTTTATCAAGTGGAGGGGCTTTGAATTTAACCTTGATCTACTGCTTCTCAGCAGGGGTATTCAAATTTTGAAAAGGAGCTTCATTCTTTCCTTTGTTTGATGACACTGTTATCAAAATCAATGGATCCGGCACGAATCAATGATGATCTTGTAACTAGCTGTGTATGGTTTAGTGCTACGCTAGTTACCCAACTAACTTTCATATATGTCTTCCTGTAACCCACAAATGACATGAAGATTTATAAGAAAGTAAACTGATTACTGGTAATCTCGGATTATTCCCTGTGCCACATGGAAGTGAGGCTGAACCTAGAGGAAATGGGTGAAGTATTAAATGAAGAACTTTGCATTGGTATTAACCAAGGAGAAGGAGATGGAAGGTAGTGAGATAAGGGATGGATATCCTAATATTATAGGGCATATTGGTCCTTTGAATAATATGAAGGTGGTTAGGTCCCCAAGGGCTGACGGACATAGCCCAGGTTATTGAGGGAGATAAAAGAGCAGATAGTTAGGGTTCTGACAGACATCTTTGTTTCCTCTATAGCCACAGACAAGGTCCCAGTGGACTGAAGAACAGACAACAATCTTTTGTTTAAACAGGATAATAAGGACGAGCCAGGAAATTACAGGCTGGCTAGCTTTAACGGTGGCAGGGAAATTATTGGAGAAGATTCTTAAGGATAGAATTTACTCCATCGGGATTTATTAGGGATAGTCAGCACAGCTTTGTGCAGAGAAGCTCACACCTTACAAACTTGCTTAGGTTGTTTGAGTATATGAAGAGGATGACTGCCAGTGAATGTTGTCTATGTTGACTTCAGTAAAATATTCAACACGGTCTGTCATATAGAGCTCATCTAGATTAAAAGACATGGAAGCTTGGAGGATTGGAACATGTATGATACATTTAGACAGGCATGTGAATAGGCAGGAATGAAGGGATATGGAACAAGTGTAGGCAGGTGGTTTTAGTTTATGTTGGGATCATGGTTGGCAAAGTCATTGTGCGCGGAAGGGCTTATTCCTGTGCTGTACTATTCAATGCTATATGTAAGCCATCCATCACCTATGGTCACAGCCATGGAGCACACAAAATGTACAGTGTGTGTACTGGGAAACGTTAATTGTCCCATGCCTTTTCCTTCAGTTTCTCCCATGAGGTAGAACCAGTTAAGAGGGTGGACAATGTTAGTAAATACAGAGGAAGATGCCTGTGAGAGTACCTTAGATTCCAATAATATGTAGTAGTACTTCTTAATGTTAAATGAGCAGCTCAGACCATATCTGAACTAACTGGGGGAAAGCCAATTCATTCAAAGCATTCTCCTTCTACAGGAGCAGTGGGGACTGGGGGGATTTTTGCATTTTCTGTTTTTACCTTTAACTTCCAGCCTCTGCAGTTACTTTCAGGGAAGTTTACAGATCAGCACTCAGCACTGCCACCTCCTACCTGGTTAACCTAACCCTACAAAGGAAACCTTCCAGTAATTACATTCAAATCCAGCAGCAAAGTGACTGCAACTGACAATGTCACACTTCAATGCAAAGAACCATCTGCATCAAAAAAAAGGTTAAGAAAAGAACAGCACTCAATCCAGCAGTCAGAAATGGCTCTTGAAGGAATGATTCCAGGAACACCTTTGAACACTATTTAACACTCAGTGGCCACTTTATTAGGTACACCTGTGCATCTGCTTGTTAATGCAAATATCCAATCAGCCAATCATGTGGCAGCAACTCAGTGCATAAAGCATGCGGATATGGTCAAGAGATTCAGTTGTTGTTCAGACCAAACATCAAAATGGGGAAGAAATGTGATCTAAGTGACCTTGGCCTTGGAATGATTGTTGGTGCCAGCTGAGGTGGTTTGCAACAGCTGATATCCTGGCATTTTCACCCACAACAGTCTCTGGAGAAGATGTTGCCAACCTTTTTAATATCATGGGGCCTTACTGAGCGATCACTGCACCCCAGATTGGGAACCCCCGCACTAGAGTTTACAGAGAATGGTGTGAAAAACAAAAATAAATATTCATTGAGTGGCAGTTATGTGGGTGAAAATGCCTTGTTAATGAGAGAGGTCAGAGGAGAATGGCCAGACTGATTCAAGCTGAGAGGAAGGCAGCAGTAACTCAAATGAACAAGTGTTGCAGTAGTGGTGTGCAGAACAGTATCTCTGAACGCACAACACATTGAACCTTGAAGTGGACAGGCTACTGTATCGGAAGGCCACACTGGGTTCCACTTCTGTACCTAATAAAGAGGCCACTGAGTGTAAATGCAAAGTAACACTGCAGGGCAAGTGGAACTTCTCATCTGTGTTCACCAACATTGACTGAATGATGATTTGTTTCTTTAAAATACATTCTACATATCTTGTGTGAAAATGATTATGGCTTATAGTTAACCAAGTAGGAAAATCTTACTCAAAATGTTTAACCTGGAGTTGGTGATTTACATTACGTCCGTTTCCTGAATCTAGGATCCTCATTCCTCATCTAGCCATATATGTCACATTTCCAGGATGATAGAGCTCGACAGGATGCTTTGCCAATTCATAAGTCATCATAACTTTGTTGTCTTCAGTTATATGCCTCACCAATGTTGATTTCTGAAGATGTATGTGGTATTTTGCCTTTTTTTATCCAAAAAGCATTATTTCACAATGTTTGCTTAAATCCAACAAATGTAGCACCTCTCAAACCCTGAGCAATTACATCAGAGAGTGAAGCACAGATCCTTATTGTGACGTCTGCAGTTCCATAAAATAAACCAGAAATACTTCCTTCAAGTACTACAATTCATTCTGAAGAAAATTTGTTGGTGTCATCAGTCACCTGAAGAAGAAGCCAACAATTTCAGGTATTCAGCAGAAAGCATGATTTATGTTTATCAGATTATTTTCTAGTGAGTGGATCTGATGACATACCATCACACTCCAGCAGACTGACTAGCTTTGAATTTTCGTACATTCAAAGTGTAGGGGCAGAGATCCAACTGAAATGGGCAGGACCTGTGCTGGCTGGCCAACTCATCACACCCAAGAAAGAAAAAGCATAGTTTTAGGAAGCTGCACTCAATTTTTCTATTGGCACCCATGATCTAGTGATTTTTACTTCAGTACAATCTCCATCAGCCTTCTGAGGTGTTCCAGACCAAAACCCAGGCCTGAAAATACACATATATGAACCTCACTCCCATCAATCTCCAACATAGTATTCCCAAATCCTGACAGTGTATGTACTGAGTGTCAATATTTGTTTCAACAAATGATCTAGTGGGTAATAGCTGACAGTTCAGCTGCATTCTATGATATCAGAGTTCAGCCAATATAAAAATGGAAACATCCAACCTTTATCCAGCTGTTCTGTCTAAATTACGTTCCACCAGTTACTATGTTTAAATTTCTATCCCAGGGACGTGACTGAGGATGTGAAGTTAGGGTTTGCTATAACACCATGATTAAGCCAATTGAGTGAGCTACAGTTGTACACTGATCTCAAAATGGCAATCATTGAATGAATCTGTTCAAGGTTTTGCTGTTGTAATATTTGATATAATCAAAATTTGAGCCTAACATTCAGCTTTATGATACTACTTGTGGTACCCATTTTTTGCTTAACTTCCTCTATGGTAGTATACTATATAAAGGAAACATTTGCTAGTAGAAATAGTGTTACACATCAGAAAAGCTGAATCTATTAAATACACAAACATAGATAACCCTTCATTTCTCTCAACTTTGACATCGGGCTGACATTGAACTTGCTCCTCCTTGAATTGTCAAACAAATGTATAAAGTCATTTTTAAAATTAAGTAACCCTGGTTCTCTATCTGGACCAATTAAAATATGATTTACTTCCCATTACTTCCCCAACTAATGATAAATTACTAAGCATGAAATAACAACTTAAAGTACATGATCAAACTTATTAACTAGTGTGTAAAATGTTCAGCAGCAGCAAACATTTCAGATTTCTACAAATTAATGCTAGAGTGAATATACAAAAATATTCAACTTTACCTTCTGAGTCAAGTCCCCAAACCCCTCACCCAGTCTATCTCCTTCCCCGTTATGAAAACATAATTCATTCACGGATTCATATTTTCCTGAAGACTTACTGTCTTAGAGCCTGGTCAATCCAGCAGTAACCAAGGAAGGGTTACATTCCATTTTCTTTCATATTTCTTCATCAATGAAAGCTTATTGAGCCTTTCAGAGCTCTCCAACCAATCTAATTCCCCACTTATTTCCTTGTAACCTATTCTCTGTTACACCTTCCACCTAATTTCCCTATTACCCAACCACGCCAAGAACGGTATACTGTAATCAATACCCAATCAACATGCATGCCTTTGGTATGTGGGATGAAACCAAAGCACCCAGGGAAACCCCATGAGGTCACAAGGTGAGCATGCAAACTCCACGCGGATAGCACCTGGGGTCCCGGAGCTGAAGGTAGCAGCAGTGCTACCCTCTGCATCACTGGGCTGCCCTTAATGGAAGCTAAAAGACATTTTAGATAATAAAGTGAATCAGCACAAAATGTATTTTCTTTCTCTACTTTGTTTAACATACGCTTTCAAGTCAGAGGTGTTAAGGACACAGTATTAATTTCAAGCACTCCCAAATTTCAGCTCATGTATACTTAGAAGTTTAATTTGTTGGATCCAAGCATTCTACTTCATTATATTGCATGAGATCACCTTTGGACTTTTTAAGCATACTGCTTTGCTTCACATATCAGTTTAAATCACTACTATTTTTGAATGCGTTAACCAATGCCAGGTTTGTAAGTGGTACGATGTGGGTTTGCGTTCACCAGTTCAGCCACAACTGGCTGGTTCTGGCACCTCCCAGTAGGAAAGATGTGGACTTGAGGGGGTGCAGAAGAGATTTACCATGTTGATTTCAGGGATGAGGAATTTCAGTTGTGTCGATAAACAGGAAAAGCTGGGGTACTTCTCCTTGGAACAGGGGAGTTTGTATGATAATATGATTGAGAAATTTTACATTGTGAAGTGGATCATTGGAGGAAGGGTTAGGAACAAGGGGTCATAGAATGAATGTGATTGGTTAAGAAACTGAAAGGGTCCTGAAAAAAAAACTTCTATATAGTGAGTGACTAGGGTCTGGAATGTATAAGCAGGAACACATAATGTATTCAATGGTGACATTCAGAAAAGAGCCACATAAATACCTGAAATTTAGAGCTTCGGGGGTCTCAGAGGAGAGAGTGGGGAGGAGAAGAAATTGACTTAGTTGGAATATGCCTATATGGACTCAATGGATTGAATGGTCATCTTCTGTCTCATGGTTCTGTGAGCTGGAATAAAACCACCTAAGCTAAAGTTGCATGGGGCTCCCAAAGCCAGCAGACTAAAGGCACCGAACTTGGTTGAAAATGAAACACCTGTGTCTGTGTCTAACTGTAGCTGTGATCATGTTCTCATCAAGAGAGAGGTGACAATCAAATAGATCTACTATCCGTGCTCAAATATGTTGTAATGTCTTTTGGGGATGGGAATTCACATTTAGATAACAGGTCTAATCAATAATCTTGAAAATGAAACTGAAATTGCAAGAAGAGCAATACTCACAGGTACATCAACGTACTTTGCAGCAGCTTTCACCTTAGGGTAGAAAAGAACAAAAATTGGCCTCCGGCAAAATTTTCATGTGTAGGAGTGAAAAGGTTACAGTTGCTCTGTGAAAATCAGCTGATTTCTTGAACTTGTTTCTACTAAATTGAGCTCCTGTTTGGCAACTACAAGATTACATCTGCTGCAACCTTACAGCTGATCCCAGCAGCTAGACGTTAACTCAACGGTCTTGAAATACTCTTGATTGTTGTTTAAAATTAATCATTCTACAACCAGCCAAGAAATTATTCCATCATAATGTGACAGCTCCTTTAGTATGGGTCTTGTTTGCATTACAAGTCATAGTACATAAACCAATGCAGAACACACACAGCTCCTATCAAAAGGATATATTTAATGTTGTGACCTTCCCTTGTTGGGACGTAATATGACAGTAACGTACAGGAAATGAAATTCAACTTTTTTTTTCTCCTGTTTATAAAATACCTCTAGATTGATTTTCCTATATTACTCCCTTAATCCTCCCCAAACCCCGTTGCAGCTTGCTGGAAAATGGGGTGACTCTAAGTTGGAGTGAGAATCAAATAGCAGAAGTGAATTTCCAAGGCTGGCTCTTGCAAAGGGAACTTCATTAATCACATTTCAGAAATAATGGTCGATTGGATTTCCCCCTGTTGCTTGTAGGTGCAGAACAAGGGATGACTGATAATTTGATGGAAAAAAAGCAGGTATGATCTGAAAATTGGACTGTCAGAAGAAATGCCTGTTAATCACTTCACGGGAGACGTGCAACCAGGCACTGCAAGTGCTAAATCCTTTCAAATAAAAGGCAATATCTAATATGGAAATTATGGCAAATGCAATAGAGCTACTGAGTCATGGAAACAGGCCCTTTGGTCCTCTGAGTGTATGCTAACCATCAATTAATCACTAATGCCATTTTATCTTCGACACATTCCTATCGACTTTCTACAATTTCAGCCCCACGTTCCTTATATGCGGGCAAGATGGAAGGGGTGGGTCGTGAAGAGGATCTACTGGTTGGCTTGCTCCTAGGCCTGGCCAAGATGGCCATTCTTGGGTCTAGGCGGCAGAAAGTCGGGGGCTCTGCCAGGGCCTCTCTTCCGAGGATACGTTTGTGTGCGGTTGTCCTTAGAGAGGGAGCGTGCGGTCACAATGAGTACAGTGAGGGGATTTCCGGGAGCGGAGTGCACCCCCTCCCTGGGGGATTGACTGTCTTATAGACTGCAATGATCATATTTTAATTTGAATTTATTTGATATCTTGTAAATACTGCATGTTTGTACTTTGTGTATTTGTTGTGTAAAATAAACTTTTCTAGTTTTGTAAAAAAACATGCAGTTGTGAACTCTACATGCACCCAAGATCAGGACTGAACTCAGGTCCCTGTGCTGTGAGGCAGTAACTCAGCAAGCTGTGCCACTGTGCCACGTGAAGTCATTGACCACATGGATTCATGAATCTGTGTGAAGAAATTAAACAAGTATTTTCCTTCAGGCCTGCATTCAGTTAGTTCAATTATTTACAGTGAACACACATGACTTAATCAGATTACTTACAGTGAATGACAGTATCGAAGAGAAGAAGGTTCCTTCATCATATCTCGACAACTTGGATAATACACCTTCCAGTACAAACACAAACTTGGGTGGGGGTGCAGAGGGGAGAGAAGGAAAAGTAGTTCAATGCCGGATTCTTCCAACACAAAAAATACACATAACATGCATGTATGTGCCAGCAACATTGCTGGAAATGAACCATGCAGCCAAAAGTTTATCTTTTCAGCAAATTGTAAAACATTACAATTTACATTACAAACAGAATAGGCAGTGGCATATCATCCTGCACTTTAAAACAACGTTATGTTACTCCACTGAGTAGATTTTAATGCCCCACACTGTTGTGCACTGAATTCAGCAGCTATTAGTGCTGTTTGCCATAGGCTCCACTGGCCAAGGTTCTGTCGACTCTAGATGTTGCATGTGTGAAGTTTGCACCTTCTCCCTACAACTGTCTCCGTAGCTGCTGCACTTTTCTCTCACATTCCAAGGATGCAAGATTGTTAATTTCTTTTGTGTCAGTAGTGGAGAATGAGGGGGCTGACAGGAGAGCTAGAAGAGAAATGATGGGAATGTGAAAGAGCATTGGAAATAAGTGATGGACTACTTCCAGAACAGGCAGAGACACAATGAGTCAAAGTTTCCTTCTTTCTTGGGGAAGATACATGAAAAATAGACATAGCATTGGAGTCAGGGTAATGGAGGAGAAGACGCACTATTCGTTGGCTCACTGCACTCAAGCCTCTTGCTAAATTTTCTTCTCTTCAGTTATATTGGGTTAGTACGTTGTCCTGAATTTTTTCAGCCATAATGCTTTCTGCAGGTGTCCTGCCTTGGACCGAGTGGTTGGTGACTCAACACAGTCAAAGTGATATTAACCAGAAACAAACTCCCATTGCTTGAGAATCAAACTAAAGAAACAGGAAGTGAAGGTAGATAACAGACATGTTTTTGCTGACAATTGCTTCCTCTTTTGCACTCCTGATCCTTACCTCTCAGTGTGCAAAACTGTTTCTTCAGTATCCAGTCCTGGAGGAAGTCGAGTGTCCTTCAGTCAGGTGTTGTCAAGGTATCACCTTTGGCCCCCAACCTAAAATTCTCCATATAAGCATGCAGTCTGTCTCTGTCTACATCTCTGTCTCGCTCGTCAATATTTTATGTAGATTCAGTACCGAACCGATTCAATACAAACTGTCTTTGTGACTGCCTATTACTAAACCTCTCCACTCCTATCTTTATTGCACCATTTGCCTCCTCCTTACTCCATTTGCCACTCCAATCCTTATTTGTTGTTTCCAGGCGGGATGCTACCCTCTCATCTTTTACCCTCTACAACTTCCAAGTCTTCTAAATCTCTACCTTTCATTCACCAAATCCTGCTTTTCCTTTCCTGCTTTCTGCCCTATGAACTCCAAATATTACATTTTACCCTGCATTTGGCTGACTTCCTGGTTGATGTGTGATCCATTCTCTTGGATTCTCTTCCACAATGAGCTCCTCTCTCCCCATCTTTCATATATATTTTTTAAGGTCCTCCTTAAAACTCACTACTCTGCCAGAGTTACTAACCATGATTTGGCATTCATCTTATCAGTGCTTCATTTTAGGACAGACCTCCAATTTAAGGACCCAATATAAATAGAACTTTCATGATGACTTTTGTTTTAGTGTGGTGTGGTGGAATATGAATGTGTGAATGGGAGGTGGTGTAATGTCGATTGTGGTGAGGAGGAATGGTTCTGTTTGTACAAGTACTGCTTTATTTACACATTTAAATGTCCTTTTCTTCTTGTGTCAGTCTAGGCAGGGACCAATAATAAATTACATTTTTAAAGTTAACATAATGTTGATGAAAGGTTGCACCCTCCCTGGTGCAAGGGTCAAGGATGTCTCTGAGCGGCTGCAGGACATTCTGGAATGGGAGGGTGAACAACCAGTGGTCGTGGTGCACATACGTACCAACAATATAGGTAAAAAAACGGGATGAGGTCCTACAAGGTGAATTTAGGGAGTTAGGAGATAAACTAAAAAGTGGGACCACAAAGGTAATAATCTCTGGATTACTACCAGTGCCACGTGCTAGTCAGAGTAGAAATAGGAGGATATTTCAGATGAATACGTGGCTTGAAAAATGGTGCAAGGGGGAGGGATTCAAATTTCTGGGGCATTGGAACCAGTTCTGGGGGAGGTGGGACCGGTATAAACAGGATGGTCTGCACCTGGGCTGGACTGGAACCAATGTCCTAGGGGGAGCGTTTGCTACTGCTGTTCAGGAGGCTTTAAACTAATGTGGCAGGGGGATGGGAACAAGTGCAGAGAGACAGAGGGGTGTAAAATGAAGGTAGAAGCAAAAAGTAGTAAGGTGGAAAGTAAAAGTGGCAGGCAGGCAAATCCAGGGCAAAAAGCAAAAAGGGCCACTTTTCAACATAATTGTATAAGGGCTAAGAGTATTGTAAAAACAAGCCTGAAGGCTTTGTGTGTCAATGCGAGGAGCATTCGTAACAAGGTGGATGAATTGAATGTGCAGATAGTTATTAATGAATATGATATAGTTGGGATCACAGAGACATGGCTCCAGGGTGACCAAGGACGGGAGCTCAACATCCAGGGATATTCAATATTCAGGAGGGATAGACAGGAAAGAAAAGGAGGTGGGGTAGCATTGCTGGTTAGAGAGGAGATTAACGCAATAGAAAGGAAGGACATTAGCCTGGAGGATGTGGAATCGATATGGGTAGAACTGCATAACACTAAGGGGCAGAAAACACTGGTGGGAGTTGTGTACAGGCCACCTAACAGTAGTAGTGAGGTTGGGGATAGCATTAAACAGGAAATTAGAAATGCATGCAAAAAAGGAACAGTGGTTATAATGGGTGACTTCAATCTACATATAGATTGGGTGAACCAAATTGGTAAGGGTGCTGAGGAAGAGGATTTCTTGGAATGTATGCGGGATGGTTTTCTGAACCAACATGTCGAGGAACCAACTAGAGAGCAGGCCATTCTAGATTGGGTACTGAGCAATGAGGAAGGGTTAGTTAGCAATCTTGTCGTGCGAGGCCCCTTGGGTAAGAGTGACCATAATATGGTGGAATTCTTCATTAAGATGGAGAGTGACATAGTTAATTCAGAAACAAAGGTTCTGAACTTAAAGAAAGGTAACTTTGAAGATATGAGACATGAATTAGCTAAGATAGACTGGCAAATGATATTTAAAGGGTTGACGGTGGATATGCAATGGCAAGTATTTAAAGATCGCATGGATGAACTACAACAATTGTTCATCCCAGTTTGGCAAAAGAATAAACCAGGGAAGGTAGTGCACCTGTGGCTGACAAGGGAAATTAGGGATAGTATCAAGTCCAAAGAAGAAACATATAAATTAGCAAAAACAAGTGGCACACCTGAGGACTGGGAGAAATTTAGAGACCAGCAGAGGAGGACAAAGGGCTTAATTAGGAAAAGGAAAAAAGATTATGAGAGAAAGCTGGCAGGGAACATAAAAACTGACTGTAAAAGCTTTTATAGATACGTGAAAAGAAAAAGATTGGTCAAGACAAATGTAGGTCCTTTACAGTCAGAAACAGGTGAATTGATCATAGGGAACAAAGACATGGCAGACCAATTGAATATCTACTTTGGTTCTGTCTTCACTAAGGAGGACATAAATAATCTTCCGGAAATAGTAAGGGACTGAGGGTCTAGTGAGATGGAGGAACTGAGGGAAATACATGTTAGTAGGGAAGTGGTGTTAGGTAAATTGAAGGGATTAAAGGCAGATAAATCCCCAGGACCAGATGGTCTGCATCCTAGAGTGCTTAAGGAAGTAGCCCAAGAAATAGTGGATGCATTAGTGATAATTTTTCAAAACTCCTTAGATTCTGGATTAGTTCCTGAGGATTGGAGGGTGGCTAATGTAACCCCACTTTTTAAAAAAGGAGGGAGAGAGAAACCGGGGAATTATAGACCGGTTAGTCTGACATGGGTGGTGGGGAAAATGCTAGAGTCGGTTATCAAAGATGTGATAACAGCACATTTGGAAAGAGGTGAAATCATCGGACAAAGTCAGCATGGATTTGTGAAAGGAAAATCATGTCTGACAAATCTGATAGAATTTTTTGAAGATGTAACTAGTAGAGTGGATAGGGGAGAGCCAGTGGATGTGGTATATTTAGATTTTCAAAAGGCTTTTGACAAGGTCCCACACAGGAGATTAGTGTGCAAACTTAAAGCACACGGTATTGAGGGTATGGTATTGATGTGGATAGAGAATTGGTTGGCAGACAGGAAGCAAAGAGTGGGAATAAACGGGACCTTTTCAGAATGGCAGGCAGTGACTAGTGGGGTACCGCAAGGCTCAGTGCTGGGATCCCAGTTGTTTACAATATATATTAATGATTTAGACAAGGGAATTAAATGCAGCATCTCCAAGTTTGCAGATGACACGAAGCTGGGCGGCGGTGTTAGCTATGAGGAGGATGCTAAGAGGATGCAGGGTGACTTGGATAGGTTAGGTGAGTGGGCAAATTCATGGCAGATGCAATTTAATGTGGATAAATGTGAGGTTATCCACGTTGGTTGCAAGAACAGGAAAACAGATTATTATCTGAATGGTGGCCGATTAGGAAAAGGGGAGGTGCAATGACACTTGGGTGTCATTGTACACCAGTTATTGAAGGTGGGCATGCAAGTACAGCAGGCGGTGAAAAAGGCAAATGGTTTGTTGGCATTCATAGCAAAAGGATTTGAGTACAGGAGCAGGGAGGTTCTACTGCAGTTGTACAAGGCCTTGGTGAGACCGCACCTAGAGTATTGTGTGCAGTTTTGGTCCCCTAATCTGAGGAAAGACATTCTTGCCATAGAGGGAGTACAAAGGAGGTTCACCAGATTGATTCCTGGGATGGCAGGACTTTCATATGAAGAAAGACTGGATCGACTAGGCTTATACTCACTGGAATTTAGAAGACTGAGGGGGGATCTTATTGAAATGTATAAAATTCTAAATGGATTGGACAGGCTAGATGCAGGAAGATTGTTTCCAATGTTGGGGAAGTCCAGAATGAGGGGTCACAGTTTAAGGATAAAGGGGAAGCCTTTTAGGACCGAGATGAGGAAAAACTTCTTCACACAGAGAGTGGTGAATCTGTGGAATTCTCTGCCACAGGAAACAGTTGAGGCCGGTTCATTGGCTATATTTAAGAGGAAGTTAGATATGGCCCTTGTGGCTAAAGGAATCAGGGGGTATGGAGAGAAAGCAGGTACAGGGTTTTGAGTTGGATGATCAGCCATGAACATACTGAATGGTGGTGCAGGCTCAAAGGGCCGAATGGCTTACTCCTGCACCTATTTTCTATGCTTGTATGTTTCTATGAAAGTTTTGGTCCTCTAACAATGCAAACACTAAAATGTTCATGGAAAAAGTTTGCCCAATTTATCTTCTATGAAATACAAGCACTGTGAGATAGATGGAGTAGGGATGTAGTCTTTCTGTTTCTTACTGATGTTGGTCTATATTAGAATGATCAAACTCATTCCAGGTACAAAATTCACTTGGCACCAATTTGTAATGAAACTTCTTTAAACTGAAGGGGAAACAGTAGCATAACTGTTTCATAATGTCGTTCCCACTCACAGGGCATGACACCAGCATTCTAGAGAAGGACAGCACTTGTACAATTCTGATCAACTTTGTAACAATTAAAGGGACATGATGCTGCCCACAAAATGAGAGGAGATGCTGTCATTTATTTCTTTAATTGAGCTGGAAAATTTAAATCTCAATTAGCCCTTCAGATACTAAGAAAAATATTTTTGTATTACTGTTGGCCGCCTTGAGCTCTGACTGCATTGAGAATCAGCTCTGTCTGATTAATGACAAGTAAATGATCAAAAGCAGCCTCAATTGATTGCCATTTCTGCAGTTGTTGAAAAAAAGCAGCAAATGACATTATTCTTAGAATTTCCAGTTAGCCATCCCGGGATTTTTATATTATTGGGTTCTAAATGAATTAGAAAGAAAGAAAATTTTAGTTCATTGCACAAAGGGTTAGAGGTAAAAATGTGGATACTTTAGAGGCTACAAAATTCCCCAGTGAACCACAACATGGTCACATTTTAACCCAATGCCTTGCAAATAGAGACTCTCAGCACCTTCGTCCTTTTCGGGTGGTATAGAGTGAAGAAACATTTTCTAATGCTCGAGGGGATATCGGCAAATTCCTCAATTAATCTCTTACCTTTGAAACCAGAAGTGAAATCATTTCTTTGAAGGTTTCTTCAATCAAATCATCAATCTTTGAGTGATACTGCTGCTGAAATTTGAAAAAGAGAATAATTTCGTGTAACTTGACAGAGGAAAAAGGGAACGACTGTGAAAACAATGTCTTGTAACACATCAAACACAATTAAAAACTATAATTGGGGGACTTCAAATAGAAAACCTTGAACACAATCTCCACACCCAAAGCTGATTTACATTCAGTACTAAAAAGCTTCCCATGTACACTGTCGAGTTAAGCGGCTAATAGGTCTATTATTTGAATGAATTGAGTTGTAGACCTCATTCAGGCAGAGGAATGTGAAGGATACTTTTTTGTTGGCTTCATTGCAATTAGGACAACCATGTGCATTTTCTAAAGACCCATCTAGTTGGATGAGTGAAAGGCTAGAAGAAGATTCAATTAATGCAACATTTTATGTCTGACAACTCTCATTCATAAGTCATTTAAGCTGTTCTGTGAAAAAAAAGAGACCCTGATTGTTCGCTGCAAAAGGAACCATGCATTCAGATAGCAAACAGCAGTTCACTTGCGTTCACAGAATTCTTGCTGACAATAAATTTAGCTTAAGATGAAATTTTTTTTCTCTCTGACAATAAAACAGAAACAAATTAACAGGTGATAGGCAGTCAAATAAAGCATCCCCCAACAACTATAATCTTCTTCTTTGTGAACTGTTTGGCTTCTTATTGTTATATTTAATAAATAATCTAAAAAGCCTTCATTTTTTTAAATTACTGGCAGCAACGTCATTGTCTTTGTGGCCCACAGTATATTTGTGGGCAATTTTGCTTCTAAGGGCTGACCCGTCGAAACTGAGGAACATCAGAGTATCAGCCTGTAGATGGTCTTCAGGAGAGCATATTGAAAAACTTAATCTGCCATTTTAAGTACAGAAACCCAAAACATTTAAGAGTTAACATTTAACATCAGGTCCCTTTCTACAACTTGGTCTCCTGCTCAGCAGATCTCTCTGCTTAACTGTGCATTTTCTTGTCTGTCTAATCAGAGTTTGACCATTCAAATGGTATGACTCTGTCCTCTGTAATTTTCTTCCAAAACCAGTTTGCTTTCTACCCCCCCCCCCCCCCCCGCCATTCTGCACACCCTTTTCCCCCTGGCTTCAAAAGCCTCCTGAAAACCTTTCATTTACTTTGTGCCTTTGATTTCTCCCTTGCTAATTCCTCCTTTTCAGGCTCCTGTGTCCACTTTTCTGCCTTATTGGGCACTCAGAGATATTTCTTTTACACTTGGAATATAATACAAATGCATGTTGTTGCCTTTAAATTCCAACAGCACAGACCTGTGCCCGGTGTTTTAAGCACATGTTACTATGTTATGGCCACATTTCGACTGAAACATAGCCAGTTTTCCTTTCTATAAAAGGGGCTCCCTGTTCCTCCTTCTTCCTGAAGAACATTCAAGCAATGAAAATATAGTCCTGGACCATTTCTTTTGAAGCTAACTGCAGAGAGCTCAGGATCACAAGTAAATCTTTAATTTCGGACTGGTTTCAAAATAGTGTGAAATTCTGTTTATAGGATTTTTGTAAGCAGACAAGACTTTCATCAGCATAAATTGTCTCCAAAAGCAATTTTTGTTTGGGTATTACTTCATCTGTCTATGTCTATACCTATCTGCAGTACCCCTGACATTTGCTGATTTGCTGACCAACGGGATTCAGGGATAAAATTGCTGAGAATGGCACTCTTGATACATGCACCAGCTGGTATGGTATTATAGATGGCACAGAGGTGCAGCTGGTGTAGCTGCTGCCTCACATCTCCAGGGGACTTAGCTCAACCCCTACCTTCAGTTCTGATGAAGTGGAGTTTGCACTCTCTTTCTTGTGTGCACGGGGATTCCTTTGGGTGTCCAGGTTTTCTCTCACATCCCAAAGATGTGCAGGTTGGTGGGTTAATTGACCAGTTAAATTGCTTGTTGTGCATGGGTTAGTGGTAGATTCCTGAAGAAGTTAATAGGAATGTAGGTTACAGGGTAAAATACTGAGGAATTGGACTACTCTATGAGCTGGCATAGGTCTGATGGATTGAAATGGCCATCTTCTTTGTCCTGAAGAAAGAGGGGAAAAAATGCACAGGCCAGAAAGTCTTGCCTGATAAAACTTCAGAGTGAAAGTAAGGGCATTATGATATACCTCAACTGTCATGAAAAAAGGAGTGGGAAATCAGTGCCCCAAGTACCGAACCGTACTGGAAACAAATATACATGGACACTTAATTGTAATACTTAATGCTTCAAACTTGCACCGTAATCCAAACTAATGGTTCCCTGGACCAATACATTCACATTTGCATGCAAATATGTAATGGACGACACTTAATTTCCCATTAGTCCAGATCCCAGAATCAAATGTTAACCTTTACTTTCAACAGCTTTTGACCGCAGTTAACTCAGCAAGGACAAAGCAGGAATCAACAGGTGCAGAACATGAGGGAAACACTGGGAACTTCATGGTCCTTCCCTGAGTGCAGCACATACCTCTTCTTTGTGGTGGCGTGTTGGGGAGGAAGCATTAAGAAGAAGGACGCCTCACGTCTTAATAAGCTGATAAGGAAGGCGGGCTCTGTCGTGGGCAAAGTACTGGAGAGTTTAACATCGGTAGCTGAGCGAAGGGCGCTGAGTAGGCTACGGTCAATTATGGAAAACCCTGAACATCCTCTACATAGCACCATCCAGAGACAGAGAAGCAGTTTCAGCGACAGGTTACTGTCGATGCAATGCTCCTCAGACAGGATGAAGAGGTCAATACTCCCCAATGCCATTAGGCTTTACAATTCAACTGCCAGGACCTAAGAACTTTTTTTTTTTTTTAAAGCTATTATTAATGCTTTTTGAGTTAGTGATTTAGATGCATATCATATTATTACTGAGTTAAGTATTGTATGTAATGAGTTTTTGCTACAACAAGTGTATGGGACATTGGAAAAAATGTTGAATTTCCCCATGGGGATGAATAAAGTATCTATCTATCTATCTATCTACCACAAGAATTAATACCTCTTCCCTTGTTTGTTGTAAGGTTCCCAAATGATCCAGGAAAGTGATGAGAATTTAGAAAAACTCTCAACAGTCCTCAGAGATGTAATACCAACATTGACAATATTCATGTAGGTACAGCATTGGAACATGTTGAAATAAAACTAAGATATAGTACTAAATTTTATTATAGGAAGCTTCAATTTCTACTTCATGTGATACAACTGGCTGACCCCCGATGTTGGTTGAGAAAGGAATTGATCATTAGTATTTTAACAGTGTGGGCTCTGAAACATCTGAAGTCAAAATGTAACCACACTTGCTAAACTATTTTAAAATAACATATAGTTTTAAGTTCGACCATGCCAAGTTCATTAAAACAACTA
Organism: Hemitrygon akajei; assembly: GCF_048418815.1. Classification (NCBI taxonomy): domain Eukaryota; kingdom Metazoa; phylum Chordata; class Chondrichthyes; order Myliobatiformes; family Dasyatidae; genus Hemitrygon; species Hemitrygon akajei. The sequence goes on along the minus strand of NC_133133.1, from coordinate 140,508,634 downwards.
TCAGAGCCAAAGGCTCAATATTCACTATGAGACCTAAAACATTTTGTAGAAAGAGTAAGGAACAGGTTAGAGCAGAATGTGAACTACTGCACAACACAGATAGACATGTTATTGTGTGTGAGGTGCAAAAATGCAACAACAATAGCTATTTTCAGAATAAGCTGCATAAAGGAAGTAATTCTTTTGTGTCATGAAATATGATAATAAAGTCTAGTTGTACAATGTTGAATTTATCTTATTACTGTCTTACAAGCTGTACATAATTGTGCACAGTTTTAATTGATTACAGAATGACAGAAACCATTGTCAAACAAAAATGAGTTCCTGGGTTTGAGCACTGGCAAAGACTTGTTATTTAGGTTTTTGTGGAAGTCAGTTTTCATGAACTATCTTGATGTGAGTCATTTCCAAACTATCTCATCAGAAAAACAAACATTTGCCTTGGCCTTTCAAAACTGGAGTTCCCACCCTTGTTTAGAGTTAACACCCAACACCTGTAATTTTTAAGGAGGAAATTTACCTAGAAAATGTCATAGAAAATGAATTATAAAAGTTGACACTTACCCATTGCTTACTACACTGGAACTGGAGATGAGAAACATAAATGAAGAAAACAAGCCAGAACACGGAGAAAATAAAAAGGACAATGGTGAAAATCAAAATAAAATTCAAGTTAAACTGTAAATCAGGTGGACACATCTTGAATTAAAATACACTATGCTTAAATGATGAACTTAAGATCGCAGAAAATGAGAACGATTTAAGAAACACATTCAGGCCCACAAAATGGGGATGTGACAAAAACCAATTATGTTTCACCTTTTGTGATGTGGAAGCAAACAATTGCTTCATTTCTCCCCAACCATGATGAAGTCCCACTCCACCAGGTTCAGGAACAAAGTTCAAAGTAGATTTATTGTTAAAGTACATACAGTATATGTTACCATATACTACCTTGAGATTTGCATTCCTGCAGGTACTTACAAGGAAAAAAGAAATACAATGGGATTTACAAAAAGCTATACTTAAACAAACAAAGACTGACAAACGAACAAAGTGCAAAAGAAGACAAACTGAGCAAATAATAATTAATACTGAGAATATAAGTTGTAAAGAGTCCTGAAGGTGAGTCTTAGGTCATTGAATCAGTTCAGAGTAGTGGTGACAGGTGAAAAGTTTAAGGGGAACTTGAGGGGAAACTTCTTCACTTAGAGGGTCACAAATGTAGAGAATGAGCTGCCAGCACAAGTGGAGCATGCGAGTTTGATTTCAACATTTAAGAGAAATTTGTATAAATACATGGATGGTGGGAGTTTGGAGGGCTATGGTTCCGACGCAGTAGGCAGTTTGAATGGTTCAGCATGGACTAGATGGGCTGAAGGGCCTGTTTCTGCATTGTACTTCTCTACGACTCTAACTCAGCAGGTCACAGCATGTCAGTAGGTAGAGAACAAGAATTAACAATTAATGTGAAGGACCCTGCAACGGATTGTTTCTCGTCCCACAGATCCAGCCCAAGCCACTCAGAAGTTTCTGCATTTTTTGCTTTTATTTTAATTTTCCAGCATCTGCTGTTCTTATTGGTTTTTAGTTATTGAGAAAATACACCTGCATATATGATATTTGGCAATGGAAAAATATTCTAAGCTGTTATGTTGAGATCATACTTGGCATATTTATTTACAGACGGAGGTGGAAATGAACCCCATCACTGGCACTCTAATAGCGTTATGCTAACCGCTACAATACCATGCCACCATTAATTGGAATTTTTTGAAGAAATGCAGTACTGTGCAAAAGTCTTAAGCACATATACATAGGCAAGATTCCTAAGACTTTTGCACAGTACAGTAGTAAATTTATTGTATTGCACTGTACTGCTGTCACAAAAAAAAACAGGATTTCATAACATATGTGAGTGATGATAAACCTGATTCTGATATGGGTCTCTATTGTGGACTGAGAGTGGAAGGAAGCAGGGAGAGGGGAATCATGGTTGGGAACAGGGGAAGGGAGTGGGAAGCTTCAGAGAGACATTCTGTAATGATCAATAAACCAATTGTTTGAAATCAACTAATCTTGTCTGGTGTATCAGAGCTGGGTGTTTCTCCACTCACATCAGCCCCCCACCCCGAACTCCTGGCACCCTTTCTCTCCCACCTGTCCCACACTCCACCCTGCCATTCCCAACATCCTTTGCTGCTGCCAGATTTACAAACTCACTCTCCACTCCATGTTGATAAATACAGTACTGTGCAGTCCATATACAGGAACCAGTGGATGCATTACATTTAGGTTTCCAGAAGATACTTGGTAACCTGCTACATCAGTGATTATTATGGAAAAGAAAAGCCCCTGTTGTGGGATGTGACATATTGGTGTGGGGAGAAGATTGGTTGGTTAACAGAGAGTAGGTATTAATAGGTTTCTTCCTGATTGCAAAACGTAATCAGTACAGGTCGATATTGGTGTCTTGACTTTTTACAATTTATATAAAAGACCTGAAGTAAAGGTCCCTAAATCTGCTGATGACAAGCATGAAACCAGGAGATCAAGTTGTAGAGAGAATATCAAGAGACAAAAGGGATATATAGGAGAATTAAATGAGTGGACAGTAGACAATGAGCACAATGTGCCAAAATGTGAAATTGTATGCTTTGGCAGAAAAAGAAAAAAAGAGATACCTAAAAGATGAGAAAATGCAGACATCTGTAATGTAGAGGGGTTCTATTACAAAATACTACTACGCATGTGTAGAAAAAATCAGAAAAGTATCAGAATAAGGTTCAATATCACCTGCATATGTCGTTAAATATGTTAACTTTATGGTAGCAGTACAATGCAATACATAATAGAGAAAAAACTGTGAATTACAGAAAGCACATAAATGTATTAAATTGTTGTACTAAATAAGTGGAGCAAAAATAGAACTAACAAAGTAGTGAGGTAGTGTACGTGAGCTCAATGTCCATTTAGAAATTAGACAGTAGAGAGGAAGAAGCTGTTGCTGAATCGCTGAGTGTGTGCCTTCAGGTTTCTATACCTCCTTCCTGATGGTAACCGTGAGAAGAGGGCATGTTCTGGGTTAATGACTGATGCCGCTTTTTTGAGGCATCGCTCCTTGAAGATGTCCTGGATACTATGGAGGCTAGTGCTCATGATGGAGCTGAATAATTTTACAGCTTTCTGCAGCTTACTCCGACCCTGTGCAGTAGCCCTCCCACCATACCAGATGGTGATGCAGCCAGTTAGAATGCTCTGCACGATACATCTGTAGAAGTTTGTTAACAGAACTTAATTGTTTATTGTGAAGGAAACAGATGACAAAAGTGAGGAGATTCTGATTCAGTTACACTGTGCACACTATTGGACTCATTTAGGAATGAGTTCAGATAAAATTTCCTGGACTAAGACCTGGAATGTGCATGCCATCTTAAGTGGAAAGGTTAAACAATTTGAACTTGTTTCTAGTCACTTTCAGAAGGCTGAAAGGTGACAACCAAAAGCTGTAAGATCTTCGGAGGTCTTTATAGGATAAATGTGGAGATATTGTTTCTTCTTCTGGGAGATTCTAGAACTAGAGGTTACTGTTGAAATAAAGGATGTGTCATTTAATCTGACGTAATTGTTTTTTTCTCTCTCTCTGGGAGAGTTGTGGGTCTTTGGAATTTCCTTCTGCAAAAGGTGGAAACAGAGTACGGCAGAGGTAGCTGAATGTTGGAAGATGATCGGGGTAGGGGAGATTGTGGAGTTGAAGTTACATTCACATCAGCTATGATCTTATTGAGAGGAGGAGTAGACAAGAAGGGCCGATTACCCAAGATGTAATTGAAATTGTTTTAAGATCATAAAATTTGTGTAACATTTGTTGAATTAAGTTCCAGTGGCAACAGACATTTGGAAAAAACTCAATGCAAACAGAGTGAAAATCATAAGTTATAACTGAGGTGGCAATGAAAATGGAAGACCTACCTCTTGTGCTCCTTCCAAAATGCAGAGTTTTGTTGATTGTTTCTTTGCATCCACAAGCACATTGAACATTGTACAGACAGGAGAAGGAACACGCAGATCTGTTGACTTGTTCAGTTTTTGTAACTTGACTTCAAATGCGATCCTTGTTCTGTTTAATGTAAAGAAAGAGCTGTTATTCAGAGTGAACAAATATTCGAAACTTAAATGACCTAGATGAAGGGATAGAAGGTATGTTTGTTAAATCTGCTGATGCTAATGATAAATTTGCTTGTGACTCCTTTTGTCTTAGTTTGGAATTAGTCGTGCCAAGGCCACAGATAATCAAGGAGCAGTGAATGGTGGAAGTAATAGATCAACCAATAAGAAATATACACTAAGTCCAATGTGGAATGAAGGAATACCATCACAATCGCTTCCATTCGACCAGCTCAGCCTCTTTTCATACAGTTGTGTAAACATTAGGGGCCACGTATCAATTCCATCCCACTGCCTGTCTAGCAAGCTTCTGCGTCTTTCACAAGTAAGACCAGGAATTGAGCTTTGCTGATGCTCGGAAGAAGTGAGCACAGGAAGAATGATTTTTCAGCTACTGTCTAAAATATTCCTCAAGCAAGTAGTGTCTACAAAAGCACAATGAGTAAAGGAATAAAATTTTTAGCTCAGATTTAAGATAGAAAATCACCCAAAACCTACTAACCCCTGCTTGCTTTCAGTGTGCTCTGATGTCTATTGTGTTGTGGTCTGGTGTGAATTTAGTTGCAGTGTGGTCTGCATTGTAGAGTGGCATGTGTTGCTTTATAGTGTGAGATGTTTTGTTACAGTGCACCGTGTTCTGCTGTATTGTGGCATGTGTAACAACACCATTGCATCTTATGCATGCATTATAGCTTGACATACATTGTGGCAACGTGCACATTCAGTTATTCAGTTGTGATACGGCATGCGTTCCCTTATGATGTGCCAAGTAGCATGGTCTTGTGTGTTTAGTGTCATGGTGCATATTTTGACAATGATATGTATTGTGTAATGTCATGGTTTGCCCTTTGCTGGTGTGGTTTGCTTGGTGGTGTCATGTGAATGGTGTTGTGGCATGGATAGTGCAAGTGTTGCTTTATAATGTTGTGTTGTGGTCTGAAATGTACATGTAGCAGTATTGTGTGTTGTATTATAGTGCAGCAGGTACCGTGGCACCAATTACAGCATTATGTGTTGAGGCATGGTCTGTTAGGGTACGAAGCGGCTAGTGTTGGGGTTTGGTACGCAGATATTGCAATGTGCTGTTTGTTGTGGCATTGTGGTGAAGAACGTGTTGTAATGTTATGACACTGTATGTGCTGTTGAGTGCTGGGTGCTATTGCAGGGTATGTGACGAGCATATGTATGTGTACTTCGCTTTATGAAAGTACTAATAAAAAGATACAAAAGGTTTGACATTTAGACCTGAAGTTTTTGTTGGGATTTTCCTTTCAGAGACAAAGATCCAATACAAGTTCAAGTTCACATTTATTGTTATCTGACTGTATAGATAACATACATACACACACAACCAAATAAAACAGTGTTCCTCCCGACCAGTACACCCACAAAACATAAATCACACTCAGCACATAAAACATGAATACATTAATAAAGCATAATTCAAAATGCATGTAGTAATAGCACAGGTAAACAGTAAATAGTACATTAAACATATTTCTGTCCTAATGATGAGAGCTCGGTGATGGCAAGTTATTCATTAGTTTCAGAGGCTGAGGGAAGAAGCTGTTACTCAGTCTGGCTGCCCTAGTCCTGATGCTTGTATACCTCTTTTCTGACGGTAGTGGGTCAAAGAAATTATGGAATGGGTGGTAGGGATCCTCAATAATGTTTTGGACCCTTCATCTAAAATGTTGCCTGTAAATGGCAGCTCATTTGGGCCCTTCATCTACAACGCTGCCAATAAATGTCAAAAGTAGTGGGGAGGGAGGCCCCAAAGATCCTCTTGCCAGTTCTTACTGTCCTCTGAAGGGTCTTGCATTCCGAAACCACAGCTTCTATACCACACAATGATGCAGACAGACAGGACACGCTCGATGGCGCTGTTAGAATGAGGGTGAGGAGCACTGCATGCCTCAATCTCCTCAGAAGTGTAGACATTGCTGTACCTTCTTGACTACCAAGGAGGTGTTGTGGATCCAGGTGAGATCACTCGTTATGTGCAGAGCAAGAAACTTTGTGCTATTCACCCTTCCGACAGCAGAGTTATTGATGAGCAACAGAGAGTAGACAACCTGTGCATTCCTGAAGTCCTCAACCACCTCTTCTGTCTTGTCCACACTGACACACAGGTTGTTATTCCCACACTATCTGACAAGCCTCTCTACCTCCTCTCTGTATGCCAACTCATCATTCCTGATTGAAAAGAACAGAACCTTGGCCTCTGTACCTCCCTCTGAAATTGGATCCTCGACTCCCTAATTGTAAGACCACAGTCTGTGCGGATTGGTGATGAGATATTCTCCTCGCTGATGATCAACACTGGTGCACCTCAGGTGTGTGTGCTTAGCCCACTGCTCTACTCTCTCTATACCAATGACTGTGTGGCTAGGCATAGCTCAAATACCGTCTATAAATTTGCTGATGATATAACCATTGTTGGTAGAATCTCAGATGGAGATGAGAGGGCATACGGGAGTGAGATATACCAACTATTGGAATGGTGTCGCAGCAACAACCTGGCACTCAACATCAGTAAGATGAAAGAGCTGATTGTGGATTTCAGGAAGGGTAAGATGAAGGAATACATACCAATCCTCATAGAGGGATCAGAAGAGGAGAGAGTGAGCAGTTTCAAGTTCCTGGGTGTCAAGATCTCTGAGGATTTAACCTGGTCCCAACATACTGATGTAGTCATAAAGAAGGCAAGACAGCAGCTATACTTTTTTAGGAGTTTGAAGCGATTTGGCATGTCAACAAATACACTCAAAAGCTTCTATAGTTGTACCGTGGAGAGCATTCTGACAGGCTGCATCACTATCTGGTATGGGGAGGCTACTGCACAGGACGGAAAGAAGCTGCAGGAAGTTGTAAATCTCATCGGCTCCATCTTGGGCACTAGCCTACAAAGTACCCAGGACATCTTTGTGTCTCAGAAAGGCAGCGTCCATTATTAAAGACCTCCAGCACCCAGGGCATGCCCTTTTCTCACTGTTACCATCAGGCAGGAGGTACAGAAGCCTGAAAGTACACACTCATCGATTCAGGAACAGCTTCTCCTCATCTGCCACCCCATCCCTAAATGGACATTGAACCCTTGGACATTACCTCACTTCTTTAATATATATTATTTTTGTTTTTTGCACGAGTTTTAATCTATTCAATATACATATACTGTAATTGATTTATTTATTTATGATTATTAGTTTTTTTTCTTCTATATTATAAATTGCATTGAACTGCTGCTGCTAAGTTAACAAATTTCACGACACATGCCAGTGATAATAAACCTGATTCTGATTCTGATTCCTTGTTGCTGATGAGGCCAATGACTGTTATATTATCAGTGAATGTAATGACACGGTTTGAGCTGGATCTGGCAGTGCAGCTGCGAGTCAGCATCATGAACAGCAGTGGGCTGAGCACACCGTCCTGGGGGACACCAGTGCTCAGCGTGATGGAGCTTAAGATGTTACTGTCATCTTGTATGAGGAAAGGTTTTTGCATACCCAGATGATGCAATGTGCAAACCCTGTGCTTGATGACATCTACATATCTCCACACAATTTCCCATTTCAATTCCCCTTAACATAGAGAGTTAACAGAGCTTGGCAGCAAGGAGACATTTACAGTAGGGATCGTGCCATTTGGAATTACTAACTGAAATTTCCACCCACCCCTCTACCATTAATACCTTCATGGTTATGAAAGGACCATCACCACAGGAAACTCAAAGCACATTCTCTGAAGGACACCAGCAGTTAATTAAGCCGTAAATGAATTTTTTAGTACACAAAATATAAGTGGGACCAGTTGGTAAAATATATTTAATTTCTGGTAATTTTGCTTTAATTATTATTTTGTTTCTCTGGTTCCTTTACAGCTGTCAGAAACCACTGCCGAGGCTCCGTGGCAACAGAGGTTTCCTCAGGCTGGTGTGCTGAACAGGAGTGTGGTTGACACCACAACATCTGTTATCATCTCAGAAGGGTTCCTTCAATTACAGCCAACTGTCTTTGATCAGGTTTGATTGGGGAAAGCTGCTGCTGAACACCTCTGATGGATATGGCTCCACTGAAGCAGATGCAGAGGCACGCTACTGATTGTCGTCAAGCACACCTTCAGGAGGTAATTCCTCTGAGCCCACCTCAGAGAGAGGAAGTGCATTAGGAAACTGCTTAGTCAGAAGGTTCCAAGAAAGAAAAGGCAAACTTTGCAGCCATAACTGTAGAGTAGGGTCAGAACCTTGCAGCCAGTTGTCTCAAAGATTCAGAACCAATCAATTTACTATCTTTCCAGGCTACAGCCATGGATGCCACCAATACTTCACGTTTGCTCTGCACGGGCCTGAGAGTGGAATTTTCCTCTTTTTTTCTAGACAGAGAGAAAGATTGTGGACTTCTTTTTGTGCGCAATGCCATTGATATCACCAACAACACAATGAAGGTGCGCATTTTTATAGTGAGATGTACCATAGGCTCCTCGCCTTTCTCTCCTTGAATGCAGAGCTTGTCTGTGCAGTGTAATTGACACTGCCTTGCGTGCAGCATAGCAGTGACTGGATGTGTCCAGCATTTGCTGTACACCATCATGCAAACAACACCAGCAAAGGACACACCATGAATAAGATTATGAACAAGAAAATCATCAATTATTTTAATTATTCAATTATGAATAAGATTAAGATCATGAATAATGACATAACCATTACAGAATAAACACCATGTCAAAAGATGTATCATGACACAAAACACAGAAGACTATTAAACTTGCCATCACTGCAGAACACATTCCATATTGCAAATGAAAACACACACAATGAAATGCTCTGAGGTATGGCATGCTGTAGCACTTGCCGCAAACTGCAATGGAACTCGGGGCATACTATAATAAAGCATCACACACCATGTGCGTACATACAGTGCCTATAAAAAGTTTTCACTCCCCCCTTTGAAATTTTCATGTTTCATTGTTTCACTATACTGAATCACAGTGGATCTAATTTGGCTTTTTTTTTGACACTGATCAACAGAAAAAGACTCTATTGTGTCAAAGCGAAAAAAGATCTCTACAAAGGGACCTAAATTAATTACAAATTTAAAACACAAAATAATTGATTGCACAAGTATTTGCCTCCTTCAAGTCAGCATTTAGTAGTTGCACTTTTTCCAGCAATTACAGCCTTGAGTCTGTGTGGATAGGTCTCTATCAGCTCTGCAAATCTAGACATTGCAATTTTTCCCCATTCTTCTTTACAAGACTGCTCAAGCTCTGTCAGATTCCATGGGGATTGTGAGTGAGCAGCCCTTTTCAAGCCCAGCCACAAATTCTTAGTTTGACTGAGGTCTGGACTCTGACTTGGCCTCTTCAGGACATTAACTTTGTTGTTTTTAAGCCACTCCTTTGTTGCTTTGGTTTTATGCTTGGGGTCATTGTCTTGCCGGAAAACAAACCTTCCAAGTTGCAGTTCTCTTGCAGACTGCATCAGGATTTCCTCCAGGATTTCCCTGTATTTTGCTGCATTCATTTTACCCTCTGCCTTCACAAGCCTTCCAGGGCCTGCTGCGGAGAAGCATCCCCACAGCATGATGCAGCCACCACCATGCTTCATGGTAGGGATGGTGTGTTTTCGATGATCTGTGGTGTTTGGTGTAGCATTTATTCTGAAGGCCAATAGGTCAATTTTAGTTTCATCAGACCACCATAGAACCCTCTTCCTGTTAACTTCAGAGTCTCCCACATGCCTTCTGGTAAACTCTAGCGGAGATTTCATATGAGTTTTTTTTAAACAATGGCTTTCTCTCTGCCACTCTCCCATAAAGCTGTGACTGGTGAAGCACCCGGGCAACAGTTGTTGTATGCACAGTCTCTCCCATCTCAGTCACTGAAGCTTGTATCTCCTCCAGAGCTGTCATAGGTCTCTTGGTGATCTCCCTCACTACTCCCCTTTCTTGCACGATCACTCAGTTTTTGAGGACAGCCTGCTCTAGGCAGATTTTCAGCTCTGTCATATTCTTTCTATTTCGTGATGATTGACTTAACTGTACTCCAAGGGATATTCAGTGACTTGGAAATGTTCTTGTATCCATCTCCTGACTTGTGCTTTTCAATAACCTTTTAGCAGAGTTGCTTGGATACTGTCTTTTGTCTTCATGGTGTAGCTTTTGCCAGGATACTGACTCACCAGCAGTTGGACCTTTCAGGTACAGGTGTATTTTTACTACAATCAATTGAAACACCTTGTCTGCACACAGGTCTCCAAAAACAGATCTCTATGTAACTGATTATGTGACTTCTAAAACCAGTTGGCTGCACCATTGATGATTTGGTGTGCCATATTAAAGGGGGTGAATACTTATGCAATAAACTATTTTGTGTTATATATTTGAAATTAATTTAGATCACTTTGTAGAAATCTGTTTTCACTTTGACACAGAAGAGTTTTTTCTGTTCATCCATGTTAAAAAAGCCAAATGAAATCTACTGTGATTCAATGATGTAAAACAATAAAACATGAAATCCTCTGGGAGGTGGGGTGAACAGTTTTTATACGTACTGTATTACACGGCAACTAAATTCACACCAGGCCAAATACAACGCACAACGTAATGTAACAGGACCTTGAAAAGATAACGAGGACTGTCAGCACCTGACTTCTACACACTAATCCTCACACAAGAGGATTCTCAGAATAACGAAAGCTATGCTGCTACCTTCAACCTCTTTGAGCAAGCACAGGTATGCCTGCAGCACATTGGAAGAAGTTTGCAGTGTACAGCATGGGCTTTAGAAATCAACTGTGCTTTGTCACTGCCCAACCTGACAATCCTCCCAGCTCACCACCTCAGCCCTTGTGCCAGTAGCCATGTTGAACAGGAGGAGGAAAATGAGGAGTGGAAAGTGAAAGAAAAGGGAGGGTGGGAGAAGGAGAGGAAGGAAAGGGGAGGAAGGGTGGGTGAGGGAGAGGGAGGGTGGGAGTCAGTTAAAGACAGAGTCAGACAGAGAGAGAGAGAGAGAGAGAGAGAGAGAGAGAGAGAGAATGAGTGTGTGTGTGTGTGTGTGTGTGTGTGTGTGTGTGTGTGTGTGTGTGTGTGTGTGTGTGTATGTGTGTAGAGGGTTAGGTTTTTCCAGTTGGTCAATCAACAAATGACTGTTCAGCCATTCCTCACTCCATCCATTATAAGGCAGTAGAATCTGGAACTACAATGCACAGGTTTAAGATGAGAGGGGAGAAATTGAAAGGAGGTACGAAGGGTAAGTTTTTTTTACATAGAGGGCCATCGTTAACTGGAATGAACTGCAGAGGATGGTAGAGATAAATGCAATTACAAAGTTTAAATAGCATTTGGGGAGATACTTAGATGGTAAAAGCATATGGGCCTAATGCAGGTAAATGGAATTTGCAAATGTACAGATTAAGAGCAAGATGTATAAAATGGGTGAAAGGTCTTGTTTCTCTGCTGCACGCACTGTTTTCTCAAAGTTGCGCAACTGCACTGTAACTTAAATGTTTCCTTGTTGCCGTGCAACTGCAATTTTCTTTTATATTACATTAGGATCATTTTGAAATTGTGTTAACATATTTGTGAAATACCCTGTAATTAATTATGTGTCAATGAATATGATCCATCAATTTTCTAAATACAGATGCATCACAACCTTTGCTTTGAAACTTTTTAGAGCTTCAACATATTTACGTTGTCAGAGTTTCAAGTTACAACATTGTTACAAATTGTAACAATAAACACAGAATGGATGTTGGTAGCTCATTGTTAATAAACCATCAGCCTGCTGAATGCCAGTGTTGTCTAAATTTTCTTTGTTGCACTGTATTTCATTATACCCTTCAACTAATAGATAAAATAAAAATTGCCCTCTTTCAATTTTCATTCTAAATATTCATCATATACACATTACAAAAACAATATTTAAAATGCTGCGCATTTTTCAGGCTGTATAAAATTTTACGCTCAGAGTAATGGTTGTACTGAACAACTGTAAAAAGCAATCAGATGGAATATTGGCCGTACTATTCCATGATTTCAAGAACAATGTGTCAAAAGACCACAACACATTTGCCACATCATAGCAGCACACATGCCATACTTGCAACTGAATATACACGAGGAGCATCGGCTGCATTCCAACCATTTTTCTCAAGGTTTACCCTGAATTTGTAATGTTTTGCAAGCAATTAATAATTTATACTTGGTCCAATGCTTTTTATAGGTTTAATTAAATAATGTCTCATTGCTTTGCACAATCTACTGCTTTGAAGAAGAAGAGGATATTGCTAAAAATAATTGCTTATGAATATTGATTTATACTTACTAGGTTATTCTCATACATATAACCAAGTATTTTTAATGATCAGTTTGGTTACTTTCCTAAAACTGTAGTAAAAATATCAGGTCTGTTTGCAACTGCATCTGCAGCTTCAACTGCACCATTTGTAATCCAGGTGTGTTGTAATCCAGGTGTGTTGTAATCAGCTGTTGAACCTCAGCTGCTGCACTGTTTGAAATCAGTTTACTCTGCAGGGGTCAAACTTGCCATTTTTCCTGATCTGAATGACCCAACGACTCAGAGCGACAGAGGGATCTGGGTGCAAGGCCATAGTTCCCTAATGATAGTAGGACAGACGGGTAAGGTGATTAAGAATGCACTCAAGATGTATAGCTATGTGATGCCCTGGTTAAGATTTCTACTACTATGCTGAGAGGCATTTTATTTTAGCAGTTTTCAATAAAAGCAGAGTGTCCTGCTGGTAAGAGTGTTTTGGCTTCGGCTAAAGAAAAGGAACCATGTTGTCAAACTTCGGAATGTTAGGTCAGCCAATTGTAACTTTCTGCCCAGTGGAAAATTCGGGAGAGCTAGACTGGATCAGATGTCTGAAGGACAGTAGTCTGGTTTCAGGTCTTCAGCCGGGAGTTGCAGAGTGGGGCATAGGGGAAGATGCTGCAGAATTGTGTTTGAATGGAGAGTCCCCATTGCAAGAAGTGCTTTGTGCAGATGAATGGCTCCAAGTAGGTATGGCCTATACTCCTAAGAGAGCCAGTTTGTTCGAGATGGTCTTTGAGGAAAGCTTGGAATGTGGAGGGTGCTTCCACGCAGACCATGCGTCCAGTGTGTGAGCAAAACAATACACCTGACTACTCCAGAAATGAGCTCCAATGTTAATGTGCACATTGGAATGGTTTAATCATAATGGGCTCTTTTATTTTTCTTTTATTTTTCTGAAACTGTTTAAGTTGAAAGTTTGGTAAATATACTTTATTTAAAATCTTATGCTGGGGTACGATCTGTCACTTCTGGGCTACTGATAATAGTGTATGGACAGTATTTACACAGCATTAATGAAAAACCTATGTTCCTTAACTGGAACATCCTAACTTTCCTGTTTGGTTGAACCCCAAATCATTCCGACCCCAGATATATATTATTTATGAAAGGTGTCTTCTCACCGCTGAGTTACGTGACTGTTAGCAGAGTTAGCAAATGAGCCAAGTTTGTACAGAAGCCCCAGTGAGAGGGTTGCCCCTATATCAGCTGAGGCACAGAATAGATGAACAGAGACGGTATGATAGTATTTTATAAAACACCATGCCAGCCCACAGCTAGGCATATATTAGTTTGTCACAATATAATCTGAAGAACATGATGCTTAGGTAGATGACGGGAACCAGGATTGGAGGAATTTCATATTGGTATAACTGGGATTGTTTTCATCAAAACAAAGAAATTGATAGATAGACTTAATTGATCTATTTAGGATTAGGACAGGGCAGGAGGAAGGGCAAATTTCTCTTGGTAGAGAGATGTAACCAAAGTAGATAGATTTAAGGTGATGGGTAGAAAGATTAGCAGAGAGTTGAGGAGAATCTTCCCTCAGATAATCCAAAACTCACAGCTTAAATTGTGGGTTGTGGTAGAATGCTATCATGTTCACAAACTACTTGGATAAGCCCTTGATAAGCCATCATTTACAGGACTGCAGGTTGAGAAATGGGAAAAAGGACACCTCGAAAAAATCCTTTATCTGATAATATGGACATGATGGACCACATGACCTCCAATCAGCGCCAAAATATTCTGTGATACAATGATCATCTCATTTAGCTGTTAGAGGAGTGTACTGATCCAGCAGAACAGAAACAAACACCTTTTATACACACATAACCAAGCCTCAGAAGCTTAAAGCTTTCATTAACTTGTCAATCTAACACAACTATTCCTTATGTACATTTATGGGAACTGCAACTGAATGGATTATATTCCAAAAAGAAAACATTTCCCTTTTGTTGTCACATATGAGGGGGGAAGAAAAATTTCCAATTGACTTTATAATTACAGCTTGGTTTGCAGGAACATGCTTCCTAGTGAAGGTGGATTTGTTTCAAGTTGCACATTCAGAATCATTTCTCTTACAATATCATTCCCTCCCATAACTGTATCAATTAGAAAGGTTATAATGTATTGCTCACTGTCTGTGCTGGGGACAGTGGGGTGGTTAGATGGTTGATTAGGAAGTGGGGAATCAGGCAATGACAACATAAGAGTTTTGGAAATTAAAGGAGGCCCATACCAGGAGGAAGATGGATATCATGTTCTCCCTGACAGCTTTGCAAGCCTTTAATTAATATTGAAGAAAGTCCTACCATTATGGTGAAGACCTACTTCAGGGTTCTTAAGAGACCTGTAGGCCAGTAGAATTTCACGCAAATGATAGCAAACAAATGCTGTGTGCTATTTGATGTCACAACATGTGCTCAGATGTTTCTGGGTGCTCGTGTCTCAGGCTGATTTCAGTGTACAGTCTTCAGCGGAGTTTTGAAATTGGTTCCAAACAGAAAAGTTTGTACCCTTGGTTGCAAAGTGTGCAGCTTTTGCATTAATCTGTGATAGAACTCCTGTTTGGCCAGTCACACCTACCTTTTCACACAGGCCTCAATCATGTCACTTGCCATGAGTTTGAGTCTTTGGTCCAGATGTTGGGAGAATTCGGGCTCTGGCCAGTGTAGATCATAGACGAACATCTGTAGAGCATCCAGCTTCCAGAAGAGATCTTCCGATGTGGAAGAACCATTCCTAAAGCAAAAGAGCATTGTGGCATATGAAACGCTTTGTTCTGTAGACAATGCCCTCAAAACAGCATAGCCACAAGCACACAACAGGAAAGTAAAACCAGATACACACATAAATATTCAATACAGTTACTAGCAGTCTCATGAACAGGTTTATTGTCTGGGTCTTTGTTATTGTCATTGTGCTGGTGATATGGGATGGAATACAAGAACAGGAGAAAATCAGAGTAGGAATAGGCCTCTTGACCTCTCCAGTCTGCCCTACATACAAAATAATCTTGGCTGATCTGCCTCAGGCCCCACCTGCTTTTCTGTGCCAGTTCCCCATTGGCATCAATTCCCTGATCTCTCAAAAATTTATTAACCTCCATTTCAAACACTCCCAGGATCACAGTCTCCACAATTCTCCAGGAGAGAACATTTCGAAGGTTTACTACATTCCACAAGAAGACAGTTTGGTGCAGCTCAGTTTTAAATGACCACTTTCTTACATCTACATTAACTCATTTCCTATTAGTGAAAACACCTCAATCTCTTCTGTCATGCTCCCGCAAGATCTTATGGGTTTCAATGACATCATCCCTTATTCTGCTAACCTTCAAAGATCAGAAATCCAATATTTCTAGCCTCTTAGGACACGACTATCCCTTTATCCCCGGAAT
This sequence comes from Hemitrygon akajei, assembly GCF_048418815.1. NCBI lineage: Eukaryota > Metazoa > Chordata > Chondrichthyes > Myliobatiformes > Dasyatidae > Hemitrygon > Hemitrygon akajei. Next base: position 140,492,721 of record NC_133133.1, on the reverse strand, counting down.
AAGCCCAGTGTATCTCTCTTACCTCCAGTGCTACTATATCCTTTTTAAAATAAGTTTAAAAATATTCCAGATGTGGTTTGAATGCACACTGGACTATTGCAACAATACTTCCCGGTTTCTAAGCTCCAACCCTTGTAATGAAGGTGAATGTGCTGTTTCCTTTCCTGACCATTTGCTGTAGAGACCTGTGCATGATGCAGAAAAACACCCGTTTCCCACTGTAATGCTCACTTGTGATCTCCCTCCATTTAGTCGACCTATTGACTCATTTTACTAAAGTGCATGAAACTCCGTCAGACAAGATTTGTCCATTCACCTATCCATAAACTGTTAAAGAATCGTGAAGCCCTCATCACAGCATGAGTTATCAATGTTATAGGAAGAATTATTTTCTGACACATTATTTATTACCTGTGGTTATCTGGTGAATGGAAGGCTGAATCTTGAGGACAAGGAGAGTTTTATAATGAGCAATTGTTATTTAAATTCTGAATGAAAATTTTCTGGAATGTTCATCTGTTTGATGATTCATCATGTCATTATCATATAATGATAGCAACACAATTTTGTAAGTGTAGTCTAGTATTTGGTAACAGTCTACAGAAATGATTAATCTAAAACTGACCTATCAAATTTTATTTTATGAATTCTTAGAAACATAAATACATAAAAACAAAAAACGAGGAAATCTGCAGATGCTGGAAATTCAAGCAACACACACAAAATGCTGGTGGAACGCAGCAGGCCAGGCAGCATCTATAGGGAGAAGCGCTGTCGACGTTATGGGTCTCGGCCCGAAACGTCAACAGTGCTTCTCCCTATAGATGCTGCCTGGCCTGATGCGTTCCACCAGCATTTTGTGTGTGTTACATAAAAACGAAAGCTACTTTAGTAAGGTGGTTGTAAAAATTCCTTCAATGGCGTTCTGAATATTAAATAAATGAATGGACAAAATTTGTTTAAGTTAGACAGAATCAATGGATGCTATAATTAATTATCCTGTTCGCGATTGGGAGGAAGTATTTGGCTAAGATTCACATTCAGTATGATCATTTTAAGGTTGCTGCCAAAGGCAATTATGGATGTCAGATGAAGACTGAATCAAGGCCAGTTATAAAAATGCACAATGAAACATTTCTCAATCTCACTGTTTAGATTTACACAGTTTGTACAAGAACTTTGTTGAAGTTAAATCCCATGAAGCATATTCAAACAGTGAACAGAATTGATCCTTTTAAGGTGAATGAAGGCAAGTTTAGGGACATGTCAAAGGAAAGTTTGTTTTTCCTCAGTATGTGGTGGGGCCTGCAATACACTGCCAGTGGTGGTGTTGGAGGCTGATAAAATAGGGGCATTTAAGAGACTTTTTGATTGACATTTGGATGTATGAAAAATGGAGGGTTTTGGGCTATATAGTAAGGAGAAAAGGTTAGACTGATCATGGAGTAGATTTATGCAGGTTGGCACAATATTTTGGGCCAAAGGGTCTAAGCTGTCTTGACTTTGTAGAGAAGGTAAATAATCTTTAACCTGTTTTGCAGAAATAATGATTATTCTCAATTCTGGATTCAAACTCTAAATCAGGGTTTGGAAACATTAGTTTCTCTGCAAATAACAACTCAAGGTTCAGAATATATTTTGAATGACCATTTATCTTCACAGATCCAACCATTCACCCTCAAGAATACGTGCACAGCAGCCTGATGGTTACCAAGTGAAATGGTTAATCCTAATGTCATATTCTGCCCTTCTTCCACTGCCTTGACTTCACCAGTTCTCAATAACGATGATCAACAAAACCATCGTTTGTCATTGTAACCCATCAGGACCAATTACTGATGATATTCAAAATCAGGAGGTAAAAAACCAAATCTGGCAAAAATGTTTAGCATCAGGTAATATACTTGTGCATTGTGCAAGGTAAAATAAAAGAAGTGACGGAGAGAAAGCTTAAGGGATGTTGAGAAGCAGGTGTTAAGGGATTAAAGGATTAAGTCAATGGTCAGGGTTATTCAAACACTCGCTTAATCATGGACACATCTACAGGGCAATTTACATCTTGGTTAAGAAAGGTGCCTTCCTTTGAATTATGATTAAAGGGTTGGTGGTTTGATATGTGAAATGCAGTGATCCCTCAACAATATCCTGATAACATGGTATTGGTTTATTTCTCTCAGCCAAAGTCACAAGTGGTCAGAGATAGTGCACACATAACTGGCCTACATCTGCTACTTATTTCGACATCCATGTCTCTGCATATAATGTGGAAAATAATCAAAGTGATTACCAGGCAATAATTTAATCAAATGGCTCAAACATTACAAGAGCAAAATTCTCAAGGCTTGCAAATCAAAACATAACACAGAAATTACTCCACGGATTTGAAATCATTGCTGTCTATTGCAATGATGCAATAATATTAATGCAGTGCAGCTAAAGGGTTATTTTGATTTTGGGTTGGTTCTTGGCCAGGCAATGGTTGTTAGTTCCAGTTATTTATTTATTATTTAGAGATACAGCATGGAACAGACCCTTTTGGCCCAATGAGCCACACTGCCCAGCAACCCACTGATTTTACCATAGACTAATCACAGGACAATTTACAATGACCAATTAACATACTAACCGATATGTCTTTGGACTGTGGGAAGAAACCGGAGTACCCGGAGGAAACCCATGGGAAGGTTGTACAAACTTCTTACAGAGGATGCCAGAATTGAACTCTGAACTCCGACACCATAAGCTGTAGTAGCATTGCATTAACTGCGAGGCTACCGTGGCGTGGCTGTTATATATTCTTGTCATATTCAACAGTGTACACATCATCATTTAGTAAATCTGCCACTAATTCACTTGCTGGGTGGGATTCTACATACCGTAAACATACATCTGAACTTACTTGGACTTTAGAAGGATGAGGGTGAATCTTATTGAAACCTTTTGTATGTTGAAAGGCCTAGACAGAGTAGATGTGGAAAGGATGTTTCCCATGGTGGGGGAATCTAGGACAAGAGGGCACAGCCTCAGGATAGAGGGATGTCTACTTAAAACACAGATGCAGAGAAATTTCTTCAGCCAGAAGGTGGAGAATTTGTGGAATTTGTTACCACAGGCAGCTGTGGAGGCCAGCTCGTTGGGTGTATTTAAAGCAGAGCTTGACAGGCTCTTGACCGGACATGGCATCAAAGGCTATGGGGAGAAGGCCAGGGGATAGAACTAAGAAGGGGGAAAAAGGATCAACCACGATTGAATGGCGTTGCAGACTCAATGGGCCAAGTGAACTAAATCTGCTCTTATGGTCTTTACCTTGGCTGAAATGCTGGAGATAAGAAGGACATCATTTGATATTTTATATTTGTGCACCAAAAAAGTGTTTCATTCCAGTTAAGCATTTGAAGAAAATCATATCTTAGAAATATACAAAAATAATTTGTTTAGAGAAGTAGGCACCTCCACAACAGACCCTATGGATCAGATTCTCACTGGATCAATCAGTGAAAACCACTTGGGAAAAGAACACGAAGCCAGAATGCTGCGCCATCTGAAGTTGTTATCAAAGGCAAAATACACCATCAGGAAAACAGAGATAGCAAGAACAGTTCATGAAAATGCCATCTAACTCCTATAGAGCTGATTGTTCTGTACTTAAGACTTGCTCAGAAAGTGAAAGGACTTCTGCCCTGATGGAAGACTGCACTGTTCCTGAGTGACTGTGTGTTTTGCTGTAGGCTGATATTTTTTAAGTGCCTTAAATTTTCACTGGTGAAAGAGTCATGTCCAAGGGATATAGCTATAGATAAGGAGCTGATTATTTAGGAATGAGGAGCAGAGAAATTTCTTCTCTCAGAGGGTAGTTGCTGTCTGGAATTCTCTGCCTTGGAAGGCAGGGGAGGATACGTTATTCAATGATCTCAAGTGGAGATAGATAAATACTTCAAGGATTGAGGAATTGTGGGTATTGCTGAGAAGGGACAGAAGAGGAAGGTGAGTTGAAGCCAGTTTTGATCAGTTACAATCACATTGAATGGTGGGGAAGGCTTGAGTGGTCTGGTGGCCTATTCCTGCTCATATTTTTATTAATGTTTGTCATATTTATATTAGCCAAATGGTGCCTGGATGATTAAAATCAGATTTACATGCACCTGCTTCACTCCTGGTCCATTCACTCCACATATCCCATTTCAGTGATGCTAAAGTGCAGTCAAGACTCCCTGCTCTCCACTAAGCTGGATTGTTGTTCATCCCCTTCAACAAAACTCCCAACTGTTATTCTCTGACAATGGCAATGAAAAAGACTTCAATGCAAATGTACACAACCTTTTGATATTCCTTGTCATAACTGCTTCACGAAAATTAAAAATAAGGCAATTTCTATTTCACTTGAGTCTTATGTGTTAGGGTAAATTCACTTTAAAAGGTAGATAGAATTATTTACTTTGTTGGGAGAGTCCAGAATAGGGGAGCTTCACCTTAAAATCGGAGCAAGGCCATTAATGTTACCGTTAGGAACACTGCTGCAGAGTTAAGTGGAAACGAGGAACCCTTCCTAAAAATCTGCTGCAGATAGGACACCTGAAAAGTTCAGTTAAGTCTGAAAGACAATTATTGTTCTATTATCAAATGTTCTTCATTAATCAATGAGCAAATCTGACACAAAAGATCTGTTGAGAAAATACAAAGAATTTTGTAACTTATTGTAAAGGGTGAGTAGTGGTGAGAAAGTGGTGTCTATTGTTGGGGAGAAAGTATTTTTAATTATCTTGAAGGGAAGTACATATGTCCTATATTTACAAACAAATTATTTTTGTAATTTTCCTAATACATTTTTCTTCAAGTGAATGGTATGAGACGCTTCATAGCCTGCAAATGTATCCAAAGTGGACATACAGTATGAAGATAGAGACCAGCTGTGGTCAAAAGGAAGAAAAGGGGCTGAGTGGTTAACTTCTGTCCCTATTTTTAAATGGCTTGCACACTGTGTTAGCACAAACTTCAATCCGTACAAATTGTCGCCTTGCAAATGAAACTGATTGACTTCAAATGAAGCAGCTATCCCTAACATGGTGTAGGAGTGATTAATTATTAATACCAAATATACTAGAAATATGGAGGAAATAAAAACCAAAATTGCTGGAGGACCACAGCAAGTCAGGCAGCATATATGGAGGGAAATGGACAATCAGTGTTTTGGGTTGATATCTTTCATCTGGACAGGGAACATGGATTGTCTAGTAAGTTTAACAACCTAAAGTCTTCACTGCGACTATCATCAGAATTAGGTTTATCCAAATATGGGAAGATCATCCCTGGTCTGCTTATTTCTTTCTTCCACCCTCTGCAGATATGTTATTGACATGGTGATAATTTTGTTGTTTGTTCGTCACAGAAAAGGGATTTGGATAGACAGTAAAATCATCCTACCATAATACAGAAATTGGTGAGCTTTCTGCAACCCTACAGCAGAGTCAAAATAAAATCACTTCAACTTGATTTTGATATTCTTTTGCTTGTAAATGACCCCAGGCAATGTTTTCATATAACCACTTGATGCACTCATATCAAGTTCCCATTTCCATTATTTTAATAGAAGCATTTATTTTCAATGCATATGTCCAAATAATAGACCAAGGAATTTGATACCACTACATTAAATGCTCAGACGATTATGTTGTTCATGGTGATTTCCAGATCATATTGTTTAAATCTGCAAGGTGGAGCAAGGCTGATGGAACCACCTTCACCCTAGATGATGAACTTTGGTTGATTGGGGTGCATCAGAATCTAATATAGTGTAACTCTTCTTCATATCAGGTGAATGGTCTTATATTGATCATTACAATCATTATTTTGAAATTACGGGCTACTTCATGGACATTTCTCTTCAAAATTACAACTACGGTGTTGATAAACATTGATGCTAATCATTTCCTAATGATGATCAGCTCACATTAAAGGGTGTTTTGTCAATGAACTTTTGCTTACAAATTCACTGATCCCAACACAACTGAGAAACAGATCAGCAACACTGGCAAGTTATGATTGTGCAGGTACTGTTTTACATTCTAAAAATGTAAAATTTTAAATGTAGCCCTCTGTAACATTTTAAAAGGTTTGAGTCAATTTACCTACACATGGGAAATGGCTACAGGCAAAGAACACACATGGGTTCTATTCTGGAACAGGGATTTGTGAACTAATTAGAGCATTAAGTTTTTACCCTCATATTTAATTAGCTCTTTGTCCCTCATGTCAGCATTCAGTCTTTGTGTTGACAAACATATTAAGAGTTTGCCCAACTTTAGTAGGCTTATACACCAATGTTCATTGTGAAAACAATGGAAACCTAAATCTCCTAAAATGCACTGAAACCTATTCAGAAGGGGATCAGCAAAATACAAATGCTAACCACACAGATCCAGATTTGCGTAAGGAAATATGAAGCAATCAATTTCCTTGCAAAGACAGCGTGCAAAGAAGACAAAAGACACATACCAAACATATGCACACACATTCAGAGTCATGTTCTTCATGGTGAAAGAAGGATACTTGATAGTCCTACCTGGCAGACACTACAGATATCGTGTGACAGCAGGTGATTGGCAGCCTCGACTATATAGATACCAAGTGAACTTTGGTAAGTTAACCCTGTCACTCAATATAACATTTGGATCTAATCATTTCAACATCTTGATTTGTGAATTAATTAAGAATTGCCCCTTTAATGTTTCCAGCCTCTGTGGTACATTGGTTTTGAATCTCTTTAATGTTGTTAGGTTTAGAGTCTGGTCTACAGAACTCAAGCCAGCAAACCAGTGAACAGGCCGTCAAGTTGTTTCAAACTATTGCATTATGCATGCTGCTGGCTGTGAGAGATAGCATCTTCTAATTGCAAGCCATCCACAGTTTTGATTAGTTATCAACTGTACAGGAAGTGTTTGCAACAACTAAATTCCTCCTTGCAATTATATCAAACATCTGTACAGAAAGGCATCGAGCCAAAATAATGATTCTTCCAGCTCACAGATTACCTACTTTATAAATACCGTGAAATTACTGATCTTTTCATTCCACCCTGTTCTCTTCACCTCAACAAAAATTCTTCACCACTCTAATGCAATATTTTCAGAGCAAATTTTGAGCATCAGCCAAATGAGTTGAAAACTTTTGGCTCAATTTTATTCAATTAAAAATAAAATGTGAACAAAAAAAACAGAATTTGTTTTCAAAACTGTTGGAAAGGTATAGTGAGAAGTAATTTGTTAGGCTGGTTGGGGCTTGTGTTTCAACTGGAAGCAACATGCAAAGTCAGCACTGCATATGTAGATCAGTCCAAAGAGGGCACACTCCTCATTTTCAGTCTTTTATGCATCAATATGTACAACTTCATAATGTACTTTTTCTTGCAGACTGTCTCAATATAGATACAGTACATGTGGTTGGCACTATTAATTGGCCATTAGCAAAACTATCATGTTTCTCTGCATCAGATATGCAGTGTGTAAAACAGTAACATCACTTATCAAATGCAATTCCCTGTGCAGTTCATCTATCTAGATACATTTTCTGTGTTCTCTTTCCATTTGTAGTCTTTAATGTCTTATTCACTTTCTCCTTTAAATATATTCTTTGCATACTCCTGGTTCACATTCTTCATCGGTCATCTTTAAATTTTCACTGTTTGTGGTTTTTGTTCGAATTACGTTCCTAATTTGATTGTCTCAAGTGACCTCTCCTGTGCTCTGAAGAGCAACCTTGGGTGATATCCAGGTAATTGGTAGCAGGCACAGGGTCAGATAGGAGCTCCTGCCACCACACTTCGGCCACTAGTTGCAAGATGTACTGTACCCTTATGACTACGGAATACAGCAGGATAAACTGGAATTAGAGGGAATACAATGACATAGATTGGGAATTAGATATCATACAGAAAGCAAAGAGTAGAAAGCACGGATTGTGCTCGGCTTGGCAGGTTGTGAAAAGCAGGGTACTGCAGGTGGGATGTATTGCTTTTTCAGAAGTCATTTGATATGCTCCCGCACACAAGGTTGGTCAACAAGGTTAGAGCACAAGGAATTTTACTGCCATGGAATGTGAACTGAAAGTCAGACCAAAAGGGAAGAGTGTGGATAAATAGAATGTTCTCAGGTTTGCAGAGGGGTTGGTGCTTGGGCCTCAGCTTTTCACAATCTAGATCAATGATCTGGCTGAGATGACAGATTATTATATTTCCAGGTTTTCTGCGTTCATTACAGTGGATTGTGAGTATATAAAGAGGCTTCTAGGAAATATGCATAAGCTGATTAACTGGGCAAGAACATCGTAGATGAACATGATTTGGATTGAGTCCTTATCCACATTGGTGTACATAAAAGAAGAGCTAAGTATTAATGAAATGGTAAGACATTGGATGGCGCTGATGTTCAGAAGGACCTAGGTGTGCTTGTGCCCAAGTGGTTGAGAGCCAACATACAGATATAGCAAGCAGGAAGGACAGTAAATGCCGGTTAACTGTCGGCTAACTATTACTTGGATTGCACTACCTGTATGTATAATCTATATTTTCATTTATATTTATCATCATTATTGTTATGAGCAGAGAGTAAATTCCAGAAGTAAATTCCTTGTATGTGCATAGGTACTTGGCGATTAAAGTCTGATTCTGATTCTGATAGGAACTCTTATTGCAATTGTATAGTGACTTGTTGAGATGACACCTGGTACATTTCATTCAGTTTTGGCCACCTACTTAAGAGCTTGCCATTGAAAGAGTGCTGCAAACATTCACTAGACTGATTTCAAGGATGGTGAGTCTGCCATATGAGGTGAGGTCTCATTAAATACTACACATAAAACGCTTAAAGGGCTTGGAAGCTAGATTGAAGATGTTTCCTCTGGCTGAGGAATCAAGTACATAGGACATGGTCTCACAATATGGGGGCAGGCTGGTTTGGACTGAGTGAAGAGTAGTTTCTTTACTTGGAAGGTTGTGGATCTTTGGTGTTTTCAAGTCCGGTGGGCTGTGAGTGCTCATTGTGTTCATGCATAACTTAGATTGATACATTTTTGCAAATTAAGGGAATCAAGGAAAGTGGGATAGTGCAGGAAAATTATGCTTAGATAGAAGATCAGATATGATCTTAATGAACAGCAGAGAAGGATCAAAGATGTAAAGCTAATGATTCATATGTTGTTTTGTACAATTTTGCTAAAAAATTCAAATAAGTTTATGAACCAGTAAAATTAACTAATGAGTTATGCTGATGACTGTTGCAGAGTTGGAAAACAGAAGGGAAATAAGACATATAGTGCTCTAACTGTTGATTTAAACTGGTCTTGGATTGAGGTCCCTGAATATTGATCTAAAACAATGCTTTGCTGCTAATCACCCATCTCCCTTGATTTGGGCTTGATATCTAAGAAAGAGTGTGCTGGCATTGAAGAGTGTCAGGGGAGCTTTATGAGAATAATCCCAAGATTGAAAGGGTTAATGTATCAGCAGTGTTTGGTGGCTCTAGTCCTGTACTTACTGGAATTTAGAAGAATGAGGATGGATCTTATTGAAATCTACCAAATATTGAAAGACACAGAGTGGACCTGGACAGGATAGTTCCAATAGTAGGTGAGGGCACAACCTCAGGATAGAAGGATATCTCTTTAGAACAGAGATGAGAAGCAATTTCTTTAGCCAGAGGGTGGTGAATCTGTTGAAATCATTGCCACAGATGGCTGTGGAGGCCAAGCCATTGGGTATATTTGGAGCAGAGCTTGACAGGTTCTTGATTAGTAAGAGTGTCACAGGTTATAGGAGTGAGGGAGGGAATGGCAGGCAAATAGGTTTGAGAGGAAAAATAAATCAGCCATGATTGAATGGCAGATCAGACTCAAAGAGCCAAATGGCCTAATTCTTTTTCAATGTCCCTGCCTTTTACCTGAACCTCATTGTTGCTTCACATAGCTTACTCAACTGGAACAGGAAAAAGCATGCTTTCATCTGCTCTGAAATTACTGTGTATCAAAGTAAGGTCAGTCATTTGTTCTTTTTTCTACTCGGCTACTTTTAAAACCAACAAAACTAATCACAATCGGAATATCCACTAGATTAAAGACATTCTAAATATAAAAAAAAACACTTGCTGCTAGCTTTTCAACTGTGAAGTCAGTGGCTACCAGAATCAACTCAAGAAGGTGGGTGAGGGAATAGGAAAATTGACCTGTGTGGATCCTGTAGTTTCCTCATTTCCAAAGGCATTCAGAGACTTTGATGGATCAACATTTTATCTGCTTATAAAGTACAGTGGATTCCAGTTAATTGGGCTGTCAGTTAATTGGGGCAGCCACTTATTTGAGACAAATCTTAGAGAACAAATAACAAATTGAGAAAATAGCTGGATTCCGTTCATTTATTTGGGACACTGTGGCACATAATTGGGACAAGAGACTGTAGGCGAACACTTTCTAGCTCATGTCACACATTGTGTGGCCATTAGACACTGCACTATGCATAGAGTGAAGTTTTTAAATAGCATCTGTTGTGTGTGTTTGTATTCAAAAAGCAGTGATTTTTGTCGCTGATAGTTACGAGTAGTTAAGTAGTAAGACAATTCAAAACTCACTGTTTTGCTCACTGTGGTTTCAAGAATTCAGGCTTGGAGATTCCAGGATTGGCTGGGAGTGAAAATGAAACAATTTCTCTGCTTCAACAAGTTAGCAACTACAGAGAATTTGAAGTAATCGACAATCATCATGAATTTTCCAAGGACAATGAAGATTTGGAGGATGTAGTTGTTGAAAGCCTTTGAAGGCAATCCATTATCTGCACCAGGTGTCTGCACTGATTTTGTTCATTTACAGTCAATCAAATGCACACGACAGTGTACACAGGATTAATTCCTCCACTGATAACTATTAGGATCTAATATACAGTTTTGTGGTTCTGGGGGAGTTTTGGTAGTGTTCTAATTTGTTCTGTATTTCATTTAAATACATAGATAAATGGTAGTTTATCTTTTTTTATATCTTTTTAATTATTTCCTTAAAACTTCGGCTAATTGGGGCAATCGCTTAATTGGGCCAAAATGTGTTGGTTCCATTATGTGGCAAATGATCGGAATCCACTGTAAATACATTTTGTAGGGCAAGGAGTTTCCCCTTGTATTCTGCAAAAGATTATAGCTTGCTGTCACCCTCTTGCACATCACTGCCCCCCAACTCCTGTATCTGTTTCCCCATAGCAGGTCTTAAATGTTGACAGGATCTTTATCCCAACAGACCAATAAGCTGCTTCTATGTCCCTGTTTGGCAGCTGCAACTTACTGACAAAATGAGCTCTGATGCTGAGAGAGCTTTGAGCTTCACGTACATCATCACAAACCAATTTTTTTTTGTCAATTTCAGAATAAGAAAAAAAGAATCCCCTTATTGGTAACACACTCTGAAAAAGATCAATATTTTATCATGGCTTATTACTTTTTGCTAAACTAAGTGTCACTGATGAAAAAAAATGGAGCATTTGAATCTAGTTTAAACCGCTCTAAGGCGTCATTTTGCGATGACACATAGGGTAGATATGTCAAGTAAATACCTGCATAGTGGAAATCAGTTTTGTCCTTCAATGTGTACTTTCCACATTAATATCAATAACTGGATAATGAAGCATTGCAATTCAGTAATAAAATGGAGAACAGTTTCATTTCCTTTGCTTCTATTCCCAGTAGCATTTACATGCACAGAATCTTCAATAAACAATAAGTAATCCTCCATTTACATGCAATGCACAGGAGCTGGAGTACTATCTAAAACATAATAGCTTGCTTCATGCCTGCAACCAACCATGCACACGAGACACAACAGCAAGAGTACACAAAATGCAAAGTTCACAAGCAAGAAGCTACCCAATTCTACAGAATACACACGTGGAATCATATAAAGAAGCCATCCAAGATGAGGGAGAGAAACTAGGCATTTGCGGAAGATTAAGAGGCAGACTTGGGACTTTTGGTAGGCTCACGCTAACAAGGTTATTGGTGAGGTTCCTGTGGGAGAAAGGACAACATCAGAGAAATCATATTGTAAGAATTAAGTAAAAATAACGTTCATTTAATGCTATTAAATGGATGTTCCCTGGCTCAAGAAACCAGCTAGCTGCTTCTTTGTGATAAAGTGACTCACAATAATTAATTTTTTTTGAATTTATATGGTGGTTAGAATATTTGGAAAAGAAAAGTCAATTATCAGAAGACATCACCATATAAGAGAGGGGAAAGCTCTTATCATAACGTTTAAGTTACTATATTACCTCCTAGTTAAGACTAATGGTGTAGTATAAATTATGAAATTGCATACTAGAGCTGACAATTAGCAATCTGAAAACTGCAAAATTGCTAGCCACGCTAATGATCACAATGATCTACAAGATTGTTTAAAGTCCAATGAGTTTACTAATGTCCCTAGGAGAGGAACGCTAATAGTCTATCTTATAAATGAGGTAACAAAATAATTATGAACTTGGTGGGTTTTGATCCCTTTTAGTAAAAACGTACACTTGCATTGAGGGATTGCAGTGAAGATTTAGCAGACTAGCTCCCAGAATGGTAGGTTTACTATTTGAGAAGAGATTAAGTAGAATGGGCTGGTATTGTCTGGTGTTTAGAAAGATAAGCGATGATGTTACTAAAACTCATTAAGCTCACTAAAATTCTCAAAGAGTCTGACAGGCTGGATGCAGGGAAGATGCATCCCTGGCTAGAACCAAGGAGATAGTTTTGAAATAAGGTGGAAGCCACGTAGAATGGAAATGGAAAGAAATGCCTGCACACAAGTGTGTGTGTGTGTGTGTGTGCGTGCGTGCGTGCGTGTGTGAGACTCCACCTTGACCTCTGAAATGTCTTAGCTTGTTTCAAAAACAGCAATATTAAAACACATAGAGGGAAAGTAGGCCAAGGCAAAATAGGGATAATCTCACCTGTGACATCCTCAACCCACAAAAGGATACTTAAAGTTGATTTTAAAAAAATAAGGCTGACAAGTGTTAATATAAGGTAGTCTATAAACAAATTAATTCAGAGTACATGCTGATGATCCCTTTTGTTTAATACATATTTTTAAATTAATTGACTGGATGGGGAAGTTACATTTAAGGCCAGCATTTATTGCCTGTTCCTAAATTTTAACTGAGGAGTCAACCATATTGCTGACTTTGGAGTCATGTACAGGCCAGACCAGGTGAGAGTGGCAAACTGCTTTCACAGAAGGACTTTGGTAATCAGACTGGATTTTAGAAAAATCTGTACATTTCATGGACACTGATTTAATTGTTATATGTTTCAGATTTATTTTGATTATTAGAATTTAAACATTTCAGCTACCATGTTATGTGCTATATGGGCCTGGTACATGGATGGTAACTCTATTTTTGACAAAGATTTAATTCTTTTCTCTCTGAGCTGTGCCCTGGAGTGTTTGGCATCAATTCGAAGACACAAGCAATGTTTAAATGCCATCCCAAAATTAGCATTTTAGTCAACACAGTATATTTTCAGTGATTAAATTATCAATTAAGATTGGAAACTTGCAAACTAGAGCTGACTTGAACTCAGAATTTTAGCAAGTGGCAAGAATTTTACCAATTGAGGCAAATTCTCACTGGATATAAAATACTTACATTTCACCCTTTGGTAATTGGTTATGCCAAACATAATTGGAAAAATCAACTCAATGGATTCAATGAGGTTTTGCTGTTGAATCTGCTTGTTGTAAGTTTCATATTAAATGTCATCCTCTGTTTCTTCCACATAGGTATCAATTTACTTTAAATGAATGTGGTAAGTACGACACATTGTACTTTCAAAGCAACATAGTTCTAATGTATATTCAGGAAAGCACAGCAACATATAGAGGTAATATATTTGCCTGCCAGCATTTCGGTATATTACATTGACCCATGAGCTATTAATTATAATCCTGGAAAAGAAGCAGTATCTAACCCTCCACCGCCCCCGTTTATTCCTGTTATAATCTATTTGCATTTCATATAATGTACAAGAAATGAAACAGTACTATGGAAATTATGAACTTTAAACTTAAAAAGGCAGCATATTCTACAAAAAAATTCTGATAGCTACCTTTTCAATAATTTGATTTAGATTGTTAAAATGAAGTTACTAGCTGCCTCACTGTGTGAACTGCTCCACTAAACAATTTGGTTTTACAAGGGGATGTTTTACATAAATATAGGACAACATTAATCTGTGGCAATATCATTGGAGAGACAATTGGGGACCTTGATATTTTATAATTAATACATAATGAAACAATATTCAAAAATTATGAAATTACACTTAACAGTCTTTAAAATGGTACTTATAAGACTACAAGGAAATGTTAGCAATTCTATATTCTGGCTTTGTTATCTTTTCTGTCTTAATATTGAAGAACAGAATTTACAACATGAAGTGATGCATTTAAGCAATAATTGCAATTCCAATCACCTGTGTTCTTATCGTTTTTGAAAACTCATCATTGGATCATTTGGGATTCCTCTAACAAAAATCCCCACATAATGCACATATCCTACCTGCAAACTCGTAATGATGATGATTACAGACCCAGCCTTTAACCTGGCACAACATACAAACTTTTAATCTTAAATCTAGTTTTGAACCCGCATTAGAGGAAGGAAAATTGAGTAGAAACACCTCCTGGGGACTTACTTCACAGGTTGCCATGTTTCTTGTTCAAAGCTTTTATGAATGGACTGAGCAATTGCTGACTCCATCAGGTCAATGTAACGAATCACCAAAGGAATAAATAATTCTTGCAAATGCTTGTGGTATTTCCCATTGCATAAATGAGCTTTGGAAAAAAAACATTTAATTAATTACATTGCCGACTTATTAAAGATACAGACACAATTATTCATTCCAGGGTGCAATGGAAAATAAAGATTTTAAATAAACACAATTGCAGAAGCAACATATTTCTACTGGCAATCATAAGGAAAATATGGCAGCCTAATTATACTTGGAATGGAAATGTGAAAACTGCTGGAGTTGAAATATTTTTGAGACAAACAAGTGCAATTGATGCCATTATTGTGCCTATAGTTAATATAAACTGAGCTCAAAATCCAATGATTTTTTGTGAGAGTTCTGCAATGGTGCTACTTCAATAGAGCAGAAAATTCACAACAGATTACTTTTGTTACAGCCTGTTTCTAAAACGGTTGCACTAGAATTGACAGTTGATTAAGAGTTCAAGGGTTCCACATCCAAGCATTTGGAGCTTCACATATGTCTCTTCAAAAAAAAAGTATTAATTCTGTGAACTGAGAAAAGGGATGACATGGCTCTAACCTGCAGAGCTATTTGAAGGCATGAGGAAGAAAGTTATCAGAAGCAATCAACTGAAAAAATGGATAAATAATAAGGTGGGGGAGGGGAGAAGCATACCCATTCTGAGGAGTGAAAAGAGACGTTACCCTGTAGTCAAGATGAAAAATGAATATGAAAACATCTGCAACAGGAGAAAAGCAGATAAGGAGTCAGACAGATGACATAAAGAAAGTGAAGTAGGTAGAGGCAGCTGTAGAACACGGAGCAAAAATCCACTGAACTCCTACATTGCAAATTCCATATAATTCAATATAAGCTAATATGCTTGCAGCAAGCTCTGCTTTTTGCTTCACTGGTAGAGAACATGTTAGTTGGCAACTTTGTGGGGATGGTTGAGAAAGAAATTTAAGATAATCATTTAAACACCTATACAAGTGCTATCAGGAATCTTCAGACTTTTACATCATTTTATTGCTCCATATTATTTCATTCTTTAACATCAAAATTGTCATTTGGTTGCCTTTACTCTGATGTTTATTACACTGTCCCGAACATAAATACTGTATTTGTGCTGACTCTAGGCATCCAACAACCATTGCAATTTCTATTTTTCTTGCAAGAAACAGGAAACAATCTTTTCATATACTCCCCTCTTTTTGTATATATATTTTAATGCTTTGTCTTTCTTTCAAGGCTAATAGATAATTTAACTCCTTTCTTGGTTAGATTGTACATTTAGGTTCACTTACTCAATGTGCTGTTTCTACAGATTTACTTCCTCCTGCCAAGCGAGTCAAACATAATGACCCAACTCATTATTAGAAATAATTGCATATAAAAATATCCCTGCGTGGTAGCTCTACAGAACAATGTCAGTATATCGTATCCACCCTATACAATTCTTTCTATTAACTTCAGTTTTGGAGATTGAGCATATTACACTCAACTCTGTCTTTAGTTCTACTAGGCAAGTACGAATTTTCACAAAAGGGTATTTTTCATCGAATTTTTGGAGGGATATATATGAAACAATGCAAAAATTAAGGCACTTTCTTGCAATTTTGTCTATTGGGCCATAGGACTGGCAGGAGTATAGGTTGATTCACGAGAATTAAAACTGAGCTAAAACTGAAAGGACAATCTGCAGACACGTGGCTTTTACTCAATTTCAGTTTAAAATGCTGAGGAATGACCTGTTTGAGTTCTTTAGTCACAAGATTTGATAGGGAGAGATGCAATTTCCTCGATGAGACAAGGATGAGAGAAAATTAAATTAATTAAACTCAGACTAAAAATAAATGAAATTAGAAAGTGATACTTTATATAGAGGATATTGGAAATAAATGCTGTCAAAACATTAGGCATGAGGTTTGTGATTAGCGCAATTGAATCAGTTCCGAAATTCATTTAAATAATTCACACTTTGCTAAGATGTGAAATATATCAAAATAAAAATCACAAAAACTCTTAGTTCATCATATATATTAAGTTATACTCATTAGTGGCTATCTGCCTTAGATTATTAAAAATAATAAGGATTGAAAGAAGCTAGATGACTTAATTTTAAATGGATTAAAAAGAAACAAATCTTTTTCTTTAAATACAGAAACTGCATTAATAAGGCTATTTTAATAATTATACTATGATAATTTTCTTTCATTATTGCTCTGTCAATTATTTCATGCCAAACAAAGTTTTCATTAACTTAAACAAGATTCTGATTCATAAATTCTAATAAACCTCACAAACAAGTGAAGAGGCTGTGAAGGTTAGAGAAATGTGGCAATACAAAAGGTAAAATACACAGTCTTTGAATTTCCTCAGGTGTTATTTTCCATTTCTAAATGCACTGGCAGCAAAAGCACACCACTTCATTGTTATAAAAACAAGGCTGCTTCTACAAAAGCACACTGTATGTGCTTTGTGTGTTTCAGCAAGCATCACTGTCATTACTGTTGCCATTGCCACCCACTGAGACATAGTGACTGCTGCACCGCCTTCACAGTTGCTCTAACTACTTATCACATCCCTTAAGACCGGGCAAAACAAGTTCTTCTGCAGAGTAGGCACACATTATTTTCCACACAGATGTTACTTCTGCTACGTGAAGGCAAGCATGGAGTCCAACTTCTAATGTGATCTGACTGAATTAAATGCTGTGGTATCAGTCACCCCCTCTGTTTCCCTGATAGCGTATTAAGGCAGGGTGTGGAGTTGAACTTCAGGCAGTTGAAAACTAACCAGCGACTTCGTGCACAACCTTAAAGGTGCATGTGCTAATCACCTCTTTGATTCAGTGATCACTTCCACTAGTACACTTGGTTAGCAGGGGACAGGCTGTCAACTGAGTTTAAGATGGAAAGCTGCAGCCAATAACTTCCCAAATTACCAAAATCATAATAGGTTTCTTCATCCTTACAGCAGATTGTATTCTTATTCAATAACATTATTGCCTGTCCTTGAGACCAGGGCTTATTGTCATGATCAAATGTTGTCGACTTGCTGCGTGCTTAGCTGTGTATCTATATATAGTCACAACACATGTATAACCTAATTGGATATCTATCCATTAAGTATTTTTGAATGACATTTGGCAAATGATTTTATACTTCATTTCTCTGCTTGTTACAGTAACTGCAATGGGCAAGTGACCAAATATGTACCATGATATACAAGTATATCATTAGTATACAAGATATTAAGAGGAATAGATGGAGTGGACAGCCAGCGCCTCTTCCCCAGGGCACCATTGCTCAGTACAAGAGGACATGGATTTAAGGTAAGGGTTGGAAGTTCAAGGGGGATATTAGAGGAAGGTTTTTCTCTCAGAGTGGTTGGTGCACGGAATGCACTGCCTAAGTCAGTGGTGGAGGCAGATACACTAGTGAAATTTAAGAGACTACTAGACAGGTATATGGAGGAATTTAAGGTGGGGGGTTATATAGGAGGCAGGATTTAAGGGTCGACACAACATTGTGGGCTGAAGGGCCTGTACTGTGCTGTACTATTCTATGTTCTATGATAGATGAAGAACTACATACTTGTTAGACAGCGCCAAGTGTTACAACAACTGAGTAGAATTTCTATGTGAGTGATGAAGATGTGATAAATTTAGATCACCAAAGAGCAACACAATAAATTCAAAATTTTTTGTCTTCACTTACAAGTCCCTCCATTGCTTCATTGGACAATTATTCGACACCCAATTCTACAACTCTACATCCAATTCCAATCTGATGTATGCACTTGTACCCTTACCATTCAGTGCTGGACTCCAGTGCCCTACCATTCCATATCACATCATGCAAGCCCAATGTTCTACTTCAGTCCTCTACACTCATTGCTACCTTTCCACATCAGGCCTGGCAAAGGTGGTGCAAATCATTCAGAACTACTTCATTCCATGTCAGTCAGACAGACAAGACTGACATGCATTCCACTGCATCTCCTGCCTTCCCTGCAGCTTGACTCTGTGCTCTGCTCATCACTCCATTCAACGCCTTTTTTAACTTTGGAACAGACAAGGTGCAGCATGGACTATCCACTTTGGATAGAATGGCAGGGCACAGAACATATTGCTCTGGTGCATGATGGAGTTACAGTACACTCCATCCTACTATGTACCTCCTCAAATCATGCCTCTCCACTTCTGCACCCAACATAGAGCCTTTCATAGTCCAAACCCATTCCTTGAATTATTTTCCTGAATATTCCACTGAGATATCCTTCTTACAAATCTACCTTTTAGACTTGTTTCTGGCTAGCTTTCAGAACTTTTCTATTCTCATCTGGTACCTCAGTGAAGCATCATTTAGAAATGCAAGTAATTTTTTCAGGTGTTAATTTGGGCCTCATTTAAATCACATTGAATCTACAGCAAATTTAGAAATTAGTAATGCAACATCTTACTGTAGTATTGACATATACAAAGTTCCTTGTTCAATGGAGTCCATGGGTCTAAATTTTGCTCACTAGAATTCACATCTGCTAAAAATGCATCTTCTATGTGGTAAGATAGTGAAAAAATGCCCCTGTATGTAACAAATGCCAGACTTTCCCCAGAAGGCGTTTGGAAATAAACAGAGGCCTTGTGGGGAAGTATTGCAATCTGGAGTCCTGAAACCACTGTGCACAGAGGGTATATTGTTCAAAAAAGCCACGAGAGTGGCATTGGTGCTTTGTAATCAGAATATACCGACTTAATAGCACAATGAATAAATTGACATTATAGTACTATGAATGTATTGGCTAGAAGAACTATGAATGTACTGGTTTGATGAACCATGAATGCAAAGAGAGCCAGGTACTATTTTGTCATTTTTTTGAATGAATAACACTCCTCATTTGCAATCAAGCCAAAAGTTAAGTCAAATAGAAACTGTACTTGCAAGATGCCTTTTCCTTCAAGATGCCCTGTGTGCCATGTCTTTCTAGTTTCCAATGATCATTTCATGGGAGGATGGATGGTGCTTTTCTCCACCTATTGCAGAAAATGAGGTCGCTGAACTGATCTTTGTGATCATCTTAAGTACCAGGTAACCTGCCCATCTGGATGAAGTGTTGAGCAGCAGTGCTCAGGGTGAAACATCAACAGAATGTGTTTTGAGTCCCAGAGTTCATTCAGAGACCCATCCCAAACATGTATAAGGAGTTGTAAAAGACGTTGGTGAGGCCTAATTAGGAGTATTGCATGCAGTGTTGATTACCTACCTATAGGAAAGATGTAAATAAAATTGAAAGAGTACAGAGAAATTATTTCAAGGATGTTGCTGGGTCTGGAGGACCTGAGTTATAAGGAAAGATTGAATAGGTTAGGACTTTACTCCTTGGAACGTAGAATATTGAGAGGAGAGAGAGGAGGTTTGATAGAGGTATATAAAATTATGAGGGGTATAGACAGGGTAAATGCAAGCAGGCTTTTTCCACTGAGGTTGGGTGGGACTACAACCAGGGTTGAGGATGAATGGTGAGAAGCTTAAGGGGAACGTGAGGGGAAACTTCTTCATTTAGAGGGTTGCGAAAGTATGGAACAAGCTGCCAAAGGAAGTGGTGCATGTGAGTTCGATTTCAAAGCTGGAACGTAGGTACATGGAAGGGAAGGGTATGATGGTCTCTGGCCCCAGTTAAGGTCAATGGCAGTAGGTAGTTTAAATGGTTTTGGCATGGACTAAATGGGCCAAAGGCCTGTTTCTGGGCTGTGCCTTTCTATTTCTCTATGAATGTATGTTGCACTGTGAGAGCATCACATCAGTGCACCTGGAAATTCTCCAATTATAGTTACAACTATTCTCCAAGAGTAACATGATGATAACTATTTGAATATAAAGGGTGGATTTGCTTCAGAATCTCAGCAATATCATATAGATAGACCAAAATCTGTTCACATTTCCAATCATCTCTGAGAATCACAGAAAGGTGAATATCAGGAATGCAAGCTGAAGCAGCTGGTCTCGTAAGCTGCATTAGATGAGCACAACATTTTCTATCAGTCAGAATGATTTAATTTTTTGTTAAATGTCAAGATTTAACACAGATAAGTATGAGGTGGTTCATTTTGGTAGGTCAAGTATGATGGCGGAACATAGCATTAATGGTAAGACACTTGGCAGTGTGGAGGATCAGAGGGATCTTGGGGTCCGAGTCCACAGGACACTCAAAGCTGCTGCACAGGTTGACGCTGTGGTTAAGAAGGCATATGATGCACTGGCCTTCATGAATCGTGGGATTGAGTTTAAGAGCCGAGAGGTAATGTTGCAGCTATATAGGACCCTGGTCAGACCACACTTGGAGTACTGTGCTCAATTCTGGTTACCTGACTACAGGAAAGACGTGGAAACCATAGAAAGGGTGCAGAGGAGATTTACAAGGATGTTGCCTGGATTGGGGAGCACGCCTTTTGAGAATAGGTTGAGTGAACTCGGCCTTTACTTCATGGAGCAATGGAGGATGAGAGGTGATCTGATAGAGATAATGAGAGGCATTGATCGTGTGGATAGTCAGAGGCTTTTCCCCAGGGCTGAAATGGCTACCACGTGAGGGCATTAAGGTGCTTGGGAGTAGGTACAGAGGAGCAGTCGGGGTAAGATTTTACACAGAGAGTGGTGAGTGCGTGGAATGGGCTGCCGGCAGCGGTGGTGGAGGCAGATACAATAGGGTCTTTTAAGAGACTCCTGGATGTCTACATGGAGTTTAGAAAAATAGAGGATTATGGGTAAAGCCTAGGTAGTTCTAAGGTAGGGACATGTTTGGTACAGCTTTGTGGGCTGAAGGGCCTGTATTGCACTGTAGGGTTCTATGTTTCTATTTACAGAAATTACAGACATGTCCATTCTACCCCAGCCACTGTGAATTGATGGGCAGAGATCACAATGGAGCATACCTGTAATTTTTGTTACATACTTGCTGTCACCATTTTACATTTGTTAGTTAAGTTTCATTATTTTCTTCTATATTATTTATAAACATATAAAGCTATAAAACTCTTCATTTTAAAAGAACCTTGTGGAATAATGTACTTTATTGTTGCTATTTGTGCCACAGAATACAATAGCTGGTGGCATATTATTGTAATCCAGGCTTTAAAATATAAGCAAATGCTCATGAAGGAAAGACTTTGAAAGGCAGCTATAACCACAAGCAGAAAGACTAGACTATTGAGATCAAGGATAGAACAGTCAAATGCAAACAGATTAGAGAAGAAAATAATCCAAGCAAGTGATAGACTGAGCTGTTCTGTATTGTTCTTCTAAACCAGACTTTTGGAATCATATGCTTGTTTTCCTTGGGTGTAAGATTACAGGATGACGAACACGGGTTTGACAGCAATTGACAGTGCATATAAGAGACAGTGCCCAGCATTGGATTCCTGTGGTGTAAATTAAAAGGACCCAGGATAAACTTATTTTCTTGGACACAAGTGGTACTGCAGATGCTGGAAATCCAGAGCTATACACATAATGTGCCGGAGGAGCTCAGCAGGTCAGGTAGCACGTATGGGTGGGAATAAACAGTCAATGTCTTGGCCTGAAACGTTGACTGGTTATTCCCAACTAAATTTCCTAGTCTTTCTTCTGTCTCAGAATTGGAAAGTACTCCTGTTTTACTTGCTGCTTTATGTACACATCAGATGAAAAGACAGGAAAAGAAAATCTGCCAATCACTTGGACCAGCACAGGCAATGACACCGCAGTCCGCTCCCACTAACAGCTGGACATGATTACAACCAAAGTCTAGGTAAATACAAGGAAAATAACCAGGAAAACTTATTTGTTTCCCATTCCCTTCCATTCCTGAACTTTAATTGAACAATTCAGGTGATCTCAGACTTGCTCTTTATACTATGAATTTGTGCAATTTAATACTTGCAGCAATGAGTTACTCATGATCAGTGTCAAAGGTCATCAGCATTTAGCCCAGTTCTATACTTCTATGGTAACCATATGCATATCCTGATCTTGCGTGACCAGTTCAATTCAAATAACTTACTGACTTAGAGAAATTTGAACACTCAATTAACTTTCCTTATGGTCTATGTTTTCTAGAATAAAAATACCACAAGTCTCTGATCTGCTGCAGTGACAAGGAGCCTTTAAAGCTCAGAATCAACCAATGGCCTTCTGAAGTTTTCCAAGACTTTTAAATCAGCAACTGTGAGAGGATCAAACTACATGAGCATCAACGCATTCCCATGCAAGTGCAGTATTCATTTTTATTGTGAGTTAGCTTGCCCTAATAATACTTCCCAAAGCTGCAAGATATTGCTTATGTCCCAGGGTTCTGTGCCACAGTGATTTTCTCCCACTCATCAGTGTTAAGAGCAAAACCCTATTTACATATGAATCAGAAGCAACGGTCAGTTTCTGAGACCCTCGAGCCTGCTCCGTCTCTTAAGCCACTTGACAAGATCATGGCTGATCCAATATTTAGTGAATATATCCTTGTCAATGATTCTACCCCTATTCTTAACACTGGATTGGTCCAAATTAAATTACAGATTCTCGATGTGACCCTATTGCGCTTTCACGCCAAGGCATTCTGATTTAACTTTCTTTTATCTTAGTATAAACTTTTATTCTATTATGAATAGAAACATAGAAACATAGAAAATAGGTGCAGGTGTAGGCCATTCGGCCCTTCGAGCCTGCACCGCCATTCAGTACGATCATGGCTGATCATCCAACTCAGAACCCTGTACCTGCTTTCTCTCCATACGCCCTGATCCCTTTAGCCACAAGGGCCATATCTAACTTCCTCTTAAATATAGCCAATGAACTGGCCTCAGCTGTTTACTGTGGCAGAGAATTCCACAGATTCACCACTCTCTGTGTGAAGAAGTTTTTCCTCATCTTAGTCCTAAAAGGCTTCCCCTTTATCCTTAAACTGTGACCCCTCATTCTGGACTTCCCCAACATCAGAAACAATCTTCCTGCATCTAGCCTGTCCAATCCCTTTAGAATTTTATACGTTTCAATAAGATCCCCCCTCAATCTTCTAAATTCCAGTGAGTATAAGGCTAGTCGATCCAGTCTTTCTTCATATGAAAGTCCTGCCATCCCAGGAATCAATCTGGTAAACCTTCTCTGTACTCCCTCTATGGCAAGAATGTCTTTCCTCAGATTAGGGGACCAAACCTGCACACAATATTCTAGGTGTGGTCTCACCAAGGCCTTGTACAACTGCAGTAGAACCTCCCTGTTCCTGTACTCAAACCCTTTTGTTATGAATGCCAACATACCAGTTACCTTTTTCACTGCCTGCTGTACCTGCATGTCCACCTTCAATGACTGGTGTACAATGACACCCAGGTCTCGTTGCATCTCCCCTTTTCCTAATCAGCCACCGTTCAGATAATAATCTGTTTTCCTGTTCTTGCAACCAAAGTGGATCACCTCACATTTATCCTCATTAAATTGCATCTGCCATGAATTTGCCCACTCACCTAACCTATCCAAGTCACCCTGCATCCTCTTAGCATCCTCCTCACAGCTAACACCGCTGCCCAGCTTCGTGTCATCCGCAAACTTGGAGATGCTGCATTTAATTCCCTCATCAAAATCATTAATAAATATTGTAAACAACTGGGGTCCCAGCACTGAGCCTTGCGGTACCCCACTAGTCACTGCTTGCCATTCTGAAAAGGTCCCGTTTATTCCCACTCTTTGCTTCCTGTCTGCCAACCAATTCTCTATCCACATCAATATCATACCCCTAATACTGTGTGCTTTAAGTTTGCACACTAATCTCCTGTGTGGGACCTTGTGAAAAGCCTTTTGAAAATCTAAATATACCACATCCACTGGCTCTCCCCTATCCACTCTACTAGTTACATCTTCAAAAAATTCTATCAGATTTGTCAGACATGATTTTCCTTTCACAAATCCATGCTGATTTTGTCCGATGATTTCACCTCTTTCCAAATGTGCTGTTATCACATCTTTGATAACCGACTCTAGCATTTTCCCCATCACCGATGTCAGACTAACCGGTCTATAATTCCCCGGTTTCTCTCTCCCTCCTTTTTTAAAAAGTGGGGTTACATTAGCCACCCTCCAATCCTCAGGAACTAATCCAGAATCTAAGGAGTTTTGAAAAATTATCACTAATGCATCCACTATTTCTTGGGCTACTTCCTTAAGCACTCTGGGATGCAGACCATCTGGCCTTGGGGATTTATCTGCCTTTAATCCCTTCGATTTACCTAACACCACTTCCCTACTAACATGTATTTCCCTCAGTTCCACCATCTCACTAGACCCTCGGTCCCTTACTATTTCTGGAAGATTATTTATGTCCTCCTTAGTGAAGACAGAACCAAAGTAGTTATTCAATTGGTCTGCCATGTCTTTGTTCCCTATGATCAATTCACCTGTTTCTGACTGTAAAGGACCGACATTTGTCTTGACCAATCTTTTTCTTTTCACTTATCTATAATAGCTTTTACAGTCAGTTTTTATGTTCCCTGCCAGCTTTCTCTCATAATCTTTTTTCCCTTTCTTAATTAAGCCCTTTGTCCTCCTCTGCTGGTCTCTGAATTTCTCCCAGTCCTCAGGTGTGCCGCTTTTTTTTGCTAATTTATATGTTTCTTCTTTGGACTTGATACTATCCCTAATTTCCCTTGTCAGCCACGGGTGCACTACCTTCCCTGGTTTATTCTCTTGCCGAACTGGGATGAACAATTGTTGGAGTTCATCCATGCGATCTTTAAATGCTTGTCGTTGTATATCCACCGTCAACCCTTTAAGTATCATTTGCCAGTCTATCTTAGCTAATTCACGTCTCAAACCTTCAAAGTTACCCTTCTTTAAGTTCAGAATCTTTGTTTCTGAATTAACTATGTCACTCTCCATCTTAATGAAGAATTCCAGCATATTATGGTCACTCTTACTCAAGGGGCCTCACACGACAAGATTGCTAACTAACCCTTCCTCATTGCTCAGTACCCAATCTAGAATGGCCTGCTCTCTAGTTGGTTCCTCGACATGTTGGTTCAGAAAACCATCCCGCATACATTCCAAGAAATCCTCTTCCTCAGCACCCTTACCAATTTGGTTCACCCAATCTATATGTAGATTGAAGTCACCCATTATAACTACTGTTCCTTTTTTGCATGCATTTCTTATTTCCTGTTTAATGCCATCCCCAACCTCACTACTACTGTTAGGTGGCCTGTACACAACTCCCACCAGCATTTTCTGCCCCTTAGTGTTATGCAGCTCTACCCATATCGATTCCACATCCTCCAGGCTAATGTCCTTCCTTTCTATTGCGTTAATCTCCTCTCTAACCAGCAATGCTACCCCACCTCCTTTTCTTTCCTGTCTATCCCTCCTGAATATTGAATATCCCTGGATGTTGAGCTCCCGTCCTTGGTCACCCTGGAGCCATGTCTCTGTGATCCCAATTATATCATATTCATTAATAACTATCTGCACATTCAATTCATCCACCTTGTTATGAATGCTCCTCGCATTGACACACAAAGCCTTCAGGCTTATTTTTACAACACTCTTAGCCTTATACAATTATGTTGAAAAGTGGCCCTTTTTGCTTTTTGCCCTGGATTTGCCTGCCTGCCACTTTTACTTTTCACCTTACTACTTTTTGCTTCTACCCTCATTTTACACCCCTCTGTCTCTCTGCACTTGTTCCCATCCCCCTGCCACATTAGTTTAAAGCCTCCTGAACAGCAGTAGCAAACGCTCCCCCTAGGACATTGGTTCCAGTCCAGCCCAGGTGCAGACCGTCCTGTTTATACTGGTCCCACCTCCCCCAGAACTGGTTCCAATGCCCCAGAAATTTGAATCCCTCCCCCATGCACCATTTTTCAAGCCACGTATTCATCTGAAATATCCTCCTATTTCTACTCTGACTAGCACGTGGCACTGGTAGTAATCCAGAGATTATTACCTTTGTGGTCCCACTTTTTAGTTTATCTCCTAACTCCCTAAATTCACCTTGTAGGACCTCATCCCGTTTTTTTTACCTATATTGTTGGTACGTATGTGCACCACGACCACTGGCTGTTCACCCTCCCATTCCAGAATGTCCTGCAGCCGCTCAGAGACATCCTTGACCCTTGCACCAGGGAGGCAACATACCATCCTGGAGTCTCGTTTGTGGCCACAGAAACACCTATCTATTCCCCTTACAATCGAATCCCCTATCACTATAGCTCTCCCACTACTTTTCCTTCCCTCCTGTGCCGCAGAGCCACCCATGGTGCAATTAACTCGGCTGCTGCTGCCTTCCCCTGAATGTTTCCTCAACAGCTGTATCACTGATATGGATAATATTGTTGTAATACATTTTGAGGTTCATAGGCATTCAATGAGGCCCCATGCATGGGGAGTTTACCACATGGGGCTTGGAGCCTAAAAGCTCGGACGACGGATTGTTAAAAAACTGAAAACCTGAACTGAAAGAATACGTGTCATTTTGGTGTTGTAACCAGCATGAATGCTGCAGAAGAGTTAGGGTTCAGGCTCTGTTACCTACCATCTCTTTCAAAGACTTCATTGAGGGGACTGGGCATATACAAAATGTTAAAGGTGAACTTTTGATCTCTCAATCTACCTGGCTGTGGCCGTTGACCTGTGGCTACCGATACTGCACTTTCTCTGTTAACTGAAATTATACATTCTGCACTCTGTTCTTGTATCAGTTCAACATATATATAGGTATGGGAGGATATGTTTGCACAAAAGGTTTTTTCTGATTCTTAGTAAATGTGACGACAATAAACCAATTATCAGTTTGCTGAGAAACAAAGGAGAATGGAGGAGTATGCAGAAATGTGGAGGCAGCCAAAAGACAGGCACAGATTAAGAGACTGGGAAAGCTGAGTACAACAATGGGAAATAGTAAAGTGGAATGTTGATCCACAAGATATATTGGTAAATGTTGGTATCTGGAAGGATTTGGATGTTTGTATAAAGAGTTAACAGAAATTTAACATTCAAGTTCAGTAAAAGTTGGAAGAAGAAAAGGTATGGAGAGTTTTACAAGGTTGTTAAATTATATGAACAACCATGCTTTGCTGATATCTTGGAGTACTGCGTTCAGTTTTGATCTCTTTGCTTAAGAAAAGATGCACTCGCCTCAGAGGCTATGCAATAGATGTTCACATTATTTCCGGGATGAGAGTGTTGTTCTTTCAGAAAGAGGATGGCTGGAATGGGCATTTATTCTGTGGAATTAAGATGACTTCTATAAACACAATAGATTCTGGGAGTGTTTGAGAAGCTGTTAAGCTGGGTGGAAAAAAGGAGAAGTTGAGATCAAAATCTCAAAATAGGTGCTTAGGCATTTGTAAATGAGATGAAGATATATTCTGGAATCTTTGACCCAATTTTAGATGCCCAGTCACTGAGTATTTTCAGGATTACCATTTGGATGGACATTCACTTTCCAGGCCTTATAGGGTTTATTGCTAATCTCAGTTTTTGAGTACACCAGCATAACCTTTCAAAAGGGTCAGAGTTGTCTGTGACAAAGTCAAACTTCCAACCGATATTCTTTGCTCAGCTTGTTAGGAAGTAGCCTTCAGCTCTTAATGTAAATTTCAAGCAATAAACAGTCTGAAGTTGAAAGGACAGCTTTGCAAACAAACCAGACTGCCTATGAAGCATAGGCTCCTGGCGGACCGGCATGGGGACTGGCTGCTCAAGAGATATGGTGTCCA
Organism: Hemitrygon akajei; assembly: GCF_048418815.1. Lineage (NCBI taxonomy): Eukaryota > Metazoa > Chordata > Chondrichthyes > Myliobatiformes > Dasyatidae > Hemitrygon > Hemitrygon akajei. Next base: position 140,464,212 of record NC_133133.1, on the reverse strand, counting down.
TAGTGAAGTGACCATAACCATTCATGTCTGCATCAGCCAAAAGTAAGACAAGAGGGTTATCATAGAGCTAAGTTAATTGCATCATTTAAGGTCCATTTCAAGATGGTCCTACCGAAGATGTGTGACAGCTTATTGGTAAATCGTAAGGCAAGAGAATTGACTAAAAACATTACTAGTAGCATCTTTCACGAAACAAGTTGTGGTGAAATATTGCCACAGACGTGAGGAGCAGGCGGAGGTGAAGCTGATTTGGGGGATGAGTTGTGCTGGGGTATTGCAAGGCACAACACGTTCAGGCCACCAGGTTCACAGACGAAGTTTGTATCGCTTCTGGACATGGAGGGAGCTTTTTGGAGAGGAATCGATGTGGAAGAGTTTCACTGCCTATCTACCTGACCCGGGTGCAAGGTTAGATTGCTCCAAGCGGTGAGCTGATTTGGTGAGATCAAAAATGGCTTCAGGTGGGGTAGCCCAGGCATATCGGGTCCTGGAATGTGGCACTACTTGGCGCTTGGGCAATTTAAACATTGGCCCAGATAAGCTGGAAACCTGAGTATCAGGTACAGAGGCAAGGGTCGAGCTGATTGCGCTCACTCTCCCACAAATGTTCATTTCTTTCTCCACAGCAACAAGGCTGTGAACTGATTCGACTGCTGTACATTTCTGCCCCACTGGTGTGAAAACTGGGACTGAGGCCTGCCTTTGGGCCTACTCTGGCTGCTCTGGGAGTGGATCTGGGACACGGTGTGACTCAGAATGCTGTTGGCTGCTTCGATTGTTTGCACAATGTTTTTTTTTCTCTTTATTTCTCTGCACAGTGATTTTTGTTTTTTTAATTGTTTAAATGGGTTATTCGAGTTTCTTGCTTTGTTGCTGTCCATAAGCAGACAAATTTGAAGGTGTATGATTTATAAATTCTTCAATAATAAATGTGTTTTGAATTTGAATCATTGTGATAAAGATCAAGGAAGGTTCCAGATCAGACTTCTTTGGTCACTTAAAACATCAAACATGGTCACAGGTAAGATTAATCGATAATTGGGATATTTGTGTACACAGAGAGTCAGACCTCACAACATTAATTTTGGGCGGCTGGGATTTCTGTCTCCAGAAGTTTTTGACCATCAGTGTGAATTACTTTGTCTGAAAAACATCACATACAGATAGTGCTAACTAGTAGCAAGACAGTGTACATACATATTATGAAGCATTGGGAATTGTTTGGAATAACAAAGAGAATGACAGAAAGACATGATGACAGAAAGAAGAATTAGAAGATGTATAAGATGATGAGAGGCATTAATCATATGGATAGTCAGAGGTTTTCTCCCAGGGCTGAAATGGCTAACGCAAGAGGGCACAGTTTTAAGGTGCTTGGAAGCAGGTACAGCGGAGATGTCAGGAATAAGTTTTTTGACGCAGAGAGTGGTGAGTGTATGGAATGGGCTGCCAGCGATGGTGGTGGAGGCGGATACAATAGGGTCTTTTAAGAGACATGGAGCTTAGAAAAATAGAGGGTTATGGGTAACCTTAGGTAATCTCTAAAGTAAGTAAATGTTTAGGAATTGGAATCACTTCTTATCTGACATCTTCCTCTCAGTCATCTCTTCAGAATTGTTAAAGAGTATTTAAAACATGAACTTTGCTCTCTTAATGTGAAGAGAGAATGAATGTTTAGGATGGAGGACTAAGAGCCACACAAACTGCCTTTGACTACTAATAAAGGCAGGCATGCCATATGCCTTCTTTACTAACATGCAGCCATTTTCAGGGAGCAATGGACTGGGACAGGCTGACTTCTGGCAAAGGTGTACTTGGTAAGTGTGAGGCCTTCAAAAGTGAAATTTTGAAAGTACAAAGCTTGTATAGTATATACCTAAAAAAAAAGGTAAAAATAACAGATTTAGGAAACCTTGGTTTTCAAGGGACATTGAGGCCCTGATTAAGAAAAAAAGTGCATAGCTGGTATGGACAAGTAGGAAGTAACGAGGTACTCATGGAGTATAAGGACTGCAGGAGAACACTTAAGAAAGAGGGCTAAAAGAAGCCATAGCAGACAAGGTGAAAGAGAATCCCAAGGGTTTCCATGGATATACTAAGAGCAAAAGAATTGCAAAGGACAAAATTGGTCCTCTGGAAGATCAGAATGATAATCCATGTATGGAGCCAAAAGAGATGGGGTAGATCTTAAATGGATTTTTTGCATCTGTGTTTAATTCAGGAGATGGACACGGAGTCCATAGAAGTGAGGCAAAGCAGCATCTAGTTCATGGACCCTACGGATTAGAGAGGAGGAGGAGAAGGTGGTTGTTGTCTCGAGGCAAATTGTGGTGGATGAATCCCCAGGACCTGACAAAGTGTTTCCTCAGACCCTGTGGGAGGCAAGTGCAGAAATTACAGGGGCCCTAGCAGAGATATTTAAATCATCCTTAGCAAAAGATGAGGTACTGGAGGATTCGAGGATAGCTAATACTATTCTGCAGTTAAAAGGAAATTATAGGCCAGTGAGCCTGACGTTTAAGGGTTCTGGGTCTGTACTCGCTGGAATTTAGAAGGATGCGGGGGGATCTCATTGAAACCTTTCGGACATTGAAAGGCATAGACAGAGTAGATGCCTCAGGATAGAGGGGCATCCATTTAAAACAGAGATGCAGAGAAATTTATTTAGCCAGAGCATGGTGAATTTATGGAATTGGTTGCCACATACAGCTGTGCAGGCCAGGTCGTTGGGTGGATTTAAGGCAGAGATTGATAGGTTCTTGACTGGACGTGGCATCAAAGGTTATGGGGTGAAAGCCAGGAAATGGGGTTGAGGAGGAGAAAAAAAAAGGATCAGCCATGATTGAATGTCAGAGCAGACATTCTGCTAATTCTGCGAATGGCCCAATTCTGCTCCTGCGTCTTATGGTGGTGGTAAAGTTAGAAAGTTAGCAGGCATTCTAAGGAACTGGGTGTATGAGTATTTGGATACACATGGACTGATCAGGGATAGCCAGCATGGCTTTGTGTATGGTAGGTCATGTCTAACTGAACTTATAGAGTTGTTGAAGGCAAGGTAGTTGATGTTGTCTACATGGACTTTAGCAAGGCTTTTGACAAGCTCCTGCATGGGCTTTGGTCAAGAAGGTTCAGTCATTCAGCATTAAAGATGGGTAGTAACGTGTGTCATCCGAGGTTATCTGCTGAACGTGGAATTGGGCTTCTGCTTGCTGGAACCATAGGTGAGGTCGCAGCGTCCAGAAGCTTGGCAGTTTCAACAAAACTGCATGAACAGATGCGGCGTCGGTCATCTTCAGCCCAAATATCGTTTGGGCCATCGGGGTCACCAATTGTAGCGGTGTGCTACACGCAGCGCTGAAATAACGACACGGAGTTGGTGAACTGCAGTTACAAAAAGATTTTATTCAAACTTCGCGGCCTCGCTTTAAAGCCTTCCTGATCCTGCCCTCCCCGGGCGCGGATGCTGTAAGGGGCACGTATTCACAGTCCTGTCCCACGCGCGGATGCTGTAGGGGGCACGTATTCACAGTCCCACGCGGGCTTTTCCCCTTGCTGGTGAAGCAGACGTGGCACCCTTTTGGGACTGGCCTTTATGCCGGCGCGCTGGCTATTTGTGAGCCGGTTCGAGTGCGCTAGGAAGTGGGTTGCCACAAGGTGATAAATTGGATTAGACATTAGGTTTGTGGGGGGAAGTTACACGTGCTGAAAGTGAATACCTCTTAGCCTTTGCATCACATGCTCTGCTACAGAGAAAAATGATACACAGATTGACAAAGGGGCCTTGAGTCTGGTTTGGGGTGGAAAATGTGTCAGCCAGTACTTCCATGGGAGAGTGTTCACCCTCACTACTGATCATCAACCACTAGCATCCTTTTCGATCAACAGTAGGGTGTTCCACTATCAGCAACAGCAAAAATGCAGTTATCGGCTCTGTTTCTTGGAGGACATAATTACAAGATCAAAATCTAGTGGACAATTAATAATGGAAATGCTGATGGATTGTCCCATTGACCCTTGGAAAAGAAAATAACTGAAAATTTAGAAAAGAGGATGCTCCTCTTTGTTGTTTATTTAATACTACAGTAATATTTGAGTAATATTGTAAATGCATTGTTTAAGTATTCTTTTGGTGCTTACATAATTCATTTCGGGTTATATGTAAAAGTACACAGATGGCATATGTCATCTTAAGACCACAAGACCATAAGACTTAGGAGTCTTACATACATACATCCCTCAAAGTCGTTGCACAGGTTGATAGGATAGTTAAGAAGGCCTATGGGATGCTCGGCTTCATTAATAGGGGGATTGAGTTCAAGAGTAGAGAGGTCATGTTGCAGCTCTACAAATCTCTGGGGAGACCACACATAGAGTATTGTGTTCAGTTCTGGTCACCTCATTATAGGAAGGATGTGGAACCTATGGAGAGGATGCAGAGGAGATTCACCAGGATGTTGCCTGGATTGGAAAACAAGTCATATCAAGCAAGGTTAACAGAGCTGGGACTTTTCTCTTTGGAGCATAGAAGGATGAGAGGAATTGATAGAGGTCTACAAGATTATGAGAGGCATAGACAGGGTTGATAGACAGTACCTGTTTCCCAGGGCACAAATAGCAAACACCAGAGGGCATATGTACAAAATTAAGGGAGGGAAGTTTAGGGAAGACATCAGGGGTAAGTTTTTTATACAGAGGGTTGTGGGTGCCTGGAATGACTTGCCAGGGATGGTGGTGGAAGCTAAAACATTAGAGGTATTTAAGAGTCTCTTGGACAGCCACATGGATGAAAGAAAAATAGAGGGTTACGGGGTAGTGTGGGTTTAGTACTTTTTTTAAGGAATATATGGGTCGGCACAACATCAAGGGCTGAAGGGCCTGTACTGTGCTGTAGTGTTCTAGTTCTAGTGTCTAGGAGCAGTATTAGGCCACTCAGCCCTTCGAGCCTGCTCCACCATTCCGTCATAGTTGATCCTGGATCCCACCCAACACCATACACCTGCTCTTGCCATATCCTTTTGATGCCCTGACTGAGGAAACAATCCTCATGTGTGACACCTTATCAAACGCCTTCAGAAAATCCAAGTAAATGACATCTGCTGCCTCTCCTTTGTCCAGCCTGCTTGTCACTTCCTCAAAGAATTCTAACAGATTTGTCAGATAAGATTTTCCATTACAGAAACCATGTTGACTTTGACTTACTTTATCATTAGTCTCCAAGTATCTGGAAATCGCATCCTGAATAATAGACTCCAACACTTTCCCCAACCCCTGAGGGCAGGCTAACTGGTCTATAATTTCCTTTCTTTGCTTTCCTCCCTTCTTAGAGAGTGGAGTGACATTTGCAATTTTCCAATCCTCTGGAGCCATGCCAGAATCAAGCGAATCCTGAAAAATTATGGCCAATGCATCCATTATTTCTTCAGCAACCTCAGGACTCTGCAGTGTAGATCATCTGTGCCAGGTGACTTATCCACCTTAAGACCTTTGAGTTTACTTTTTCCTTTGTAATAGTAATGGCACTCACTACTGCTCCTTGACACTAATGGACCTCTGGCACAATGCTAGTGTCTTCCACAGTGAAGATAGGTGCAAATTACCCATTAAGTACATCTGCCATTTCTTTCCCCCCATCACTACCTCACCTGAATCATTTTCTACTGGTCTAATATTAACTCTCACCTTGCTTTTACTCTTTATATAACTTTATACATCATGGCACCATGTCGTAAGTATGCACCTTGTTAAATTAAAGAAATGAATATTCACATTTGGCTGGTCTCTCTGTGTTTTGCTTTTGATTAGTTTTATGTTTTTGAGTTACAAAACATAACATTTGACGTATTCTTCCTAATGCAAATCAAAAGTCTCCTTATTACGGCAAAGATGATCCAAAGGGATCCCAAAGACCCTACGCTGTTTCAGGTCTACATGGCAACCCAAAATAGCTGGAACGTCCAGCAGAAATTCCAGTCCCCCCATGAACTTGCCCATGACTGGAGTTGCCTTTTGTAGGGATTGAGAGTTGTTTCACCATTGATGCTGAGAGTTAAAGTGTTGGAGGAGTGACATGGCAGTCATCCAGGTGTGGTCAAAATAAAAGAATTGGCTCAAAGTTTTCTGGTGTCCTGGGATAGATCAGCAGATTGAGCAGCTTATTATGCACTGTTCAGGAAGCCAATATGTCCAGAAGATGCCAACTATAGTGCCTCTCCACCATGCCTTGGCAGAGGATTTGTATGGACTTCACTGGGCCATACATGGGCACATATTTCTTGGTAATGGTGGATGCATCTACAAAGTGGAGAGCAGTGTTTCCAATAGCCTCCACTTATGCCTCAAACACTGTTGTGTGTTGAGAACAGCAGATACCTGGGAAAACCACCACTTGGAAATCCCCCTCCAAGTCACTCACCATCTTGACTTGGAAACATATCGCCACTCCTTCATTGTCGCTGGATCAAAATCATGGAATTCCCTCCGTAACAGCACTGTGGGTGTACCAACACCTCATAGACTGCAGCAGTTCAAGAAGGCAGCTCATCACTGCCCTCTCAAGGGCAACCAGGGATGGGCAATAAATGCTGGCTTAGCTGGCAATGCCCACATCCCTTAAATGAATAAAAAAAAGTGTGAGCAGTTTCAGGTTCCTGGATGTCAATATCTCTGAAGATCTATTCTGGGTTAAACATACTGATGCAATTACAAAGAAGGTACGACAGTGGCTATATTTCATTAGGAGTTTGAGGAGACTTGATATGTCACCAAAGACTCTGGCAAATTTCTGCTGATGTACCGTGAAGAGCATTCCAACTGGTTGCATCACCTTCTGATATGGAGGGACCACTGCACAGGATCGGAAAAAGCTGCAGTTAGTTGTAAACTCAGCCAGTTCCCATCATGGTCACTAGCCTCCCCAACATCGATGACACCTTCAAAAAGTGATTCCTCCAGAAGGCAGCATCCATCATTAGGGACCCCTATCACCCAGGACATGTCCTCTTCTCATTGCTACCATCAAGGACAAGGTACAGGGGACTGAAGACGCACAATGTTTCAGGAACAGCTTCTTCCTCTCCCCCATCAGATTTCAGAATGGACAATGTACCTAAGAATACTTACTCATTAATTGTTTTGGTTCTTTTTTTAAAAAATATTTTATTTAAGTTTTTATATATACTTCTTGTTGAAAGTGATAGTTTTAAAATTATTATGTATTGCAATGTACTGCTGCAGTAAAACAACAAATTTCACAACACACAAGATTCTACAGATGCTGGAAATCCAGAGCATATTGCTGTAGGAATATGGAAATGAATAAACAGTCAAGGCTTCAGCCTGAGACCCTTCATTGGACATTTCACGACATATGCTGGTGATATCAAGCCTGATTCTGATGTCTCTGTTCTTCCTGCGGATGGGTTGCTTTCTCTCTCCCTGTGAATGCACTCTCCAATGTTCCATTCACTCTCCCTCTATCTTTCTCTGCTGATCATTTGTCCAGACCCACCCTCCTCCTCTTTTCTCTCCTATTCCCTTTATTCTTGCTTTCTCTCTCCCTTGCTCTCCTTTCATCTTTGTTCATTGGACAGACTGTCTGTCCTTCTTGCTCACTTCCATTTGCAGTAATCCACTGTGAAGCTGCTCTTTCCTTCAATCACCTTGAATTTTTCCTCTCTATTTGTCCTCCATGTCAATTTCTCCCTTTCCCTCTCTTGAGAACACTGTACATTGTGCTCTTCTCTTTTTCTCTATATATTTCCTTGTGGCATTGAAGTATTTTGGTAGGTCCATCACATCTATATTGGTTTACACAACAATCCCATTACTCCATAAATATTCCCTGCAACATCTCCTTCTCACATTAACCGACTCATATTCATTTTCGTTCATTCTCTCCCTCTCTCTCTCTCCTCATTCTTCCTAGACTCCATCTCTCTCTCTACAGATCACGTTGTTCTTTTATCCTTCCTTTTCCTACAGTCTTCTCATTCTCTGTACACCTTCCCCTCACCTTTGATATTTTCTATCTCTGACCCCGCTTTTTCTATTAATCCCCTCTTTCTGTTACGGTCTGTATCACCACTGTTCTTTCTACGGACTCTCTAGCTCTCTCTCTCTCTCTTTCTCTGCCAGCTGCTTCGTCATCGTCTCCCTTTTGCTCTCTATTGCTGCCACTTCTACAGTTTGTCTGTGCTCTTTCTACAGTTGCCCATGCTCATTTGTGAAGGTTCCTTGTGTTTATGCAAAGCCATCTGTTTTCTACAGGTCTGCTTATTTATTCCACCAGTGTCCTTTATCTTTCAAATGACAGTTTTACTCTTCCTATTACACACTACTTTGTTTACTTGAAGTGGCAATTAGCATATGCAGAGCATAAAATAAATGAAGCGAGTTTTTAGCTAATTAAGTGAAAAATACATCAGATGATTTTTTTTCCTCAACCTTAAATAATCCACAACCTCATTAGTGGCTGTCGAAAAGATTTAGTATTTGTGAAATGGGACTGGTTTATTTCATGGAGAAAATATAATTTGTTGACATATAATTTGCATTATTCTGAAACGTGGCTGAAGAGTAATTGTCATCATAAAATCCATATCCTGAGCAATTTTTTTACTCTTACATTACTGTCCATTTTAATTTCTTTAATATGCCGTGGAAGTCAAACGGCATGTGGAATATTTCTTAAATTTTATCAGATATGCTTTTTATATTATAGAGTTGGTACAGGTGAAGAAACATGCTTTTCAACCAATTTGATTAATGCCGTGTAACTACTGAAGCAGTCTTCAGAGCACTGAGCTGAAGAAGGAAGATTGAAAATTAATGTAATTTAAAGATACATATGGTTATCAGAGATTGTTATTAACACGATGCAAATAGCCAAGGACATCATATTATTACTCAGTAAGCCTTCATGTCAAGTAGATGGACAATTTTTCTTTATTGACTATATACTCAGAATGAGTCTGAAATAATTAGTAGGTTACTTCTTTCGCAACGTCTCCAACTGTAGTATCCATTTTGCCATGAACTTCATGGTCTTAATTTCACCACTGAAAACTCGTGCTTATAACCCACAAGAGGGAGAACAGAAGCCTAAGAGGTCTGCTCTGAATGTAGATACTTTCACTTATACACTTCTCTGATTTGGAATCTTGAGCTGAATCAACTTGAAGAAGTATTATCTTTGTCATGGTTTCAACACAAAAGTAATCCACTGAGAGTATCTCTTTGTTCATTTCATAATTAGTTTCAGATAATGAGAAATGACTTTCTCAGTCACTCAGGGTTTTATTATGACTAATTTGATTCCACTTCACTTTCCCTGGTAATTATTAACATTTGCCTTTTTATTGTCATGAGACCATGTTACATCATTCACCTATTCATATTTTAAGCATTGTACTGCAATGGAGAAGTCGTTGGTTTTCAAATGCTGCATAGGTGGGGTAAATATCTGCCCAAGTATTTTTTTCCTGGGGTTGAGAGTGACTCTACCTGCTTTTCTACTTTCTTTAAAAAGTAATTTCTTAATTACAAAATGAGTCTTTGAGAAAGAAACGTGGGAGCTGACTCCCCCAAGAATGGTCATTTCATGATTGCAGACAATGTTTTTTCACAGTTGGTACAGTAGAGTAGTTAAATGCTCTTGAATATGGGGTAAACTTTCTCCACTGCTTGCAAAAAAATCAATTCGCATTTTTTTCTTAGCCTAAATACATAGTAGATTACAGGTAATTCACACAATGATTTCTGTCATATACAAATGTTACTAGGTTGTTGTTATATGGATAAGTAAAGCACATAAGGGCTTATAATAATTTGACTATTGTACAGTTTTTGTTTGTAAGCTCCACAGAATGGAGCATATTACAAACTCGTAGTAATCCAACTTGATCTTCAGCTAACTTTTCATTTCTTGAATGAGGAAGGATGGATAAATGGAAAGGTAAAGTTACCCTGTGTAACAAAAGTACACATCCCAAGACTTCGCTATGCTCCATTGTCAAAGGGTTTCCAAATCAGTTGTAATCTTTGTATGTATATCAGTTGTAATCTGTGGTGGCCAGTGCTATCATGTTTGCTGTTGTGTGCTGGGGCAGCAGGCTGAGGGTAGCAGACACCAACAGAATCAACAAACTCATTTGTAAGGCCAGTGACGTTGTTGGGGTGGAACTGCACTCTCTGACAGTGGTGTCTGAAAAGAGGATGCTGACCAAGTTGCATGCCATTTTGGACAATGACTCCCATCCACTCCATAATGTACTGGTTAGGCACAGGAGTACATTCAGCCAGAGACTCATTCCACTGAGATGTAACACTGAGCGTCATAGGAAGTCATTCCAACCTGTGGCCATCAAACTTTACAACTCCTCCCTCGGAGTGTCAGACACCCTGAGCCAATAGGCTGGTCCTGGACTTATTTCTACTTGGCATGATTAACTTATTATTATTTAATTATTTATGGTTTTATATTGCTATATTTCTACACTATTCTTGGTTGGTGCGGCTGTAACGAAACCCAATTTCCCTCGGGATCAATAAAGTATGTCTGTCTGTCTGTAAATATCTATTTGTACCCCTGCCTTGTGAGCCTAAAGAGGAAGAAACCATACAAGTAAAATATAATTGACTCAATTTATAAAATTTATACATATAATGCCAACTCTAAAGGTAATCCAGCTGTCCCATTTCTCCATTTTTCCCCCTGTAATCTGTTTTCTTTCATACCTCTATCTTCCACCCCACCCCCACAGCTTCATCTAAATTAGAGATAATTCACAGTCATCAGTTAACCTACCAGCAGCTGGGAGGAAACAAAAGGAACCAAAGGAAGCTCATGAGGGTGAACGTGCAAATTCCACAGAGAGCACTTGAGTTAACAGAGTCCTAGAATCACAGAGAAGTACAATACGGAAACATGCCTTTCTGCTCGTCTAGCCTATGCCAAGACCACTTAAACTGCCTCCTCCCACTGACCTGCACTGGGACCACAGCTCTCCATACCCTTCTATCCAAACCTCGTTTAAATGTTGAAATCGAAGTCGTATGCACCACTTGTTCTGGCAGCTCATTCTATGCTCTCACGACCCCCTGGGTGAAGAAGTTTCACCTCATGTTCCCCTTAAACTCTTCACCTTTCACCCTTAACCCATGACCTCTAGTTGCAGTCCCTGCCAATCTCAGTGGAAAAGCCTACTGGCATTTATTCTGTCTATACCCCTCATAATTTTTGTACACCTCTATCAAGTCTCCTCTCAATCTTCTATGTTCTAAGGGATAAAGTCCTAATGTATTCAATCTTTCCTTATAACTCAGGTCATTCAGCCTTGTAAATTTTCTCTATACTTTTTCAGCCTTATTTACACCTTTCCTGTAGGCAGGTATATGGAGGAAGTTAAGGTCATGGGGGGGGGGGGGCGGTTATATGCGAGGCAGGGTTTAAGAGCCGGCACAACATTGTGGGCCGAAGGGCCTATACTGCACTGTACTATTCTATGTTCTATGTTCTAAAACTGCACACAATACTCTAAATTAGGTTTCACCAATATCTTATACAACTTCAACATAACATCCCATCCTGTTCTCAATACATTGATTTATGAAGGCCAATGTGCCAAAGGCTTTCTTTATGACCCTATCTACGTGTGACACCACTTTCAACGAACCTGTATGGACCTGTAATCTCAGATCCCTTTGTTCTACCACTCTCTTCAGTGCCCTTGTTGATCATACGAAGGGTAACACCTCACACTTGTCTGCATTCAAGTTCCATCTGCCATTTCCAGTCTTTCAGCTGATGTAGATCCTTCTGTAAGCCATGATAGCCTTCCATGCTGTCCACTAAACCCCCAGTCTTGGTGTCATCTGCAGATCTGCTGATCCATTTAACCACATTATCATCCAGATCATTGATACAGATGACAACACATCACAGCACTGGAGATCAGGACTGAATCTAGGTTACTGATGTTATACGGAAGCAACATTAGCTGTTTTACCACCTTCAGTTTAAAAAAAATTACAATTTTAATTGTCATTAGTTGCAATTGGTAAAAGAAGCTGATAGAAATAAATTCAATTTAACTGGTTGAGCTGTCCAGAATGTACAACTGGATTTTCAGAAGTGATGTTATAAAAAGGTCTTCTACATTCAGAAGATAGCAACATTTCAGCACGTATCCATTAAATCCAATTAAAATAGTTAATTTTACACCCTAGGTTAATAGATCTTTGCTGGCTGTTAAAATATATTTTAATTAAAATATATGGAGGAAAAATGTAAATATAGGAGTTAGGCAACTTAATGAGATTTGGTGCTGGTGGTGTAGTTACAGTTCTAATCTTGTAACATGGCAATTGGACAAAAACTCCACAGATCTCAACTATGACATCTTTGAAATTTAAATTTTAGGAAAATAAGTCATTAGTAATATATAAGTATTGTTGTAAATATACAAATGTTTGTACATCTGGTTCACTCATGCTATTAAATGTTTCAAGCTAAAATTCCAATTGTCTGATTTGTTGTTAATGTCACAGAGTGGGTATACAATTTATGGAATATCTTCAGTTTGACCAATTACTATGTGAATTTATAGAGAACCTTAAATGCCTGAAAGTACATCACTGAAATATAATCAGAGGAAAGATAGCAAAGACCCAAACCAGGAGGAACCAAATAATGTTTAAGTGGCAATTATTAAGAACGTTCAAGGTGGCTGAAGCTAAACAACCAACAGTGGGATGAAGAAATAGGGAGAAACATACAGGCCCAGTACTGGAAAAGAACAGAGATGTCTTTTCAGACTGAAAAAGGTTAAGGAGATATGGAGTGGAAGCCAATGAATGTCAAGTGATTAAAGAGCTATAGATGATTGGGATCTGATGCAAAGTTGGCTTTATGCCACTGAACTCTAGATAAGTTGAAGTTTATAGTTATTGGAGACATAAGGCTGATTAAAAAACATCCAAATAACCAAAATTATGATGCGATGGAAGCAGATAAGCTGGCGCTGGTTACAGAAGCAAATAAAGTGATGGTATATGAAGATCAGCAGTGGCTGGAAGTGAAAAGAAGTGCCCTTCTGGCAGAGCAGTAACGATATCAGAAGTTCAGCTGCAGAAGAATGCTGAAGCTTTAAATATCTGGCATATTTTCAACCACTGCTGGATAAAATTGGCACGAACAAGCTCCGTTGATGGCAGGATCACTATGTGGATGATTTGTATATCCTGATCTTAACATCTCCATTGATATGTTTAAATAGTAGCTTTGAAGGTTCTATCTAACATGGCATACTAACTGAACTATAAATAGGGAAAAATACAACCAACATCCAGAGTCTGCTTTCCATGCCATCCTTGCTGTTACAGCTCTATTTTCACCCTGTTGCATACATCTTACAATTGATGAAACATATCATCCTATTTGTAGTTATCATATATTTTACAAAATCCAAAAAACTCTTGTTACAAGGAAATGGATTTACAGCAAATTCTCAAAGCAAATAATTTTGCAGAATTCTCCAAAAGGGAAACCTCGCTATTTTCAAACAGAGTAGGTTTATGTTCTGTATCTGTGCAAACAACTTGAATCTTCTACTTTAGAATATGAATTCCACTGATTCTAATGGGCAGAAATATTTAAAGCCAGCTATCTGCTACTCTTTTCAGCTTAAAAATTCATTGTGGTCTTTCAAGAGGCAACATCTCCTTTTACCTTTTTTTATTTGCTAGTTCCTGCTGTTCAAAATATAATCCAAGATACTTACAGAACAGCAGAATTTTTGAGGAGAAGTTACTCCATAAAAAAATTAAATTATCAAATCAGGAACAGAGTAAAGCAAGAAGAAATCCAATAGGTACTCACGTTCGTTCCTCAGATAATTGTTGAGAAGTTGAAAAAGTGGAAAAGTGTCCCAAGAGTCTGGTGGCTGTGCCTCAAGAGTTGCATCCATGTCGACAGCAAAGAGTGACCAAAAAATCTCTGCATGCTCTGCCATTAGATCAGGCCACCATGCAAAAGCCTAGGAGACAATTACTAAACATAAGTGAAGGGCACAAAGCGAAGAGTTAGCACACAATTCTTCAATAGCATCTTACTGTGGTCTCTTGCTAGGCTGTTTCTGCAAATAACTTCATTAAATGACATGAGAGAATGCATAATTTACTTGTTTAAAATATGCCAATTGTAACTTCAAGTTCAAATTTATTGCCATGCAACCGTATACATGTATGCCACCAAATGTGGACAAGGGGCACAACATATTACATATAACACACACAACACAAAGTAATATTACCACAAAAAACTTAACATATAATAAAATATATTCCAGAAGAATAATGTTCTACATTTGCACTACCAAGTGCAGAACTGTACATTAGTTTTCAAATTCAGCAGCTTTCTCAAGCTTTATAATATTTTGAGTGGTTTCCCATCTTCATCAGATTTGCAAAATTTTATTTCCATGGAAATTGTTTACTCTAATGTTGGGGCTGATTAAAAATTAATGCATTATGCACAATGGCATGCTATCTATTTAAAATATGACCAACTAGATTGAAATTTAACCAGTCACTGACTGCATCAGCAACTAAGTTGTGTCTGGTTACTGCTCCCATAGTGTGGTCTGCGGGGCATTGCAATTCTTTGGCTCGTAAAGGGAGTTTATTCTGATTGTGTTTTACTCAGATTATTATCTGACACTTTGTGCTACATGCACTGCTCTATTTTATTGAGATACAGCATGGAATAGGCCCTTCTGGCCCTTCGAAGCATGCCGCCCAGCAATCCCCCAATTTAATTTACAGTGATTAGTTAACCTACTAAGTGGTAATTCTTTGGACTGTGGGAGGAAAATGAGGAGAATATACAAACTCCTCACAGGCAGCGGTGGGAATTGAACCCGGGTCGCCTGTGTTGTAAAGCGATGTGCTAACCGCTATGCTACCATGCTACTCATATTTTAGCAAGAAGAAGAAGTGGAGTAACTTGGCTAAGAAGCAGATGAAGACAGATGAGAATTTAAATTTGACAGAAAAAGAAACCGTTGGGAAATTTTGGTGATATTGTTCTTAGAAACGATTCTTATGCTAACTCACACTGCATGCCTTGCTGTCATGTCTCAAAGGCTATCTTTAAGCACGTGGTTATGCAGCTAATCCAAACCCTTGAACCTCAGCTTGAACTGTAGAGGGCTACACTTCCTGATATCTTTAAGTGGGCCATTGCAAGGGTTCACTGGCTTTTCTGACATGTCAATTCAAGTGAAACAACTACCAGGGAAAACTGGTTTATGTTATAGCTATTGATAAATAATGCTGTCTTATAGTATATTTCCATAGAATGATTTCACTGATCCTAATAAAAAATAAGCTCCGGAAATTAATGTAGATTTTTGCAACAGAGGCTCTTTAACACAACAACTTCAAGGCAAACATCCAGATACACGAACAACCTAGCAAAAGAAATTTAATGCTCTCAGCAGTCATTATTGTTCAAGGCATCAAAACGAACTGGGTGAATAAAAGGTGGCAGAAACATTTACTGAAAGAGAAAGAAAAAAGTGGTTTTCTTTCAACTATGGGGAGATAATCAGAGCAAGCATATCAGGTTGAGACCTCATTAGATTGACAACCTGAAATGTTCTTTCAACAGATAGTATCTACCATTGAGCATTTTTATTATTTCTTCTTTTAGCTTGCATTTCCAACATCCACAACTCACTAGTTTGGTCCTCATACATATATTCTTATATGTATTGTAGTTTGGGTCCATTCAGGAAAAAAATAGAGGATAAACACTTAAAAAATGAAAGATAAGACCATAAGTTATAGGAGCAGAATTAAGCTATTCAGGCCATTCATTATGGCTGGTTTATTATCCCCCTCAGCTCCATTTTCCTGCCTTCTTCCCATAACCCTTGATGCCTATACCAATCAAGAACCCATAAACCTCTGCTTTAAATGTACCCACTGACTTGGTATCCACAGCAGCCTGTGGTAATGAATTCCACAGATTCACACTTTCTGGCTAAATAAATTCCTCCTCAACTCTGTTTTAAGATGTCCCTGTATTCTGAGGCTGTGCCCTCTGGGTCCAAGACTCCCCCACTACATGAAACATGCCCTCCACATCCATTCTATAGGCCTTACAATATTCAGTAGGTTTCAATGAGATCACCCCTCATTCTTGTACACGCCAGTGAGTGTAGGCCCAGAGCTATCAAATGATCTTCATTCATTAACCTTTTCATTCCCAGAGTCATTCTTGTGAACATCCTCTGGATCTTCTCCAATTCCAGCACATCCTTTCTTAAATGAAGGATCCAAAACTGCTCACAATACTCCAAGTGAGGTCTGATCACCTTCTGTGACTTAATTTTTTTCACAACTTAATTTAAGCTGAAGAGTCCTATATGTATTGGAACAAATAACAAGTTTTAAGGACAACTGACCCTCACAAACTACTGTCACCCTTCCATGTATGAAGTTACTAAGGCACATAATTTTTTTTGTATTTATACCAACAGTGCACAGGAATGGCCAGCAATAACTGGATGGAAACTACTCATTTCTTCTCCCTCTGCTATTTATGGCTGCCCATGAATCCTATCTTTCATAATGTTGGTGAAACACAAAAGTAGATTATAGGGGATGTTAGAAGGAAATAAGATTAATGATTTG
The DNA here is from genome assembly GCF_048418815.1 of Hemitrygon akajei. Lineage (NCBI taxonomy): Eukaryota > Metazoa > Chordata > Chondrichthyes > Myliobatiformes > Dasyatidae > Hemitrygon > Hemitrygon akajei. The sequence continues at coordinate 140,447,517 of NC_133133.1, read as the reverse complement.
GAGAGAAATGGCAAATCATACTGTCAGCATATATAGCTTGTAAATAGAACTAATATTGAAGAGACTCAGTATACACTTGGACTAACTTGTGATATATTACTAAAGGTATAGGCAACATAGGGAAAGTTAATTCTTCTTAATTAGTGAAGTTATTACTTATTTTAATTCAAAAATAAGCCAGCTGATATTTCAGAGAAGGGTTGTCTATTGAACACTTGCTATTGAGTACAAAATGCCAATCAGATTTCCACTGCAGTGTCTATCACCCTGATATAGTAAACTTAAGAAATTGAAGCAGATGGCAGATTATCTTCCTGTTCAGATACTGTCCTTTTAAAATCAATTGTAAATCGATTGCATGCAACATTACAAATGTGATGAAATATCCAATGGTGGATAACACTACTGGTCACGTACCTCTCTTCCCTTTTATGAATCCGCACATGTAAAAGAGGTTGTAGAATAAAATAAATCCAAACATTTATACAAATGTTAATATCTATAATTTTAGAATCACATCATACACTCCTGCAAAACATGCATCGTTATACAACTGTGTATTAGAATATTAATTATATCAAAATCAAGCTATTAATCCAAAGCTTCAGCAGCCTTATTCAATGAGATCTTCCATGTGAAGTGCTCTGTGAAGAAACACCTCACACTGTACGTCCTAATAATGCAATTAACCTCCGTATATATTTCCTTTATTGCTGAATCAGTTCTATTCTGTTGCAGGTATAAGCCAAAGATGTGTAAGCAGACATGAAAAATAATGAATATTTCTTATTAATAGCCTTGACATTTGCTGATTTTTAAAAAAGGTTTAAATTAATTTAATTATTTGTTTGACACTTTCAAAACGCAATCATTTTTTGCAGTGATTATTGCCTAATAGAATAACTGAAAGAAAGGTGGATTCATCAATCCAAATTTTTCAGTCATGGCTGATACTTCGTGTATTAATATCTGCAGACTGCATATTTTAAATATCTTTATGTATCTATCTATATCTAGCTATCTATATATATTTTTATATATATATAAAAGAGTGCAGCCTTTATATTCTGATATAAATAAGCCACTCAGTCACATTTATTTTGCATTTATGTTTCCTTTCCCTTCAAATTTTTGTGACTCACTCTACCTGTATATATCTGAAAATTTTAAAAAAAATCACATTTAATACCAACACATCTAATTGTTTTTGGAATATTAACATTATTTTGCATCAAATAAATGGCAGTGATATCCAGATTTATGATACTGACTGAAAACAAAAAACCTGTTTGGAATGTTTTAATCACCGTTATTAATTGTCTTGACACGCAGCTTTTCCGTGAGCTCCATAGTTTCATTACACTGTCATTTGCAGAATGTCAGAATTTGTAACGAAAGCACAGCAAAAATGCCTTTACTTTAAAGTTGTCATATTTCTTTCACAATGCAAATAATTCATGATTTCTGAATTTATTTACTTCAGAATATCTGCTCTTATCTCTACAGAATTATAAAGAATAATATCCAAGACCAGAACTAAGCTTAACATAAAGTATAAGTGACATGTTATCAGATTTCTCATAAAATTTCGATTAATTTTATAAACAACAAATTGTTCTCATTGAAATGGTATTTCCTTTTGAAATGGTATACGCAAGTGTCAAGGTGAATAATCTCTACGAATGCCATCTGTTGTTAAGGGAATAAAACTGGACAGTATATCTAGAGTTTAATGAGATTTTTAATGAACATCTGAACCAATGCAAAACCAAGTGTGCTGCTCTGATTATGTAGAATCTTCTTTTGCTGAAATCACATAACAGCATAGAAATGCACAGTAGTATTGAAGTCTCCTCCAACTCCCCCACTATGCCCCTATCCCAAGTTTCATGCTGCTTACCTTCATATTGACCTTTTAAACCCACCATCATGTGACCACTCTTTAAAAACATAACCATAACTTCCTCACTGTCCATTTAGAACATCTGTATCATCTCCAAAATCATCAAAGGTGACAGCCTTTTCACTACATTGTGATTTCATCTGCCCAATATTTCCACTGCTGTTAGTAAAGCAGGCTCCTTCATAAATGGACTTTCCTCCAGTAATTTACTCAATAAAATTCACCTCTGACCAAAACACTTCATTATCTCTTCTACGATCCCCAATGCCTTAGCTTCCATTTTATAAATGCCCTCTGTAAAGTTGATTGAAACTTGTAGTAAGATCACTGATCACAAGAAAGTTAGTCTTGGCTTCTAGATGGATGGCACCACTTTCTGTTGTGGAGGTGAGAATAGTGTCAACTGAACCAGCCTGACAGCTGAGTGACATCTTGGAAAACAAATTTCCATTCAAAAAAGGTCATATATCAAGCCTTCAAAAGTATCCTGTTTTGACCGACTCAAATTTTGATAAATACTACAACTCCAGCTCCAAAATCAGTGTCCAACCTTCCTCAAAGTGACAAATTCTAACTTCAACCAAATTAACAAGCTAATTTAAAGTTAGGTAAACATGAAAACTGTTTAAAGATCCTGCAGTTATAAAGGAGTCATGAGAGGAAGGTGATCATACAGGCAGAGAGAAACTTTGATAAGAACAAAATAGCTGAATTTAACTGCAAGAATAAATAATGAATCAGCAACACACATGGAGAAGGTAAGAGCAAATACATTAGTAACTGAAAACAGCACAGAATAATTTATGCCTTTAGTTACTTCCTTTTTCAGATAGGCACGTGAATGATATACACTATCTGACAAAGTAAAATTAATAATGTGTTCTAAATTAAATGAAAGTTCTTCAAACACTATTAGGATCCAAAACAAGCACGTTTTATAGCCATTATGATGCTGCCACTAGATGCTGTCAGGAATTAGTGGATCAGAAGCGTACACATCAACTACACATCATTCAATATAAAACTAATAAAATTGGTTTTCAGGATCAATCATGAAGACAATTACTTTAAATTCAGTTGCACAATTGGACATTAGTTGGAGAAATGAATATGAAGACTTTTCAGTATGCCAAAGAGTCAGCATTCGGAATGACTTTCTGATGAAGGGTAAAACCTGAAATTACTTAAGAAATATGAGATGCCAGTGCTGGAGGCAGAGGTGCTTCCGAATTGTGATTGCTACCAATGATTCATTGATTAGTTGTTGTAGAACCAAAGACATCATGACATCTCTCCCTTCACAATGCTTGGTTCAGATTCAAGCATAATACAACAATTCAGGTGTACGTTGTGGATTGTTGTTTAATGTGATGAGGATTCCTGCATCAGCCACCTTATCAGACAGTGAAGTCCAAAACTGCTCCTGCTGAAAAATACCTCACCGACTAACCTTTCTACTGTTAAATTTAAATAGAGAAAGTAGTTGTTGAGTGTAGTGAAATGGCACATTTAATGTAGGCAAAGGTGTTGGAGTTAATTTCTTGAAGATGATCTTGGCTCCTTTGGATATATTTGTAAATTTAATAGATGTACTCACAGAAATTAATAGCATTTCTGTCATTAAAATCCTGGTTTATGATTTGATTTACCTGTGATTTCCATCGCAATTTGTAGGTACTGTCCAACAGTTTAGGAGCGCTGTACAGAATTTGCACTGAGGAAAAATCAAGCCTTACCTCTGAATGATGCTCCTCATTTTGTTGAAGAACCTCAATGCATAGCTCTGCCAGTCGAATCACATCATCCAAACGCTTGGCTGGAGTTCCTTGGCTTAATGCTTCTGTTATCATTGAATGAAAAGAAATTCAACACAACTATTTTATACGTTGCGAGAGTGAACAAATTCTTCAGTGCACAGCAGCAGCTTGTGAGCGATCTTCTGCCGGAAACCAACACGTTCAAGCTAGTGGATGGATAAATGTGCTTGGGACTGTCTCATAGATGTCTTGTTACTTTCAAGGGTCAGAAACAACAAAACACAACAACCTCCTGATGGTCCAAAGGGAAACACTATGACTGGAATCCCTGTGCTGAATGCATTTCTGTGGTGCATGCTTCCTACCCTTTTCTAGCTCATGCCTACATAGTGGACTGCTGATATCAACGTTCACTCCTGCTTCATTCCCAACTGTTAACTTAAACAGTCCCATCATCCATCTCATTGGCCATCATTTGCCTGCACAATAAAGGAGGGGAAGGCTGTACATTGTACAGGAAGCTTCTCATGTGTAAGCCACCTCCTAGATCTACAGATGCTTTCCTTGAGCTTATATCTTCTGAAGGGAGGGGAATAACTGTAGGTGATCACTGTGGATACATACGCCTGTTTTCTTTGAGGCATTGCGGCTCTGCACTGGCTCCTACCCCCTATATTTTCCCTGCAGCCAGCCAATTATATATTTTCATCCCAATCCAATTCCCTTCTGAAAGCTATGGCATTACTGTTAACGGAGGAGGAGAAATCAACATAGCTACAGACAGGAAGTAGGCTGATACCTACTTACTTGGGCTGTAAAGAGAATATGTGACACTATCCCAATATTACAGGGTGTTGGTTGTAAGCTAGGATTCACAGTAAAGCAAAGCATACCAAAATCATTCTGCAAGCTATGCTAGTGATTACAGGGATTGTTGGCAGGACATTAGTTAGTGCAGCAAGTTTTCCCATCAATGCTATCTCATCTCTCCAGTATCTATTATTTGTTTTCCATTTGGCCCATCAAGGTTATACTGGTGCTATGTAAGAGAAATCTAACCAGTTCCACCCCCACCCATCACTTGGTCCTACAAATCCTTTATTACAACTGAATGGACTTCATTGTTGCACCTAGCACTGCATTCCAAACCTTCACATACACTGCATAAACATTTCCTCTTGTGTTACCTTAGGTTTTTTGCCAATCATCTTCATCCCATATCCACTGGCTCTTGACCCTTCCACTCCTGGGAACAGTTTGTGACCCAGATTACCTCACATCTTCACCTGCTCCAATTTGTCCAGCATTTTCTGTTTGTATTTCAGATTTCATCCACATTATTTAAATACTTTGATGCCAATTGTATGCTTAGAACATGGAAACGTACAGCACAGGAATACGCTGTGTCTGTTTCAAACACAATGCTAAATTAAACTATGTTCCTTCTGCCTGTACACAGTTCATTTCCCTCATTGCTTGTACGTTCATGTGCCTTTCCAACAGTTTCTTAAACACCATTACCACATCTGCTTCTGTAAGTTCCGGTTGGTATCCCTATTTCACCGTCCCTATGTTACACAAGGCGTTCTGCTATTACACACAGTTCCATCTAATGGCTTGTCTGAGGCAACAGATTCTCAGGGCCACAGCCAAGATTGAGAAAGAGTTCCAAACCATTGACCAATAGCTTTGTGATGGCTTGGTTCCACTTCACGTGATAAGGAAGAGACATAAATAACCTCTTCCTGTACCACTACAACTAGATAATCATTCAGTGGAGGCTTCCACAAACAAAACATTGCCGCCAAAATTATGAAGTTAATAACAATATTGAGCAATCAAAACTTGTGGCAGTGGTTCATTACTCAGTGACGTTAACTACAGGCCATCTGTCGGTAATAAACAGATATCTTTATGTCAATCTGTCCAAAAATATTCAAAACTAAATCATTTAATATGGCAACAATACCTGCACCAGTATTGAGATAAAATGGCATCAAAATCACATAATAGAAAGAACAATTAGAGAAGTGGGGAGAGAGAAAGGAAACTAGATCCATTGTTCAAAAGTACATACACTGGCCTTTGAAGTTATTAAAATTAAGTGAGTTTGATATTATGTAAGGGCATCCATAAGTTGTGTACTCATGACTTATGGGTTGGCACAGTAGCATATTAGTTAGCACAATGCTTTGCAGTATAGGCGACCCAGGTTTGATTCCTGCTGCTGCCTGTAAGGAGTTTGTAAATTCTCCTTGTGGCCGCATGGCTTTCCTCTGGGTGCTCCAGTTTCCTCTCACGGTTCAAAGGTGTACCCATTGGTAAGTTAATTGGACATTGTAAGTTATCCTGTGATTAGGCTCAGATTCAATCAGGGGCATTGCTGGGCACCTTGGCTCGAAGGGCCAGAAGGGTCTATGCGCACTGTATCTCGACAAATAAATAAATAAATTCAATTAACTTGGACAAACCATATATTTTTTCACCAGTGCTTTGCTGAGAAAAGTCACTCACCACCAGTTTTGTTCACAACCTGCAATAAAGGTTCAGGAGTTGGCCAATAAACTCTTTGACCTTGTAAATTATTAGTACTGTATATAGATAATATAAGCCTCAGTTTCACTTATTGACACATCTTATAAGAACCCAATATCTGAATCTTCAACAAACAAGAAATAATCTGTAGATGCTGGAAATCTGAGCAACACACGCAAAATGCTGGAGGAACTCAGCAGGCCAGGCAGCATCTATGGAAAAGAGTACAGTCGACGTTTCAGCCCGAAATGTTGACTGTACTCTTTTCCATAGATGCTGCCTGGCCTGCTGAGTTCCTCCAGCACTTTGTGTGTGTTGCTCCATCTTCAAAGTCTGAATTGCCTGTGGGGTACAAATGTTTCCCAATTTCCCCCTAAATGCTCTAGCAATAACCCCTCCATCCCACGGCATCTCAATTTTTCATTTTGTTGCCAAGAGAAATAGATTTTTAATCAAATGTCCCAAGTTCTTTTCAAATGTTTTGATTAGGTTTATCTGCTATACACAAGGGAAATGAATTTTCAAAGAAAATGCTTTGAAAGCTTTCAATACATTGCACTGCAAATGTTTCTGACAGGTGTTAATCGAAAACGATAGGCTAAACAAATATGGTCTCATTAAAATATCCAGCTTCAGTTATATACTGATCATTAACCTTTTGACAGTGTAAGGAATCCATCTCCGTTTGTGCTGAAGACTGTAATAGAATTAGTACAATGTCCAAAAGTCTCATTTCACCATTTTGTAGTAATTAGAAAACATTTCTTAACTCTTTGGAGAATATAATTCAAACATTATGAAAAGCAAAGTATTTTTCTTCTGATTTTGGTGCCTTCCATTGACAGAGATACAATATCTGGCAGCTCCTCGATTTGGGAAAGGTGAGTTCATTAGGGTGGGCCAAAACAGGTTTTGCGAGGGTTCTCTATTGCAGAATCTGTTGCCTGTGAAGTCAGAAGAATTGAGCAACAGAAACCACTAAGGGCTTACATTAACCAACTGATTTTATCAACACTTTATCATCATGACAACCCTTGCATCACCCTCTCAGGAAAATTCTCATTCTTACCCCATCTTCTCTATACCTAAAAATTCTTTTTTCCCTGGCTGAAGCGTCTTTAACTTGAGATGTTAACTCAATTTCTCTTTCCACAGATGGGGCCCCAACTGTTGGAAGTTTCTAGTATTTTCTGTTCTTTGGTCAGAAGTATTTCCACACAGCATAATAGTAATTTTTGGCCCTTATTTCCAAGCTATCTAATTGGTGCCAGAAACACTCAACAGGCCAAGGGATGCTATGTTAACTTTTTTTAATATAAAAAAATATGAAGATTACTGGTAATTTGTGAAAGCTACTAAGACTACTTCCCTGAGAAAAATATTCTCCCTGGGAGAGAAAAACACATTCCACGTCAAACTGTTGGTGTATGCAGTGGTTCCACAAAATGTTTGAATGTACCTGCATATGCCAACATCTGGAGAGACTAAACTTTGACCTGCCAAGATTGCAACCCAGTCAGTAACTGAACATTTGTCATCTGAGCCTGTGACCTGAAGGAACTCAGGATTAACTAAATTCAAATGCACCTACAGTATGTATGCTGAGGGATTTACCTCTAGTTTGGAACCTTTACTGCCTATTTAGATATTCGAGAACTGCAATTTCTAATTCATACCATGAGGACTAATTATTAAATTTTCACATTGGTGGGGTATTCAACATTTTTTTCAGTTAATAGATACCTGGTGTAATTGTCAAGACGATTCTGTGTTAATAACATAGAATTCAAGCAATAAATTACAAATTACGAAGAGAACTGTCACTCAGTAGCATGCACCAAAAAGGAAGTTCTACAACCTACAGTTGATTATGGCAAAGCTTTTCTTTAACTATTCCCAGTGTATAACATTCTACCAAAGCAATGAAAGTTCAAGTGACAAGGCTGAATTATATTTGCAAAAGTAGCAGTGAGACATCAATTTTTATTTCCATAGTAAGGAATAGCATTCTGCTGTTCAACGTTGGAAGCATTGCACAAGGCTAGCTTTAGTGGGAGGCCCAAAACTACTCAAGTAATCACATTGACCTGAGGTTCATGGCTTAAGTTTCCTGGGTCAATGAGATTGCTAGCAATGGACTGCTTGATGCAAGTTCACAATTTTAATGCTATTATCTCTCTATTCAGCTAAATAAATTTTAAAATAACCCTACGACTACAAAAGCAATATATTACATTCAAGTATTTCTTTCTCTTCTCTATTTTAATAGCTTGCTTTTTCAAAATCTACACTTCAATGTACCTAATCTGCTTTAATGTATTTAATGTTTTATTGTTCCTGCTCTACTGTTATCAATTACTTTACACCTTAATTTGCACCTTTCAAACACTTCTCTAGTGGCAATTACTATTTATCTAAGAGAATTATGCACAATTTTTGTTAAGTAGGGTGACTAAAGTGGACTTGTGTTATAAGATTCTACTCCTGACATGTTGGACTCAATCTGGGATTCAGTATGGTTTCTTTTACAACTAGAGCTTGTTGCTAACTCATACTTAAGCCTAATGCAACAACATAATCATATTGATCTGCACATCATGGCTTATATTTCCTAATGTGAAGCACAATTTGACCAAAGCCCAGAATTTCCATGACATGGTCTCTCTATGTAGCTGAAGGCTGTTTTAAAATAAAATAAGCATGTTATTGATCATCATAGATGATAGAACAGTACAGCACAAAAACAGGCCCTTTGGCCCACAATGTTGTGCCAAACCACCTAAAAATTGAATTCAAAAACTCCAAAAACTAATGGTCAATTTAATTCCTGATGCAGACAATAAATCGCTCAGATCAGCAAAGACCTGCATTTGTAATCATTTTTATGGACTGAATTTGGCTCTTGAGATGCTGACATGAGTAAAGTGTGGAAAACTGGTTTAGCTTTCACTACAACCAAGAAAAAAAATCATCTTTTGGCTCTTAATCAGTCTGATCACTACTTAATCCAATACTCTTCATTCTGTAAGATGCTTAACAATTTTATGTCCCTATCAGAGCAAGTGTTACTTTCTAATTCAGTTTTTTTTCTTATAGTTAATAGCCTTTCTACCTCTTCATAAAGGTATTTTTAGGTCACAGACTCTCAAAACAGCTATTCCAAATCACTGAGAGCCATTAATGCTTGTAGTGCATCAACCCCACTGTTAAAGAAACACATGGAAACCATTAACACGTGTTATGAAATAAGTCTGCACCTTGGTTCTGATATTACTAACGTTATGTTCCCAAATGGTACGCTCTTATGAGAGCATAATAAATCTAACACTAACCTTCATTTTATCACCATTAGCAAAAGATTTAAAACCCAATTATATTTGTCTATTGCCAGTTTGTTAACACTAACTTTTAAAACATTTAGTCCCAAATAACTGCTCTTATGTGGGAATACTGCTATAATGGAGCCCTCTTTGGTTTGAACTTCGTCGACATCAGGGAAACAAAACTACTTCTGAAACAGCAATTAAGTTTGAAGAGACTTCTTTGGGATATTGTGTTAAATAAGTTTAAGGAAAGAGAGAGGTTAGCCTTGGCACTTGCCTTACTAAAATAAATTACTTTTCTGCTACAGAACAGATTATGAGGCAAGATGAACATATTTCCAACGTGCAGAAGCCACACAAATCAACTACACTATGCATCAATTGCAATGTCAAAGGCAGCTGGAGACAAAAGGAAATGAGTACGGTACTTGTGTTTTGTTTAGAAATGCCACTTTGCCTCAGATCGGATGCGCTCGTCTGCTTTTTGGCTGGCAGAAGCTGCCATGGAGGCCGCTTAGACCTGGGTGACTGCACTGTGATATTCAGGCATGGAAGATGGGGTTTTAATATATATAAAAAAGAACAAGGGAGAGAGAACAAACCATAACCATGTAATAGAATAATGAAGAGGCTGATGCAAAGGAAAGCAATGAGGCGGAAACACACAATATCTTAAAAGAATGTACTCTTCTGAACCGCACTAAGGCCACTGGCTTCAGGCATTCACAGCAGTTCAATTAACAGCACAGGCAATATAATGGAGTGTTGGTAAAAGGGCACTTTGAACAACTATATTAATGGAAATGTGAGTCTCAACATAGCTGTTCAATTATTGTGAATACTTCAGAAACAAGCATGGACAAAATAATAAAAAAAAGCACTTATATGTGCAAATGGATGACCGGTACAGAACAACAGGCCAGCTAGACCACATAACAAGGCCACAGCACCACTCAAAAGATGCAGCTGAAATGATAAACTGGAGAGAGTGAGACTCAAGTGGTTGATGCAAATGATCAACCTTGGAGTAAGTACAAAGATAACAATACTTTTCAGTATTTCTCAATACAGTCTAAAAGACTGCAGTGTGGGTTCAATACCGCCACTGCCTGATTGACATATTTGAGGGGGCTGTCAATGGGGGAGCGTTATATAAATCATCCAATTCACAACACAAAAAGGAGTATGCACACACCTTACTGCATTTTGCATTCCACCCTCATAGATTTTATAACATCTGTGGAATATTGATTGGGCACATCACTATTGAACAATGATGTGCTTCAGAAATTCTCCCTGACAGCCCCTGGATTACAATACTTGGACTCCATAACAAGTTAGTTTTAATTGCCATTTTAAATTAGCTGTGTTATTTTGGAATAGTCTTCGAAGAATGCTTTTTAAAGTTTACTTAAAATTTTGACCCATACTGTGACAATGGGAATAGGGGAGTAAGAGGTTTTGATCTCCAGTGTATCTAATTTCACGTAAAAAAGAACAAAGGTATATTTGCCTGGAAATGTGATTGCATAAACACTACTATTTTCATCACCGTGCAATTGAAAACAGATTTTTACATTTGAGTTATTTTGCATCATTTTGAATATTTAATATCTGATGTAACTTCCCATGCAACACTCTTTTTGGATCACTGTGTGAGGATTTGTCTTGTGGGTACTCTCGGTGAAAACAGTCTTCATACCACATTTACAAATTGGGAACCTTGCAATGATCATCTAAATCACTGGCAAAGTACTCCTCTTAAGAACTTATTTCCAGCACCATATCTAACAACCATGCCACTGAAATCTCCCCAAGCACAAATGAATTTTGATGTTTAGAAGGTGGTAAAATGTCCAGGCAATTATGTCCTTCAACTTGCAGCTGGTCATGGTTTGGAAACAAAAGTGGAAAATCAGCTCAGAGGTAAATTGCTTATTCAATATGTGATGAAGAAACAATTACACTTAAAAAGTTGTAAGTGATAAGTTCTGATGAACTGGAGCTAACATATTATATTTACACTCCTAGGGCTTTCGATGTGGTGAGTTAATAATTTGGAAATTTTGAGTCTAGATTAGAAATCAGGTCCCATCACAAGTAACACAACAGGCCACTATCAATAGCACTGGGTAAAAGCCTAGAAAATGATCAAATGCCCATTTCTTGTGGGATAGCTGAAAGCTGAAAAGCAACCTGAAAGGTGGGCAGAAATAAATATTAAAGGAGGAACAAACCTTGTTAGGTTTGGATCAAAAGGATGAAATGAAATTGAAAGTAAACAGAATAAATATACACTAGAAAATTTAGCTTCACATCCAAAGGTCAGGCAATTGGGTTTTTTACTTCTTTGTTTTGTAAGAATAAATTCAAACAGTTGTTCAATAACATTGACCTGACTTGCTTCTGACTGGTAGTCTATTGGGTTACTCATATAAAGTCCTCGGAGTTACAGAGCAGAAATTGGCATTTTGGCCCATTGATTCCATGCTGACCATCACACACACATTTACATCAATCCCATTTTGTTTTACCATCTACACATTTCCACTCCACCCCCCACCCCAAAAAATCTCTCATACTCACCTACACACTAGGGTCAATTTACAGTGTCCAATTAATCCACCAATTTGCATGTATTTGAGATCTGGGAGGAAACCAGAGCACCAGGAAGAAACTGACCAATCGCAGGGAGAAAGTGCAGAGTGCTCAGGTCAGATTGAACCCTTCACTCTGGCACAGTGAGGTAGTGACATTGTGCCACCCGAGGAACTTTAAATGGACCTTTGCACTGAATTACTAGCAGCAGCAACTGAGACAGGTTCTTTCAGTTTGGGAAGTGTGGATGATGTATTAAAATTGATTATGCATTAAAGTGTAGTTCCAGAATCTTGGTCTCATGATAGGTAGCATTGTATGTAAATTCAGTGCACTTTCAACGTTTTCAATGAAACCCAAGCCCAAAAGAGAATATATTTTCTACTATAAAATACTATCTCAGCAATGTATAACTGTAAAGCCTTTGTTTTCACTCATGGCTACAATGTCATATGAAAATTATCACCAGACTTCAAACAAGAGTCATTGTTTGATGAATCTTTATAAAATCAAATTGTAGATCAACCTAATTTTACTGTATGACTTGTGTGGCGCGTGACCAAGTGGATAAGGTGTCGGTCTAGTGATCTGAAGGTTGTAGTTCTAGCCTTAGCGGAGGCAGTGTGTTATGTCCTTGAGCAAGGCATTTAACCACGCATTGCCGTGACGACACCGGTGCCAAGTTGTATGGGTCTTAATGTCCTTCCCTTGGACAACATCGGTGGTGTGGAGAGGGGAGCCTTGCAGCATGGGCAACTGCAGGTCTTTCATACAATCTTGCCCAGGCCTCAGTCATCATCGAAAATCGACGGACAGCCAAAGAAGACTGTATGACTTAACTTTGAACAGCATGTACTTTGGGAGTCATACTTCATAATAAAGAGGCCTGAATTTAGTGCCCCCAAGAAGGATCCCTCTCTAAAGCTCCTGCCCTAGTTGGCCTAGACTTCCGTAGTGTTTTACAGCTAGAAATTCCTCAGTTCCCTGTTAACAAAGTTAAAGCACATCAGCCCTGTCACTTCAGACATTGTTTTTAATGCAGTTCAAAGTTTGGCCAGTAAAGCAATGCTAAAATAATATTAGTTTTAGTGCTTCCGTGGCAAGCCCTCTCATATCACTGACATAATGTGCATTATAGGTACATGCAAATGGCAGTATGCCATAAAGCGCATCAAGCCAGTTCTGCCACTCAGTGATCATGGCCAAACTGTCACCTAACTCCTTAAAAATGATTATACCTCATAATCCTTCGTAACTTTCATAAACAGAAACCCAACAATCTCAAGTTCAAACCTAGCAATTAATATAGTGCCAATTGTTGTTTCAAGTGAGAATTTGAATTTTTTTTAACCACCTTTGGCAAGTAGAAATGTTTTGTACCTGCCCTGGTTTCAATGTTTATGCTACAGGCTTATAATCTCCAATCTGCAATACCTACTTCTGTCAATTTACTCTATCAGCCCCAATCCAAATCTTGATAATTCATTTCAAACTATCCCTTAATCCAAATTTTCAGGAGTAATATCCAGGTTTATACTGACCTTGTGCCTTGTAATTTAACATTTTTAAATTGACTTTTTGACTTGTTGCCTTCTCTCAGTTTTCCTCTCACAACGCATTACTCTAAAATCTTTTTATTTTAACTAATGCCTGTTTCTCTGTATATTTTGTACATTGTAATAAACACAGGGAAAAAAAAGGATTTCCATGTTTTAAATCCCTTTAATTGCATTGAATTCCTCTGTGGAAAATGTTAAATGAACCTTTTTAAAATAAGCTGGATAATGAGGGAGCTGAAGGAGTGAGCAAAGTAACATTGCACAAACCTGTTAAGTAGCGAGCTATTGAAAGGAAATTAAATTTATGAGTTTAATCTCACTAATGGATCAAAGTGTGAGCTAACACTCATTAATATAGTGAAGCTCTAATAATTAACATCATTTGATAACATTTTTGGCTTTAGCCAATTAGCACACCCAAGTCATTTTCGTATACCACATTATTCAACAATTTATTTTTCATGGTAGATTCACGTTTACTATATTTAGACCCAGTGTGTTTCACCCTGTACATCTCATGAGATGTTGTTAATATGCCCAACTGTTAAATCTCAGTAGATTTTGCTCAATTATACGTCTCCTCAGAACATCCTGTTTACCAATGAATTATAAAGATATGCTTTAATTTCAACACCAACCTTCATGCTAATATTAGGAACAGTATCAATCCTTCAATAAGGGCCCAGACAGACCTGCTCCTCATTGCTATGCAACTGGAAGTTTTGGTAAACACACACCTCAACATCTATTCATCACAAAATCTGCAGTTCCTTCTCAATACTATAAGCTTCCATATATTGTGAGGAAACTTGCTCTTTTGTATGTTTTTTTCATAGCCCATCAATTCAATTTTACCTTCCAGATATGCCAGTGATACTCTGGAATCCCTGAAACAAACGTTTACAATTTTATTTGGAACTACACAAGTTTACGTCTATAACTGTCAGAGGCAGCCTGGTGCTTGCAAGCTATTTTTCCTCTCTACTACAATGCTGAGTGCAATGATGGAGAACCAATTTGCTGCAGCTCCCCAATAAACCTGCACATTTGAACTTGCACTGGGTTCAACTTGGCTCATAGAACACCCAGGAACAAGCTCTTCAGCCCTTAATGTTGTGCCGATCCAATTAAAGTAGTAATCAAATGGCCAACTAAACTAACCACCTGCCTGCACAATGTCCATATCCCTCTATTTTCCTCACACTCATGCGCCTATCAAAATATCTCTTAAATGTATCTGGAAATTGAAAGTTTTGCTATGCTGAGCAAAAAAAAAAATTAAATAAAAATGTCCCTTAGTTGGTGACTTCAATCCATTCAATGAAAAGGATATTAGTGACGGATGTGGGTAAGTTTCAAATAAATTGCTGTATTTTAATTGCATAGATATCTTAAGCAAATTTATTCAGTAATTGTAAATCATATTTTCTTAAAATATGTAAGTTACTATTTACTATTAAATAAAGAATATTAAAATAAAACACTAATCCATAAAAAGTTAATTGCAAAACCAATAAAACATTTAAAGCATTTTACCACTAATTTATTACCATTATCACTATTCCGGTCTACCGATACTGCTGATGGAGAAGAACAAATTTCGCTAGGTATAACCTTGCCCAAGTTTAATGAGTGCATTGCCAAGGGCAGGTGTCAGGGAACTGCCACAGTTTTGCAATCTGTTGCCGGTTGGCCGTGGGGCATATAGAGTTGGAGAACGGTTGGGCTAATTGCAAGTGAGGTGCTGGAAAGTTCAGAACTGCAGCATCCAGGTGAGTTTGTAGGGAGATCCCAAGTGCCGGCAGCACTACAAGAGGCAGATAATACTTTCCTGAACCACCCTGCCGTCTACTTCAGGGTACACCAAGGATCAAGTATGAAGGATCAGCTTTATTTACCATATACATTTAGTGATATCAGGAATGTGCTGCAGTGTGTTGGGTCAACATGCAACAAAAACAACAGCATTCAATAATTATAAAGAATAAAGATTTATAAAATAATTAGTTACAGGTTAAAATGGAATAAAATATGCATAATCACATAAATACCAGCATGTATTTATAATGTAAACAACAACATAAAATGTGATCTATAGTGTTTACGGTGCATTGCAGTGACAAAGGAGAGGGTAGGAAGGCTAACTAGAATAATTGATCAGATTAACTGCCTGGGGGAAAAACTTTCAAAATATCAAGATGTTTTTGCTTTAATAGCCCTGCAGCACTTTCCATAAGGGAGCTTTTGGAAAAGGCACTTTGCAAGGTGGATAATGTCCACAATGATTTATGCATCAAGGTATTAATAATAATCCTAAAGAAGTTAAAAAAAGACTTGCTGAACTATAATCTGGGAGAAACATTGGCGAGATATTGATTGATTGAATTTGTTTAAGAGGAACAATCATCTATTGACGCATGCATCCATTTACCTGGTTCCTTTCCATTAGCTGCTTGAAGTGGCAAAAAGGGAATATAAAGGAGAGAATGTAAATTAGTTTATGATTAAAAGGAGACCACAAGTTAAGACCATGCAAAAATAATTAAACAATTTATTTAGCAAGGTTTCACAAGAGACTGGAAAAGTGAAAAGCCCTGGTGAAAGGTTTTCAGCACTAGAAGGAAATGCTGTGAGGCAGATTAAAGCCATGAATAGAAAAAGACACTGCAGTTCACCAGTTGAGATTTTAATGAGACATTTGCATTTGCAGAAGGTTTGCTCAATGGGAGAAAAGATCTGTCACAAAGTGTTTATTTAATGGACCCAGTTGTCTCTCTCATCTACACAGATGGTTATATTAAAAGCACCAACCTTCTATTTTGGCATATTCCGAAAGGTGAGAGTAATTGATCAAGGCAGCTTTCTCCAGACACTTCCGCACCACTTTCTTGACGTCTTCAGGTGGCACTGGGGTGGCTATATCTTTCATTAGTACCTTTGTCAAAGGAAACAATTATTCCGATAAAAATTAATAAGTTGAACTCACAAGTTTATTGACATTATATGAGGATGATTCTGGGAATGAAGGGGTTAACGTATAAGGAGCGTTTGGCAGCTTTGGGCCTGTGCTTACTGGAATTTAGAAGAATGCATGGGGATCTCATTGAAACCTACCGAATGTTGAAAGGACTAAATAGCGTGGACATGGAGAACAGGTTTCCTGTGGTGGAGGTATCTAGAACTAGAGGGCACAGATTCAAAATTGAGGGATGACCCTTTAGAACATAGGTAAGGAGAAATTCTTTTAGCCAGAGACTGTAGTAGAGGCCAAGTCTGCGTGTATACTTAAGGTGGAAGTTGATTGTTAGCTGATTGGTCAGGGCATCAAAGGATATGGCAACAAGGCAAGTGTATGGGGTTGAGTGGGATCTGGGATCAGCCATAATGGAATGGCAGAGCAGACTCGATTGGCTGAATGGCCTAATTCTGCTCCTATGTCTTATGGTCTTATGGACATAAGGTAGATTCAGTTCTTAATGTTTTTGTTTGCAGGCTTATAGGCAAGACATCTAGTCAAACCAGCTCACCATCTGCAATATTCATTTGCTACTTTTCCAATAATAGCAACTCCCATTTGTTGACTCAAATCTTCTTTATTCCTTAAAGGCATGAAGGCTTCTTGATCCCCAGTCATGCTTTCAATCTTTTCCCTAGATTTGTATTTGTAACCAAAAATTTCCAACCTACAATTCCTATTTCTGTTTACTAAGTCTTTATTTTATTCTTTGTGAATGTTTGTGAAGTAATCATTCACAAATAATGATCACTTGTCCTTGAATCTTGCACAAATCATAAACATAAATTCTTCCCTTATATTCTTTCTCACTCATAATTTGTCCACTAGTTGCTTAAATTCAGGGATTAACCAAAAAACTGAAGGCACACATTCTCATTGAAATCTGAGAATCAAAAGTAAAGTCAGTATTCCAAATAAGCTATAAACAGGACTAAACACAGTTTTAAAATTGTTGTCATTTTATTGTATTTCAAATAGGTGTCTAATCCAAATAGCACTAATCTAACATTGGAAGACAAAAACTGAGACATTGTTGCTTAAAGAAATAGTCATCATCATGAATTACTTCCTTTCAGGGGTATTAAATCCAGGGCAGTGCATTTCATTGGTGTAGTTACTTGAGAAAAAGGCAGCTAATAAATATTAGAGATCCTGGAAATCCAGAGCAATCCACGCAAAAATGCTAGAGGAACTCAGCAGGTGAGACAGCGTCAATGGAGAGGAATAAAGAGCTGGCGTTTCAGGCTGAGACTCTTAATCAGGACTGGAAAGAAAGAGGAAAGATGCTGGACTAAGCAGGTAGGGGATGAAGGGTGAGAGAGGAGTGCTAGCTGGCAGGAGATGGTTGAAAACAGGTTAAAGGAAAGATGACTGGGTGGGGGGGGGGGATGAAGTAAGAAGCTGGGAGATGTTAGGTGGAAGAGGTAAAGGGCTGAAGAAGAAGGATTCTAATAGTAGAGGACAGTCGGCCACGGGACAAAGGAAAGAAGGAGGGCTGTCCGAAGGAGGTGATGGGCAGATAAGAAGGGGAGCCAGAATAGGGAATTGAAAAAGATAAATGTGGGAGTTGAAAGAAATTACCAGGTTAGAGAAATTGATCTTGATACCATCAGGTTGGAAGGCTACCCAGTCAGAATATGAGGTGGTACTCCTCCAACCTGAACATGGTCTCACGGTGGCAGGAGGAAGAGGCCATAGCCAGACAAGCGAGAATGGAAGTGGGAAGTGGAATTGAAACGTACAGCCACAGAGAAATCCCACCTTTTGTGGCGGAAGGAGCAAAGCTGCCCAGCAAAGCGGTGGTCTCCCAACCTACGCCGGATGTCAGTGATGCACAGAAGGCCACACTGAGAGTACTGGATACAGTAGTTGACCCAGACAGACTCACAAGTGAGCCTCATCTAGAAGAAACTAGAGGTGAGAGAGGAGGTGAATGGGCAGGTGTAGCATTGGTCCCACTTGCAGGAATAAGTGCCAGGAGGAAAATCAGAGGGTAGGGATGAGTGGACAAGTAAATACAGGAAGTGGAGAGAGGTTGGGGGGTGCTGGGAAAAATGTATTTCGTGATGGGAACCTATTATAGATGGCAGAGTGATGGATGGGATATGGATTAAAACTTTGGCTTATCTCTCTGTAGAATCCATGAAGAACAGGATTTGATGATGCAGGAAAGGTGCCCCAAGTCTCAAGCCCTCATAGTCAGTGGCAGGATCAGTTTCACAAATAGAGTGATGTGTGAATTTTACATATCAGTCCACAAAAGCCTCAACTTCTATAGGAATTTTGGCTCAACCTTTTCCCTTCCAGCAAAAGTTTCAAGGGAAGAATTTTGAAAATGTTCCTCAGGAAAATAGAACTCATGGCTCTACTTTCAGGAAGATGCAAACTGCATTTTCTGGAGTTATTTATGAAGGTAAAAATCATCACCATTTGATCCAGTTTCTGTCATGATAAGCCATTTATATTGGTGACATCATCACATGCAGGAAGCACAGATGGGATATAAAACCTATGCGCTCCTTGTCTGTTTTCCAGCTGGGTGGGTTTCCAACATGAAATAGGCACAAGCATTTCAAAACTTCATTTTATGTGCAATCAACAAAAAAAAGACAAAAAAGGGGCCAATTTCCATGTGTGTTTCTCTAACACTACCAGCTGAGTTCCACCATTTGTTAATAGTGAACACTGTACTGTTGGTCTGGGTAACCCAGGTATTTAAGTGTAAGAGGGTAAGAACTCTGAAAAATGTTAATCCAATTTATTGTGCTCAAAGATACAATCATTGTACTAAAAGAAGAGACTTTTCAGATTCAGATTCGTTTATTTATGAAATGTACATTGAAATATGTTGCGAAAAGCATTGTTTGCATTATCAACGAACACAACCGCAACTGGGTGTGGCAACACTTTCAAACATTGCCACACAAACTTAGCATGAGCTAACAAAGCAAATATTAACTGGAATAAAAGTAAATTGGGAATTTTCACATTTAGCTGAAGTACAACTTGGTCTCATTTTGCACAACCAATAGACAGATTGAAGATATTCTTTAAGGTGCTCAACTCTTAGAAAGTATCTGGTCAGCCACTAAAAAAATATCTTCCACAAATGACAACCTTGAGCATTCTGGAACACCAATTATAGTTTCACAGAGTTATACAGACAGAAAAAAAAACAGGCCATCTGGCTCGCCACGTCCACATTGATCAGTAGAAATCCATTCATATTAATCCATTCTTTCTGCACTTTGCCTGCAGACTTTGATGCTAGATGATTCAGTACTGAAGCGGGGCCTTAATCAACAAATCAAGCATCCTTTTCCCTCCACAGTTCAGCTTTATCTGCTGAGTTTTCTCAGCAGTGTCGTTTTTGCTCCAGGTTCCAGTATCTGCTATCCATTGTGCCTGCACTTCTTAAATGTTGAGAGCAACTCAGCTTCCACACTCTCTCAGGACAAGCATTCCATGTACTCTGGATGTACAAAGTCTCGCTCAGATCCCTTCTTGATCTCTTACCCTTGGTAAATTTATGTCCTCCAGGACACGTGGGTCCATGTTTTCCTCAATATTTCCTCGTACTTTACTGTTCATGCATATATCCTAGCCTCATTAGTATACCCAAAACACATCACTTCACATCTATCAGGATTAAACTCCATCTTCAATTCTCAGATGTTTTCAGAAGCACATTAATATCACACTGTAGCCTAACACTACCCTGCAGGCTGTCAACTATTCCACCAAACTTTGTGTCATCTATGAACTTACTGATCTTGCCTTCTACATCCACATCCAAATCATTCATATGTATTGCAAACAATTCTGTCCTATTGCTACCAAGCTGTTTAAACTGATCTCGGTGGTACAATTATTTTTGAACTAGTTTTTGTGGAGGTAGATATGCAATAAAAAGCATGTAAAAGAAGCCAAGAATTGATGTATTTCATTGCACTTACCCTTTCAAGCAATGAGAGAGTGGCTTTGAGTGCACCTTCTGGTCTTCCAAAAGGGAAGCAGTATCTAGAAGAGCAACAGAAGATTGTGATGAATAAAGTTAAACAGCCATAATAACAAAGGTCTGGTCAGACTTAAACATGGCTTTTAACAAAACTTCCATGTAATGGGCTACACCAGCACTGAATCACCAAAGAACAGATTGTACTTGATTAAGATAAATTACATTAAATTTATATTTGTATGTGTGCAACAGAAAAGGTTTTTTACTTTGAAAAATCAAATCAATGACAATTAAAGTCTATAAGATGTACTTTAAAGCTAGTTAAGAAATTGTTAAAATAGTTAAGGATGACATCTCAGCATCCCAGGAGACAGAATGGAAACATGGATCTAAAAATAATTCACAAATTGGAAGATTAAGTTGTATAAGATCATGCAGTTCAATGATTGATTAGAGCTATGAGATCTCTTTGAAGCTCTGCTACTGAACGTTTTTTGTGTGTATTCAAATGTTCACTCACAGCCATTAGACTATATCCTTGTTTTACTGGGAACCTTCACATATCAGATTTATTTCTAAACATGAAGTGTCGACCCTGTTTGTCTTGTAGACAAAAATCAGTAGCCCTTCCAGGAAACACTGCAGTATTGTATTCCTATTTGTGACACGTGTTCTCACTCCTGGCTCCCTGTTGCAACTATATGTCAGTATTTAATGCCTTTGGATCAATCGGCCCTTAGCGCACATAATGAATAACCAAATAACTATTGTGGTTATATGTATCAGATGAATTTACAGAGGTAATTAAAAAATATATAATATATGTACATTAGGAGCATGAACACCACATGAATTTGCTAGCAATTTCAGGTTGGTCAGATAAATTGAAAACATTTGTTAAATATAACAAAAATACAATATGCAGATAAGATGGGAATTGAATGGTGAGGATTATTTCATTTAAAGTGTATTTTCAATGAATATTTGCAGATGGATATGTTTAACATTATAGCAACCCAGTCAATTACAGTGTCTAAAAGATATAGTTTCCTGCAATGTTAAGCTTCATCATTTGCACTGAAAATATTTGCATATGTAGTCAAGAAAATTGATGCTTTTCTGACATCAATAACATGGTTTTTATTCATATTACAAACCACAACTGTTGATACATCTTCATGTGATTTATACGATTATTTCTCATATTGTAATGAAGACTTCCATTGCAAGCTGCATAGAAAGAACCTGCCTATGAAGAATGCACTTTTGTACACTTCATTTGTTGCTACTTAATTGATTGATGGAAAGATATAATAGAACAGACAAAACTCAGTGCACTAGATTTTGGCTTTATAAAAATTTTGTGCACATCCATGGGTAGAAAATAATAAAAACAAATCAGTATATATTCAAAAAAATACATACATGAACCTGCAATTTACTGTATGTCAGAATCAATTAAATATATGTCAAGAAAAATTACTCTGCCAAAACTGATATTGAAGTGTCTACTTCTATAATAAGGACTCAGTAATTCAATCAAGTATATACCAATGATTACTTGTGCTTTATTAGCAACCCTTGGAGTATGAGCCCATTAGTAAAATAACCTTAATCAACATCCTCCATCCAGCTCTGGTTAATCTTTCTTCATATATCAAGCAACAAGTTTTACTGTTGGTTCCCTTCCTCCAGTTTGGTTTTGCTTTTCAGATAGACATAATCTGTGTTTTGTTTAGACCATTATTTGCTGTCTTGGGCCCGGGGGAGATACAATGTCAGACAGAAAGCCACAAATCCCAGGGAATACCTTTCCTACGGCAAATAAAGGAGATCCCAAATGTGGATGTTCTGGAAGTTGTTCAACACCTGACGATTATGCAAACAGCACAGCTTATTTTCGGAATGAGATTAATTCTTGATCACACAAATAAAGTCAGTGTTTGATATAGTTCAGATGCTTTTCATTTCATCCACTGATTTCCCAACATTTCTTCAGTTTCTCCTGACCTCAGCATTTTATCACTTTTGCAAATTGATACTGCAAATATTAAAATAATTCGGTGTATTTCACCCATAAGCAAACTATGTCCTTTCAAGACATGCATTGGTTGTGAGGGATTTGTTGAAATAAGGAAAATTCTGACAAGATGACTGGCACTATATAAAGACTGCTATTGAATAGTGACTAACTTTAAATGTATCATAGTTCTTTCTGTGGCAGCATTTTGACCTGAAGTGTTGCCAATTCCTTTCCTTCTACATATGCTGCTTGACCTACTGTGTTTCTCCAGCAGATTGTTTGTTGCACCAGGTTCCAGTAACTACACTCTCCTGCATCTCTACCATAGAGTTTCCTCTTGGTTTTCCTTGACTCCAATACCCCACCACCTTCGCTTCATCTCCTGCCCCTTCTACCTTTTAACTTGCTTATAAAATATTAAATCTCTAACAAGTTTACATGCAAGAAACATATGTTTCCTTCTCTACATATGCTTTCCAGCACTTTCTGCTTGTACTTCAGATTTCAAACATCAGCAGTATTATACTTGATAAACTATTACAGATTTTGTTTCAGCTTCTCATTTATTTGTAAAGGGCCCCTGCATTGTAATCTTTCCTTAAAGTGACAACTTCCCTGATCATTCTCTGCTAATGTGAAGGCTAATCTGCAACTTGCAGATCACGAGTGACTATGACAAAGATTCCAAAACCTATGGATGTACATTTTGCTGGACAAAATTGAATGACTTAAACTCTAACTCTTCGAGTAGAGGTTGGGAACTTCTTCTATGACTCAAGGATTATTGGCTTAAATGACAGCTCTCACTTTGACAGATCGCTTGTGTAGTGATGCAGAATCACAGTAAATATTTAGAAGAGAACTGGGCAAGTTTGTAGAGGATGCTGCTCTCAGTGTCCCTTGGAATTTAGGTTAGCAAGTTCCATTAGAATGTACCTGTGTGTCATTTATTTTAATGTGACACACCAGCTACTACAAGGACAAGATGAGGTATTGTCCTATTGGCAAGGAAGCCCAAAACCTAGAAGGCCATGGACCAAGAAAATGGTATTGATGAGTACTTTAATAGTCAGCATGGAAAGGGTAGGCCGCAGGACCTATTTCCATGTTGTATGAATGTATTAATCTCTGATAATTGGAGGCCAGCTTTTAATACACTGACTTTACACACACTTACACATTCTGAGTACACACAGATGGACTCTGGTGACCTTATGATCATTGCTGTCTCTTGGAATGGACATTGACTGTCTTTGTGGACTGTAGGGAAATATACCAGATTTTAATTTTCCATATGTTTGGCATGGATTGACTGCATTGGCCTCATTACATTGCTGGACGTGTATTGTACAACTGCAACATTCCTGAATGAGACAGGATCAATTGTCTAATTGCATTTATTCAGTTTCTCTCTCTTGGTTTAGAACAGCCAGTTAAAAATTAATCCCTCTTCAGAATATTTTTCTAAAAACTAATGAGGCAGTGAGAGTGAATTCATTTTTTAAAAACTCTTGCTAATCTACCATGCCTCCAACGGCCACAGTTAACATTCCCAGCTGCAGACAGCCTTTCTATCCCAGAATGACCTTAGATATCCCAGTACAGAGGCTCCACTCCTAACAGCTGGCAAGGCTGGGGTTTGGGGTGATGCCTTTATTGGCTATTGAAGTTGTTGTTAATTTTGCTAATTTTTAAACATGTTTCTCATTAGGAACATTTTGAATTTCGGAAAGCTGAAAAAAATAAAAATAACTAAAATTTTAAAGATCAAAATTAACCGAATATTATAAATATTATGACAAAACAAATTTATCTTTAAAAAGTAACATACTCTCCTTTGCCTTGTTAATCTTTACTCTACAATTGGCACTGAAATCAATGGGGATTCAGACTCTACTAGAGGCAGATAATCTGAGAGGCAATTCCTTCAAAGTTCAAAGTAAATTTATTAGCAAAGTATAGACGGAACCAAATACTACCTTGAGATTATTTTTTTCTTGAAGGCATTCACAGGAACAAAGAACTATGATAAAATCAATGAAAAACTACACACAAAGACTGGCAAGCAACCAATGTGCAAAAAACAAACTGCACAAGTACAAAAAAAATCAATCAAATAAATAAAGAAATAACACTGAGAAAATGTGCTGTAGAGTCCTTCAAAGAGAATCCGTAGGTTGTGAAATCAGTTCAGTGCTGAGGTGAGTGACGTTATCTACGTTGGTTCAGGATCCTGATTGGTTGAAGTGGAATAACTTCTCCTGAAATGGGTGGTGTGGGACCTAAGGTTCTTTGGCTTAAAATTGGGGAATCCCAGCAAGACTGTTGTAGCAAAAAAAGTGACAGAGAAAACTGACTGATCTGGCCTTCAGAATTTATCTGCAATTCCTGACATCTTTGTTTCCTATTAGAATGGCGGATGATAGTCAGCAAAATCTGATCCATTAATTTAAAAGTACAAAGGGTGAGTGATGCAGATAAGTTCCATTTGTGCTTGTCTCACAGCCTGCTGCCAGGTTACTGAGGAATACAGTCAGTACAACGCAAGGCATTTAGATTGAATCTGCCAGTAGCTGGTGATTTTATTGAAATAGCAAAAATCCATTCATTTGACACAAAATGTTGAATTTAAAGAGGGCCCCAAACTGAAGCTCATTTTCTAAAGATTACTGAATTGCGATCAAATGAGCAGAAATTGAGAAGCACACAACATTCAATCCTCTCCAATTCACACTAACTCTTTTACTTGTAACGATTGCAGAGACTGTCATTATTTTAAATTGGACAGAGAGTCTAGTGTTGGCTTAATTGCCAGGGTAAGTGCTGGAAGAGAGGCTTGTCAATTTAACAGTACACTATTAAGCTTATCATTCTCCCGTGCTATGTGGCTTTGTAAAAATAGTATTTACATGAAATGACTTTGGCTGTTACTTTAATATATACACTAAAAGCCTTCGTTAAAATACTTAATGAAGTAATTTGTATGAATGTATTAAATGCTTGTACACTAATATTCTGCTCTCATCTCTAGGGTTACAAGCTAATCAGAGATGAACAAAGTGACAATAGATAGATACATACTTTTTCAGTAGAAATGTAAGGAATCAGATTAATTATCACTGACATATGTCACAGCTTTTTACAATTCTGTGCATTGGAACCTCCATACTGGGCAGTGATGCAACCAGTCAGAATATCATCATTTACTTTAATGTCAGTGAAATTTTGTTTTAAAATGCAGGTGCTGGAAAACTAAAAGAGAATCAAAAAAGCTGGAAACACTCAGCAAATCAGACCATCATACAACGGCTGAAAATGTGTTAAGATGCCACGTGAAAGCAACTTTCAATTTTTCCTGAGAAAAAGTACATTATATATTTTAGGCAGCAGTAAACACAGCACGTACAATCAGCTTGCTATATCTAAAGCTGGATGCAAGTGAACACAAGATTCAGAACAAGAGAGATGACAGACGCTGGAATCTGGAGTAAAAAGCAAACTGCAAGAGGAAGTTAGCAGGGTTAAGCAGTATCCGTGGAAACAAAGAATTACTGGCATTTCATGCCAAGACCGTACATCAGGACTGTGAGAGTAGAGGGTGGGTGGCCAATATGAAGAGATGAGAGGTGGGGTAAGTTGGTGGCTGACGTGTGATAGGTGGAATTAGGTGAGATGATAGGCAGATGGGGCCAGAGGTTGAAAAGGTAAACAAGAGGCTGCAGATGTTGGAATCTGATAAATAAGGAATGTGATAAGTGGAACCAGGTAAAGAAGGAGAGATGGGGAAATCAAAGCAGTTGGGAATAAGATAGGAGAACTAGAATGCCTAGGGTGTGGGTCATAGGTAGGTGGAACCAGGTGGGGGAAGAGAATGAAACTCAGGTGGGAGGTGGTGGATGGTGGTGAAGGCGGAGTGTGGGGGAATCGGAGGGGGCCAGAAGGAGAGAGAATGGAGCACAGGGAAATGGGGGGGAGGGTTTGTGGTGCTATCACACGTCACGAGTAAGAACATGATTGGACGGAGCTATGAGCACGTGCAGAAATGACGGAATGATCTAGAAGCGTGTCAGTGTTAAAATGTGGTTGCTGTTCACTGTAAATAAAAGTTCTAGTTTTAATTCTTCCAGAATATGATTTGTTCTTAGTAGCCCACAGTACGTGTAAAGAACAAAACATGGTGTCAGAAGTCGGTCTGGAAGTATAATTCGTTTTGCTAACATGGGAGAAGCAAAGATAATCGAAAAAAAAGAGCGTGAATTTTTTCGTTATTTGCTAACAGCTTAAAGAATGGAATTTTTTTAAACCCCATCGACACTGCAGCTGACTGGAAATGTAGCTGAAAACTGGAAAAGATTTAAACAGCGTTTTGAAATTTATTTATCAGCGACCGGGGAGCAGATAATAAAATGGAGAAAACGAAAGCTGCAATTCTACTCCACGTGATTGGGGACGATGCAGTTGAGGTACATAACCATTTTACTTTTGAGAATGGAGATAATCTGAATCTAAAAGCAATAATCGACAAATTTGATGCATTTTGTATACCGAAGCGCAATGTGATGTATGAACAGTACAATTTTTTCAAATGTCAGCAGAGATCTGGTCAAACGATTGATCAATTTGTTACGGAGATGAAAAACCGCAGTAAAGCATGCGAGTTTGAAGAGCTTACAGACTCTCACATTAAAGAGAGATATGTTTGCGGCATTCGGGATAATGGTCTGAGAGGAAGATGGTTAGAACAAGATTTGAATTTGGAAAAAGCTGTGGCACTCCGCAGAGCTTTGGAGACTGTGATGTCGCAGGCTAAAGAGCTTTTTATCAAGAACGGCAGTGTAGCCGCTGTAAAGTGCAGACATATTAGAAAAAATAGTGAAGTGACAATGAAACTGACAGAGAGGAAGATGTCATCTGAAGGAAAAAAACTTTGTGATCGCTGTGGGCGGCAGCACCGACCTAAAAAGTGTCCAGTGTATCGGAAAGGGTGCAACAACTGTGGTAAGAGTAATATTTAATTTTTCACACTGTTGCAGAAGTAGAAAAAAAAACACGTAAATGCAGTGCTTGAAAATGAGTTTTATATAGATGTGCTTTGTGAAAACAAACAAAGTAAGAATGACTGGACTATTCCATTGGAAGTGAAACAAAACATTTTTTTGTTTAAGTTGGATACTGGAGCACAAGTAAATGTTCTTGCAGAATCTGAGGTTAATGCATTAAAGCCAAGACCAAAGTTACATTGGACAAATATAAAAGTGACTGGGTATTCAGGTGCAGACATTCCAGTTAAAGGAACATGTGTGGCAAAAGTATCACACAAAGATATGGTGCACACGCTTTCGTTTGTGGTTGTGCCTAAGAATGTACAGTCAATATTGGGTTTATCTGCCTGTGAGTGACTGAATTTGGTGAAAAGAGTATTAGTCCTGGATAGTGACACATAGTCAGAATACGGTGACTTGATGAGAGAGAGAGAACAGAATTTGATTCCAACACGGCAAAAGTAAAAGAAGTCATAAAGAAAAATCCCAGACCCATCCCTTTGTTACCAGCATCTGACAAAGCATTGCCACCAAAACCAAACTTGCCGGTACAGTACAATACGGATCTGAAGCCAAAGAGTGACAAGAATCAGGATCCAATTGAAGAAGTGAAAGTACAATGAAGGAATTGAGACGTTTTATTGAAATGATGAAGTCTCAGCAAAAAAAAGGGATTACACAGTTAATGAATGAATTGAGATTTCTTTGCAAAGACCTCAAGAGCCAACTTCATTAACTGATGCATTAACTGATGCAGACCAGACGAAACATGAAATTAATAACAAAACACAAGAACTGTATGAACCACTTAGAAGGTCTACTCATGTTCATAAACCCCCAGAAAGACTGATAGAGACGTGTTAAATTATGCATTTGTTTTGATTAATGTTGCTAATTGTTTTTCTTTTTAAGGAAAGGAAGATGTGATAGCCCATGTCACGTGTAAAAACATGATTGGATGGAGCTATGAGCATGCGCAGAAATGACAGAATGATCTAGAAGCGTGGCAGTGTTAAAACGCGGTTGTTGTTTGCTGTAAATAAAAGTTCTAGTTTTAATTCTTCCAGAATATGGTTTGTTCTTAGTAACCCACGGTACGTGTAAAGAACAAAACGGGGGGGGGGGGGGGGGTATCTGAAATTGCAAAATTCAATGCTCAAACCTCAAGTAAGTCAACCGTATGCAAACAGAAAACTGGTTACCTGAAGTGAGTGATTTGATTCTCAAGAAGGTGTAATAGTCTTTCTTTAATCTCATTAAATCTTTCCTTCTCTTCAACTGTTACAGTTCCAATTCCATCAGGCCTGAAATAGAGAAGATAACACTACAGAAAATTACACAGGATTATGTAGCAGGTGTAGCACAAGCCATTTGACTCCAATTGTCTATACTACAATTTATGCTTCACTGGATCTTCCTCTCATCTAGGTCTATCAGTGTAACTCGCTGTTTCCTTTTCCATCAAAAGGTTATCAAGATATTGTCACCCGATGAAGCCCATAGAGTGAAGGGTATCTATGCAAACAGCTGTTAATCCAGGACCAGCATATAGCCCTCAGTTCTGGCTATTTATCCAAAGGGACCACTACACCAGTAATAAATCGGCGGAAGATAATTTCCCTGCACATTTACGTGACCCAAGGGCATTTTGAACGTTAGCCAAAAATATTCTTCAGTGGGCACAACATACTTTTCCTGTTGAATGTGAGCTCGTGCTGTGATAGAAAGCCAAAATGAGGGAGTCATTTCTTAATTCTAGCATCTTTAAAATGTCAATGTAAATTGAAATTTGTCGATTGTATTTAGTTTAGTCTCACACTTCACGTTGAAAAATAAAAAAAAATAAAAAAGAGGAACAAGAAAGACTGCCCTTGAGAATAACCTGGAGTTTTATCTATGAATCAGACGTGATGCTATATTTAACTTGCTGCTGCTTTAAATGCTAACAGTTATACAATCAATGGCTACAGATTGCTAATAAACTGAGGAACCTTAAAACTAACTCAAGCGGCAGCTGTTTTCCACAGCGATAAGAAAGGAAGCTGAATCCTTATCCTCTGCTAAGTGGCTGCTATACACTGGCATTGTTTGTTAAGAGGTGAAATGTTCTCATCATTGCAAAGTAAATCCCTTTTTCAGGTGCCCTCAAAAGGAAAGATACGCATGCTTCATTTAGTCATCCTCCCATCCTGAAACCTGCTGAGAAACAAGCTCAGAGTCACTTTACAAAGCTCAGAAACAACAGAGGGGCAGCCGAATAAATGCAGTTCGACAACGCTCCACTTGATTTTTTTTCCCATTTACGTGGGTTATGATTTAGGATTGGAGAGCAACCTATATTTTGAATAGACAGTAAACCTTTTAAATAAAATTGATCCAATTTATGTATTTAATCCTACAGTGTAATGTGATTTTATCAGTTTTCATGGATTAGATATTGATTAGTGGTGCTTCATTGATTAGTGGCGGAGATATGGTAAATATGGTAAATAGGTAAACATTAATGTTTACCCCACTCTTATATGACTAGTGAATGTTTCACAAGTATGCTAAAATGGACTCTTGACCTTAGAATCTACCTGTTATGACTTTATACCATTTTGCCTATCTTCGCTGAACCTTCTTTCTAGCCATAACACTTCATTCTGCATATTGTTACACCTTGTACTACTTCAATGCATTCTGTAATAAACTGATCCATATAAACAATACGCAGGACAAGCTTCTCTCTGCATCTTGATACATGTGACAATAATAAGCCAATTCCAATTCCGATGCTTTGCAAAGATTTCCATTCCAATGCTAAGGCTACTGGCCAAGTCTTGGTGACAGTATCAGTGTAGTGCAGCTTGTGGTGAAGAGAGGTGAAATGGTCTGCAAGTTCTCAGTTTCCACTTCCAGCTGTGCACGTCTGTCCTTTTAAATTTGTCTGATTGTGCTGTAGCACCTGGCACGCCTTAGGGTCACTCAGCTCACTTCCGTCTGGGGGGAGCAGCCTTCGGCCCTGCCAAACTGGATAATCAGCTTGTGTGGATGCTGTGTGATGTCCCCAACACACCAAATAACAGACAGTACACCATATGCGATTAAATGGGTTCAGTTTATAGATCTTACTAGAACTAAGTGATTAATAATGATACAATACATATGAAGGAAAAGAAAATAAAGAAAAGGTGCCAAAACTTATCAAAATCCAAACCACTTCATGCACAACTGTAGGAGCTCAATTAACGAAGTCTCCTGGCCACCATTTGATCCCCTCAGACCTCCTCGACTCGTAGCTCAGGACCACCCGAAGTGATCAACCAAGTCTGTCTTCGTCTCCACTCCTCGCCAAAAATCCTGGCCTCGGACTCCCGCTCGGGGTCCATTCTGTCGCCCAGCTTACAGCATTGCGTCCTCTCTCTCTCACCCCCTCGCTCCAACTCCCTAAAAGCCCGCCAACAACAGTTTACAGACCCAGATGAGAGAATAACATTAATCCCAATTGGTTAACAAATGATGCAATCCCCTTTATCAGCAACTCTAAACCCAAACAAGCTGCGAGAGAAAGCACTTATCATAACAAGGAAGCATTCCTACTTTTAACAAAACAAAGAAGCCATTTTGATTAGCATACGCAATAACAAAGAAACAAGAAGAAACCCCCTTACAGTGCCAACATAATAAATTAATAGCCATTAAATGTCATGTGGTGCTAAAGGACATTGGGCTGATATGGCAATGAATTAAATATTATCAGTTTCATAATAATAATTATATTATATGAAAGCTCCATTGTGATTTTCACTGGAAAAACCCTGACAGTTATTGCTCCACCAAACAACATTTGAACACTTTCCTGCTATTTTCTATAAATGCACCAGATAGGAACCACTGTGAAGCAGGAAAGTTACACAACAGTTTCAGTCTCATTGCTCAAATAAATGGACACTTCAGTGTCCAGAAAGACTTCCTTCACAAGTGCAAGGCAGTATACTTTATACTTTATATACAGCTGGAGTCACAGGTTTGTACAATCACAGCGAGGCGGCTCTTCAACCCCTTATGTCCATGCTAGCCCAAAGATCAGCTCTTTAGTTAACCCCACTTCCCAGTTGTTGGCCTATAACATCTAAGGGTATTCCCTCGTCAAATGTGTTCAAACTGAGTTCTTCTCATATATGATGATAGATCCCGTCTCTATTATCCTTTCAGGAATCGAGTTCTAGAACCCTATTCTTAATCATATCCCCTGTAAACTTTCCCCAAACTTAATTAAATTTACATATCCTGGATATAATAATCTCTTCACTAAGAGAAATAGGTACATATACTTTAGTTAAATCTTCCCTCAGTTTTCTTGTAAAGAAGTTGTTGTCAGGTCTAACTTCTCACATGGGACAACAACATCACAGTCAATCATACTTTTAGGTTACCTAATGACTTAGAAGACCACCTCCCCTTACCACCTGGTTTGTTGTTTTCCTTCACATCAGCTCATCCTGATTCTCCCATCATTCACTACTCCCAGCGAAAATTAGAATAGAAAGACAATAACTACCATCCAGCATGCATTTGGGATGTCAAAGGAAAGTGCATTCAGTGGGTAAAATATTTGTCTATTGGGAGAATCAATGGGTCAGGATGGAATCCAGGGTGTAGGAGCTGTAGGGAGGCAGCACTATCTTGCTGTACCTCTATGCGGCCTCTCTGTGTCCTTCAGCACTTTGTCCCATACAATCTGTTCACTGGGTTACATGGTCACTGAGACCACACACAGTAATTCCACACATAGCTACCTAGAGTTTGATATAGTTCTAGTAGGATCTATTTGCTTTTGCATTGATAACTAATACAGGCGAGTTTCCTGCATTCCTTAGCAACACACATAAAATGCTGGAGGAACTCAGGTAGCATCTATGGAAATGAATAAACAGTTGCCGTTTCTGGCTGAGACCTTTTTTCTGGACTGGAAAGGAAGGGGGATGGCACCAGAATAAAAATGGGTGGAGGGGAAGGAGGGTAGCTATAAGGTGATAAGTGAAGACAGGTGGGTAGGAAAGGTAAAGGGCTGGAGAGGAAGGAATCTGATAGGAGAGGAGTGTGGACATTGGAGAAAGGGAAGGAGGAGGGACTGAGGGGGTGGTGATAGCAGGTGAGAAGATGTAAGAGGCCAAGAGTGCGGAATCGAAGAAGAGGGGAGTGGGAGGGAATTTTTTTTACTGGAAGGAGGAATCGATATTCATGCTATCAGGTTGGAGGCTACCAAGACGGAATTTTAGGTATTGCTCTTCCACCCTGAGGGCAGTCTCATCATGGCACGAGATGAGACTGACATGTCTGAATGCAAAGGGGAATCGTAAATAAAAAGTTTGGCCACAAGTTCCGCTTTTGGCAGATGGCACGAGGGTACTCGATGAAGCAGTACACCACTTTATGTTGGGTCTCACCAGTGCAGAGGAGGCTGCATTTGGAGCACCAGATACAATAGACATACGCATCAGATTTGCAGGAGAAGTGTTGCCTCACCTGGAAGGACTGTTTAGGGCCCTGAATGGAGGGGAGGGAGGAGGTGTATGGGCAAGTGCAGCACTCCAGCCACTTACAGCGATAAGGACGAATGGACAAGGGAAGCACAGGAAGGAACAAACCATCTCTCCACAGAGATTGCTCCCTCTGTGATTCCCTTGTCTATTCATCCCTCCCCTCTAATCTCCCTCCCAGCACTTATCCCTGTAAGTGACCAAAGTGCTATACCTACCCATTTACCTCCTCCCTCGCCTCCATTCAGGGCCCCAAACCATTTTTACCAGGTAAGACAAATCTGCTGGGGTTGTCTATAGTGTCCGGTGCTCCCAATGTGGCCTCCTCTACATTGGTGAGACCTGTTGTAAATTGGAGGACCACTTCATCGAGCATCTCTGCTTCATCTGCCAAAAGCCGAACATCCTAGTGGCCAAACTTTTTAATTCCAATTTCAATTCTCGTTCTGACATGTAGCTCCATGGTC
The DNA here is from genome assembly GCF_048418815.1 of Hemitrygon akajei. Classification (NCBI taxonomy): domain Eukaryota; kingdom Metazoa; phylum Chordata; class Chondrichthyes; order Myliobatiformes; family Dasyatidae; genus Hemitrygon; species Hemitrygon akajei. The sequence goes on along the minus strand of NC_133133.1, from coordinate 140,413,811 downwards.
TCCTCTTGTGCCAAGATGAGGCCACCCTCAGGGTGGAGGAGCAATAGCTTATATTCTGTCTGAGTAGCCATATGGCATGAATATTGATTTCTCCCTCGGGTAAATATTTCCCCTCCCACTGCCCTCTTCTTCTGTTCTCCATTCAGACCTCTTACCTCTCCTCACCTGCCTATCATCCCCTGGGGCCCCTCCTCCTTCCCTTTCTCCCTTTTCTCCTATCATCCACTCTCCTCTCCTATCAGATTATTTCCTCTCCAGCCCTTTACCTATCCCACCATTTGGCTTCACCTATCACCTTCTAGCTCATCCTCTTCTTCCCCCCCTTTTTTTCTGGTGTTTCCCCTCTTCCTTTCCAGTGCTGAAAAGATGTCTTGGCCTGAAACATTGCCTGTTCATTCATTTCCACAGATGCTGTCTGACCTGCTGAGTTCTTCCAGGATTGTGTGAGTGTTGCTTTGGATTTCCAGCATCCACAGAATTTCTAGTGTTCCTGTATCCCTTTGTAACTGTACTTGTCCAGAAAATGGAACAATGCTGGATATCTGAAATGAAAACAGAAAATGATGCAACCACTTGGGCAGAATCTGCGGAAAAAGAAGCATAGTTAATACTTTCACTAATATCTGCCCTACTACTTCCAGTGATCTGTAAATACGCTCTACCCTGCTCTGCACCTTTCCATTTATTATCAGATTAGATTAGCTTGATTTGTTGTATGGACTTTGAAACATCCAGTGAAATGTGTCATTTCCATCAATGACTAACCCAGTCTAAGGATTATGCTGGAAGTAGCCCATAAGTGCCAGCAGGCTTCTGGTGTTAACATAATAAGCCCACAACTCACTCACCCAAACTGTGAATCTTTGGACTGTGAGAGGAAACCGGAGCACCCAGAGGAAACCCACATGGACAGGGGGAGAACATATAAACTCCTTACAGGTATTGGCAGGATTTGAACCCTGATCAGTGATTGCTGCCACTGTTTGTGTATTCCTTTCTTTTCTGCCCTTGCACTTCTCCAGGGGTGAATCTATTTGCCACTCTAATGATCACTTTGCCAGGAATCTTGTATCTCCCTGTACTTTTAACTTCCTTCCTCATAATCAACTTTTTTGCAAATTTTATCAACATGCAAACTTCATGAAGATGGTTCTTACACTGAAATACAAATATGTGATTACATTGCAAAACAAGCAAAGGATTTAATTCTGACTCTATCAGAATCACATCCTTCCTGTCACTGATCATTACCTCTTGCTTTCTACCATTGAGCAAAACTTTTAATTCCAATTGCCACTTCATCTTAGATCCCATGGACGTTTAATGTTCTGATCAAGTGCATGGTTAATATCTGTGTATGTCATGTCAAATGTGCTGCTGTTGCCAACTCTTCTTGTTAACGTCTCAAAAATTTCAACACATTTTTCAAACAATCTTCTCAGAGCTAAACGATGTGGCTGTCCTTAAATTAAAGATTCAACTCTCCCATTCTCAATTACCATTTCTGCTCAACCTCAGGAATGTTTCCAATAATTTGCTGGCTGCTGCTAATGATCTATTTCTTTCTCTCATTTTAAAGAATGCTATGAAATTTGCTGCCTTCCAGTTCTCTGACAGCATAGCTGTAGTCAAAAAGGATAAGAAAGTTATAATCAGAACTTGCATTATTTCTTTCCTTAAAGTCAAAATCAACCTGCAGATGCTCAAAATCTGAAATAAACACAGAAAATGCTTGAAAACATGCAGACCAGGCAACATCTGTGGGTAGAAGTAGTTTTCTTGTCTTATTTATACAGGTCTAGCTTCCGGGCAAATCCTACCACTTACGATCAACAACTCATTCCATAGACCAGAAAACTTAATGTGCTGGCAGCTACTATCATTAAGCTATTTCAACTCATCCTATCACAAACATTCCCTTTATTCTGCACATCCTTCCCCCATTTTCTTTCCTATCGAAAGCTAACTTGTATTCCTTTCTTTCCCAGTTCTGATAAAAGAAGGAAGCATTTCCTTCTTCCTTCTTTCAAAAGACTGATATCTCTTTTCAGGACAGCAATTTATTCATGGAAATTATTTTGGAGCCCTTAATATTCCTCTAACTCTACATTTGTAATTCATTTTACATTTTACTGCACATTCTTTGTTCTTAGTGGCATCAGCAATATCATCGTCTGTGTAAATGTAACATGTATTTATAATACAAAATGATGATTCCTCATCCCTCAACACCCTCCACCCTGTGTACTTCCTTGCAAACACATCAATTGTGAATGAGACACTGTTGATTTAACTCTTTCAAGAGAAAACATTTCAACATCAAACTGAATGTAGAGCTTAAAGAACAAAAGCATAGGTCATACAGTATTAGAATAAAGAGTTACTTCCATTATCTACAAAAACTTCACTGCTTTTTGATTGGCAAGAATCCATCTACCAAACCCATCAAAATAACTTTTGTAAAATTAGATTATCGGAAAATATCCTTGCAGCTGAAAATAATTGGTTTCAACTGGTCACCGTACATGATATCCATCAAAACAAAGCTTCAGAACAAAAAATAATTATGAATTCTAACTATGCATTTAATCTCTGATGTTTTGTCTTGATTTTTGGTTTTCAGCAAGTGTAGAGCAACTTGTGTTGATTTAACGCTCTACAGATGACAGTCACAACAGAATTTTCAGTATATTTGAATTTCAAAGCAAATAACCAACAGTTTGGTTCAGTGAAACACTCCAATGAAGTGAAGTGAAGTTGTCCTGTCAGAATAACAGGACAAAGTACAGAGAAGGTCATGCCAAGTCAAATGGTGGCAGTGATATAAATACTCCTTTAAGCTACAGAAGGCATTACTGATGATATAGGTTGTCACCTCATAATGGCAAAATTGTTCATGAAATGTAAAGAGCTGGTATATATTCTGATTTGATTGACCTGCCCAGTCATCTGGAATGACAAGCTTCAAGTTAAGATGCAAAAGCAGAGCAGTGATGGGTACTGTATTCAAACAGCAAGATAAATATAACTTGAATTAGCCCTGTCCCTGTGCAGATAAGTTAAGAGCATGTCATCTCCCTTCAGCTCAATGACCAACATAAGATGGTAATCCTTGATTAATGTTTACTTTGTTTTTGAACTGTCAGAAAAAAATTGGAGTCAGTGCTAAGATGCTGGAGGATACTGTCACATTCAAGCTCATTCTAGTGGGTGACAGTTCCAAGCCAGGCCTGTCAAGAGCCAGCTAAATGGATGTGAACTGACAGGTGAGAAAGGTTAGCTAGGAAGATGTTACTAATGAAATCTTTGAACCAAGTATCACTTTGTGTCACATTGAAACAGGTATCAGAAAATTATTGAAAATCTGTCACTTCAGCCATGGACTTTGATTGTCCCTCAAACAAGCTATGTCATGTCATATAACAAAACCAAGCTTTCTGCAATGGAAGCTACAAAACACACCTGTGCTGTTTTCCTTTGATTGTCCAGAAAGGACTGTGACACTTTTAACTGGCAAAACCCCCCCCAAAAAACTAAACTAAAGATCTGCATTCATGAAACTTTTCATGAAGCCAGGTAACACTAAAGTCTTCACAGCCAGTTGGTCATTTTATCCCTCTTCCATTAGGCAAACAATACAAAAGCTTGAAAGCATATACCAACAGGCTCAAGAACAAATTCTATCCCATTGTTTTCAGACTCTTGAATGGACCTCTTGCCTGGTAAGACAGACTCAGGGTCTGGGAATCTACCTTGTTATGATCGTGCACTTTATCATTTACCTGCTTTGCAATTCCTCAGAGGCTTTTATGTTTTAATCTTCATTGTTATTGTTTTACCTTCATAAAGCTCAATGCATTATGTACTGATTTGATATGTATGAACAATATGCAGGACAAGCTTTTCTCTTTATCTTGGTACACGTGACAATAATAAACCAACCCAAATACAGCCAACAAGGTACTTTGAACTGCTGACTCTGCTGCAATGCAAGTGAAGTATACATGTCTGCAAGTATCTTAATTTCATTTCGGTGTTTCTGAATGCACACTGGTGACAGGAAGCTGACTTTAGCAGAATGACCCAATCCTGCCAGGAATGCAAACATGCCTGTCACACTTTTCCATCCAATAAATTAAATGGATGCAAAAGGAAAATGAATGCTCCCTCCCTTACCCAATGTCCTTTTCCATCAGCAAAGTAGACTTGGAAGGTCTCGCTCAATTTTTTCCCCACTTTCAAGTCCTTAGAAGCATAATCCATTTTGGCTGTTAGGATTGGGAGCAGGACTGTGGGGTTGGGCATTGTAGAAGGGACAGATGGAGACTGTGATATGAAGTCTTCAAAACACTCTCTTTCAGACTTCCAGCCTCAGAGTACAATGCATTTCCCATATCCCATATCCCGTTCCACAGCATTGGGCACAGCTTTGTTCCCTCATCAGCTCCATGATCCTCAGAGTGATAAATTGAAAATCTCAGCTCTACTATACAAAATGGTCAATGGTCTTGTCAAGCAATGGCTTCACTAACCCAAGCTATAACTCTCAGTGATTTGGTTCTGGTCTCCTATGCAGCTTCTTCTCCTCTGTCCCCAGTTCATTAATGGTTGCTGCTGCTCACATTCCATAAAAAGAATTTGTCAACTCTTAGGTCATGTGCATAACTTAAAAGACCATTCTGACAATACTTTTAAAAGTTAGTTTGCTTTGGTCAATTATTCCCAATATTTCGATGAAAGATCATTGACCTGAAGTACAAACTTTATTTTTCTCTTCATACATGCTGCCTGCCTGGCATTTTAAAATTTCTGATTTCCAGCCATTCAAGTGCTTTGTCTTTAGTCATAGAATAATTTAAGACAGAAGCTGCCCTTTGCCCCAATTCATCCATGCCAAACAAGGTGCTCACTGCATTTGGCTTGTATCTCTTTAAGGCTTTTCTATCTATGTACTTATCCAAATGTCTTTTAAAAGTCATTATTGTACCTGCCTCAATTACTTTATCTGTCAGCTTGTTCTCTTTTTAGTTATCATCCCCGGGAATGAGATTGAGTCTATTCTGCAAATCTATGCCTCTCATGATCTTATACACTTCTATAAAGTAATCCCTCAGTCTCCTACCTTCCAATGAATAAAATCCTTGCCTGTTCAAACCCTCCCTGTAACTCAGCAAATTTCTCATAAACCTTCACACTTTTTCCAGCACAACGACATTTTTCCTAAAGAAGGTGATCAAAACTGACATAATATGCTATGTATGTACCCTAAGTTTACCACACTGCTTGAAGTGCTTCTCTTAAATCTTTTCAATTGCAGAAGCAGTAAGTGAAGGCAAATTGTTCATGATTTGTAAGTTGCTACAATGTAGATTTAACGTCCAGAACTGTTGCTACCTTGAAGATCCTCCTGTGCTTTGTTTATTCAATTCCATTTGGACCTTGTGTGTTTCAGGGGTTCTGTCATACAGAAAATGTTTAATTCTGATTCAAACCAATACAAACTATTCAGTCAGTTATAAGCTTTCACCAAGCACAATAGGCAAAACAGCAGTATTGTGCTAAATTTGAATGGAGGAAGATTTTTACAATAAAGAATTGTTCATTTGAGTATCTTCATCCCTTTCAGTTGTAAGGGACATTTTCTTACAAAGTACTGTAAATCAATTCACAAGAATTCCACCATCTTTCACTTCAATGTATTGATCTAAAAATTAGGAATGTCACTTTTAATTGCTGGTGTCTTCATTGAGGAATAGCATTCCACAATAAGTATTGAAACATGGTTACTACATCATTAGAAATTATAATCTAATTTTTGAACAAAAATTGCCTTTGTTAATAACCATTTCTTTTACAGAATAAGGGACATGCATATAATAAATTAAGACATTCCAATGTATCACAGCTATATCTCACAGCTACAGTTGGAATGAAGGCAAGGTTTCTCCAAGTACCATAAAAGAACATCAGGAAGATTTAGGGCAGGGGTGGCAAAATTTGGAATGTGTGCACAATCTTCCACAAAGATCTCTCATGTGCCGTGTTAATTTTGATATTGAGATTATCATTGATAAATTAATTAATAACAATAGTTATGAAGTGTTTTAAGGAAAAAAGATCAGTTTTTGTTGCTTATTTAAGTGTATTGTTTTACTGTCAATAGAAGAATAACTGAAAGAATGAAATAAATGAATTATTTCAGAAAACCTGTTCAAAAGTTATGAATATTAACTTTTTAAGATGAGTGCAAAATAACATTAGTTCAAAATAGAATTGTTATTGTACCTCATATAAAACACAACAAATAGAAATATGAAGTTATAAGCTTTGGTATATATTCATGAAAGATCAAGGAAATTAAAATAAGCACAATGTACTCTCAGTGAGACTTTTTTGCTGCACTAAAGCTGACAAATATTTTATATCCAGCATATATTTGTTTGTTTTGAGAGCTAGGTAGCACTAATTTCATCAGTAAGTCTGCTCCTATAACTAATCATTGTTCATCACTGGAAACAATGACTTACATGAATATGTCAATGAAAATACAGGTAATATTTCCACTGGAAGATTTTTCAGACAATTAAAAGCTTCAGGAATGGAATCCCAGAATTTCAGAACCTCATTATTTGGTTGTTTATGGTATGACCCAGTAACTAACTGATCTCTTTCAACAGTTTCTAGTTCAGCTCTTAAATTAACATTTCTTTTGCCTCCAAATTGGCCAGCTTTGTAAATCAAATATATTTCAAAATTATCCAAATCAATCCAATATAACATTTCCAAATTCAGTTTGGCAAAAGTTACACTGTCTGCATACTTTATGAATTTTGCACTTTATTTAAATGACGTGAACTTAGAGAATCTTAAAGAATGTTCAGTAGTTGAATCAGTGATGCTGCATAGTACACTGGCAGGCCCTGAATGTCTGCTTTTTTTCAGGAATTTCAATATCTGTCATGTGTTTCTTTATATTTGGAAAATACTTAGAAGTGCCATTTTTGGCAACATGTTGAAATATTTCCAGTTTGATGTTATCAAATGTAACATCAAGCGTTTTGCCAGATCCTTGTAATTTGATGTTCATCACTTTAATATGAGGAGAAATCTACAAAAAAAATCTACAAATCCCCACAATGTTACATAATTCTTGACAAGAATCTGATTCTGTCATCAAAAACATATGAAATCCATCCAATCACTAAACAAAGGTTTAAGGATAAAACCACTACTAAGACAATGTTTGCTTCACTCAGTAAATTCTGAAATTATCGTTATTTTTCAGAACACACCCAGAAATAAAATTAATTACTTTGGTTCCTTAAGGCCAGCTTTTGCACACAATGTCTCCTTGTGTACTATACAATGAAAACCTATCAGTTGATGTCCAACATACTTTACAAAACAACTTGACAAAACTTGCCTCTTTACCAATCATTCTGGGTGTACCATTAGTAGTCATGAAAACTATTTTTGAAAAGTTAACTTGTTAACCAGACAATTCTTTTATAGCTGCCTTCCATATTTCTACCCCATGTTGTATACAGGTAATGCTACCAAGTTAACATATTTCATCACCCCTGAAAAAAAGGAGCAATAACAGCTACCCTAGCTTATGATGTAACATCAGTGCTCTCATCAAGACAAATTGAAAGAAATTTACATAAATTAATATTTTCTATTAGTTGTTCTGGTTCCTTCAGGTTATTATAGCCGGGGGTGGTAATGGGGACGTTCCCACTATTTATTAAATGCTCCCAATAGCATGTATCTCAAATAGCCTCCATTAACTAAGTCCAGCTTCTGGTCTTCACATGTGGCTTAGTTAATAAATCCAGCAGAACATTTTTAGGGGAATTAAGGGTTATGGGGAAAAGACAGGTAGGTGGAGATGAGTCCGTGGCCAGATAAGCCATGAGCTTATTGAATGGTGGGGCAGGCTCGACCAGCCAGATGGCCTACTCCTGCTCCTATTTATTATGTTCTTATAGTCTTCCGCCTTCTGTTGTTGATCTGAACAACAACTGAACCTCTTGGTCAAGACTGCAAGCTTTTTCTTTTGTATTGAGATGCTGACACATGACTAATGCAAATACAGATACTGTGTTTGCATTAATGAGCAGATGTACAGTTGTACCCAATAAAGTGACCACTGAGTGTATGTATAGTTTCGTTTTTGACTGGTCTAATGCAATGCTATTCTAATAGCCTCTTTTTGTCCAATCATCAATTAACTATATCTTATCCAATACCTGGCTGCCCATTACCTATCCTAAGCCTACCTTTGCTAATTAGTATTGACTCTCAATATGAAAGCACTAAAATTAAATTATCCTCATGCGTCATCTTTTTAAACTCACTTGTCTCACAAGTCTTGACTTTAAGTAACTCTGCTATCTTGCCTCATCATCTGTGGTTGTTTATTATTAACCTCAGTGTTTAAATATGAGTTAGTGCTGTTACCTGCACTGATGTACTGATAGTTTCCACAAGTTACTGCTAGTGTTGCACATTCTTGCTTATTTCACAATTATTATCATACATCTTATTTCCCAGGTGGTGAAATGTGGAAGGGGTTTAATGTAGAACTAGATATTACCTTTGTGAAGAGCAGAAACTCTAGGCTAGATTGGTCAGAAAGCATATAGGTCAACAGTTCATTACATTTCATCAATTTAAATAGAGACAAAAATCAGATACTGCAAGCCAATGGTTTCCTGACCAGCACTGTTCCACCCTGAGTACATTCTACTGGAGAATTGGACTTGTAGAGCACAGAGAATAAACCACAAATCCTATCTTCCAGCCAGCAGAAGAAGCAAGAGTATTAAACACTTGCACAGTTAATGCCAAAGAGGAGCCAAGACCCTCCTGCTCATGCAATTAAAAAGCCATTTCTTTGATTGTGAGCTTTGCTTTAACAGATTACCTGTTGCCATGAACATGGGAGGCACAGAAAGCAAAGCTGTAATGCAGAAGGGTCGGATCAATCATCGTGCCTCCTTCTGCACGCTCAGTCAGCTCTCTGAGATAGCAGAGATGACGATGACACCCTCGAACTCCGTAGCGGGAACAGTATTCATCCAGCACAAACACCTGTCCGGGGCTAAACCAACCCTATGGAAAACAGAAGTCCAGGTTACAAGAATGTTGCAATTTAGCATTAATCTTGTCTGCTTCAAGATGATATTTTATCAACTTTACAGTAAGATTAAAACAATGCTATAAAGAAAAAAGATATTTAATTTTTTGAATGATTCTCCAAATTACTTGTGAATTATTCCTGGATTATTAATACACTTGAACATTTAATGCAGTAACCAATGGGAACTTTGGAACATCAACACTGGCATTGGCCTTTTAAGCCAGTTCTACTGTTTCTGCACTGTTAATTCACAGATATAATGCATCTCAGCATTACAGAGGGGGTGCATTTCTAGAAAACTATCTGTATCGTGATTCTCCATAATATAAACCAAATTGGCAAGATTTGTTGTTTCTTTCACATTTTGTATTTATCTAGTTATTTTTTTTCTCTCACACAAATTCTGTGAGAGTAAATTTTTATTCCACACCATAAATTTTTGGTAGTGGTTTTTAAGTCCCATTAAGGGAAAAATTCTATTACCCCAAATGCCAAAAATGCTGTATTTAACAAAACTGATAACAAAGAAGGAAAGGACCAAGTTTCTAGAAATGTTTCATAGACTAAATGTTGCTGATATAGTACAGATATTTCATTTTGTTGTTATATTTCACCATGTGATACGACTTGGCTGTTATGTTAGATTGATGGCATGCTGCTTCAGGATAATGTCACCCAAGTGAATTCCATCGAAGATCTATCAGCTAGATAGAACAGATCTCATCGCACTGTTTTCCAGAAGTCCTGGTGAGCTCTCCCTGGTACCCAGAGCACAACTTATATGGGAGGAATATCTGATCTCCAATATTTTTTTGCCATGGAACAATATTGCTGCCACATTAACATTGTAGACAGTGCTGTAGAGCAGGGGTTCCCAACTTTTTTTATGCCATGGACCAGTACTATTAAGCAAGTGGTTTGTGGACACCCGATTGGGAACCCCTGCTCCAGAGATTATGCAATTAGAGTACATGAGAAGTGTATCGTCCCTGCTCAGGCACACTGAGTTGTGAAGGGTGACTGCTGCAGAACCTTTGATGGATAGTGTCACACTTTACCCAGACATTTAAGATACTATCTTTGTCATGGGTACAAAAGAATCCTTGTTGTTTGAAAATGGAAAGCACGATATTTCCATTGGAAAACTTCATATATCAGCATTCCAACAGATTTGAGTTAGGTGCATGAGTTATACAAGACTGGTGATCAATATAAAAACAATTCAAATATTTACCATTCTGCGGCTCACTTAGAGACTAGAAACTTCCATTTACCTGCATTCTTCACTTTAAAAAATTGTGTATGTCTAGAGTACAAGGACAGATTCCCAACTCCCATTGTGCCAGCATTTTCTGACCTTGAATATTAAAAACGACTGCGGAGAATTCTGAACAAAAGCCATTTATTGGCTGTAAATGACCCATTAGAAAATAAAACTGTGCATAAACCTTCCGGCTTTGTTCAGGAATTCTCTCTGGTTCCACACTCTCGGAGGCGACCTGTGCAAAAGCCAACAAGGCTTCTTTAGATTCCTCCAAAAATGGGTGCCGGATCATGAAGGGAACATGAAAACTGAAGCAGGAAATTTGAAAGCAGCCCCACACAATCCATATGAGCCTGTAAATCACCGACCCCAGAGAAGAATATCAGCAGACCTATCTCCTTTACCATGTACAGTCGGCCCTCCTTATCCGCGAGGGATTGGTTCCGGGACCCCTCGCGGATACCAAAAAATGCGGATGCTCAAGTCCCTTATTCAACCTGTCTCAATGCAGTGGACCTTAGGACCCAGCAAAACCCCAGACCTTATTTAACTTGTCTCAGTGCAGTGGATATTAGGACCTGGCATCAGAGCTCTGAATCCGCAGTGTTTCTGTTCACGAAAATAACCATGATCACGATTGAAAATAAAGTGGAAATAATAAAGCGATCGGAAAGAGGTGAAACGCCATCAGTCACTGGAAAAGCGTTAGGCTACGTTGGTCAACGATCAGAACAATTTTAAAGGATAAAGTGAGAAAGGCTCTGCCCCGATGAAAGCTACAATTATTACTAAGCAAAGCAGTGGTTTAATTATTGGGTTTTGGGGTTTTGAGTCTTTGATCCTCCACATCAACCCGGCACGGTGAAGAGCCCAGTCGGGAGCGATCTGTCACTGGATCGAACTCTGGAACTTCTGTTCCCGAGCCCGGCACTGAAACATACGTTCTTAAGTGTTTTATATGCATAGAAAGGTAAAATATATACTATATACTAAGACAAATGTTTGACTAACTGATGCTAAATAATACCGGATGTACCTGTTCCGACTTCTAAGACTTCTAAGAGAACTTACGATGTTTTTCGGTCCCGATCCACGATAACCCACGCGCATCCTCCCGTGTACTTTAAATCATCTCTAGATTACTTATAATACCTAATACAATGTAAATGCTATGTAAAATAGTTGTTATACTGCATTGTTTAGGGAATAGTGACAAGGAAAAAAAGTCTGTACGTGCTCAAACAACAAGTGCTGAAAGAGCATTTCCGGGTTTTCGTGATTCGCGGTTGGTTGAATTCGCACATGCGGAATTCACGGATAAGGAGGGCCAACTGTACATACAACATTCAGAAAAGAAATCTGGATTGCATCATATGATGTCTAAAGAAATTCCAGTATTGTATTGACAATTAACTTGTAATTCAAAATAGGCTCAATGATAAAATTTGAATCCCAAACCAAAGAAAAAATCTAGAACTTTTTGTGCAGCAGTTTTTCTTATCAGTAAGCACAGCCTGGTTTAATGGGTATGGCCCATAATCCTGTCTTTTGCACCTTTCTGCATTCCTTTGTTTATAGTCTCACTTTCTCGCTCCATTCAGATCAAAGCTTCTGTTTACTTTCCTTCTCTCTTTAACAGATTATTGCATGGCATGGCCTCTACAACAGAAATATTCCCTTGATCCATTCCCACATTCTCTTTCTCTTAAAGCTGACTGACTTTCACTGTTTCCCTTTTCCAGTGCTCTTTGACCCAAAATGCCAACTCTGCTTTTCCTTCCGCAAGATGCAGCCTGATTGATAGAGTTTTCCAGCACTTCCTAATTTTATTTAGATTTTCAACAATTGATTTGATTTCCCTTTACTGGGACATCATACACCAAGCCATCTAGATAAATGCTCTGGGATAAAAAACATTAGATAAAAGGCAGAAAAAGCAAATTTTCTTGATGAAAAAAAATTTAAGTTTTGAGTATTTGCATAACGTATACGTAAAGAAAGTAATGTACATTGTGTTCTTTGTGTAAAATGTTTTCAAAGTACTCTACAGCTTCAATAATCATTTATTAATTTGAAACTGACTCTATTTTATCCAATGAATTCCAGCCTTGACAAAACAATGACTAGTTCTTTGTCTGGGAAAGGAACACAATGAAAGAAATATCACAGGCATCAGAATCTTTATACCAGGTACAAAAGAGACAAATTGGCTTTCATTGATGATGCTCATGTGGGCTAAATGCCACATTTCCAATTGGACCATTAACTGTGGCATGGTAACAATTGACATTGAGTAAAAACACAATCAACACCCATATGCGACCAATAAAACTGTAATTTCTTTCTCTAAATGCCAAGGGCAGAAGGAGAGAAGGAAAGCATATGTAAGTCCTGACGAAGGGTCTCGGCCCGAAACGTTGACTGCTCATTTCAACGGATGCTGCCCGACCTGCTGAGTTCACCCAGCTTGTTTGTATGTCACATTTTTCATCAACTTTTTCAATAGTAACGTACTGAATTAAGAACTTTCAAGACTCAAGCCTTTAACAAAAGAATGAATCATTTAACCAAACGTCGTATTGCACTAGAAAATATTTTATTCAAACATGATGCAGATGTGAAATGTTTGTTACAAAGTGGAGAACAGACAGACAGACATACTTTATTGATCCTGAGGGAAATTGGGTTTTGTTACAGTAGCACCAACCAAGAATAGTGTAGAAATATAGCAATATAAAACCATAAATAATAATAAGTTAATTATGCCAAGTGGAAATAAGTCCAGGACCAGCCTATTGGCTCAGGGTGTCTGACACTCCGAGGGAGAAGTTGTAAAGTTTGATGACCACTGGCAGGAATGACTTCCTATGTCGCTCAGTGTTGCATCTCAGTGGAATGAGTCTCTGGTTGAATGTACTCCCGTGCCTAACCAGTACATTATGGAGAGGATGGGAGACATTGTCCAAGATGGCATGCAACTTGGACAGCATCCTCTTTTCAGACACCACCGTCAGAGAGTCCAGAAGTACAAGAGGTTGTAGGTATGACCACTGGAAAGCCATCTCACTTGCAAAGTGGATGTTGTGGATTAAACTTGAATCACAGAAGGATGCTCAACAGCTGCGACAGGGCTTGAATGCAATCACATCCTATAAAGCTAAACCAAGCAACATAATGATAATAATCTTTTGCTCCCAGATGAGCTCAATGACTTTTATGCTTACATTGAGCAACAGAACGTGGTGGTGCCATTATAAATCCACATACTCCTCAACAATCATGTGATTTCAGTCTCTGAGACCAACGTGAGAGCATCACTGTGGAGGATGAATCCACAGAGACATCTGGCCCAGATGTTGTACCTGGCTAAGTACTCAAGAACTGTGCTAATCAACTGGGTGGAGTGCTTATGGACAACTTCAACCTCTTGCTTCAGCAGTCTGAGGTACCTACCTGCTTCAAGCAGGCTGCAATCATATTGGTGCCCAAGAAGAACCCGGTAACCAACGTCAATGACGATCATAGAGAAGCATTTACATCAGTGTTTTGAAGTGCTTTGAGAGGTTGGTCATAAAGAATATCAGCTCCTGCCTGAACAGTGACTTGGACCCACTCCAATTTGCCAACAGGTCAACAGAAGGTGCCATTTCATTGGCTCTTATCTCAGATCTGGAACATTAGAGCAATGAAGGTACATATGACAGGATGCTCTCCATTCAATACAGCTCAGCATTTAACACTATCGCCCCCTCAAAACTAATCACTAAGCTCCAAGACCTAGGCCTTGATACCTATGGATCCTCAATTTCCTCACTTGCAGACCATAGTCATTTTGGATTGGCAACAACATCTCCTTCACAATCTCCACCATCAGAGGCATACAACAGGGCTGTGTGTTTATCCCCACACTTATGACTGTGTGGCTAAGTGCAGCTCCAATGCTGTATTTAAGTTTGCTGATGACACCACTGTTGTTAGTCAAATCAAAGGTGGTGACAAAACAACATACGAGAAGCAGAATGAAAATCATGTTGGGTGATGCCACAACATCATCGTCTCACTCAGTGTCAGCAAAATCAAAGAGCTAATTATTGACTTCAAAAGGAAGAAGCTGGAAGTCCATGAGCCAGTCTTCATTTGGGTATTGGATGTGGAGGAGTTCATTAACTTTAAATTCCTTAGCAACACATACAAAATGCTCAGCTGGTCAGGCAGCATCCATGGAAATGAATAAGCAGTCAGTGTTTCAGGCTGAGATCCTTCTTCGGGACTGGAAAGGAAGGAGGAAGACATCAAAATAAAAGGGTGGGGAGGGGAAGGTGAAGTCAGGGGGAAGGAAATATAATAGACAGGAGAGGAAGGAATCTGATTGGAGAGGAGAGTGGACCATAGGAGAAAGTGGCACCGGGGGAGGTGACTGGCAGATGGGAAATGGTAAGAGGCCAGAGATGGGAACAATAGAAGATGGAAGGGGGAGGTATATTTTTAATTGGAAGGAAAAATCAATATTTATGTCATCAGGTTGGAGGCTACCCAGATGGAATATAAGGTGTTGCTCCTCCACCCTGAGGGTGACCTCATTGTGGTACAAGAGGAGGCTGTGGACCAACATGTCGGAACAGAAACAGGAATCGGAGTTAAAATGTTTGGCCACCAGGAAGTTCTGCTTTTGGCAGATGGAGTGGATATGCTCACAAAGCGGTCCCTCAGTTTACAATGGGTCTCACCAATGTAAAGAAAGCCAGATCGGGAGCACCAGACACAACAGATTGAACCCCTTTGAGATGGTAGAAGTTACGTATAAACTTGTGTTGGATGTGGAGGTTCATGGGGTGACAGGTAAGGATAAGGAGTACTCTATTATTGTTAAGGCTGTGGGAAGATGGGGTGAGCACGGAGGTCAGGGAAATGGAGGAGATGCGGGTGAGGACAGCATCAATGGTGGAGGAAGGGAAACACCATTCTTCAAAGAAGGAGGACATCCCTGATGTCCTGGAAAGGAAAGCTGCAGCCTGGGAAGAGATGCGATGGAGATGAAGGAACTGAGGAAAGGAAACAGCATTTTTACAGGCGATAGGGTGGGACGAGGTATTGCCAAAGTAGCTGTGGGAATTGGTAGGTTCATAAAAGATTTTAGTTGACAGTTTTTCTCCGGAGAAGCAGACAGAGAGAGATCAAGAAAGGGGAAGGAGATGATACAAATATATCAAGTGAACTTAAGGACAGGGTGATAAATAAAGACAAAGCTGATGAAATTGCCAAGCTTAGCATGGGTGCATGAAGCAGCACCAGTGCTGTGGTTAATGCAGCAGATGGAAGAGTTGAGGAAATTTACCTGGGAAGGCTTGGAGCATGGACTGTTATATGCAGCCAGTGAGAAGTCAGGCATTGCTGGGGCCCTTGCAGGTGCCTATAGCTACCCCAAGTCTAGAGAAATTGGGAGGAGCTGAAGGAAAAATTGATGAGGGTGACCACCAGTTCCAGAGAAATGCCAACAGGAACAAAATACTAAAGACTCCAGATGAAGAGGTTTACAGAATAAGATGTGTTAGAAGATTAAACAAGATATCAAGAAACTTCCAATTAAAAAGGAAGTTTCATGATGTTGTTGGGGACATTTCAAAACATCTTAGAGCCAACAAAAGTACTTTATTTAAAGTGTGGTCACCAGCATCATGTGGGAAATGCTGTCAGCAATTGGTGCACCACCTAAAGCAATGTAATACTGATTAAATTATCTACTTTTCTGCCTTAGAGGTGTGAGCTAAATATCACAGGGGAGAATTCTCCTGGTCCTCTTCAAAATTTTCCATATGATCTTTGGTGCCTGTGTGCAAGCTGCAGTGAGGCAGTTGTAGTCCACCGAGGACATCTCTGCTTACTACAGATGAGAAACATAGGGTTGACTATGGCTGGGGGTACTCAAACCTCTGAAGCCTCTGTACTGAGATTTTGCTATAAAGGTCTTGCAAAATAGCTTTTGGGGTGCTGGAGACAGGTGAGATAGGAATAAATGAAGGATGCGAAACACACCCAACAACTATGGGACAATTGTTTTTCTAATTTCAAAATATCATCTGTTTAATACCATCATATTAAACTAATATGGTGGGGGGTGAGAACCAGTATGATTGAGCTGAGTTTGAGCCAGCAGGATTATAAGTAGATGATGGATGTAATATGAATGTAAGGAAGGACAAGCCAATGAATGATTAGGTACAAATGCAGACAGTGCAAAGAATTAAATTGTACCACAGAGGCAAAATTCATAAGGGTAGAGAATGCAGGACTGCTGTATTTAAATACGTGTAGTATTCGGAATAAGGTGGATGAACTCGTGGCGCAATTTAGAGATTGTTCAGTATGACATTGTGGGATTCACTGAGTTGTGGCTGGAAGAAGGTCATAGCTGGGAGCTTAGTATCAAAGGATATACTTTGTATTGAAAGGACAGGCAGGAAGGCATAGGCAATGGTGTGGCTTTGTTGGTAAGAGATAGAATTACGTCTTTAGAAGGAGGTGACATTGGGTCAGAGAATGTCGAATTTTTCTGGGTGGAGTTAAGAAACTGCAAGGGTTATAAAAACATTATGGGGATCATATATAAGCCTCCAAATAGTAGCCAAGATGTGGGATTGAGATTGCAAAGGGTGCTAGAAAAGACGTGTAATAATAATTGTAATGGGAGACTTCAATATGCAAGGGGATTGGAAAAATCAGGCTGCTGTTGGATCACAAGAGAAGGAATTTGTTGAATACCTACAAGATGGCTTTTTAGAGCAGCTTGAGCTTCAGCCTGCCTGGGGAAAGGCATTCTGAGATTGTATGTTGCATAATAACCCAGATTTTATTAGGGAGTTTAAGGTAAAGGAAACCTTAGGAGGCAGTGATCATAATATGATTGAATTCTTACTGCAATTTGAGAGATAGAAACTCATCACATGTATCGGTATCACAATGGAATAAAAGGAATTACAGATGCATGAGAGAGGATTTTGTCCAGGTGGATTGGAGGGGGATATTGCAGGGAATGATGGCAGAGCACAGGTAGCTGAAGCTTCTGGGAATAGTTCACAAGGCGCAAGACAGTTATTTTCCACAGAGGTAGCTCTCAAATGGCAGGGGTAGGCAACTGTGGCTGACAAGGGAAGTTAAGGCCTGCAAAAAAGCCAAGGAGAGGGCATACAATGTAGCAAAAGTGAGTGGGAAGTTGGATGATTGGGAAGTTTTTAAAATCCAACAAAAGGCATCTAAAAAAGTCATAAGAAGGGAAAGATGAAATATGAGGGCAAACTAGATAATAATATAAAGCAGGATACCTGAAGGTTTTTCAGTTGCATGAAGAGTAAAAAGGAGGTGAGATTTGATATTGGACCATTGGAAAATGTTGCTGGTGAGGTAGTGATGGGGGCAAGAAATGGTTAATGAAGTTAATCAGTACTTTGCGTCAGTCTTCACTGTGGATGACACTAGCAGTGTGCCAGAGGTCTGTGAGCGTAAGTAAGAAGGAGTGTGTGCCACTGCTATTACAAAGGAAAAAGTGCTAGGCAAACTGAAAGGTCTTAAGACCAGATGGACCAGAAGGACTACATACATCTTAGAGTTCTGAAATAGGTTGCTAAAGAGAGAGCAGATGCATTGGTTATGACCTTTCAAAAATCTCTTGATTCTGGCTTGGTTCTGGAGAATTGGAAAATTACAAATGTCACTCCACTCTTTAAGAAGGGAGGAAGGCAAAAGAAAGGAAATTATAGACCAGTTAGCCTGACCTCAGTGGTTGGGAAAGTGTTGGTGTCAATTATTAAGGATGAGGTTTTGGGGTACTTGGAGGCTAATGAAAAAATGTTAAAGTCAGCATGGTTTCTGTAAGGGGAAATCTTGCCTGATAAGTCTGTTAGAGTTCTTCGAGGAAGTAATAAGCAGGGTGGATAAAGGAGAGGCAGTGGATGTCACTTACTTGGATTTTCAGAAGGTATTTGATAAGGTGCCACACATGAGGCTGCTTAACAAGATAAAATTGCATGGTATTACAGGAAAGATACTGGCAGGAGGCGGTGAGTGGGAATAAAGAGGGCCTTTTCTGGTTGGCTATCAGTGACTAGTGGTGTTCCTCAGTGGTCAGTATTGGGACTGCTGCTTTTCACATTGTTTGTCAGTGATTTAGATAATGGAATTGATGGGTTTGTGACAAAATTTGCAGATAATATGATGATGGGTGGAGGGGCAGGTATTGCCGAAGAATGGGTAAAAAAGTGGCAGATGGAATATAGTGTTGGGAAATGTATGATAATACATTTTAGTAAATGGAAGAAAAGTGCAGACCATTATCTAAATGGTGAGAAAATTCAAACATCAGAGGTGGAAAGGGACTTAGGAGTCTTTGTGCAAGATTTCCAGAAGGTCAATTT
Source organism: Hemitrygon akajei (assembly GCF_048418815.1). NCBI lineage: Eukaryota > Metazoa > Chordata > Chondrichthyes > Myliobatiformes > Dasyatidae > Hemitrygon > Hemitrygon akajei. The sequence goes on along the minus strand of NC_133133.1, from coordinate 140,394,994 downwards.
ACAGGCTGAGTCTATGGTAAAGAAGGCAATTGCTATGTTGGCATTCATTTCAAGGGGAATAAAATATAAAAACAAGGAGATAATGCTGAGGCTTTATAAGACACTGGTCAGGCTGCACTTGGAGTATTGACAACAGTCCTGGGTCCCATATCTCAGAAAGCATATGTTGTCATGGAAAGAGTCCAGAGGAAATTCATGAGGATTATTCCAGGGATGAAAGGGTAACACATGAGGAGCATTTGGCAGCTTTGGGTCTGTACTCACTGGAATTTAAAAGAGTGCAGGGTGGGGTGGGGGGGGGTGGTGTTGAATCTAATTGGAACCTACTGAATGTTGAAAGGACAAGATAATGTAGATGGGGAGATGTTTCCTGTGGTGGGGGTGTCCAGAACTAGAGGACACAGCCTCAAAATTGAGGTGCAACCCTTTAGAACAGTGATAAGGAGGAATTTTTTTAGCCAGAGAGTAGTGAATCTGTAGAATGCTACAGACAGCTATGGAAGACAAGAGTGTGGGCAGATTTAAACCAAAAATAGATACTTTCCTGATTCCAGACCTAACCAATTCCCCTCTACCACCACTCTCCTCCGTCTAGCGGAATTAGTTCTTACTCTCAATAATTTCTCCTTTGGCTCCTCCCACTTCCTCCAAACCAAGGGTCCATGGGCACCCGCATGGGTCCCAATTATGCCTGCCTTTTTGTTGGCTTTGTGGAACAGTCCATGTTCCAAGTCTATACGGGTATCCGTCCCCCTCTTTTCCTTCGCTACATCAATGACTGCGTTGGCGCTGCCTCCTGCACGCATGCCGAGCTCGTTAATTTCATTCACTTTGCCTCCAACTTTCACTCTGCCCTCAAATTTCCCTGGTCCATTTCTGACACCTCCCTCCCCTTTCTTGACCTTTCCGTCTCCATCTCTGGAGACGGCTTATCTACTGATATCTACTATAAGCCTACAGACTCTCACAGCTACTTGGACTATTCCTCTTCCCACCCTATCTCTTGCAAAAAGGCTATCCCTTTCTCACAATTCTTCCATCTCCGCCGCATCTGCTCTCAGGATGAGGCTTTTCTTTCCAGGACGAAGGAGATGTCTTCCTTTTTTAAACAAAGGAGCTTTCCTTCTTTCACCATCAACTCTGCTCTCAAACGCATCTCTCCTATTTCCCACACATCTGCCCTCAGCCCATCCGCCCGCTACCCCACTTGGGATAGGGTTCCCCTTGTCCTCACCTACCACCCCACCAGCCTGCAGGTCCAACGTATGATTTGCCGTAACTTCCGCCACCTCCAATGGGATCCTACTACCAAGCACACCTTTCCCACCCCCCCCGTCTCTCTGCTTTCCGCAGGGATCACTCCCTACGTGACTCCCTTGTCTACTAGTCCCCCCCATCCCTTCCCACCGATCTCCCTCCTGGCACTTATCCTTGTAAGTGGAACAAGTGCTACCCCTGCCCTTACATTTCCTCTCTCACCACCATTCAGGGCCCCAGACAGTCCTTCCAGGTGAGACAACACTTCACCTGTGAGTCGGCTGGTGTGGTATACTGTGTCCAGTGTTCCCGGTGTGGCCTTTTATACATTGGTGAGACCCAACGCAGACTGGGAGACCGTTTTGCTGAACACCTACGCTCGGTCCGCCAGAGAAAGCAGGATCTCCCAGTGGACACACATTTTAATACCACGTCCCATTCCCATTCTGATATGTCTATCCATGGCCTCCTCTACTGTCAAGATGAAGCCACACTCAGGTTGGAGGAACAACACCTTATATACCGGCTGGGTAGCCTCCAACCTGATGGCATGAACATCGACCTCTAACTTCCGTTAATACCCTTCCTCCCCTTCTTACCCCATCCCTGACAGTATTTAGTTGTTCATTTTTTTTCTCTCTCTCTGCCCATCACTCTGCCTGTTCTCCATCTCTCTCTGGTGCTTCCCCCCCCCCTTTCTTTCTCCCAAGGCCTCCCATCCCATGATCCTTTCCCTTCTCCAGCTCTGTATCACTTTCACCAATCACCTTTCCAGCTCTTAGCTTCATCCCACCCCCTCCGGTCTTCTCCTATCATTTCGCATTTCCCCCTCCCCCCACTAATTTCAAATCTCTTAGTGTCTTTCCTTTCAGTTAGTCCTGACGAAGGGTCCAGGTCCGAAACGTCGACAGTGCTTCTCCCTATAGATGCTGCCTGGCCTGCTGTGTTCCACCAGCATTTTGTGTGTGTTGTTTGAAATTCTAGCATCTGCAGATTTCCTCGTGTTTACTTTCCTGATTGGTCAGAGCATCAAGGTTATGGCAAGAAGGCAAGTGTATGGGGTTGAGTGGGATCCGGGATCAGCCATGATGGAATGGCAGAGCAGACTCAATGAGCCGTATGGCCTCATTCTGCTCCTATGTGTCATGGTCAGCCTTAAGTTTTGATTCACATTTACATCTCTATTGTGAATGGCAATTGATCTTGCAAGTAAGGAATTCAAACATGTACAATTTGTCAAGCAGTACCAGCTGATTGGCCGATTCTGCTTTAAAAAAAAAGTTTTCCGTCCTGGCTTCAGAACAGTGTGAGTGACAGGAGCTGTTCTCCCTGTGCACAAGTAAAATAGATTATATTTGAGTTGTAAGAGCGTGTGTGTTCTGGACCCAGTTATTTTAGTTATTTTATTTTTGGCAACGGCATCTGCCTGACTGAGAAAGGAAGTTAGGCTCTAATTGGAGATATTATTTAAAGAGACTGTACCTCTAAACAAATGCACAGGTAGCCACAGGCTAAACCACATGCTCAAATATCTGCTATGCACCTTGAACCCAAAACACTGACTCAAAGATGAAAATGCTGTCTTTAAGTACATCTGAGTGTTTTATTTTCTATTTGATTGTAAAAAACATATTGTTGCTATCTGTCTACTGTTAATGGAATTTTCTAATAAACATTACTGCATTCCTTTGTATGTTAAGCTTTCGAGTGAATCACTAGATGCAACAAAATTATTCATTATCGATCTCCACAGTAAACAAATGCCTCAGGAATTACTTACATTTCCAGAACACAATAAAAAACAATTGTACAATTTTATTCTGACCATTATAAAGCAATATAAATAATTCATGTCTACTCTGGGATCAATCGGCTCTGCATCATAAATCCAGATTATGGATTTATTTTCTATTCGAAACATCACCCAGCAGATTTTGAGGGACTCTGTTGTTGGCAGTGCTTTCTGTCAGTAGCATATTAGAGCAAGGTCTTCTCTGTTCTGTAAAGTGCACATAAATGTTTCCATAGGATTATTTTAAAGATAAGCAATGGTGATTGTATTGGAGGCCTGGCTAACATTCCTCCTTAATCAGTAAATGTCATTGTCATTATGATGCTGCTGCTGTAAGATACTGTTTACTAACTGTTTACAGCAGCCCCCACATTACAATAGTGTCACACTTTGATTTTTTTCTTTCTTTCTTGCCTTATTTACTATATTGTTCCCCCTTAGTTACCTTACTTGAAGTACATACTCAGTGACACCACATTTTATATATAGCAGGATATTTCAAACTCATGAAGGGATATTCTTTCAGCCTGTCAGCCCATCATACCTACTCTTGTATTCTGTAACACAGTTCAACTCCACTCACTCCTCTATCTCCCACAACTCCTCTTGAAGTATTTATCTAATTTTTCTTCAAAGGCAAAATAATGTCCAATGAGCTAGACTCCATAGCGCTTCCCATGATTTACAACTATAAGCGAGAACAAATGCTTCCTCAAATCTGTCTTAAATGTATGATCCCTTATTCTGAAACTATCATTCCTCATTCTAGATTCATTCACTAGAGGAAACTTCTCAGCATCCGTCCTGCCATATCTAATTAGAATCTTGCATGTTTCAAAAAGATTATCTAAACACTAATGATAGAGTCCAAACTTGTCAGCCTTACTTCAAAAGTCAACTCCTTCATTGCCAAAATTACGCCCAGTGATACACCCTGTATTGTTGTTACAAGAATTTCATACTTTACCTCTATACCCCTTGCAATTAAGGCCTATTTTCCATTGCGTCCTAATGTAACTACACACAAGCGAACTTGTTTCAGAATTTTCTGCAATGCAGCGCCCTATATCCTCTTTCCATTTAACTTCTATATTCTATCTACTGAGGCTAACAAGCTCCAGTTTATATTGCATCTACCAGATCTTTGCCCAGTCATTTAGTCTATCTATATCCAACAACAGATCTTGCTTTGCTGTAGATATATTGCCAGAATATTTAACTCTAATACACATAGTTCCTTCACCCAAGGCTTTTAATGTAGACTATTACCCTAGCACAATTCATAATGATAGCCCAGTGGTAGTCAATGTGGAAATTTATTATAACTGCTTTTTTGTCAGGTAGTCAATTTTCTTTTACATTATTGCAAATTCTACAAACTTTTATGTTTTTAATTGATATGCTATCAAAGACTTTTTAAAAATGTTACTCTTTAACAAGACATCTTGAGTGGCTCAGCAACAGCCCAGGTAAGGAATTCAAATGAAATTCAATCCATGGTCACACAAAATAATCCAACTCACTCTTACTCTTTTCTCTCCATTTCCCATTTCATGTAAGTGGATAGCAAACATAGTGCGTGTGCACATGAGCTCATTTGACCTTTCAAAGGCTTCTTTTCCCCTGTTACACCTGAATGCTGAATTAAATACCTTTCTATAAGTCTTCGTACCTGAAACTGTTGTATTTTTGCCAAGACATAGAATTTTAAAATAATTTCAGTAAGATTTAATAGCACTGGTAAAGAATCCTGTTTAGCTGTTCCTAAACTTAAGTGAAATCCAATCATTCCACACAGCAAACCGCAGAATGTCTGCTATGACACAATCAGAGTTTTACAGAATAGTGTCAAAGGTAACCATAAGATACAGTGCCTTGAAAAAGTATTCATCCCCCAACGTAAATGAGTATTATAACCAGAGATTTTGATCATTTTAACTAAGAATGCTTTTCTTTGTCAGTCACATGCTCTTTTTTTCTCCACCATAGTAGAGCCCAAAACTCATGGAAAATTGTAAAGCATGAAAAACTAAAAATTCAAAAATTGATATGTCAGCAGATCAAAAGTGTTCATCCCCTTTTTCTCAGTACTTAGTTGAATCACCTCTCACAGCTATTACAGCCGGTACTCCTTTTGGATAACTAAGTCTCTATTAGCTTTGCAGGAAGTGATGGAGGGCATTCCTCCTTGCAAAATTGCTCGAGTTCTGCCAGGATGTTTGGGGAGTGGTGGTGGACAGCAGTTTTGAGGTCTTGCCGGATGTTCATTAGGTTAAGATCAGGACTCTGACTGCCCACTCAAAGACATCAATTTTCTTTATTTAAAGCAACTCCATGATTGCTCTGGCAGTGGTTATTGCTCTGCTGAGGGACGAACTTCCTCCCCAGTTTAAGCTTTCTGGCAGAAGTTGCCAGGTTTTTATCCAGGATCTCTCTGTACTTAGCAACATTCATCTTGCCATCAATTCTGACTAGATTCACAGTCCCTGCTGCTGAAAAGCATCCCCACAGCATGATGCTACCTCCACCATACTTCACAGGAGGTATGGTGCTACCTGACTGATGCACAGATTTATACCACACGTACTGCTTCGTGTTGAAGCTAAGAAGTTCCACTTTAGTCTCATCCAACGATAAGACCTTCCACAGCTTTACAGTGTCTTCTAAGAGACACTTTGAAAAGTCTTTACGTGCAAGGATATTTTTTTTATAGCCAGGGCTTTTTCCTTGCCATTCTTCTATAAATACCCTTTATGTGCAAGGCCTTAGAGACTGTGGAGCCAGGAATTTCATCCCCGGTTGCAGCCACTGACTTCTGCAGCTCAATCAGAGTGTTTTTTGGTGTCAGAGTTGCGTCTCTTACAAGTGCCATACTTCTCCGACAACTAAGTTAAAATGGGTGACCTGATCTAGGCAGTATGGCTATGGTTTCATATATTTTCCACTTTTTCATGATGCACTGAAATGAGCTCTGAGGTATGTTCAATGCCATTGAGCTGGTCTTGTACTCTTCTCCAGATTTGTGCTTTTCTATTATCATTTCCCTAAATTGTCATGAATGCTCTTTTGTCTTAATTTGGGTTTGATCTGTTGAAAATCTATCATATGTATGGATCTTACAGAGAGAGGTGGTATTTACAGTAATCCTATGAAGTCATTGAAAACAGGTGATCCTCCAATTTTCTACATCAACAATTTGGGTGAGTTGGTTAGGTAATCTATTGCTGTCGAGGAAAGTTAGTGTAGTAGTAACAAAGGTCTTCACCTGCTTCCCACCTCTTGAAATGAATGATAATATTGCATTTATCTTCCTCATCATCAACTCTATCTGCAAGTTAACCTTTAGGGTTTTCTGCACAAGGACTCCCAAGTCCCTTTGTGTTTCAGATTTTTGGACTTTCTCCCCATATAGAAAATAGTCTGCACATTTATTTCTACTACCAAAGTGCATGACCATGCATTTTTCAACATTGTATTTCATTTGCCACTCTCTTGCCCATTCTCCTAATTTGTCTAAGTCCTTCTGCAGTCTACCTGTTTCCCCAACACTACCTGCCCCTCCACCAATCTTCATATCATCCGCAAACTTGGCAACAAAACCATCTATTCCATCATCTAAGTCATTGATGTACAGCATAAAACGCATCCCAACACCCCTGTGGAACACCACTAGTCACTGGCAGACAACCAAAAAAGGATCCTTTTATTCCCACTCAATGCCTCCTACAAATCAGCCAAAGCTCTAACCACGCCAGTAGCTTTCCTGCAATGCCATGATTTCTTAACTTGCTGAGTAGCCTCATGTGTGGCACCTTGTCAAAAGCCTTCTGGAAGTCCAAATATACAACATCTACAACATCCACTTTATCTATCCTATGTGTGATCTCCTCAAAGAGTTCTAACAGGATCAGGCAAGAGCTTTCCTTAAGGAAACTTTATTCTATCTTGTCCCGTGTCACCAAGTACTCCATAACCTTATTCTTAACAACTGACTCCAACATCTTCCCAAACACTAAGGTCAGGCTAACTGCTCTAAAACTTCCTTTATACTGCCTTCTCCTTTCTTTGTATATCTGTACACTTGTAATGCTATGGTGGCACTTTAGTTTCCTTGGGATCAATAAAGTATGCATTTATCTATTTAACAGAATGGACAAATAACCAATATGCAAAAGACAACAACCTGTGCAAATTGAAAAAGAAAAAGAAATAATAATAATAAATAAACAAGCAATAATTATTGAGCACATGAGATGAAGGGTCATTGAAAGTGAGTCCATAGGTGGTGGGAACAATTTAGCAATGGGGCAATTGAAGTTGAGTGCAGTTATCCCCCATGAGTTCACGAGCCGGATAGTGAGGGGTAATAACTGTTCCTGAACTTGATAGTGTGAGTCCTGAGTCTCCTGTATCTGATGGGAGCAGGGAGAAGAAGAGAGCATGTCCTGGGTGGGGGAGGTCCCTGATGATGGGTGTTGCTTTCCTGTGACAGCAATCTGTGTAGATGTGTTCAATGGTGGGAAGGTTTTATCTGCGATACACTGGACCATGTCCACTACTCTTTGCCGAATTTTTTGTTCAAGGTGTTTCCACACCAGACTTTGATGCAACCAGTCAATATACTCTCCACTACACATCTATAGAAATTTGTCAAAGTTTTAGATGTCATGCTGAATTTTCAGAAACTCCTAAGGAAGTAAAGGTGTGGCCTTGCTTTCTTCATAATTGCATTTACATGCTGGTCTCAAGACAGGTCCTCTGAAATGATAACTCCGAGGAATTTAAAGTTGCTGATTCACTCCACTTCTGATCCCCCGATGAGGACTGGTTCATGAACCTGTGGTGTTCTCCTCCTAAATCAGCACCTTGGTTTTGCTGACATTGATTAACATGCTGTTGTTTTGACACCGCTCATCCAGAATTTCAATCTGCCTCCAATACGTTGATTTTTCACCACTTTTGACCTGGCCAATGACAGTGCTGTCATCATCAAACTTAAACATGGCACTGGAGCTGTTCTTAGTCATACGTGTAAAGTAAGTAGACTGGGGGGGGGGGGGGGAAGGGTGCTAAGCACATAGCCTTATGGTGCACCTGTGCTGATGTAGATTGTGATCAAATCTATAATGACAAAATTTAGCACTGAAGGATGTCCTTGGTCCTAGCAATTAACTTACAGCACATCAGTCTTCAGTCAAATTGGGGCCCGAAGTGAGGGATGGGCCAGTTCAGATCGCTGTTCCATCAATGGGCTCAGCACTGAACTATGTATTGGACCATGGGACTCACTTTACAGATGCCAGTTCAGAAAGCTATTTGCTTGCAGTTATTGTTTGCATAGTGGTTTTTTTTCTCTACACATTGGGTGTTCGATGGTCTTTTTTTAAAGAGTTATTTTATCTTTTTATGGGTTTTTTTTTGAGCATGTTGTGCTTTTATTCTTTGCACATTGGGTGTTCGACGGTCTTCCTCTCTTTATATATGGTTTCTTTGTTTCATGGCTGCCTGTTAGGAGACGAATCTCAAGGATGTATAAGTGCTTTCTGGCCTGTTGTGTTCCTCCAGCATTTTATGTGCGTTGTTTTGGATTTCTAGCATCTGCAGATTTTCTCATGTTTGTCATTGTCTAAGGTATACATGCTTTGATAACAAATGTACTTACAATTATCCAAGGTGCCTTAGAGAGATGGCAAATCCTGCCTGGCCCAGGACTAGCAAGCGTAGCAAAGCTAATTGTGGAACAAGCTGAAAAAGGTATTGGCCTATGTATTTCAAACAGTAGTGAAAATAACTCCACTAATCTCAAAGAAACATGCCTACAGAGCCCTAACAAATCCTGATGCATGGATTTCATTTATTTTGGCATGAGTTTACCTCAGATATCATGATGAAGTGACTACGGACATCCAGCTGCTGTGACGTCATCAAATTGGCCAAACAGATAATTACTTTCAAAAATCATCACAAACAGCAACTAAGAAGCAAAGTTGTACTTAACTTTCATAATGATTTGAAGTAAAGTTTTTAAATTCATGAGATTAAAGTAGAGGATGAAATATCATAAACAACCTTTAAAAGTTAAAGAAATTACAATCCACACAAGTTTTATTTATGATCGGAAAGAGTGTTAAACTATAATTATAGCTTTGTACATTTCGTGCAATGGAATACACTATTTTCAGAGTTTAAACAATGAAAGTAGTTCCTAAAGATCTTGTCAGCTCATTGAAAAGTATACAGAACATTGCACTCTGTGGAGAGCATCAGACCATTAAAGGAAACCACTGGATTTATTTGTAAAACTACACATTTGAATGTTCAAGATGTCATTGTCATATTTCTTCCAATGTAAAAGAGAGCACTTACAACCTTACATTTAATTCTCTTTGCAGTTTATTGAAAGATAAGCTTTTTCTGTCGCATATACATTGAAACATACAATAAAATTTGTCATGTTGCATTACATCCAGTCAACGAGGATTGTGCTGATCAGCCTACAAATGTCACCACACATCTGGCACCAACACACCATACCCACATCTCACTGAGCCTAACCCATATGTCTTTGAAATATGGGAGGAAACCAGAGCACGTGGAGAAAGCGCATGCAGTCATGAAGAGGACTTACAGGCTGTGATGGGAATTGACCCCCAAACATACAGCCAGTGCTGTAAAGCGTTGCACTAATCATTACATTACTGCGCCACACCATCTTAAGCAATCCTTTGGGATTAAAGGTAATATGCTAACTTTCTGGGTTTTTTTTTGCAGGCTGTAAAGGAAAGCAAATCTCCCAGTCCTACCATCATGCAAGGCACTGAACAAATTCTCTAAAGAAAAGGTAGCTGTTTCTCCTTACGTGTACAATGACATACCTCATGTTCACTTCTTTACCTAAACTTCTGTAACCCTTTGGATGTGCTACAAAGTGCCAAGGTATAGATTTCAACTACATATACCTTCCAATATACCACTAACCATGTAGAAAGTTCAATGGATAAGCTACGCAAAGCAAACAGCTGTACAATTCTCTAGTTGAAGTCTTGCATCAGAAACTGACGTATAACAAGTTTCAATTGTCATGTAAACCGGGAACTTTACATTATCAATTCAAGGATGACAAGTATTTAAACCCCGACAGACATTTTGGAGGTGGGGAAGAAAGTGAAAAGGGTTCTTATCCTGTTCATCCATTGCTGAGAAGATCAACTTGAGAGTACAGTGTTGGGCATGTGAATGAAGGCAGGAAATTGGAGCCTTAAATTGGAAACAGATGTTCTCAGGGAAAAGTACAGAAGAAATGTGGCAAACATTCAGGGGATATTTGTGTGGAGTTCTGCATAGGTACGTTCCAATGAGACAGGGAAGTTATGGTAGGGTACAGGAACCATAGCATACAAAGGCTGTAATAAATCTAGTCAAGGAGAAAAGAAAAGCTTACAAAAGGTTCAGAGAGCCAGGTAATGTTAGAGATCTAGAAGGTTATAAGGCTAATAGAAAGGAGCTTAAGAAGGAAATTAAGAGAGTCAGAAGGGGCCATGAGAAGGCCTTGGCGGGCATGATTAAAGAAAACCCCAAGGCATTCTACAAGTATGTGAAGAGCAAGAGGATAATACATGAAAGAACAGGACCTATTTTCAAGTGTGACAGTGGGAAAGTGTGTATGGAACTGGAGGAAGTAGCAGAGGTACTTAATGAATACTTTACTTCAGTGTTCACTATGGAAAAGGATCTTGGTGATTGTAGTGATGACTTTCAGCAGACTGAAAAGCTTCAGCATGTAGATAGTAAGAAAGAAGAAGTGCTGGAGCTTTTGGAAAGCATCAAGTTGGATAAGTCACCAGAACCGGATGAGATGTACCCCAGGCTACTGTGGGAGGCGAGGGAGGAGATTACTGAGCCTCTGGCGATGATCTTTGCATCATCAATGAGGACGGGAGAGGTTCTGGAGGATTGGAGGGTTGCGGATGTTGTTCCTTTTATTCAATAAAGGGAGTAGAGATAGCCCAGGAAATTATAGACTAGTGAGTCTTACTTCAGTAGTTGGTAAGTTGATGGAGAAGATCCTGAGAGGCAGGATTTATGAACATTTGGAGAGGTATAATATGATTAGGAATAGTCAGCATGGCTTTGTCAAGGCCAGGTTGTGCCTTACAAGCCTGACTGAATTTTTTGAGGATGTGACTAAACATATTGATGAAGGTAGAGCAGTAGATGTAGTGTATATGGATTTCAGCAAGGCATTTGATAAGGTACCCCATGCAAGGCTTATTGAGAAAGTAAGGAGGCATGGGATCCAAGGGAACATTGCTATGTGGATCCAGAACTGGCTTGCTGACAGAAGGCAAAGAGTGGTTGTAGATGGGTCATATTCTGCATGGAGGTCGGTCACCAGTGGGGTGCCTCAGGGATCTGTTCTGGGACCCTTACTCTTCGTGATTTTATAAATGACCTGGATGAGGAAGTGGAGGGATGGGTTAGTAAGTTTGCTGATGACACAAAGGTTGGAGGTGTTGTGGATAGTGTGGAGGGCTGTCAGAGGTTACAGAGGGACATTGATAGGATGCAAAACTGGGCTGAGAAGTGACAGATGGAGTTCAACCCAGATAAGTGTGAAGTGGTTCATTTTGGTAGGTCAAATTAATGGTAAGATTCTTGGCAGTGTGGAGGATCAGAGGGTCTTGGGGTCCGAGTCCATAGGACACTCAAAGCAGCTACCATTAGGAGGGAAAAGATGAAATATGAAGACAAGCTGGCAAACGATATCAAGGTGAATAGCAAAGGCTTTTCCAAGTATACAAAAATAAAGGAGAGATGAGAGTGTATACAGAACTGTTAGAAAATGAGGCCGGGGAAATAATAACAGGGGACAAGGAGATGGCAGATAAACTAAAGGACTATTTAGCATCAGTCTTCACTGTGGAAGATACTAGCAGTGTGCCAGGTGTTGAAGGGTGTGAGGGAAGAGAAGAACTATTAAAAGGGACAAGGGACAAGGTACTAAAAAAGCTGAGAGACCTTAAGGTACATAAGTCACCGAGACCAGATGAACTGAACCCTAGGGTCCTGAAAGAGGTAGCGGTAGAGATTGTGGAGGCATTAATAATGATCTATCAAGAAGCTTTGGACTCTGGCAGGGTTCTGGAGGACTGAAAAATTGCAAATGTCACTCTACTCTAAGAAAGGAGAGAAGCATGAGAAAGGAAATTATGGACCAGTTACCCTGACCTCAGTGCTGGGGAAGATGTTGGGAGTTAATTGTTAAGGATGAGGTTATGGAGGACTTGGTGACATAGGACAAGATAGGACAAAGTCAGCATGGTTTCCTTGAGGGAAAATCTTGCTTAATGAACCTGTTGGAATTTTTTGAGGAGTCTACAAGTAGGATAGATAAAGGGGATGCACTGGATGTTGTATATTTGGAATTTCAGAAGGCCTTTGACCAGCTGCCACACATGAAGCTTCTTACTAAGTTAAGAGCACATGGAGTTACAGGAAAGTTATTGGCATTGTTAGAGCAATGGCTGATTTGGTAGGAGGAAAATAGTGGGAATAAAAGGATTCTTCTCTGGTTGTCTGCCAGTGACTAGTGGTGGTTCCGCAGGCATTGATTTTGGGACCACTTCTATTTATGCTGTATATCAGTGATTTAGATGATGGAATAGATGTCTTTGTTGCCAAGTTTGCAGATGATACAAAGATTGGTAGAGGGGTAGGTGGTGTTGAGAAAACAGGAAGGCTGCGGTAGGACTTGGACAGATTAAGAGAGTGGGCAAGAAAGTGGCAAATGAAATACAAAGTTGGAAATACAATGTCACGCACTTCTGTAGTTAAAAATAAGTGTGCAGACTATTTTCTAAATGGGGAGAAAATCCAAAAATCTGAAATGCAAAGGGACTCGGAAGTCCTTATGCAGAACACCCTAAAGTTTAACTTGCAGGTTGAGTTAGTGATGAGGAAGGCAAATGCAATGTTAGCATTCATTTCAAGAGGTCTAGAATAGAAGAGCAAGAATATGATGCTGAGGCTTTATAAGGCACTGGTGAGGCATCATCTTGAGTATTGTGAATAGATTTGGGCTCCTTTTCTACGAATAGATGTGCTGTAATTGGAGAGGGTTCAGAGGAGGTTCACAAGGATGATTCCGGGAATGAAAGGGTTATCATATGAGAAACGTTTGATGGCTCTGGGCCTGTACTCACTGCATTTCAGAAGGATGAGGGGAGATCTTATTGAAACCATCCGAATGTTGAAAGGCCTAGACAGAGTAGTGGTGGAAAGGATGCTTCCCAGGGTGGGGGAAGTCTAGGACAAGAGGGCACTGCTTCAGGATAGAGGGGCACCCATTTAAAACAGAGATATGGAGAAATTTCCTTAACCAGAAGGTGGTGAATTTGTGGAGGCCAGATTGTTGGGTGCATTTAAGGTAGAGATTGATAGGTTATTGATTGGTGTGGCATCAAAGCTTACAGGGAGAATGCTGGGGGGGTGGGGCTGTGAAGGAGGAGAAAAAAGGATCAGCCATGGTTAAATGGCGGAGTAGACTCGATGGGTCAAACGGCCTAATTCTGCTCCTATGTCTTATGGTCTTATGTCTGGTTTAAGATGAAGCTGGTGAATCTCAGGGACTTCTGGCTGGTGTCTAATGAAATAAAGAAAACAACTAAATATTTTGTTAATCACTTTATTTCTGGTAAGCAATCAACATGAGCAATAGCTTGTAACTTGTCTTTGGGGACTTGGAGGCAATTTGATGTGGCAGAGCTGAGGTGTGATGAGGCAGCAGCCTGTCACTGTCACTTGAGCTTCGATTGATTTTAGCACCAGGCTGAATCCAGGCCCCAGAGCGTATCGAAGTGAGAGAACCCAAAGTCTGGATGACAAGTTCGGTGCTGGGCCGAATCAGAAAGGATAGGTACAGGTCAAATTAAGTCGGCAGGGTCCAGGCCCCAGAGTATATCGAAGTGACTGAACCGAGCTTTGGATGATGATTTAGGTACCAGGCCAGATTGAGAGGTCGGGGTATTGGGGTCCAGGGTGAAGGACAGGCCAGTTCAGCTTGCTGCTCCTGAACTAAAGGTCTGTGGATGGACTGTCTTTGTGGACTTCAGTTTAGAATGCTATTAGCCTGTGATTATTGTTTGCATGCTTTTCTTTACTTTGCACATTGTGTGTTTGACAGCCTTCCTTTTTATGAGATTTTACGGGTTTCTTTGTTTCCTAGCTGCCTGTTAGAGGAAGAATCTCACAGTTATATAATTGATACATTGATAACAAATGCAGTTTGAAGTTTGATTTTGTTCTGAATTTCTAATGGAGCATTTATTTATTTAGTGATCCAGGGCAGAGTAGGTCCTTCCGGTCCTTTGAAACACACCACCCCAGCAACCCCTGACAAACACGATTAACTCTAACCTAATAACGGGGTAATTTACCAACGATCAGTTCACCTACACAGTATGTTTTTGGACTGTGGGAGGAGACCACAGCACCCAGGGCAAACAGACGCTTTCTCCTCACAGATGGCGCCAGAATTGAACTCCAAACTTCAGAACACCCTCAGCTGTAATAGCATTGCACTAGCCAATACGCTACCACAGCACCCAAATGTTACATTTTATATGTAACTGAATAAAGTTGATTAGCAAAATAAGCTACAGTTACATCAACTCAAGCCTGACCCTGTGATTTATATGAGGTCTTCCCTGTCTTCCAAAATAATACCTAATCAAAGTTTCAACTGCCAAGAGAGCTTGCAAGCTGATCAAGCAGTAATGACTCATTGCATCAGTTTACTGGTGATCAGGAGGTGGTTGATTTTTGGGCAATTCAGTTGGTCTTTAGTGTTAATACCCTTTACCGAGACCAACCCTTTCAACTACTTTTTAACAATGAGTCAACTGGGAGAGTTATTGATGGTAGCAACTGCTCAATTTGGGAATGAATTCTTCGATTGTTCAGTGATGGATCCTGAAGCAACTCTGTGACCTCTAGACCAATAGGATCTTCACAGACACTGCGGATGTCTTCCAAGTGGGAGGGGTGCTTATTGGCTGGCTTTTCTTCGTTTTCTCCACTATTTTCTCAGCATTTTGTTTTGAGAGTAAAGGAATTTGCTTTCAGTGAGGCTTGGAAAGCACTGAAATGCCATTGCTCAATCACATCTTTTAAAAATCTGTTAAGATGCTTACAACCACTTCATACTTAATGTTCCACTCATACAGACTCAATGGTCCTTCTTGTTATTAGTTCACTGTTTGCACACCATTACTTTATGCCGTAAAGTGGTGGTGCAGTGATGCTGCAGGTAATGCAGCCATCTCAGTTTCATTCTGACCTCTAGTGCTGTTAGTGTGGAATTCGTGTGTTTTTCCTGTGACTGTGTGGGTTGTGCCTAGTTGCACTGGTGTCCGTCCATATCTCAAAGACAAATTGGTTGGTAGGTGATTACCTGCCATGGGATGGCCCAAGTGCAGGTTGCTGGTGGCAGAATCTGCTGGATGGGCAGAAGGGATATTTATGAGCTTGCACATGAGAACAGGCTGTGGGGGAATGAAAATAAAAATGAAAATACTCTAGGGTCTAGCATGAAATGAAAGGCCAAATGGCATCTCCTTGTATCACACAGAAATAGATGTACTACACTGTGGAAAGAAGCTGCAGGTTAAATATTTATCAAAACACAAAAATACAACTGCAGATGCTGTGGATCAAAGAATACGTACACAACGCTGGAAGAACTCAGCAGGTCAGGCAGCATCCGTGAGAAAAAGTAGCCAACGTTTCGGGCTGAGACCCTTCATCAGGAATGGAGGGGAAGAGAGGGCCGAAGCCCAGTAATAGAGATAGGGGAGGGGGTAGGGCCTAGAGGCACCAGGTGGAAAACCAATCAGAGGAAAGATAAAGGGGGGAGGGGGAGGGGGTAAACATGAAAGAACTGTAGAGATAAAGAAGCAGAAAGTTGAAAGGGGAGAGAGGCAGAGAGGGACCTGGGATAGGGGGAGGGGGAGGGCTGAAAATTCAGCAGCATGATTTAACAAAACTATTTTTAATAGGTTAGTTAAAAAATGTTCAACTAGTAACTAACTTTCTACTCTATTTGCTATTCCTTAGCAAAGGAAGCGGTTCATGCAGCAAGACCGAAAAAATTTTTTTAGCCAGAGGGTGGTGAATCTATGGAATTTGTTGCCACAGGCGGCAGTGGAGGCCAAGTCATTGGGTGTATTTAAGGCAGAGATTGATAGGTATCTGAGTAGTCAGGGCATCAAAGGTTATGGTGAGAAGGCGGGGAAATGGGACTAAAGGGGAGATTGGATCAGCTCATGGTGAAATGGCGGAGCAGACTCGATGAGCCGAATGGCTGACTTCTTCTCCTTTGTCTTATGGTCTAAAATATTTTGGGATAAACGTGTACCTGATGGATAGCATATCCAGTACAAAATGCTAGAGAATGCCAATCTCCAGCAAAACAAAACACCAAATTTTGATACATCGTTGGGTTATAATTGACCCCATTAACATATTGAGACCGCCACATATCGGAAACTCAAATGGATCAGTGTAATGAATGCTGTGGTTACAAGAGCAGCAAGTAAGTAATTCATATCCTGACCAACGAAAGACATTTCACTATCTATTAGGCACCATTCCTGGTACTCACAGAATGCTTTCCACTTGATTGAACAAGTGCAGCTCCAACAACATTCAAGACGTTTGACATCTTCTGAGACTAAACAACCATTAGATCGATAGCCATCCATCACCTGAAACATTCTTTCCATCCATCACCATTGTGCCTTGACAGTTATTGGTACCTTTGCAAAATGCACCCCAGTTATTTGCTGAGACTACCCTGAATATTCCTCTCATTCTCACAGCCTTTCCACCAAGAACACAATTCACCTAAAAATTCTCCTTCCATTTGCACAGCACACTCATATGGAAATCGATCCAGATCCCTTCATCATTGCTTGGGCTAAATTCTTGAACTTATTTCCCCAAAACATTAGAGTCATAGAAATGTACAGCAGAGAAACAGGCCCTTTGGCCCATCTAATCTGTGTTGAGCAATTTAAACTGCCTATTTCCATTGACCTGCACTGAGACCATTTCCCTCCATACTCCTACCATCCAGGTGCCTATCCAAACTTCTCTTGAACATTCAAATCAAGCTTGCATGCGCCACTGGTGCTGGCAGCTCATTCCACACGCTCACGACCCTCTGAGTGAAGACGTTCCCCTCATGTTCCCCTTAAACTTTTCACCTTTCACACTTAACTAGTTGTAGTCCTATTCAACCTCAGTGGAAAATGCCTGCTTGCATTTATTCTAACTATACCCCTCATCATTTTACCTCTGTCAAATCTCCTCTCAATCTTGTATATTCCAAGGGATGAAGTCCTAATCTATTCAATCTTTCCATGTAACTCAGGTCCTCCAGACCAAGAAACACTGTAAATTTTCTCTGCACTCTCTCAACTTTATTTATATCTTTCCTGTAGGTAGGTAACCAGAACTGCACACAATACTCCAAATTCGACATCAAGGATATCTTTTACAACTTCAACATAACATCGCATCTCCTGTACTTAATAATTTGATTTATGAAGGCCAATGTGCCAAAAGCTTTCTTTACGATCCTATCCACCTGTGGCGCCACTTTCAATGAATTTTGGACATGTATTCCCAGATCACTTTGTTCTAGTAAATTACTCAGTGCCTACAAAACACTGTGAAAGACCTACACTGGTTGGTCCTGCCAAAGGGCAACACCTCACACTTGTCTGCATTACACTCCATCTGCCATTTTTCAGCCCATTTTCCCAGCAGATCCAGATCTCACTGCAAGTCGGGCTAGCTTCTTCACTGTCCACAATACCTCCAATCTTTGTGTCATCTGCAAATCTGCTGATCCAGTTAACCGCATTATCATCCAGATCATTGATATAGATGACAAACAACAAAGGACCCAGCACTGATCCCTGCGGTTTTCCATTAGTCACAGGCCTCCAGTCAGAGAGGCAACCATCCACTACCACTCTAAGGCTTCCCCCACAAAGCCAATGTCTAATCCATTTTACTACCTCATCTTGAAAGCTGACCAACAGAAATTTCTTGGCCAGCCTCCCGTGCTGGACCTTGTCAAATACCTTGCTAAATTCCATGAAGACACAATCCACTGCCTTGGCTTCATCAACTTTCCTGGCAACTTACTCGAAAAACTCTATAAGATTGGTAAGACATGATCTACCATGCATGAAGACATACTGACTATTCTTAATCAGTCCACATCTATCCACATACTCATATTTCCAGTCCCTTAGAATACCTTCCAATAACTTTCCCATAACTGATATCAGACTCACCGGCCTATAATTTTCTGGTCTATTTTTAGAGCCTTTCTTAAATAATGAAACAATATTGACTATCCCCCAGTCCTTCAACACCTCACCTGTTGTTAAGGATGATTTAAATATCTCTGGTAGAGCCTGGACAATTTCTGCACGTCTCCAGCAGAGTCAAGGGAACACTTTGTCAAGCCCTGGGGATTTATCCTACCCTAATTTGCCTCAGGACAGCAAACACCTCCTCCTCTGTAATCTGTATGGAGTTCGTGAAGTTGATTTCATTTTGCCTTACTTCTATAGACTCTGTGTCTGTCTACTGAGTAAATACAGATGCAAAAAATGTATTTAAGGTCTTTCCCATCTCTTTGTCTCCACACATGGATTACCATTCTGACCTTACAGAGGACCAATTTTTCTTTGCAATCCTTTTGCCCTTAACATAGTCTGTAGAATCTTTAGGATTCTCCTTTCCCTTGTCTGCTAAGGCAACCTCATGCCTTCTTTTAGCCCTCCTGATGTCTTTCTTCTGTGTTCTCTTGCATTTCTTATACACGACAAGAACCTCGTTTGTTCCTACCTACAATGCAGCTTCTATTTTTTTCCTTAACCAGGGGCTCAATATCTCTTGAAAACCAAGGTTCCCTATACCTGTTATCTTTACCTTTTATTCTGACAGGCACATACAAGATTTGTACTCACAAAATTTCACTTTTGAAGGCCTCCCACTTACTAAGTATACCTTTGCCAGAAAATAGCTTGTCCCAATCCACACATACTATCAAAATTTGCCTTTCCCCAATTTAGAATCTCAACCCATGGACCAGACCTATCTTTTTGCATATTTACTTTGAAACTAATGGCACTGGAATCACTATAAGACCATTAGATATAGGAGCAGAATTAGGCTGTGCAGCCCATTGAGTCTGCTCTGCCATTCCATCATGGCTGATCCCGGATCCCACTCAATCCCAAACACCTGCCTTCTCGCTATATCCTTTGATGCCCTGATCAATCAGGAAACTATCACCTTCCACCTTAAATATACCCATGGACTTGGCCTCCACCACAGTCTGTGGCAGGGCATTCCAACACTAGATGTAAAGTGCTTACCTACACAAACTTCTGTTACCTGCTCTGTTTCATTCCTTAATAGCTGATCAAGTATCGCTCACTCTCTCATTAGGACTTCTATCTACTGATTAAGAAAGCTTTCCCGACATGTTTGACAAACTCTATCCCATCTAGTCCTTTTACAATATAGGAGCTCCAGTGAATATGCGTAAAGTTAATATCACTTACTATAACAGCCTCATATTTCTTGCAACGGTCTGCAATCTCTCTGCAAATTTGTTCCTCTAAATAGTCCATAAGACCAGAAGATAGAGGAGCATAATTAGGCCATTTGGCCCATTGAGTCTGCTCCACCATTTCATCCTGGCTGATCCAATTTTACTCTCTGCCCTAATCTCCTGCCTTCTCCCTGTATCCCATCATGCCCTGACCATTCAGGAATCTATCAACTTCTGCCTTAAATATACATAAAGGCTTGGCCTGTACTGCTGCCCGTGGCAAAGAATTCCACAGCTTCACCACTTTCTGGCTAAAGAAATTCCCCCTCATTTCCATTCTAAAAGGACGCCCCTCTATTCTGAGGATGTGTCCTCTGGTTTTAGACTCTCCTACCTTCGGAAATATGCTCTCCACATCCACTCTATCAAGGCCTTTTGCCATTCGATAGGTTTCAATTGGGTCAACTCTCATTCTTTTGAATTGCAGTGAATACGAGCCCAGAGCCAACAAACACTCTTCATATGACAAGCTGTTCAAACCTAGAATCATTTTGTGAACCTCCTTTGAACCCTTTCCAGTTTCAGCACATCCTTTCTAAGATAACGGCCCAAACTTGCTCGCAATACTCCAGATGAGGCCTCACCAGTACTTTATAAATCCCTTGGACTGTTGGGCAGTCTGTAATATAGCCCCGTTAATGTGGTCATAATTTTTTTATTACCTAGTTCCACCCATAACACTTCACAAGGCAAATTCTTCTGTTTGTCCTGACTGAGCACTGCTGTGACATTTTCCTTGACTAGAAATGCCACCCTCCCCCTTTAATCCCTCCTGCTCTGTCATGTCTAAAACATCAGAACTGCAGAATATTGAGCTGCCAGTCCCGCTCCTTCTGCAAACAAGACTCACTAATGGCTAAAATACCATAATTCCAGGTGTTGATCCATGCCCTGAGTTCATCGGCCTTTCCCTCGATACTTCATGCATTGAAGTGTTCACAGCTCAGGACGCTAGTTGCACTGTGTTCAACCTTTACAACAGCGGTCTCCACAACCTCTCCACTTACTGTTCTGGCACTCTGGTTCTCATCCCCCTGCAACTCTAGTTTAAACCACACACACCCCCCTCCCGCACCCCCACCCCTGGCAGCACTACCAAACCTTTCTGTTGGGGTATTAGTCCATCTCCAGTTCAGGTTCAAACCGTCTCTTCTGTATAGAACTTACTTTCACTGGAAGAGAACCCAATAATGCAAAGAATCTGAAACGCTCCCTCCTACACCAACTCCTGAGCCACATGCTAATCCGTATAATCTTCTTATTTCTTGCTTCAGTAGCATGTGCCATGGGTAGCAATCCTGAGATCACAACTCTGCAGAGCCTGTCCTTTAACTTAGCACCTAACTCCCTGAACTCACTTTGCAGAACATCATCACACTTCCTGTCTATGTCATTGGTACCTGCATGGACCACTACGTCTGGCTGTTCACCATCCCACTTAAGAATGCTGAGGACTCAATCCGAGATATCCTGGACCCTGGCGCCCAGGAGGCAATATACCATCTGGGAATCTCTTGTCATCTACAGAACCTCCTTTTTGTTCTCCTTAACTAATGAATCCCCTATCATTACAGATCGGCTCTTGTCCCCCCTTTCCTTCTGAGTCACAGAGCCAGACTCAATGCCAGAGAACTGACCACTGTGACTTTCCCCTACTAGGACATCCCCACCACCAGTAGTATGCAAACTGGTTTACCTGTTGTTGAGGGTGATGGCCACAGGGGTACTCTGCCCTGGCTGCTTAATGGCTTTCCCCTTTCTGACCGTCACCCAATTCCCTGCATACTGCACCTTGGGTGTAACTACCCTTCTATGTGTCCTATTGCCTCAGCCTCCTGAATGATCTGGAGTTCATCCAGTTCCAGCTCCAGCTCCTTAACGTGGAGTGTTAGATGCTGCAGCTGGATGCACTTCTTGCAGGTGTGGTCATCAGGGACACTAGAGGTCTCCCTGTCTTTCCACATCCAGAAAGAGGAGCACTCCACTATCCTGCCTGGCATCTCCACGGTTCCTAACTGAGCAACTGGAAAGAAAGAAAATCAAAGAATGAGGGGTAGGCCATTTAGAATGGAGTTGAGGGAAAACTTTTTCACCCAGAGAGTTGTGGATCTGTGGAATGCTCTGCCTCAGAAGGCAGTGGAGGTCAATTCTCTGGATGATTTCAAGAAAAAGTTAGAAAGAGCTCTTAAAGATAGCAGAGTTGAGGGATATGGGGAGAAGGCAAGAATGGGGCACTGATTGTGGATGATCAGCCATGATCACAGTGAATGGTGGTGCTGGCTCGAAGGGCTGAATGGCCTACTCCTGCACCTATTGTCTATTGTCAAACTGTGGGGGAGATAAAAAAAAATCTCAACCTGCAGCTCGTTTTGCCTTCTCTGACTGAAGCCTCGAAGAGCTAAAGCCCTTAAATCTAACCACTCCAATAATGGCCGCTCTGCAGGCAATATACTTACTATTAATTAATAAGTCAATTTAGAATTGCAGAGGGTGGATTTGTAATATCTCACTTTTAGAAGAGCATTGTCTTACAATTTTATCGCTTCATTGCAGATAACTTGTTTTGCATATATGTGAACGAAAAATGAAGTTACACTTTAGTGCTTAAAAGCACAATGAAGATACTATCAAAATACATAAGCACATGGAGAAGGTCACCATTAGTTTAAAAATTGTTTTCAACCGACATGCCATCACCCCTTAGAAAATATCTACCGTCCCAGGACGAGGTGCAGTGACACCTTAAAAGCAACAAGAGTTCCAGCAGTTGTCAGGATTAACAGAGTGAAACTGCCAATCTCTCACTTTCACAATGCAAACAAAATGTACATTGGATTTGCAGCAGCTACTTTTTTCTCCCTTTTGAAGTTCGAACAACTAAAGGATTACAGCAGATATAAGCAACAGGCACTCACAGACTGAACACTGGACATTAATACAGGCAAGCAAGTGTTCATAAAGCCAACACCTGCATCTTATTGGTTTCCAGTCCTCATTCAACCCCTTCTCTAACTTGTACATCCCTTTGCTGAATTCTTTTCACCATTCACTGACACAGCAGTTGCCTTCAACGATGTAATTTTCAAGTCTGAAACCTATTGGTGAGAATCCTTTATCTTACTCCTAGCAGGAGGTTTTTAAACTACAAATCTGATGAGAGGAGTCATTTTGTCCCTAACACCTTCTCTCTGCAGGTTACTCACCAGACAGGAATATGAATCGTTCAGTCGGTGCTCTAATGTTTTCCTTTGAAGCATTTCGAAGAGGGCTGAATGGTCAAATTTGCAGGGATCAGCAGCAATGAACTCATCCATTCCATGCTTCTGAGTTCGGTCCGCATCTACAACGATAATGATAAAGTTACATTCAGTATGTGACTTGCTTGTTTTATATCATTTTCAAATGTTGGCAATGGCAACATTTAAATGATTAAAACTAAACACTTTTCATCAAGAGAATCCTGATTTCAAATATTAAAGGTAGTCTTCAAAAATCTTTTGCTGGTTTCTTTTCCTCTCCCTTCCTTTGTGTTACTTCTTCTGCAATGATTTAAATTTTATTTTGATTTCAATGTTTGTACTCTGTGGTCAGGTTCCTTTAAGTTTATTGGATGAAGAACCACAGATGATTTCCATGGACAATGCTATCTGTCTGAATCAGTTGTCTCTTTACTCTAAATCTCTGCTGATATTCCTGTAAAAACTCTTTGGGAAGACGAAAGGCAGGAGAGGTTCCTTCATATTCTCAAGAAAGTCTAGGTCTGTACAAATTGGACAACTAATTCAGACTACTTAATCATCTTTGGGAAAATACATAAACACATTGTAGAAACTATGTATATAACTAACTAAACCTCAAGTACATTGATTATCGAAAGAGTAAGTACTCATGGGGTTGTCTTCATTAGGCTTTCAAAGTCTATCACATCACCTATGATCTTTATAACATGGTCAAATGGCTAGCGCACGCTACAGCAACATAATTAGGAATGCAACCTCCACACATGTGGACATAGTCTTCAAATTATTTGGAGGCATAGTTTCTGTTTCTTCCATGGGGATAATGTCAGAACATAAAGGCAACTCTGAATTGCCACTGATGAATAAAATGAACAGAAGTATTCATTACCAAAATCCATGAATTTTCTGAGTCTAAGAAGGAGAATGAGGGCTGGCATTGGCTGGCACATTACAATGAACAATATGTATTTTTAAAGTTATTTTTCTTGAAAACATCACCTCTCTAGTTTCTCTGAACTATGCAACATCTGACTTCTGGCATGATTACTATTTATGGTTGATAATTACAAAATAATAAATTGCTCATGTACATTTATTTCCAAAATAACTCATTTTAGTTTGCTATGAATCCCTTGAATTGCCTTTCATTTCTACATAACAGTTCTGACCTACAATATCCTTTCAACCTGCAGCTGCCCAG
This sequence comes from Hemitrygon akajei, assembly GCF_048418815.1. NCBI lineage: Eukaryota > Metazoa > Chordata > Chondrichthyes > Myliobatiformes > Dasyatidae > Hemitrygon > Hemitrygon akajei. The sequence continues at coordinate 140,370,809 of NC_133133.1, read as the reverse complement.
AGTCGCTGTTCCTTCACACACTTCCATTGATTTTGTGCCTTTTGAAGATGTAGTTTTGGGTGCTTTCAGCCCCCGTGGGGTTATCAAGAAAAAAAGCATCACAATAATTGCTCTGATTGGTATTACCTATTTTTCCACACTTCGAATGCGCATTAGCTGTCAACCAATTTATAAAGAAGGTAAAGCATTCCACTGCTGCTTAAAAGGAGAAGCTATTTCCAAGAATCTCATCTCTTATTGGATTTATCCTAGCATAAGGCAATTTGTCATCAACTTTGAATTGATTTCACTGCTGAGTTGACTTCTTCCTTTAATTCCAAAGTAGGTCAATTTATGTTCATTATTAAAAATGTATAATCCTTAATGTGCTGTGTTGCTTTGGTGACTTTGGATTCCTGGATAATTGCTTAATGAAAGTGCACTGAACTACTTGTCACAAAAATATTTTTCAGAGAGGGAGACAAAAGCTTATAGATAAACCCAGAAACAGCAAATTTTGTGATAAAACTCATTATTGATCTGCAGATGTGATGTTAACATATTCAGTCACTTTCAGAAATTTAGCCCCAGATCATATTGATCCATGTCAAGTCTAACATTCAGCACTGAGTGAGGATGGAAGACATGTGTAATACAATCTGAAGGATCCTCGGTGCCACATGTTTGAAAGGACTGACAAAATAATCTATCCTACTCAGCTTTGCAGCATCAAAGCAAAAGTCAAATCTATGTGACAGATCTTTCAAAGGTGGATGTAGCATGTAAAAGCTCCTGACGGCATTAACAGCAGGGCTTAATGGGATTTCAGGTATGAGGATGATTCTGTGAGAACACAAGCCGTGCTTGTTTGACTCTGTGTCTTAGACTTAGCTGATTTAAACTAATAAACAAGGACACACTTGAAGCCCAGCAAACAGCCTGAAATGGTCTGCTGCACGTTCAGTCTTTCCCTCTGACACGGAGGGCTGTCTGTTCATTGCGAAGGGTCTTTCATGAAAAGCAGGGTGATCATTTTTAAAGTACTCAATTCTGGTTATCCCAGTCCTGAAAGTATTCCTAGTTGCTCCTGCTTTTCCAGACTTTAACAACTACCTACTACAAGGAAACTTTGGCTGCAAAGATTTGATTTAAAAATACGGAAACACTGTGCAGACACAGCGAACTGCTCTTGGTCCAAGTCACTGCACCACCCCACTAATCTCTCAGTGCAGAACATCTGGGAAACACAGTGGAATTAACAGAACTTCAAGGAACACTGACCAAATCTTAATTTGGAGTTAAACTGGATAATGGCTGCATGGAAATGTTTATTATGCAACAAAATTCATTGGATCTGAAAAATTGTTTTATGATGTATTAAATTCATCAAAGAATCTTGGGCTATTGGACTACGGTACTCTGACAAGAATACTCAGCATGTGGATTGTCATCAGAAGACATTTCTTTTGTACTGATCTTTGGGGGAAAGCATCTGAATGGACCAGAAGCGAGGCAATGAAATATGGGTGGGGTTGGGGGAGAAGTACTTACCATGATGGAGACTGCCCAATTTCCACCCATTCAATTACAGGAATGGAAGATAGATGACATCCAAACAGAGGCATCTACTTGCCTCAGATAGATTTTCTTACATACTGTATACTCAAGCAATTATTAAGCAATTCTTAGCAATTATCTGTGATGAATTGTTCAAAGTTCAAATGAACAGATCAATATCCTCCATTTGTAACAAAACAATATATCAAAGGAAACTCTGCCCATAGTTTTGCAGTATTACATTACCTGCAGCTTATAATGGGGATTTGAGGTAAGAGCTGCAGTTGTGGCTAATCTGTGCAAAGGCAAAACTGAGTATTGTTAAAATCAGAAGGGGTATAAACATTTGTTCACTTTGTTCATACAGCCTACAATATTGGAATGGCCTCAAACACAAAATAGAAATAAAAAGATGAACAGATTAGAAATAATGGCCAGGAATTTTCAGGTACTTGGAATAAGTGGTGTGCAACAAGCAAGTGGTTCATTGAAGGTCATTCTAATCCTGACCCAAATCATGAAATAGTTCTAACCCAAAAGCAAAGTACTTGGAAACTGAATAAAGACAGAGAAAATGGAAAATACTTAACAAACCTGGCAGCTTCTCTGAAGAGATACATAAATAAATATGTTATAAATATATAAAATAAATATTTCTGGTTGTTAACATTTCCTCAGAACTTCTGATGAAAGATCATCAGCCTGAAACATTAACCATTTTTTTCTCTTTTTCCTGACCTGTAGAGTATTCTTGGTAATCTCAGCTTTCTTTTGTTGGCTTTTGAATTTACTCAAAGGCTTTTTCTTCACATGCTTCACCATTGTGGAACAAGTGAATAGAGACAGGTGGTTCCTGGGCCACAAGGATAAGCATGGGGCAGGGAGAAGATCAAGCGTCAGATTGGTTGGGTTCGTAACTGGGTAAAAGTATTGGGGGTGCAAGTGCTCTGCTGCGTCTGTCGGCCGCGAGCGAGCTCACAAATGCTGTGGATACAGAACTCAGAAAAGATGCCTCTCTCTGCACATTTAGGGTTGCTACCTGGCATCAGTGCATCATGCACACTTGCAACTAAAAGCAAATCAGAATCAGAAAATATACATGTAGTGCCATATGTTGGGATATCTCATGTGATTCCATTGTGCAACTCACATAACTGATGTGCTGCACATCAGAGTTACAAGACAAATGACTTTACAGTGATTATCTTGAAGGTAAGGTATGAGGGGGCCAAAAGCAGCTGGGAAGAATGAGAAATGGTGTGTGATGATGGGAGCACAATGGAAGAGGAGACGATGGTGAATTAATATCAGGAGAATAAAGCAATCTTCAGACCATCATCTTAGGAATGTGGTTCGCGCTTTCTGGACTGGTCTTCTGCATGCCTATGGTCCTTTTTGTTAGCATGAATAACCAGAATGAACTTGCAGATGGATCCTCGAGTGACCCATTGGCAGCAAACCAAATCAGCACTCAACTATACTTAGTATGCAATTCAAGAAGGGCTGGAGAAAGAAAACAAGGAACAACAAACTTGTCATCCTGATGAAAGGTCTTGGGAAACACTGTAAACTTTTATTAAGGAAGTTGTGAGGATTACTTGGGCAGAGTCATGGTGGATTTATGATAGCGAATATCACAGCAGTTTGTGTTGGGGAGCCATGTTCTTGACATATATATGGCAAGTGTAATATAGACAGGTCTGTTAATAAATCAGCCCAGGTCGATGTGGGTTGATAACAAGATGCAGAGATACTTCAGGGGAATATGAACAAGATGAGTGAATAGACAAAGACATGACAAATTTCATAGAACATGGTGAAATATGACGTCATTCACCTGGGTAGGAAAAATACAAGAGCAGATTTTTTTTAGTGGTGAATGATTAAAAAGTTTCGGTGTTCAGAAAGATTTGAGCATCCATGCACATGAATCAATGAAAGTTCACATGCAGCTGTAACAGAGAAATATAAAGAATCATAGTCATTGTCCATCGAGCTTGCTCCATCCTTAGGATGATTGTGGTGGATCTCTCTCAATGTTATCTGGACTTTTCCTGCTTCGGTTTCTTAAATTTATAATTTCTTAAGTATGCACGAGTGGGCAAGTTCATTTATCTCCATCGGCATGGATGCTGCTGCACTCCATGGGGCATGTTTGTCTGGATATTATTAAGTTATTACTTTGGGCACATGCTTTTAATTTTAATCAAGTGGATTAATGGAAGTTTTTACCTGCACATCACTGTCAGGTAAGACTCGGAACTACTCTGAGCCACTTGGAATCAGTGATAATGTAATACCTTAGCGGAAGCAGTCAGGGTCAGTTTGAGCAGGATCTCCCCCAGTCTCAAATGGAGAGTGGAAGGGCCCAGCTTAAAAGAGTTCCTGCTTGAAGTGTGAGTACGTGGCAAAAATGTTTCGAATGACATCCTCCATTTCAAATTTCCAACTGAAGAAATAAATCTACTCTAAAAGAGTTTAGGAATTCTTCTTTAGAATGATTGTCTGAAAACACCGGGGCCATTTTATATTACTTTCAGATTTACTTGATGCTGGTGCATGGTAGCCAGTTGTATACTGCTCTCTGCAGATCTACTCAGTTAAATCTAACATCCTATGGCTCCAAGCCGGAACTGTGACAGTTAATTGTACATTCTTTTATTGTTTTTTCTTGTACTACCACACGTACTGTACCTTGACACATGTGGCAATAATAAACCCAACTTATTTATGTCATGGATTCGTGACAGAAGAAATTTACATTTCTTGATGATAGATTCAATGCAACATTGAGCAGTTTTTGTAATATCAGTTGATAGTAGATGCCACCCTGTCTCATCTATTCTCAATCTTTGAACATGATTGCGATTTTCAGACACAGAGGGCAACCTGAGCAGAAGGTTGGCTGTGTAATTGTAGTTTCTCCTACTTCTTGGATTTATTTTAAAGACCGAACAAAAAGGAGGCTTGCGTATAGGTTAACTTGAACCCCATGACAGATTTTCATTCAGCTGCTCAAGATTTATCTTAACATTCCTGTAGCAATTTCTGAAAAAAATACCAAGTTCAAGCTCCTACATAACAAGTGAAATTCACAAATTTTTTAATGCTTCTCTGACATCAACTATTCCAGCATTTTACAAAAGGGTGCTGTTTAGATTTCTTAATTGATAATATTTTACAGATTTAATTCCAATTGTGGCTCTATGGAGCCTCTAATTTGTTTGCTACTTATATTAGTACGAGCAGCCCTGATGTAAAAGTTCAGCCACTGAACAAAAATGAGAGATAGCAAGCAAGCGGAGCCATGTGCAGAACTTACCCAGGAGGCACCTCAGGGCTATGCCAGTGGGAGGGTTAAGCGCAAAGCCTGGTAATTCCTATGCAAAATACATAGCTAAAGCAGCAAGTTAATACCCTATATTGTCAGCTTTACACATGCTAATCGATTTACTTTTATTCAAGTCACTTTTAACTAGTCAAAGTGCATGCTTGTAATAGTTTGACAGGACTGCACACTTGGAGATATGATGTCATTTGGAGATTTAATGAAAATTAGAGGAAAGTCAAACAGAAGAATCTTCATATTTTCACCTGTTTGATTGTTGCTAATTGAATAGGTGGTTGATAGGTGGTTTTTAAAATAGATGTAACAGTTGATCAAGTGAAAGAATGTTGGCGATGTTATTTGACTGAATCTCGACCACAACTATTAAAGATACAAAAAGAGGTCATTGGGTCCATCAGGACAGCATTAGTTTTGAAGATGCTGTCTGACAACCTTGCACCATTTTGGACACCTCTACTTTAATTTCATTTAACTGCACAATGAGGCATTTTGCAGTAATCAGGATCCAAAGAACTTTCAAGATTGTTGTAAACAGTAAGAAAGCCCCCTATTATTTCAGAGCTATTCTATTCTCATTGATCCACCTGTTTTATGTCAAACTTTCATGATTCAGAAGTTTTCAGTGTACTTCAGGCAGGATTCTATTACACAGTTATTACAAATTAAAAATGTGGAGTCTTTCTCCCAAGTCAGTTTAGATCCTCTTATCTGGTGAACTGAATTAATATAACATGAGCTGAGAATTCGATTTCAAGTTTGTCCATGAGTAAGACCAAATATTAATTTTATTTTAAAAATCAACAAACGGAATACTTGAGTAAACCTCTATTAATATTGCTGGAACCATAATATAGTTAACCTAAAATTGGCTACATCCACAAGATGATAATTGGACAATTTCCTCCAGAAATTGCATGGCAATGAAAACTGACACATAAATATTGGTGTCTTTGAGTAAAACACACTATCAGGGGGATTAAGTTGCTAACTAGTTGCTGCATGAGCGAGTTAAAAGCACAAATGTGACAAGACAGAGAGCCACAGCATGAAGACATGTAAAGGAGCATGCAGTGCTTAATAGACAGTGGTAAAGCAAGATGTTAACATAAGCCTGCAATGTTAACTCACAGAGCCCATCAGAGAGACAGAGAGAGAGCGAGAGAGAGAGAGAGAAAAACAGTTGGCAGCTCACACCTAGCACTTACCCTTGGCTCCAGCTACATGTTAGCAAAGCAAGAAGAATAAAGCATATTGAGGTGAAACAAATCAACAGTAGATTAATACAGGGCTGTGCCGATCAGACGTGACTCAACTAATTAAAAGCTTTTGGTGCCAGTTCGAAGTAATTGGCAGAACACTTTGGCAAGTCCTTGGACAGGGGTTGCCACAATGAGCAGCATGAAACAATGATGTCCAGCTGCTGATTGTGACTGGTATCACAAAAGTAATTTCATTTTATTGCTCTGAGGAAAATCTAAGATTAAACCCCACACTCTATTAATGCAATATCAAAATTGATAACAAGGCAACGATGTGGCAGAGTTGTTTGACGTGGGCTTTTGCTGAACTCATCTGGAAGTTAAGAAACCCAAGGCTCCCTGTTGAGTGGCATAGCCCCTTTGAACATTACAGACAGAAAGAGAAACACCTAAACAATTATTGAGTTAGTCAATGAGTTACTGATAATGGCTGCATGAAATACTGTGCACACACACACGCACACACACTTAAAAGTTCTTACACAGGAATATACTACAATTATAACAACAATTCAAATGACTTCAAATGCAATTTGGAATTTGAATGATTTAGTGTGACATCATTATACAGGCATTAAAAAATGATTAATACCGTAAAGACCAATAATTTAATTATTTTAAGTGAGCTTAAACTATGAAAGAGTACAATTAAATAGTTCATAAACTGATCCAGTATACAGTTCTGCAGTAATCGTGGATTAATATGAAAATTCTAATGCACAGACGTACCAGCAGTAGATATAATGTCCTGAAAAAGGAGGTGAAATGCGGATAAAATAAAAATACACAGCATTTTTACCAAGTCACAGCACTAGACATAGAGGTAAATATTTTTTCACAAAGATGTAATTTATCACATTTGACATAAGATATTCTGGTCCCATATCAGTAGAATATACTTTGAATATCTCAGGTTAATACTTACCACCCTATCATGCTATTGATTAGTCATTACCGTTCTGCCAAGGTCTCTGCTATCAGAGACCCAGGAGACAGTCTGAAGCAAATGGGTGGCTAATTTTAATGTTTAAATCAGTGCCCCACAGTGCCCCAGTCCATACTGAGACTCGACTGAACAGCACATGCTCATTGATCAATTTGTCCAAGGTCTGCAGTGGTCCAGCCAAAGGACAGCTCAAAGCAAAGACCGCACCTGTGGGGCCAGGAGGTGCATTATGCTTCCTTATACTGCGGCAGGCAGGAGTCAGTAGACAGACCTGTTTGCATCAGCATAAACCTTTGCAAGATACACAGAATATGCAAAAATTCAGGAACAGAAAGCATTGATTTCTCTAACTTCCGTTAATGCCCCTCCTCCCCTTCTTACCCCATCCCTGACATATTTAGTTGTTTGCCTGTTCTCCATCTCCCTCTGGTGCTTCCCCCCCCCCCCCCCTTTCTTTCTCCTGAGGCCTCCCGTCCCATGATCCTTTCTCTTCTCCAGCTCTGTATCACTTTCGCCAATCACCTTTCCAGCTCTTAGCTTCATCCCACCCCCTCCGGTCTTCTCCTATTATTTCGCATTTCCCCTTCCCCCCTCTACTTTCAAATCTCTTACTATCTTTCCTTTCAGTTAGCCCTGACGAAGGGTCTCGGCCCGAAATGTCGACATCGCTTCTCCCTATAGATGCTGCCTGGCCTGCTGTGTTCCACCAGCATTTTGTGTGTGTTGTTAGAAAGCAACACAACTATCTTTGATAGGTCAACAAAAGTCTTCAAACTTCTTTATGTTTTTAGGTGATATCAGATGTGGGTTAATGGAACTTTAATTTTTATTTGGCCACCATCTGTATAAAAAAAAGGCATGGTACAAGATCAGACTGCAGTACATCCAGAGATTCCTCTACATCTGCAAACACAGGCAAAGTCTCATGTGATTTCCAGCAAAATTATAAATTATTTCATGATTCTGCAAACTGCTCCCTTGAAATACTGCAAAAGTTTCCATTTCTCACAACACTACTCTTGTACAACACTCTTAGTGAATTTAGCTTATTTTAAGATGATAAAGTTCAGCTGGCTCTACTTATGAATGTTCATGTATGAATGATAATTAAACTTCAACTTGAACTCTTCCCACCACTTTCACTCACCATTTCTAGCTTTCAGACACTGAACTCAAATAAATATCATTTCCTTTGTATGTGGTTTATTTATGAAAGCTGGATTTGATATTCATCTAAGGAAAAGGCAATTTCCTCTTAATAATTGAGAAGTACATTTGCTTTTTTAAAAGGGATGTTTACACTTGCAAACAGATTTTTTGACACTGTAGCATACAATGGATAATACTATGGAATAAGTAATTGGTACTTAGTCCGGTTTACAATAGTGTTGGTGAACCACAGTGATGACTTACGGCAGCAAACAAAACTACAGACTACTTTATCAATCACACATTTTCTCGGAAATGATGACTGCAATCAATAGCTTGTAATATTCCTTTCTGAGCTGAGATTTTGAACCACTTGTACAACCTCATATGTTTGCGGTGTGACGTCTGAAAGGTGCAGGATGGTTGTGGCATGGTTTATTTAGGCCGAATCAAGCCCGTAGGGCATGAAAGTAGGGAATAAGCCAATGTTTGGCATTGCTGGAGTGGACTTGGAGGCAATTTGAAGCAGCAGAACCAAGGCCAGGTGAGCCAGCCCTGAAAGGGAGGAACGACCAACTGATTAGCCGATTTAAGCACTGGGCCAGATTGGAAAGGTTGAATTGAAGTGGCGGAGTTCAAACCCAAGAACAAAGCAGCGGGGAACAGGTCGGAGAGTGAGGAACGACCCAAAGATTGACCGATTTAGGCAATAAGGGGGATGGGCTGATGTTCCGCTCACTGCTTTGTGAGATATACCCATTTCTGCACTGACCTGAGGATAAGGCGTGCAACTGATGGACTGCTGGATCAGCTGAACTTTGTGGCTGTGGACTGTTTTGTGAACTTCATTTCTGAATATTATTTTCTTACTTTTATTGCTTGCATGATTTTGTTTTCTTTCTACACATGGGGTGTTTGACAGTCTTCTATTTTATTTGGATTCTTTCTTTTGTAGCTGCCTGTAACGAGATGAATCTCAAGGTTGTAAATAGCATATGTATTAATAAATAAATGCACTATTGACTGTGGTATATGGATTTTCCATTACAAAGCAGAAGAGCTTAAAATGGGGAAAAAATGGAACCACGCCTTTGGCAGGATTGTGAAAAACACTTAACACTGGTGCTGTGACCAAGACTAGTTACTCCAATCTTTTTTTATAAATTTGTTGTAACTATGGTTTGAGTGACCTGGGATTGTGTCATCTGACAGTGTGCAGCAGAGTGACAACAGATCGCAGCAGGTAAAAAAGCTTGAACCTTTTCCTTTTTAGAACATGAATGAAAAAGACGATGAGGCATCTTTAGGAAACAAGTTAAGACTGTATGGCAATACCATTGCACTACATAAATGGACCAAGTTTGCTTGGTTCAAAAGGTTACATGCCAGCCCATGGCTATCTACTACGTAAACTCTTTTCACATTCTGCTTCAATGGTGAATGAAGTTCTGCAAGGCTTGGTGCTGGGCCTGCAAATGTTTACGATATATCTTAATGATTTGGAAGAGTGGGCGGTGTATCACGTTCTTAAATTTGCTGATGATGCTAAGTTGAGTGGAAAAGCAAATTATGCAGAGGATTTGAAGTTGCTGCAGAGAGATATACTCGGGGCCAATCTTTTTAACATTTTTTCTATAGCTAATAAAGTGGCAACTGAGTGTATACTCGTGGTTTTCTGCTGCTCTAGCCCATGCACTTAAAGCTTGACGTGTTGTGCGTTCTGCACATCATTGTTTTACTGAGTCGTTATTTGAGTTACTGCCGCCTTCCTGTCAGCTTGAACCAGTCTGAACATTCTCGTTTGGCCTTGCTCACTAAAAAGGCATTTCTGATCACTGGATGTGTTTTTGCCTTTCCCCACATTCTCTGTAAACTCTAGAGACTGTGCTGTGTGAAGATCCCAGGAGATCAGCAGTTTCTGAGATTCTCAAACCAACAATCATTCCTTGGTCAAAGTCACTTAGATCACATTTCTTCCCCATTCTGATGTTTGGTCCACGCAACAAATGAACTTCTTGACTACGTTTGCATGCTTTTATGCGTTGAGCTGCTGCCATATGCATGACTGAATAGATATTTGCATTACTGAGCAAGTGTACCTAATAAAGTGGCCACTGAGTGTATATTTAATGAGGTAACAATTACTACTTCCCTCGGTGGAGGTTTCCAAAGATTCATTACACTTTGGGAAAAGCAGTTCTTCATCTCCCGCCTATATCTGCTCCCTTGATTCGTGATACTATGTCCCTTAGTTCTAATCCCACCTGCCAGTGGAAACAATATTCCTTCCTTTATCTTATCTATTGCTTCCATAATTTTATAGACTGCTGTATGATTTTTCTGGAGTCCACCCTATATACTGCAGGACACACAAAATGCTGGAGGAACTCAGCAGGCCAGCAGCATCTATGGAAAAGAATAGAGCCGACCCTGATGAAGAGTCATGGCCCGAGATGTCGACTGTAGTTCCAAAACACCATCTCTCCTCGTAGGCTAGCTCCCTCATCTTTAAAATCAATCTGATGAACTTCCTCCGCACCACTTCCAAAGACTATTAAGGAGACCAGATGTCACACAGTAGCCCTGATACAGCCTCACCAATACCCTGTACATTTTCAGCATATCCTATCGGCTCTTAAATTCAATCCTTCTGGAAATTCATTGCATTTGCCTTTTTAGATAGCTTGTTGCACCTGCAAACTAACCTTTTGCACTTCATGCACAAGCACTCCCCAAGCTCCCCTGCTTAACCACATGCTGTCATCTTTCACCATTTAAATAATAACCTCATCTTCTTCTATTTCCTTCCCATGCAGATGACCTCATATTTACCAAAGTCAAACTCCATCTGCCAGACCTTTGCTCACTCGCTTATCTGCATACTCAGTGGCCACTTCTTTAGGTACACCTGCTCGTTAATGGAAATATCAAATCAACAAATTACGTTGCAGCAAGTCAAAACATAAAAGCCATTGTGTGAACGGCCATTGTGTGACTGGGCCAGTGTTAGACTGGGGAGTTCAGGTTTTGGCTTACAAAAGCTTTGGCGAGGAGAGAAGGAAGCAGTAGGCAGATTTTATTGTTTAATTTTTCTTTCTTTTTTCTTTCTTATTGCACAAGTAGAGCAGCGAGGGTGCCATACAGGATAGTGGAATTCTGCTCTTGCTCCCTAACATCTACACCCAGCTGTAGCTTTCTTTCAGACCATGTTAAGGAACTAGAGCAGGAGTTGCATGAACTCCAGATCATTCAGGAGGCTGTGGGGTAGATCAACAAGCCACACAGGGAACAGGTAATTGAGGAACTGTCAGGAGGGGCAAAGGGTATAAACAGCTAGTGCATAGTATCTCTTTGGCCATTCTTCTTAACATCAGGTATACCACTTTGGATACTGTTGGGGGTGGGGGTAATGACTTAGCAGAGGCAAGTCACAGCTCTCAAGTTTCTGGCACAGAGTCTGGCTTTGCGGCTCAGAAGGGAAATGGGGAGAAGAGGTGAGCTGTTGTGATAGGGAATTCATTGGCCAGAAGAACAGACAGGAGGTTCTGTGAATGAGAACGTGATTGCTGGATGGAATGTTGCCTCTGGAGTGCCAGAATCAGGGACATCTCAGATCAAATCCATGGCGTTCTTAAGTGGGAGGGTGAGCAGCTAGAGGTCATGGTCCACGTCAGCACTAATGACATGGGTGGGAAGGGTGACGAGGTCCTGCAAAGTGAGTTCAGGGAGTTAGGTGCTAAGTAGAAGGACAGTATTGTATATTTAATAGCTCAGTAATATTTGAATACTATTTTTGATTAAGCATTCTTTGTTTAAATAATTCATTATGGGTTATATTTAAAAATACATGAGTTGTCTATGTCATAATGCTACCACGCAATATATGCACACATTGTTTAACGTAAAAACAAAACTAAGACCAATTCTACTGGGTTCCTGTCTTTTTCTTGCAATTAAATTTACATTTTAGCATTATAAAAGATATCAGACAGGACTTCTAGGGTTGTGACACCAGGATTACTATCCATGCCACGTGCTAGTGAGGGCAGAGAAAGGAAGATCATACAGTTTAACACTTGTCTGAGGAGATAATCCAGGTGGGAGGGCTTTAGATTTTTGGATCATTGAGCTCTCTTCCACGGAAGCTGGGACACGGGAAGGAATGGTTTGCACCTGAACTGGAGGGTGTGGGGAAAGATGTTGTTAAGCCTACATAGAAAGTCAGGAATCAGAAGTTTGAGCATAGTATGACTAATGTTCAGAGTTATGCATTTTTCCATTCAAGGAGTATTGTAGGAAAGGCAAATGAGCTTAGGACATGGACCAGCACGTGGAATTATGACATTGTAGCCATTAGTGAAACTTGGCTGCAGGAGGGGCAAGTTTGGCAGCTCAATATTCCAGGGTTCTTTTGTTTTATACATGATAGAGTAGGAGCGATTAAAGGGGATTAGGGTTGGGTGCATTGCTAGTAAGGGAGTTAGGGAAAATATCATGGCAGCACTCCATCAGGACACACTGGAGTGTTCATCTAGTGGGGCTTTGTGGGTAGAACGAAGGAATAGGAAAGGGATGACCACCTTAATAGGATTATGTTATAGACCATAGGAGTTAGAGGAGCATATTTGTAGGGAGATCGCAGACTGTTGCAAGAAACATTAGCTTATGATAGTACGCAATTTTAACTTTCCACATATTTACTGGGACACCAATACTGGAAAAAGGGCTGGATGGAAAAAAAGCCTGTCAAATATGTTCAGGAAAGTTTCGGCAATCAGTACACAGAGATCCCAGCAAGAAAGTGTGATACCAGATATCCTATTAGTGAATGAGGTAGGGCAGGTGACAGAAATTTTAGTAGGGGAACACTTTGTATCTGATGATCATAATGTCATTAGTTTCAAAATTATTATGAACAAGAATTTGTTTGCTCATCGGGCTGAGATTCTAAATTGGGAAAGGGCCAATTTTGATGGTATCAGGAAGGATCTGGCAAGTGTGGATTGGGGTCAGCTGTTTTATGGAAAAGGTGTACTTGGTAAGTGGGAGGCCTTAAAAAGTAAAATTTTGAGAGTAGAGTAAAGAGTGTTCCTGTCAGAATAAAAAGCTAGGGTGACAGGTTTAGGGAAGCTTGTTTTTTTGAGAGGCCCTGGTTAAGAAAAAGGAGGAGGAACATAGCAGGTACAGACAGAAGAAGCAATTGGGTATTTGAGGAGTGTGAGGAGTGCATGAAATGCAAGAAAAGGAAATTAGGAGGGTCCAAAAGAAGGCACAAGGCTGCTCTAGCAGACAAGTAGACAAAGAATTCCGAAGGTTTCCACAGATAAAATTGGTCCTCTGGAAGATCATAGCGGGAATCTGGCATGGAGCTGACAGAGACAGGGGAGATCTTAAATGGATTTTTTTTGCATCTGTATTTACTTGCAAAAGGACACAGTCTATAGAACGGAGGCTAAACAGCAGTGAGGTCAGGGTCTGTATACACATTACTGAGGAGGAAGTGTTTGCTGTCCAGTGGCACCAAATCTGTAAGTATTTGGATAGACAAGGACTGATTAAGGATAGTCATCATGGCTCTGTGCATGGTAGGTCATGTCTAACCAATCTTATCGAGTTTTTCAAGGAAGCTATTTAGAATGTAAAGGAAAGGTAGTGGATGTTTACATGGATGTTAGCAAAGCATTTGAGAAGGTTCCATCTGGAAGGTTGGTCAAGAAGGTTGACACACAAGATGAACTGGCATAGACATTGACTTTGTGGAAGAAGACAGTGAGTAGTAGTAGAGGGTTGTCTCTCTAACTGGAGGCCTGTGACTAGTGGTGTTGTGTTGGATTTGGTGCTGGGTCCACTGTTGTTTGTCAACTATATCAACAATCTGAATACCATAATTCCTACAATCCTGACTGAGAAGGTGCAGAACCTGGGCTTCTGTACCTCCCTCTGCAATTGGATCCTTGACTTCCTAACCAGAAGACCACAGTCTGTGCAGATTGGTGATGACATATCCTCCTCGCAAACGATCAACACTGGTGCACCACAGGGGTGTGTGCTTAGCCCACTGCTCTACTCTCTGTATACACATAACAGTGTGGCGAGGCATAGCTCAAATGCCATCTACAAATTTGCTGACGATACAGCCATTGCTGATAGAATCTCAGGTAGTGATGAGAGGGCGTACAGGAGTAAGATATGCCAACTAGTGGAATCGTGCAACAGCAACAACCTGGCACTCAACGTCAGTAAGACACAAAAGCTGACTGTGGGCTTCAGGAAGGGTAAGACGAAGGAGCACATACCAATAAAGGGATCAGAAGTGGAAAGAGTGAGCAGCTACAAGTTCCTTGGTGTCAAAATCTATGAGGATCTAACCTGGTCCCAACATATTGATGTAGTCATAAGAAGGCAAGGCAGCCACTATACTTTATTAGGAGTTTGAAGAGATTTGGATGTCAACAAATACACTCAAAAACTTTTATAGTTGTACCATGGAGAGCATTCTGACAGGCTGCAGCACTGGTATGGAGGGGCTACTGCACAGGACCAAAAGAAGCTGCAGAAGGTTGTAAATCTAGCCAGCCCCACCTTGGGCACTAGCCTATGAAGTACCTAGCCCATCTTTAGGGAGTGATGTCTCAGAAAGGCAGCATCCATTATTAAGGACCACCAGCACCCAGGGCATGCCCTTTTCTCACTGTTACCATCAGGTAGGAGATACAGAAGCCTGAAGGCACACACTCAGTGATTCAGGAACAGCTTCTTCCCCTCTGCCATCCCATTCCTAAATGGATATTGAAGCTTTGGACACTACCTCACTTTTTTTTAATATACAGTATTTCTGTTTTTGCACAATTTTTAACATCTATTCAATATACGTAATTGGTTTACTTGTTTATTTATTATGTTTTATTTTATTTTTTATTTTTTTCTCTCTCTGCAAGATTATGTATTGCATTGAACTGCTGCTGCTAAGTTACTAAATTTCACGTCACATGCCGATGATAATAAACCTGATTCTGATTCTGATAATGTGGTAACCTGGATGAGCAAATTTGCAGATAAAACCAAGATTGAGAGTGTATTGGAGAGAGAGAACGATGATCAAAGCTTGCAGTAGAATCTGGACCAGCTGGAATGAATGGGCTGAGAAATGGCAGATGAAATTTAATGTAGAAAAATGTGAAGTGCTGCACTTTGGGAGGACAAACTAGGGTAGGACTGTCACATGAGTGGCAGAGCACTGAGAAATGCTGTAGAACAGAGGTATCTGGGAATACAGGTCCATGATTCATTGAAAGTTGTGTCATAGGTAGAGAGAGAGTCTTAAAGAGAGCTTTTGGTCTTCATAAATCAAAACATTGAGTAAAGAGTTGGGATGTTCTATTGAAGTTGTACGAGATGTAGGTGAGGCCTAATTTGGACTACTGTGTGCATTTCTGGTCACCTACCTACAGGAAAGGTATCAATAAGATTGAAAGAGTACAGAGAAAAGGATGTTACTAGGACTTGAGTACCTGAGTTATAGGGAAATGCTGAATAGGTTAGAACTTAATTCCCTAGAGTGAAGAAGAATGAAGGGAGATTTGATAGACCTGTACAAAATGATGTGTGATACAGATGGGATAAACACAAGCAGGCTTTTCCCACTGAGGTTTGGTGAGACTGGAACTAGAGGTCATGGGTTAAGCTTGAAAGATGAAATATTTAAGGGGAACATGGGGGGGAATTGCTTTACTCAGAGGGTAGTGAGGGTATGGAACAAGATGCCGACGCAAGTGCTGGATGCAGGTTCAATTTCAATATTTAAGAAAAACTTGAATTGGTACATGGATGGAATGGGTTTAGAGGGCTATGGTCTAGGTAAAGGTCAATGGGATTAGGCAGATTAAGAGTTGGGCCAAAGGGCCCATTACTATGCTGTGTTGCTCTATGGCTTTCTGACTCAGAAAAATTATTCAGACATGGTCAAGAGTTTCAGTTGTTCAGAACAAACATCAGAATGGGAAAGAAATGTAATCTGAGTGACTTCGACCATAGAGTTATTGCTGCTGCCACACAGGATACTTGGAGTACCTCAGAAAGTGCTGATTTCCTGTGATTTTCATGCACAACGGTCTCTGGAGTTTATGGAGAATGGTGCGATAAACAAAAGCATCTGGTGAGTGGCAGTTCTGTGAATGAAAACTCCTTGTTAATGAGAGAGGTCAGTGGAGAATGGCCACCGGTTCAAGCTGGCAAGAAGACCAAGTAGCTCAATTAACTCAATTATTTATTTATTGAGATACGCTGCGGAATAAGGCCCTCTGGCCCTTTGAGCAGTGCAGCCCAGCAATTCTCCACTTAACGCTAGCCTAATCATCTAATGACCAATTAACCTACCAATTGGTAGGTGTGAGGAAACTGGAGCACCCGGTGGTAACCCTTGTGGTTACGATGAGAATATACAAACATCTTACAGACAGTCGCGGGAATTGAACCCAGGTCACAGGCACTGTAAAGTGTTGTGCTAACCACTACACTACCATGCCACAGACACAGTTAAATAGATGTTTTGCATAGTGGGGATATTAAACCTTATGGATAACGATTAACTAACAGCAGATGTGAGGAGTTGAGTCCACAGCCAGATCAGCCATGATCTCATTGAATGGTGGAGCAAACTTGATGGGTCAAGTGGCCTACTCTCTCTCCTATTTCTTACATTTGTTCTGAATGGTCACAGAACGATAAGGAACTAATACAGATTACAGAATACAACCAAAACTATGAGCACACTTGAACTTTCGGTAGGTTTTCATGTAAAATTCCAGTATACAACCTTGTTACTTCATCAATGACTAACATACAGTGTGTGTGGGGCAAATGGCAACATGTCTTTTAATTTAGTGTTTAACCCATTCATTTGACTGAAATATATGGATTGCAGAGTGTTTTCAGAGGTAAAAGTCAACATGCATGTAAATCACACATTCTTGGCATTTTTTTGTACAATCCTGTACCCATTATGTGACAAGTGGATCCAACGATACGTTAATAATCACATTTGCAACTTTATTAAAAGTAAGTAGAAAAGGAAATCTTACAGTTTTGCATATTATATCACAACACAGTGAAATTATAAAGGTGGTTTAGCTAGGTATTTGAATACAGAGGGAGAGGTTATGCATAGAAGGGACGTGCTGTAAGAATTGTGCTGCAGGGTGTTCTTTGAGAAAGACTAAACCTTCGGACCAAGGAAACACTTGGAGTGCTGTGGTGTGGTGGATATTATTGCCACTATTAGTAGTTCCCTTGGGTGTTACTGACTTGAGGAACAGGCCACTCAGATGGCTATAAAGAGGGAATTGGGCAGATTAGGACCAAGGATTCAGAGTATTGACGGACTGAAACGTCAGGATGACTGAAGTTTGGGGAGCTGGGCTTGGTAGGATTTGATGCTGGCAGGATTCTGGTGTCGAGGTGAAGATCAAAGGACTTCTTACAGAAGGAGACCACTCTGCCCAACAGTGTACGTCAGTTCTCAACGGAGAAATCCCATCAGCCCCA
Organism: Hemitrygon akajei; assembly: GCF_048418815.1. Taxonomy (NCBI): domain Eukaryota; kingdom Metazoa; phylum Chordata; class Chondrichthyes; order Myliobatiformes; family Dasyatidae; genus Hemitrygon; species Hemitrygon akajei. The sequence continues at coordinate 140,353,027 of NC_133133.1, read as the reverse complement.
TTCTCCTGAAGACATGTAACACGTGTTCCTTACCCTGTTTGTCAAACTGAAACAAGGTCATGATTCTCACAAGCCTATGAGACTGCTTTTTGATTCATAATCTATATTTGGAAGAATTTACAGCAGCCCATTAACTCACCAAATCATACTTTGTAGGTGGGAGGAAAGCAGAGCACCAATACATTCATGAGAAGTTTCAAACTCCACACAGAGAGCATCAACAGCCAAGACCGAACTTGACACCGTGTAGCAGAGCTAACTGGTGCATCACCCGGTCATTCACTGAGGTGTACATGGGTGAATTACTCTGAGTAACACCTGACACTCTCGGGTAACATGGAAAAATCCAGAACTAATTTTTAATTGTAACTCAAGCAAGTGAAGTCAAATTTCAATTGCCTACTCGGGACAGAATTGCAGTATTATGCAATTGAGACCAGAGGACAGCAACCAACTTCTTTCCTCCATGAAAGCCAGCAGTGTTTGTCACCAGCAGTTCTGATACCAGCAGCATTTATCCTCGAGGGAGGAAACAGACCAACTAATCTTCCCCTCCTAAGCCAGAATCAAGACAGATGAACATAGCCTGTGACGGGAAAATGCTGGTGGATGTCAAAAAACAACTCACCTTTCCTCCGGAAATTGCTACCACCAACCTTAGGACAGACTTGGGCGTCTGGTCCAAATCCTTACAGATCATCCACATCGTGGAACTCACAGTCCCATGGGAGGACATGAGCTCAAGAAACACAGGAGCGCAACAGAAGACGCTATGCAGTTCTAGCAGCTGAGGCTCAGCGACGGGGTAGAAAACCAAAGTTTGCCCTGTGGAAGGGGGATGTAGGGGACTTATAGCCACATTGCCATCAAATTGCTGAAGAGGCTAGGGATCCACAGTCATCACAGCCACATCAGCGTCGGTGGAAAGAAGCAGTCAATGGCTTTGGATCAAGTGAAAAGATCTCTCTTGGGCTCCAAGATAGCATCAAGAGAGTGGGAGGACACAATGGGGTGGTGGGGGGTGGTGGGGGGCTCTGGGACGTCAGAAGTCGTCGTCGAGCCCTCCGGAGAGGTACTGGGCTAATCAATGAAAGATTGAAGAAGGAGGGTGCCCATTTGAAAACCCCTGTGTGTCAACCCTGTACCACTCCCAACATCAACACGGTCTCATGCAAATTCTCATGACCTATTGGCACGAGGGATATTAACATTTTATCCTGTGTTTTTTGAGATTTTTCAAATTTTATTTACTGAATTACTATTCTCCTCTGAGCATCACCTCAGGAAACCTGAATTATCTACATTTGATAATCAAGTGAAGTCTACCGACATATGGTGAGGTGTAGGAAACTGATTTGCAGCAGCACCGCAAGCACGTCGATTCAGAATGCTAAACACACATAGCTTGAAATGTGCAGTGAACCATCAAACAGTACAAAAACATTGTTTCAATAACAATTGTGGCTAAAAGAGAAGACTGAGGGTAAAGTATGTTTCTCCAAAAAGGTTTCTGATCTTTTAAATCGTCATTCAAGATCTGTTCAGACCTCTTTCACTGCCTCCCCATTCAAATAGGCACAGTTGCTGCTAAACTTGCTAAAATTATATATACAATGAATAAAAAATAGATACTTTTTACATTGTCAGCACATTGCAGTAGTTGAAAAGGATAATAAGAGTCTCACTATCTGTTGCCTTCAGATGCTAAGTATTGTTTGATTGGAAAACTGTGTGAACGAAGCTGATTCAAAATTAGAATTGAAATTAAATGGTTTCTGGCATACTCACAGAACTGAGAGATAGGCACATCTGGTAACTGTGCACTTCCTCCCTTTGCATTCAGTTTCTGGACCTGTGATGGAGGGATGGGTTTGTAGGACTGGCCTGTAGCTCTATACATAGCTTGAACCCATAACACTCGGTCCTGTTCGTCATCGCTTGCAAACACAACAGTGTCACCTTCTTTCACTGCATTAAAGAATGCTCGACCGCCATTAAGGCCTGTAAGTAAAATGCAATAATGAGGCAATGCATTAATTTTGTACATACAGCGCTCGTCTAAAACGTTAACTCTTCAAATTCTTCTGGACTTGGGATTTGTTTAACTTCCATTTCCTGCATGCTTTTTAATTCAAGGCAACATAGTAATTTAAGGATAATTTGTCCAGGGCATTGCACACCTTCAGCGCATTCACTGCAAATAAGCTTTCCACTGCTTAATCTTTCATTCACAGAATGAAGCACACTCTCTCTGTTCAGTTAGAAGATTATGCAATTAACTCCCAATATGGGAATTTTTACATGAAAATCCAGGGGGATGCTTCTGTACGGTGCTGGGGAAGAACTGCACTCCCAGAGGTGCTGTCCTTCTGAGGTGGTGTCCAATCCTCACTCTTAGAGATCCAACACATCTACTCTGAAAAGGATCAGGAGGTCTTTTCTCTTCAGCCAACATCACTGTTCACAACCACTTTGCTATTTGTAGAAGCCTGTGGTGCACAAATAGGCTGCCCTGTATTCCATATCATAATACTGGGGCTATACATACAAGTTGTTCTCCATCACAATAAGTTGGCTGAAATTTCTTGAGTAGTTTTTACCTGTTTTGTCAATTTGTTAAGAATTTGATTGTGAGCAGTTTTAAGTTTATTTAAGCTTATTATAATTGTTTCAATGAACTATGATTTTTTTTTCTCGCTTAGTAGGTAAAGTGACTGATTTTATTCCCTTATTCACCCTACATTTAACACCAGGGACCTGCTAAAACTTGGCAATGTAGTCAGATAAAAAACTGATTTAACACTCAGTAGTCCAGAGAACGTTTTATTAACAGAAGGATTTAATCTCACTTTAGAAACATTTATTACTACTATGACATTTTTATACTTTTTGACAGTGCTGTCCAACTAATGGTAACTCAGCAACTGCCCACCTCCCCCTCACACTCCCCAGCTACTTTAGCAATTGAAAACAATATGTAGCTTTGATGAGAAACATCACAAAATGTACCACTTATATTTCTTTGTTGTACAGAACGCGATTGAACAGATCCAAAAACAGCAGCAGCAAACAAAACGTGTGAAGCTGCTGAAGGTAGCAAATTTGCACTTTGCCACAGAAAATGCACAGACCAACTGTGATCCACATGCCTCTTACACCAAGAAAAACACTTCAGAAAGCAGAATCTCCAGTGGATTCCACCCCCTTCTATTGCAATGAAACATTCTTATTCACAAGCACAAATTAGTCAATTGTTTTTCCCCTCTGACAGCGATACCTGGCTGTGGTTCTGTGTAGTCCACTGTGTATCCTTCCAGCTGCATTAACTCCTGGGGCTCAGACTTCTTCTCTCTGTAGCTGCACATGGCAAATGTGTATTGGCTAACCTGAAACAATAAGCAAAACAAATTTAGCCTCAAGGACACCAGCTCCCTAAAGAACAGAAAACAGCACAAAAATAATACAAGAACATTTTCTCATTTGCAGTATTATACTGAATAATTACAATGTGCATGTTTATCTCCTTTGGTTAAATGCTTTGATTGACAGAGTTTATGTGCAAAGGGATTCATTGATGCTATGGGAAAGACCTCCAACACAGTAGGTATTACATGTTCTTTCATTCACACAAAAGTTTTAGGAATTTCTGCATCCAGATCATCCTTTACACAAACAATTCCCTCTCCCTCCTGATGGCATATTGCATTCCTCTTACTTCATTGTGAGACAGTGAATTATTATTCACGGGTACCTGCGTTAATTCATGCTGATCCTCATTTCTAGCATGAAGCAGAATGGCAAGATAGATTCCAAAGGTCAAAGTAAGTTTGTTATCAAAGTACATAAATGTCATCATATAAACCCTGGGATTCATTTTCTTGCTGGCATACTCAATAAATTCATAATAGAATAATAGCCATAATAGAATCGATAGGCAAACAAGAGAAACCCTGCAGATGCTGGACATCAGAGTAATACACACAAAATGCTGGAGGAACTCAGCAGGCCAGGCAGCATCCATGGCAAAGAGTAAACAGTCGGCATTTTGGGCAAGACCCTTCATCAGGACTGGCCTGATGAAGGGTCTGAACCCAAAACACCGACTATTTATTCTTTTCCATAAATGCTGCCTAGTCCGCTGAGTTCCTCCAGCATTTTGTGTGTATTATATAGAATCAATGGGAGAAGTATAGGAAACTGACACTGAAGTAAAAGATCTCTCATGATTCAATGATGGATGAAATATGAAGTCTGACTAATACTCCTGATTCTACATGTTTACATTCTTATAAGATGCAGTACAGAGTATTTCTCCTTCAACTCATTCTTCCCCTTGGTGTGGGGTCATCAGTGAATTGAAACAAAAAGCACTGGAACAGTCAACAGGACGGGAAGAATCTGACATGCTCATGGCTGTGTTGAAATTACTTTGTTGCTCATGAATCAAATAGAATAGAAAAAAAAACACTTAATGTGTTCATCTTTTCCAAAAATTCCAAGATAACTGCAAAATCATAAGACAACTTTGGGAGAAAAGAAGCATTTAGCTGAACAGCAGCTTACCATAATCTCTTCCAGGGTTGTTAGCGATAAGCAGTAAATATCAGCTTTGCCACCAATGCCCACATCCCAAGAACTGAATAAGAAAGCTAACCTGAACGAGGACAAAATATCTCTTCTTCCACCTCTTCCAAACCTTCTGCCCAAATGCATAAAGGTATCTGCAAATTGAGAAACATGATTTACTCCATATAGACAACAACCCTTTTCGATGAGGTAAATAATAAACATTTTTTCTCCAGGTACTTGTTCATGTCAAGGAGATGGTCAGATGGAGTTTTCAGAAGATTCAAGGGATTACTCAATGACATGAGCTACAATGGTACCAGGCCTAGCAATCAATCTGGAAAAACCTGATTAATCTGAATCAGGTATTGACTGAGTGCCCTGGTCATTAGGAGGCAAAGCTAATTTGCATAGTGTTCTTACTCTGTCAAAACAATAGCAGGAAGGTCATACAATTTTCAATGAGATTGTCATTCATTTTTTTTTACTTTGATGGCTACTTTGTGCAAAACATGATTTTTTCAAAGATGGTGTTAATTTGTAAATAGCGATAGTGTTTTGCATAGAACACACAAAATAATGGGAACTAACATCTTAAGGAAAGGATGGCAGAGGAGCAAATTATGAGCCAAGAAAAACTGGGATGGAAATATCACACTATCATTACATACATTGCAAAATCTTACAAAAATAGAAAAACAGAGACAAAATAATTTTAGTCAGCCCTTCACACTTCCACTACCATTGCAGTACATGTTGTATTTCAAACCTATTACTGAAATGCTTGAAAAATACAGAGCATTAATTATTGCTCCATCTCTCATTCTGGTAGCTTCCATTGTCTTGGCTCAAGTCAACCCGCAATGGGTAAGACACTGTAAGCTGTAATTGGCAATTGACTGGTTCTTACAACGGGCTGGACAGTGCTTGTGCTCAGACTCCACACTAGTCCCATAACCACATGGCCCTTTTAGTGGTCCCGCGGGTCATATCAAGCTGCCACAGCTATCCTGCAAAGTAGCCTGATATGACGTTTCAGGTGAATCTTGATGACCTGGCTTGAACCTCTTCACTAACCTTTGACAGCCTGCTGATAAAGGCCCCTTTAACTGTTTTTAGTATGTATGATGATCAGTGATACTGCTTTAAACTTGTTTGTTAGGGAAATTAAAGAATAAAGCGTTAATATTCAATAAAATATGGAAACAATTTTTTTCCAATCCAGGTTGAATGGGGTTACGCTGCACAAGCCACCCGTGGCTCATTTAAAGATGGCGAGGCAGATACAAAATGTATCAAGTTCTCCAGATCAGTATGATTGAGCTCTGCCCTTGCGCCAAGTCAAGGGTAGTGGATGTCTCATCTCAGCCTTTTCTTGAGATTTTCACCGTAACAGAAGTTATTGCAATTCTCCCCATGTAGAATGTGAATCACTGCTATTTGGTGCTCAGTTTGGAGTTTGCAAAGACTATTTTCTTACAAGCCTCATTATGATCTCAGTATAAACATGGACAAAGAAATTGGATCCTTGGCATGGTACCCGAGTTTCATACCTTCTTGGACAAGTTTCACATCTAGGCAAACTTTTAAAATTGAGTCAACGGAAAGCACAAGGAATACTGAGAACTGATGCAACAGAAGTATTTGTGTTTGGGGGGGGGATCACTTCAGTACTAGGGCAATGAAAAAGGAGGGTATTAGGTAGTGTCCTATAACAAACCATTTTCAGTTGCCTAATATTTTCTCTCAATCACTCAGTCAGGAGTGGGATTGTTTAATCAGAACTGCAGGACATCCGGACTGTATCTCACATAATGAAGCAATCCATGTTAGGCAACAAAAGATGGAAAATATTCAACCTTGCATGACCTGGGAACACTGAGATTACCTTTACAATCAACGTCACGGAACTGGATATGGGTTGACTGCTATTTGGCAAAAACTCAAATGTCCCAGCTTTATAAAAATTACTAAAGCACACTGGAGGATGAGTATCCTGTATGAGGAATTCATATCAAGCCTTTCCCACCAGGAAAGAGTGTGATGAACTACCTTCTGTATGCTCTGGATGAGCATGGCTCCAACAGCACTCGAGAAGCTCAACATCACCTAGTAAAGGGAAAATGCCCGCTTGATTAACACCCCATCTACCACCCTACCGCCACTGTTCCCACTACTGCTGCATCATGCAAGTGATGTGTCCCACTTACAAATCATTTTGCAGCCATGTGTTGACTCTTCTTCAACTTAGCTTTGACGCCTTGGATTGTAGAAGCACAACACTGGCTTTACAGAAGTCACAAAATGTCCAGATTTGATGCATGTAAAAGGTTCAAACTGCTGATACTCCAGACCTACCAGAAACTCCAAAGTACCATCTCCACTCAGAGATGCAACCATTCAGGAATTTGCATCATGACCACCTTCTGCAGTACAATTACAGGTGAGCAGTATCCGTTAGCATTGCCAGCAATGCCCACATGCAGGGTGCGAATTAAAAATATATTGTCAAATGAACTGACTGACAAGTGTGTACATTAAGTTGCAAAACTACACTGGAAGTGGTTTGATTGGATTTCTGAATCACCTATGGAAATTGTGTATTTCTACTGAAATTTTAAGCTGAAAATTCACCTCAAGATTCACAACAATTTCATCAGAAATGACAGCCTCTTACTATTTTCCGGCTATCATTTAATCAGGATGAACATTAGGTATGAAACTGCTTGCATACAATAGGTGTTCTGGGTTCCTGTGGTTTTGCTGTAGAAGGAAGCGTAGAGAGAGAGAGAGAGAGAGAGAGAGAGAGAGAGCATTACATTAAAATTGTTTCAAGACGTTTCATGTTATGAAAACTCATAAAGATATTTCTGGTGTCTTCTCTTACATGTTTTCCCCTGTTGTCATTTAGAATTTGCATGAGTAACTACAGAAATAAGTCTATGTCTGCTTTTAAAAAATCTTCATTTAAAATATTAATTCATCAACACAAGAGTTCTGTAGATGTTGGAAATCTTGAGCAACACGCACAAAATGCTGAAAGAACACAGCAGATCAGGCAGCATCTGTGTACTGTAAAGTGTAACAGTAGAAGACTACAGGATGGCTAACATTGTGCCTTTATTTAAGAAGGGCTGTAAGGACAATCCAACAAACTACAGCTTGCTGAGGGTTAGGAATTATTTGCATCTGGGAAGGAAGAACCAATCAGGGATAGTCAGCATGACATTGTTTGTGGGAAATCATGTTTCACAAATTCGATAAAAATTTTTGAAGCAATGACAAAGAGGGCTGACGAGGGCAAGGGCAATGGACACTGCCTATGTTCACTTTAACAAGATAATTGATAAGCTCCTACATGACAGGCTGGCCCAGAAGTTTAGAATACACATAATCCAGGGTTAAGTATTAAAGTGGATACAAAATTTGCCCGACGGTTGGAGGCAGAGGGTGGCAGCGGAGGGTTGCTTTTCAGATTAGAGGTCTGTTGACTGTTGGAATTGGTGCTGGATCTGTTAACTTTCATCATACAAATTGTGGTGAACATTTGGTCCATAATGACAGACGAGGAAGCTTGCTAACCGCTTTATTGTGATAAACACAAAACAGACCGGGCACCTTGACCCGGAGAGTGAACCCAACCAGTCTCACACCGACGGGAGAGGTGACCATCACACACCCCGGCTACTGTTAGGGTGACCCACAAATACACAAGCAAATAACTGTATAACCCAAGCTAAAATGTAGCAATAAATGAACTGGAACTTCCCACCATAATCCCACAAAAGCATTTTAACATACGAACAATAAACTGTACTGGTCATTAGAAATGCAAGGGCGGGCTGTTGACCACACCCCCCCACTGAGCATCACATATTAATGATTTGGAAGAGAATGATTTGTAAATTTGCAAGTGACACCATTGTAGATAGTTTAGTGGACAATGCATAAGGTTATCTAAGGTTAAAAAAGGATCAAGATAACAGGGAAAGTGGGTAAGGGAATGGAATTTAATTCAGACAAGTGCAAAATAATGCATTTTAGGAAGTTAAAGCAGGCCAGGTGAATGACAGGGCCTTGGGAAGTGTTACTGAACAGTGAGACATTGGCATACAAATACATAGTTCCCTGACACAGGTTGACAGAGTGATGAACAAGTCATTTGATATTGTTGGGGCATTGGGTATAGGAGATGAGACAATTTCTTACATTTGTACAAATTATTAGTGAAGAGACAAATGGAATACTGCGTGCATTTCTAATGACCATGCTCTTGAACAGATGTGATTGAGTTAGAGAAGTTGCAGAAAAGAGTCACAGGAATGTTGCTTAGACTGGAGCGATTGAGGTAACAGGAGAGACTGCGAAGGCTGGCACTGCTTCTGCAGGAGAAAAGGGGGCTGAGGGGTGACCTCACAGAGCTTTACAAAGTCATGAGGGGCATAGGTAGAGTACAGCCCCTGATGACATTGTGATCTCAGTCACTGAGGCTGACTTAATAGCATCCTTCGGGAGAATCTATGGAAAGCATCTGGCCCAGTGACATACCTGGCTGAGGACTAAAGACCTGTACTAATCAAATGGCTGGAGTGTTTACAGATATCTTCAACCTCTTGTTCAGGCAATCTCAGGTACCCATCTGCTTCAAAGATGGTAACCTGCCTCAATGACCATCATCCAGTAGCACTTACATCTTCTATGATGAAGTGTTTTGAGAGGCTGGTGATGAAGCATATAACTCCTGCCCTAGGAGTAATCTGGATTCACTCCAATTTGCCCGCTGTAACAACAAGTCAATGGTGGATGCCGCTTCACTGCTCTTCACTCCGCTCTGGAAAACCTGGACAAGGAAGTTGCATATCTCTAAATGTTCTTCATTGACTACAGATCAGCATTCAACACCATCTTCCCCTCAAAACTCATCACAAAGCACCAAGACTGGGCCTCAATATTCCCTGGTGCAACTGGATCCCTGATTTCCTAATTGGTCGACACCAGTTGTTATGCATCTGTAACACTCGCGTTATACTAATTATCGTGAGGCTAAGCACAGCTCCAATGCCATATTCAAGTTTGCTGACAACACCACTGTTGAGGGACGAACCTAAGGTGGCGATGAATCGGCGTATAGGAAATATTGAAAATGTGGCAGAGTGGTGCCACAACAATAAACATCAGCAAGACCAAGAAGTTGATTATTGACTTCAGGAGAAGGAAACCGGAAGTCCAAGAGCCAGTGCTCATTGGTGGAGAGGGTCAGCAACTTTGAATTCCTTGGTGTTATTATTCCAGAGGACCTGTCCTAGCATGTAAGTGCAATTACAAAGAAAGCTTGGCAGCGCCTCTACTCCTTAGGAGTTTGTGAAGATTTGGCATGACATCTAAAACTTTGACAAACTTCTATAGATGTGTACTGGAGAGTGTATTTTCTGGCTGCATCACGGCCTGGTATGGAAACACCATTGCCCTCGAACGGAAAATCCTACGAAGTGTACTGGATACAGTGCAGTCCATCATGGCTAAAGCCTTCCCCACCACTGAGCAGATCTACACAGAGCATTGTCGCAGGAAAGCAGCATCATCTCCTGCTTATTTCACTTTACACTTATGATTGTGTGGCTAATTTGGGAGGCTGAGGGGTTGATTGACAGAACGTACAAGGAGGCTGTAACACCCAATCACAAATAAATGGATGACTGTCAGGAGGGGGAAAGGGGATAAATAGCCAGTGCATAGTACCTTTGTTGCCATTCTCCTCTACAACAGGTATAATGCTTTGGGGGGGCGGGGTTATTGACTGAGCAGAGGAAAGCCACAGCAGTCAGGTCTGTGGCATTGAGTCGGGCTCTGTGGCTCAGAAGGAAAAGGGAGGGAAGAGGTGAGCTGTGGTAATAGGGGATTCATTGGTTAGGGGAAGAGAAAGGAGGTTCTGTGGATGAGAACCAGATTCCTGGATGGTTTGTGCCTCCCAGGTGCCAGGGTCAGGGACATCTCAGACCGAGTCCACAGCATTCTTAAGTGGGAGTGTGAGCAGCCAGAGGCTATGTTCCACGTTGTTTACAATAACATGAGTAGGATGGATGACAAGGTCCTGTAAATGGAGTTCAGAAAATTAGATGCTAAGTTAAAGGACAGGAACTCCAGGGGTATGATCTTATGATTGCTACATGTGCCGCATGCTAGTGAAGCCAGAAATAGGTAGATCATACAGTTTAACATGTGGCTAAGGCAATGGTGAAGAGGGCGAGGGAGGGCTTCAGACTTTTGAATCAGGGAAGGTGGGACCTGAATAGAAGGGACAGTTAGCACTTGAACAGAAGGGGAACTAGTAACCTTGCAGTAAGTGCCAGTGCTGCACAGGGGAGTTTAAACTAGATTTTCAGGGGAATGGGAACTAGACTGGCAGAACAGATAGTGGAGTGGTTGTGGGGAAAATGTTGTTAAGCCTACACAGAAAGCTGTGAATCAAAAGGTTGAGCATGGTGGGACTAATGTTCGGAGGAGTTGTGTATATTTCAATGCAAGGAGTATTGTAGAAAAGGCAGATAGGGCCTAAGTCAGCACACAGAGTTATGACATTGTAGCCATTAGTGAAACTTGGTTTCAGGAGGGGCAGGAGTGTAAGCTCAGTGTTCCAGAGTTCCATTGTGCTAGACGCGATGGAGCAGGGGGATTAAAGGGGGAGCAGTGGCATTACTAGTGAAGGAAAATGTCACGGCAGTGCTCAGTCAGAACAGACTGGACAGTTTATCTACTGAAGCTATACGGGTTGAATTGAGGAATAAGAAAGGGCCGACTGCATTAATGGGATTGTATTGTATTAACAGTGCATGGGATTTAGAGGAGCAAATTTATGTAAAAATTGTAGACTGTTGCAAGAAACATTAGGTTAAGATAGCAGGTAATTTTAACATACCACATACTGATTGGGACTCCCATATTGTAAAAGGGCTGGATGGGATAGAGTTTGTCAGGTGTGTTCAGGAAGTTTTCCTTAATCAGTACGTAGAGCTCCAAGCTGGAGTGTGTGATGCTAGATCTCCAACTAGGGAAGTGAGACAGGGCAGGTGACAGAAGTTTGTGTAGGGGAATGCTTTACATCTAGTGATCATAATACCATTAGTTTGAAGATACTTGTAGAGGAGAGGTCTGGTCATCGGGTTGAGATGCAAAATGGAGAAAGGCCAATTATGATAGTATCAGAAAGGATCTGGATTGGTCGATTGGGACCGGCTGCTTTCTGGCAAAGGTGTACTTGGTATGTGGGCGGTCATCAATGTGAAATTTTGAGAGTACAGAGCTTGTATGTCCCTGTCAGAATAAAAGGCAAGGATAACACATTTAGGGAACTTTGGTTTACGAGAGACATTGTGGCCCTGGTTAAGAAAATAAAGGAAGTGCTGGGAGGTATAGGCAAGAAGGAGCAAATGAGGTACAGTACCTGAGGAGTATAAGAAATGCAAGAAAACACTTAATAAGGAGATCAATCGGGCTAAAAGAAGGTGTGAGTTTGCTCCAGCAGACACTAAAGGAGAATCTCAAGGGCACCTAGAATTAGAATTAGAATTTTATTTCTTACATCCATCTCACAACATGAGAGAGTAAAAATCTTTATGTTGCATCTCCGTCGCTACGTACAAGCAGTAAGAAAGGAGAAATGTGGGATATTGCCAAACATTAAAATTGTATACATAATTGTTGTGTGTACATGTATGTACAGTCAAATATGAAATCAGATCAATGTGTATTGAAAAATCTGATGGCCTGGTGAAAGAAGCTGTCCTGTCTGATGGTCTGTTGGTCCTGGCCGACATGCTGCGGTACCGCTTGCCAGACGGAAACAGTTGAAACTGTTTGTGCAACACAGACAAAATGCTGGTGGAATGCAGCAGGCCAGGCAGCATCTATAGGAAGAAGTACAGTTGACGTTTTGGGCCGAAACCCTTCGTCAGGACTAACTGAAAGAAGAGGTAGTAAAAGATTTGAATGTAGGAGGGGGAGGGGGAGATCCGAAATGATAGGAGAAGACAGGAGGGGGAGGGATGAAGCTAAGAGCTGGAAAGTTGATTGGCAAAAGGGATACACAGCCGGAGAAGGGAGAGGATCATGGGACGGGAGGCCTAGAAGGGAGAAAGGGGGAGCGGAGCATCAGAGGGAGATGGAAAGTAGGCAAGGAGTGATTGTGAGAGGGACTGAGAGAGAAAAAAGAGAGGAAAATAAAAGAGAGAGGGAAAAAAATTGGGGGGGGGAAATAATAAATAAATAGACAAATAAATAAATAAATAAATAGATAAATAAGGGATGGGGTAAGAAGGGGAGGAGGGGCATTAATGGAAGTTAGAGAAACCGATGTTCATGCCATCAGGTTGGAGGCTACCCAGACGGAATATAAGGTGTTGTTCCTCCAACCTGAGTGTGGCTTCATCTTGACAGTAGAGGAGGCCATGGATAGACATATCAGAATGGGAATGGGACGTGGAATTAAAATGTGTGGCCACTGGGAAATCCTGCTTTCTCTGGCGGACAGAGTGTAGGTGTTCAGTGAAACGGTCTCCCAGTCTGCGTTGGGTCTCACCAATATATAAAAGGCCACACCGGGAGCACTGGACGCAGTATACCACACCAGCCGACCCACAGGTGAAGTGCGCCTCACCCGGAAGGACTGTCTGGGGCCCTGAATGGTGGTGAGGGAGGAAGTGTAAGGGCAGGTGTAGCACTTGTTCTGCTTACAAGGATAAGTGCCAGGAGGGAGATTGGTGGGAAGGGATGGGGGGGGGGGGCGTCGAGTGGACAAGGGAGTCGCGTAGGGAGCAATCCCTGCAGAAAGCAGAAAGGGGGGAAGGGAAAGATGTGCTTGGTGGTGGGATCCTGTTGGAGGAGGCAGAAGGTACGGCAAATTATATGTTGGACCCAGTCTGTTGTTGGGTGGCTGAAGTCCCTGATGTCTTCCGGGTCCTTTGTACACACTTGAGGGCGGAGTTTAGGATGCTGGCACCTAATGGCGAATCCTTTGCCTACATTTTCGGGCACGGTTCTATTTCTCTCTTTAATATCTCTTTTTTTTTTCCTTTTCAGAGTTCTTTTGAAGACCCTGACCCGGAGTTACACGCTGACTTCAGTTCCTTGCGGAAATGGGACCTGCTGTCAGGGCCTCGTGACCGGCCACTTTTCGATATGCCAAGGACACGGCCTGGAAGACCAGCGCACCTTCAGGGTGCCGGATCTTCATGGCTCTGGAGGCGGGCAGATTCAAAGTCAGTGCCATGGCCCAGTGTGTCATGGGAGTACATGGAAGATTGAAAGCAGCGAGCTGGCTGCTGGCTGTGTGCCCAGAGACCCGAGTTCTTTGGGCACAGAGCTGGGAAAAAGCTAGGCAACAGACTTTTAACAGCATAAATCGGTGAGTTCTTTTTGTTATGTCTCCCCTCTCGCTGCGAAATGGAACATCTCTTTTTCCCTGATTAGGGAGAGACCAGCCTCGGTATGTTGAATTACTGGGTGAACAAGTAGTCTTTGGGGTCCTTCACGTCTGTGTCTATTTTGATGCTTTGCTGCTTGCTTGAGTGCTCGGTAGCGGGTGCAGATTGTTTTTGCTAGTGGGGGTGTTGTTGCTTTGCTGCTGCTTATGTGTGGGAGGGGGGAGCTTGGGGGGCTTTGGGGTTCTAATGTTTAACTGTCATTCATTCTTTGGGGCACTCCTCTGTTTTTTTGAACGTGAAGAAAAAGAATTTCAGGATGTATATCGTACACATTGCTCTGACATTAAATGTACCTATTGAAACCTGCTGCTGTGAATGTCCTGAATAGAGGAAAGTTCACACCCACAGATGCACTGGGCTGTCTGCACCACATCAGTGTCCTGCAATAGAGGGTAGTACAGTTCCCACACCAGCCTGTGACGCAGACAGTCAGGATGCTTCAGATATATTCAATGCAAAATTGGTCCTCTGGAAGAGCAGAGCAATCATCTATGCATGGAGCTAAAAGAGATGGGGGTGCTCTTAAATAGATTTTTTGCAGCTTGATCTGTGCCAGCTGGAAAAAATGGGCTGAGAAATGGCAGGTGGAATTTAATGCAGACAAGTGTGAGGTTTTGCACTTCGGAAGGACAAACCGGGGTAGGACTTACAGGGTGAACAGCAGGGCGTTGACAAGTTCAGTAGAACAGAGGGATCTGGGAATAAAGTGACATCACAGGCAGAGAGCGTCTTAAAGAAAGCTTTTGGTACATTCACCTTCATAAATCAAAGTATTGAATACAGAAGATGGGAGATTATGTTGAAGTTGTATAAGACAATGTTGAGGCCTGATATGGAGTATTGTGTGCAGGTCTAGTCACCTACCTACAGGTAAGATATCAATAAGATTGAAAAAGTGCAGAAAGAATTTACAAGAGTGCTGCTGGGTCTTGAGGACCTGAGTTATAAAGAAATGTTGAATAGGTTTGAACTTTATTCCCTGGAGTGTATGAGATTTGATAGAGGTATATAAAATTAAGAGGGGTGTGAATAGGAGTAATGCAAATAGGCTTTTTCCACTGAGGTTGGGTAAGACTAGAACTAGAGGTCATGGATTAGGGAGTGAAAGGTGAATGTTTAAAGGGGAATGTGATGGATGGAAAAGTTTAAAGGGCTATAGTTGGGTGCAGATTAATAGTTTGGCACAGACTAGATGGGCTGAAGGGTCTGTGCTGTGCTGTAGTGTTCTACGCCTCTATGGCTCTAAGTGCGGCTTCAATGTCATATTTAAGTTTGTTGACAACACCACTGTTTTTGGCTGAATCTAAAGTGGTGATGAATCGGCATATAGGAGGGAGACAGATCAAGTCAAATCTATTGACTTAACTACATACATTAATTAACATATATAACCATGTAATGTATATACAAATGAAGCAACATTTTTCCTAACCAGATGGCCTAAGTGTCATCACCTCTATTAGTGAGCTGTTGAGGCATCAGCTGTATAACTTAATATTAATAGCATCAATAAAATGTAGAAGACTCTGAGTGGGCTTTGCTGGATAGATGTTGAAACAATGTTCTCTCTGGTGGACATGCCTAAAACTAGGAAACTTTGCCTCAGGATAAGAAGTTAGCCAGAAGCTCGAGTTAAGGAGGAACTTCTCTCAAAGGGAATGCGAGTCTTTGGAATTGTCCATCCCACAGAAGGTTACATATGTTAAGCTCAAGGACAGGATGATGGGAACATTGTGGGGAAGTTGGTTGAGGCCACCGATTAGTTTAGCTTTAACCTTATTGAAAGGCAGAGCAGATCTGAGAGGCTTGTTTTCTAAAGGAGGTGAGATTTAAACTATTAAGGTTAGATAAGGTTAGACAGCAAAGAATGCCTCTATTTTCTTAGAAGTTTGGGCAGATTTGGCATGTCATCTAAAATTTTTACAGACTTCCATAGATGCACAATGCAGAATATGGTAACCGGCAGCAGCAAGGCCTGGTATGGAAACGCCAATGCTCAGAGGAGAAAGGAGGTGGTGGATGCAGCCTACTCCATCGCAGGCAAAGCCCTTCCTGTCACTAAGCACATTTATAAGGAGTCTGCCACAAGAAAGCATCGTTAAAGACCCCCACCGTCCAGGCAATGCTCTTTTCTTGCTACTACCATCAGACGGGAGGTACAGCAGCCTCAGGACCCACACCGCTAGGTTCAGGAACAGTTGTTGCTCTACAACCATGTGGCTCCTGAACTGCTGTGGATAACTTCACTCACCACAACTCTATACCGATTCAACAACCTACAGACTCACTTTCAAGGATTCCTTACAATTAATATTCTCAGTATTTTTTTATTTGCACAGTTAGATTTCTTTTGCACATTTATTATCAGTTTATGTATGTTTTTCATATATTCTATTTTTTTTTATTTTTCCTGTAAATGCCATCAAGGAAATGAGTCTCAAGATATTCTATAGTAACATTGTGCTCTGATAATAAATTTTCTTTAAACTTTGAGATAGTCAGTCATTTCCCCAAGTTAAGGGAGATGAAAACTTCAGTGCCAAGGGGTTAGTGTAACACTATAGCCACAGCAGAGACTGAGGGTCAATTGCACCGCTGTCTGTTGAGAGTTCGTACTTCCTCCCTGTAACTCCGGTTTCCTCCCACTTGCCAAAGACGTGTAGGTTGATAAGTCAATTGGACACATTGGGCAGTTCAGGCTCATTGGGGAGGAAAGGCTCACAGATGGCTGCATCTTTCAATAAATGAAATAAAATACAACTAGAGGGAATAGGTTTAAGGTGGGGTGTGAAAGGAATAAAGGGTTTGGAGTGGCACCTTTGTCCACACACAGTGCGGTAGATCTATGGAACAAGTTGCCAGAAGAGGTAGTAGAGGCAGGTATAACACCAATAATTTAATGATATTTGGACAGGTACACGGGTAGGAAAGTTGTAGAGGGATTTGGTCCAAACACAAGCAAATGGGATACCTTGGTTGGTATGGACAACTGGGCTGAAGAACTGTTTCCATGCTGTATAACTCTTGTGAGTCTACAGTGGTATATGTTTATAACCATCAACCACATCCTAACTGCACATATCAACCAAAGTGCCATACAGATATCATTGCATCCATCCAAGCAGTCACTATCATTTCAGGCCATCAGATGTCACACTATTCCATTTGCTATGGGATGAGATTCAGTTAGCCTCACCGTATTCCGGGCAAAGTACGTGATAATAATCACCAAATGTGGCCTCAAAAGCCCGCCATCATCTTGCAGGCATGCTGCATTGTTGACTTATGAGTCTATACAAAAGCAACCAAGACTGTCCTTCACATAACCATTCATGCAAAATCAGGCCCTTGGCTCTCTAATACTTGCAGGCATCCCATTCTTCTTACTGTCTCCTTGTATTTTTGTTGAGCCTCAGTTCCTTCTCACTTCAGCTTTATGAAAGCTTAACAAAGTTAAAAACCTGCTTTGCCCTTTTGAAAGAGAGCATGATTTATTTTCCTATAGTACTTTCTCCCAATACTTAAGCCACACAACTTTTTTTACTCCTGTAACCCTCTCACCGGGCTCGTATGCAAACTTGGCTCAATAGCTAACTATTAAACAGCCATGTGACTCTGTGGTGAGCTGGCCACCTTTCAGAAATAATATACATCTAGGGTTGGTATGATTTGGAGTTCAACCAAACAGGAACATTGTGATATTCTGATTAACAGAACCTCGATTTGAGCAAATACTGTGTAAATACTCCCCATACACACTGTCAGTTGGCAGAAATAACAGATCGTACACCACATAAAAGTTATAAAGAAAGTATATTCTTTTTCAAACAGTTGATAGGAAAAAAGAAAAGGGTCCACTACAGTTGAACTAGTCCAATGTGCACATAACCATTGGATCTCATGGGTTTTCAGGGGTGTTTCTCTTACTCAGGCGCTGGACCCACTGCGTGAAAACACCCGCCACATTTTCCAACTCCCCTCGAAGACCATCTCAAGCAAACTGGTTCTCTCTCTCAGGAGTATTGTCCTTCCTCCTTGGAATCATCATCTGCTCAAACCACTTCTTGCAACAGGACTCTCCTTCCAACAGCATTCTGCAGCATCTACCCTTTTGTCCTGCTCCACGGCTCCCACCAAAAAACCCCAAACCAGACTACTGTCCAGGAAATACTTTGCCACAGCTCTCCAGAACCTTCTTTCACATCCCACAGTCCTGATTGGCTGACTTACATTCCTAAGCTGGACAACGTGGGTCCTTATCTTAGCCGAAGCCAAAACACACTTTCCAGCGTGGCACACTGCTTTTACAGAAAACTGCTAATATATACTATCTCACAGCTTAGCAGCAGAAATTTTAACCAGGGCATTACACTCCCATTACTCTTCCCTTCACCTTTACACTCCATCTCCCAGCCACTCCCACTATCACCACCAAACAAATCCAGACATAACAATCAGAATAGAGCAAAATTATGACGCTGGAACTTAGGGGTGAATGGAGAGATCAAAGTTGCTGAGTGATGGAAGTTGGTTTACTTCTGGTTAGGATGGTGCTACCGAGACAGTGATGGGGGCGAGCGATGGCGAGGCGAATTTGGGGGAAGGGCTGAGGTGGTGTGTTGCAGAATCGATGTAGATGGAGTGAGCCATTCGGAGAGGAGAAGTTGGGGCAGAAGACATTTGATATCCGTACAACTGACCTAGGTGCGAGATTGGATCACTCTGGGCGCTGAGCAGATTTGAAGACCTTGAGAGTGGTTTCAGGCTGTTTGGAGAAAACTAGGCCCAGACAAGTCACTAGGCGGCATGGTCATAGGTCATAGGCCCCAAAAACTACATAGTAGCCGGGTCCTAGTGTGAGGTGCAATCCGCTGTTTAGACAAGTTAAATGCCGCCAGGAGTGAGCGTCGATTTCGCTTGCTCTTCATGATATTCACTCCTCTCTCCAGGGCGCCAGAGCCTTTCGCTGTTCCGTGTTTGGTCAATTTCAATGCTGGCTCAGATAGACTGAAAAGACAGGGTGTCAGGATCTGCCGATTTCACTTGTTCTCCGCGATGCTCACTCCTCTCTCTGAGGCTATAAAGTCTGCACCGGCTGCTGTACTCCATGCCCTCTAATATGATGAACTGATAAGTGAGGCTTTGGGCCTCCTTCAGGTTGTTCTGGGGTTTGGATCTGGGGACTCAATTTGGTTCAGAATGCTGTTGTTCGTTTCAATTGTTTGCATGATTTTGTGTTTTTTTCCATTTCTCTTGCGCATTGGGTGTTGGTCTTTCTATTTTGTTTTCTTTAATTGGGTTCTTTTGGGTTTCTTGCTTCATGGCTACTTGTAAGCAAACAAATCTCAAGGTTGTATAATTTATACATTATTTGATAATAAATGTACTTTGAATCTTTGATGGGAAGTTGTGAATGTAATGCTTGTATTTTTTGAACTGTTTTCTATTGGGAGAGTGTGACAAATCAGCTTTTGCTTGTCAAAATGGTTAACTGATAGAACCAGATGGAACATTGCAATGATGAGACATCACTGGTAGTAATATGCCTTTGACTAAGTCATATTGCTTCTCTTGCTTAATCTTCCCTGACAGTGTCCAGTTGCCTTCCTTTTTCTTCTTTCTGAAGGTGCAGATATTGTTGTTGTGGAATTCTGAAGATTCTGATGGTGTGTACAGAAGAGACCCTCAATATTACTCCGGCAGCTGCAACATTTCCTCAGCATGCCTGTGCCATTTCAGATGAACATTGTACTCCTGTGCCTCATTGACAAGGTTTCATGGAGCTGTAATCAACCACATTTAATGAGGCACTAAATGTTGCGTTTAGTTTCATAAAGCAATACAGCGTGGATATAGATTTTTCAGCCCAATGAATACAGTGCTCATGCAACTAATCCCAATTTCCTGCTTTTAGCCCATATCCCCTGAAGCCCCACTCCTCCACGCACCTATCTGAATGCTAAAACTCCCCCTCAAACACAGGAGATACTCATAATAGTTACCTGGGAATCATGTGTTCACCTGCTGAAAGATCTTATGCCACCTCCATATCAATGACATACATATAGTCAATGACTCTTTGGTCAAATAGGGAGATTGCCAGAGAAATTCAGCAGTGGGCTTTCTCTCTCTAACTGGTAAAGAGAAGCACCAGGTCCAGTTGTCACCAAGAATTTAGGCTGCAAAGGTCTGTCTTCAGCTAATATGAAACCCAGAGCAGCTCGAGAAACTGGCATCCAAAGATTATCCTCTACCTGTGTATACTTTCAGTTCCCCTCATCTACTCTCTCCCGTGGAAACGCAGCCCTCTGAGGAGTAGGCTGATAATAACCATCTGGCTCCCGCTCAGACTGGTGCTGATGCTGTTAATCTTGTGGTTGACGTGCCTGCAAGCAAACCCTTGTTCCTTTACTGCTGCTTCTATCAGATATCATCCAAAGCAAATTAACACAGTGCCAGTGGCACTGTGCTGATCTTACAGGTCAGAGGTCCAAAATGGAAATCAGTTTTATGATACACCCCCCGCCCCCACCCCACCTCAAAGTTATCAAAGCAACCTCTCACATTGACACAGTATCCGACCCCTTCCAACCAGTTGACTAGAAGCAACTAAGAACTCTCTGGCTATTTTACTTACTTATTTACTACAGTCAAATGTCGTATCCCTTCAATACGTTGACGTTTCTACTGAGTTCCAGACAGACCCAGAAAACTGTCGAGACTTTAACATTTAAGTCTAACAGTCTCCAAATGTTGGTGTGCAATAGTTTTTTGCTGATGCAGTTAATTTCACTAATTTTAGCCATCCATCCTATGTGCCTCCCCCAGCTTCCAATCTCTAACCAAATTCACGCTTTTATTGATATTGAGCTTCTTCTCATTGTGACTGCCACTATTCTGGATAGATATGGTCCATTTCACAGCACAGGAACCTGAAAACCCCTGCGAAATGCTTTAGGAAAATTTTTTTACCCTCCATCATCAGATTTCAAAAGCTCCATGAACACTACCTGGTTGTTACTCTTTTGCACTATTTATTCATTTTTATGGCTTGTCATGTTTTTTTAATGTTTTGCTCTGTACTGCTGCAATAAAATAACAAACTTCAATACATATGTTCGTATATGATGTGGTAGTATGGCAGCATAGGGGTTAGTGTAATGTTATTACAATGCCAGCAACCCAGGCTCAACACCTTCTGTTTATAAGGAGTTTGTACATTCTCCCCATGACTGCGTGGGCTTCCTTTGGCTGTCCCTGTGTCTTCCTACATTCAAAGACATGAGGGGTTAGTAGATTTATTGGTCACATGGGTGTAATTGGGCGGTGCGGGTTCGTTAGCTGGATGGACCTGGTACCATGCTGTATCTCTAAATAAAATAAAGTAATAAAGTGATTCTGATTCAGTCACAGTGACCGAATCTAGCACAATAAATGCTATCTCAGATACCTGGAATGGCCTATGGCGTTGTGGGATTTCACCAGAGTATAGCTGGCAATGCAAATAGGACAGAGGAGTGTAATAATTTTCTTCCTGTCGCAGAGACTTTCAATTTCATGGAAGGCAATATGAACTGAAAGATCTGCTTTTAAAAAGTAAACATTGATTAGTGAGCTGTGTAAATAAGGTAACAGCCAGATGGAGAGATACATAGAAATAAATTAAATCAGATCACCATTATTACAACATGAGTAGCCTGGGTCCGGGTAAGCAAATGTGCACTGACCATTTTTTATTTGTATCAAATAGCATTCATTGGGTTACACGTTCACTATAAGGACCAATTGCCATGTTAAATTTGCTCCTGGAATACTGTTACTCACCCAGACAGCTTCTGTATAAACTGGTCTTGACACCCTGTCAGAAAATGTGACTATTTCAATATCTAAACTGGATATATTACAAGTGTACACAGTGACAAGACAGACTGGGTGCCAAGCCTCAAGCTTACCTTGAACACAATTGTTATTAGCCCATTTGAGGGCAGATCATCTTAGTCTCTGGAAGAACTAAATGTGTCTCATACTTTTGCTAAAACTTAAATTCAATGAACCTATACTTTGAGCGTCTCTTCGCAACTACATTTTACCTCCAAGTTTCTACTTCCAGAATTTATTCAGTATGTAGAGCTCAGAAGCTGTTTCTTATACCTGCCACAAGTAAAACAGACAAAGCTCACAATTCCAACCAGTCCTTTGTTTGCCAGTAGGATTAAGATAACTGGTCTCAAGTGCCCATTTATTCCTAATGGCAGTCTGCCTAAAGCCTGCAATCTGCTTACTTTACACAGGATTAGCTAACAAAGAAATTAGCACCATCGACACAAAGCTGGGATTTAACATGGCTCACAGCTTTACAGCTCAAGGATTTTCAAATTTAGTATCAATATAGCAAGATAATCCCAGGGCTCAAATCCTTTCTCACACTCTTTCACAATTTACATGGGGTGGACAAAGTTTCCCTGACAGTGCAGAGTCTTCTAAAATTATATATACAGTGTTTTTCTTGATGTTCTAGGAAAGAGAAGCTCAGATGGAGTGACCTAGTTTACTTAGATAACTGTGCAAAAATTCGTATTCCTATACCAAATTATTTAGTTATCTCAGCAACTATTTAAAACAAAGACTTCACTTAACTATATTTTTGTTCAGTTGTTGGGTATGTTATGTTTTATAGAACTTTGCTTGTGAAGCTAATAATTGTGACTAATCCATTACAGTTGAGAAGAACATAATTTCTCATATAAAGTATATATGGAAAGTTGCATCACATGTCTGGGTTTGCTTGTGTATTGCTGTGAGCATTTCTTGCCAGTGGAGTATCAACTTTAGGGAGGGCATAGTCTTAGAAAGAACTATAACCTCAAACAGACTTTTGTAGGTTCAGACATTATGTTGAGGTTCTACTTGAAGAAATAGATATATTATCTCCATAGAGTAATCTTAAATTTAAAAAAAACTATTAAAATTTGGGATATGTGAAACCACACAAATTGAAGACAATCAGGTGAACTATTTTCTCCCCCATATTTTCTATTACATAAAGTCCATGCCTGGCTTTTCTCCCAGTAGTTGGATAGAACATTAATTCCTTTTATAACCAAATGATATCCCCAAATACTTCAAAGTAAAAAAAATGTACTCTATAATTGTACAGACAATTGTTTTTTGCCAAAATCACAATAATTTCTTTTTTGCAGTGCAGGGTAAAACACAAAATAAGGTAATAACACGCAGGTAATGAAAATTTTACACTTAATGTTAAGATATGAATTTTGGTCAGATCTTTGCTTTGATATAGTATTATGAATTTTTGACATAGCCACTAAAATATCCACTTAGCATTGACTTACTGGTTCACCCAGAATACATTGCCCCCAGTTGTCCACCTAGAGAGCTTTCATGAACGTGCCTTGGGTTTTGAATCCACATCTAACAGAATGATAACAGTACTAAATGGTGCATCAGTCACTCTGCAGTGTAGGAAAAGGATCTCACCCCAAGTCATTTACTGTTTATTCCACTCCACAGATGCTGAGATCCTCCAGCACTTTATGTGCACGATTCAAGATTTCCAGCATTGGTGGAATCTATTGTGTTTATGGTGCATCAATCATTCCCTCCAGACCACTCACTCTCCTAATCACTATCTGTTATCCTTCATTTCAAGACGTGATTGAACAGCATTTCCTGCAGGATAGGGATTATTGAACACACCGAACTTGCCACCTAATTGCAATGTCTATTTCAAAATTCTTGCCTTTGTTTTAAAAATAACCATATAAATGAACTTCTTGCTATGATTTTAGACCATAAGACATAAGAGCAGAATTAGGCCATTCAGCCCATCAAGTCTGCTCTGCCATTTGATCATGGGTGATTTATTATCCCTCTCAAACCCATTCTTCTGCCATCTCCTAGTAACTTTTGGCACCCTGACTAATCAAAAACTTTCAACCTCCGCTTGAAATATACCAATGACTTGGCCTCCACAGTTGTCCATGGCAATGAACTCCACAGGTGCACTATCCTCTGGCTAAAGAAATTGCACTTCATCTTTGTTTGAAGTGGACATCCCTCTACTCTAAGGCTATGTGCTGTGGTCCTGGACTCCCCACTACAGTATAGGAAACATCTTCACCACATCCACTCTACCAAGATTCGATAGGTTTCAATGGGATTCTCCTTCAGTCTTCTAACCTCCAGTAAGTACAGGCCAGAGCCATCAAGCACCTCTCATACATTAACCCTTTCATTCCCCGAATTGTCCTCATGAACCTCCTCTGGACCCTCTCCAATGCCAGTCAATATCTCTTCTTAGATAAAGGGCTGAAAACTGCTCACATTGCTCCAGGTATGGTCTAGCAATGCCCTACAAAGCTTCAGTATCATATATTTGCTTTTATATTCTAGCCCTCTTGAAATTAATGCTAACATTGCATTTGCCTTCTTACCATTGGCCTATCCTGCAAGTTGACCTTTAGGGGATCAAGCAAAAGGACTCCCAAGACCCTTTGCACCTGATTTTTGAATTTCCTTCCCATTTAGAAAATAGTCTATGCTTTTATTCTTTCTACCAAAGTGCATGACCATACACTTCCTTACAATGTATTCCACCTGCCACTTCTTTGCCTAGTTTCCCAATCAGCCTAATCCTTCTGCAGACTGCTTACTTCCTAAATAGTATCTGCCCCTCCACCCATCACCATATTGTTCACAAAGCCATCAATTCTGTCATACAAATCATTGACGGTGGTCCCAAACCAAACCCAGCAGCCAATCAGAAACGGTCTGTTTTTTCCCATTTTTTGGCCTCCTGTCAGTTAGCTAACCTTTTATTCATGCTTGTATCTTCCATGTAATACCACGGGCTCTTACCTTGTTAAGCAGCCTCATGTGCGGTACCTTGTCAAGGCTTTCTGAAATTCTAAGTAAACAACATATACTGACTCTCCTTTGTCTATCCTGCTTGCATTTCCTCATCTGAAAGAAACCATGCTGACATTGGTCTAATTTATCATGTGCCTCCAAGTATCCTGAAACCTCATCCTTAATAATAGACTCAAGCATCTTCCCAACCACTGAATTCAGGATAACTGGCTTCTAAATTTTTTTCCTGTCTCTCCCCCTTCTTAAAGAGTGCAGTGACATTTTCAATTTTCAATTTTCAATTCTTTGGAACAATTCTAGAATTAGAGATTCTTGAAAGATCATTACTATCGACTCCACAATCTTTTCAGCTACCTCTTTCAGAACTCTGGGGTGTAGACAATTAGATCCAGGTCCAGACCTTTCAGCTTCCCAATCACCTTCTCCTTAGTAATAGCAACTACACTCACTTCTTCTCCTGACTTTCTTGAATTTCTGGCATGTTGCTAATATCTTACACAGTGAAGGCTGATGCAATATACCAACTAAGTTCATCTGCCAATTCTTTGTCCTCCATTACTATCTCTCCAGTGTCATTTTCCAGTGGTCCGATATCTACTTTCGCCTCTCCTTTACTCCTTATAAATCTGAAAAAACTTTTGATATCCACTTTTATGTTATTATTCATTTCCTTCCATATGGCTTTCTTAGTTGCCCTCTGTTTCTTTTTAAAACTTCCTAATCCTCTAGCTTTTCACTAATTTTTGTTCTAGTATATGCCTCTTCTTTTGACTTTATGCTCTCTTTGACTTCCCTTGCCAGCCACAGTCACATCATCTTCCCTTTAAAATGCTTCTTCATCTTTGTGTTCTTTCTATCCTACACCTTCCATATTACTTCCATTGCTGTTCTACTGTCATCCTGCTAGTATACCTTTCCAATCAATTTTAGCCAGCTCCTCTCTTATGCCTTTACAATTTCCTTTACTCTCCTCTCCAACTGCAGGGTGAGGTTTATTTTATTACAGTCACTGTTTCATAAGGGTTCCTTTACCTTAAGCTCTCTAATCAAATCTGGTTCATTACCAAACACCCAATGCATAAAAGCCTTTCCCCTAGGGGGTTCAACCATAAGTTGTTCTAAAAAGTCATCATGTAGACACTCTACAGATTCTCTCCCTTGGGATCCGGCATCATCCTGATTTTCCCAAACTACCCGCATATTGAAATCCCTCATGACTATTGTAACATTGCCTTTTTGAAACTGCCTTTTCTGTTCCCATTGTGATTTGTATCCCACATTGTGGCTTTAGTTCAAAGGCCTGATATAACTCCCATCAGGGTCTTTTTACCCTTGCAGTTTCTACCCACAAGGATTCTACACCTACTGACCCTATGTCATCTTTTTCTTAGGATTTTATTTTATTTTTTTACTAACAGGGTCACCCCACCCACTTTGCCTACCTGTCTGTCCTTTTTGATACAAAGTGTATCCTTGGATGTTAAGCTCCCAACTATGATCTTCTTTCAGCCATGATTCAGTGATGCCCACAATGTCATATCTGCTAATCTCTAACTGTGCACGAGATCACCTACCTTATTCCTTATACTGTGTAAATTCAAATACAGGACCTTCTTACTACACACTGCATCTACTTGTATACCAATTACCCCATCCTCCACCTTATCATTCTTGTTCCCAAAGATCCTATTCTTATCCTCACTGGTGCTTAGCACAGGCAGCAATCCAGAGGTCCTGCTTTTCAGTTTTTTTGTACCTAATTCTCTATATTATCTCTTCAGGACCTCCCCCTTTTCCTACCTACGTCGTTGAGATCAACATGTAACTCAACGTTCAGCTGCTCACTCTCCCCCTTTAGAAAGCTGTGGACCCGATCTGAGACATCCCTGACCTTGGCAACTGGGAGGCAACAAACCACCTAGGTGTCTGTTTCCCATCCTGTCTGCTCCTCCGACTTTGGAATCTTCTATCACCGCTGCACTCTTCTTCTCCCCCTCATCCCCTTCCCTTCTGAGCCACAGAGTCAGAGACCCAGTCACTGCAGCTTCCCCCTTGTAGGTTGTTCCCTGCACCCCCCACCCCCACCACCGGTATCCAAAATGGTGTACTTATTATTGAGGGGAATGTTCACAGGGGTATTCTGCACTGGTTTCCTATTCCCTTATGCTCTCGTGACAATCACCTCCTCCTGCAAATTAGGGTGACAAGCTCCCAGAAACTCTTATCTATCACCTCCTCATTCTCCCATATGAGCTGAGGGTCATCCAGCTGCCACCTCAGTTCCTTACTCCGAGGAGCTGCTACTGATGCATTTCATGCAAACATTGTTTTCAAGGACAGTGGAGGGAGACTCTGGAGGTCTCCCAGTATTCCCACATCTCATGTGAAAAACATACCTGATGCATTCTCACTACACTGGATATGTACTAGTAGACAAAAAAAAGGAAAAAAAATAACTAGAAAGTTACTTATAACTTCCACCTGTTCTTGTCCAAGCCTCTTGAGCCAAAGCCTGACCATTACAATACTACCTAATATGGCCGCATTGCTTATACCTCGCTTCTTTTTATTGACCTTTGCCAAATGCCTAATAGTTCATTGATTGCTGCCCGCCAAAAAGTCCCAAAAGGCCCAGATGCAAGAACATACAACATAACAGCGTAGTGCAGGATTTTCATCCAATGATGTTGTGCCGAGCTTTTAACTACTCTACGATCAATCTAACCCTTCCCCTCCCATAGCTCTCCATTTTTCCTTCATCCATATGTCTATATTTAGAGTCTCTAAAAAGTCCCTAATATATCTGCCTCCACTACCACTTCAGTTCCTCTCACAGTCCAAAGAAGTACTGGTTAGTAGGGGAATTGGTCATTGCAAATTAAACTGTGATTAGGCTGTAGTTAAATTGGAGGGTTGCTGGGTGGTGTGAGTAGCTGGACCGGTAGGGCCTGTTACACGCTGTCTCTCTAAATAAATAAATAGTCCAGGCAACATCCTTGTAAATCTCCTCTATACATTCTCTAAAGCTTCCTCATCCTTTCTACAATAAGGCGACACAATACTCTAAGTATGGTCTAGCCAGAATTTTATAGAGTTGCAACATTACCTCAAGGCTCTTACACTGTGTTCCAAACCCTGACTAATAATGGTCAACTCTCCATATGCCTTTTTAAAAATCCCATCAACTTGGGTGACAATTTTGAGGGATCTATGGACGTGCATCCCAAGATCTGTCTCTTTTTCCACTCTAAGAATCTGGCCATTAACCCTGTATTGTGCCTTCAAGTTCAGCCTTCCAAGGTATATCACTTCACACTTCTCCTTATTACACTCTGTTTACCTCTTCTCAGCACAGCTCTGCATCCTATCAATATGCTGATGTAAACCAACACAACCTCCTACACCATCTAAAAACACCAACCATCTTCATGTCATCAGCAAACTTGCTAACTCACTCTTCCACTTCCTCACCCAAGTCACCTATATATAAAACAAATCACTGAGTAGAGGTCTCAGAACAGATCCCTACAGAACATCCCTGGTCACTAATCTCCAGGCAGAAAATACTCCATCTACTACCATCCTCTGCCTTCTGGGGCAAGCCAATTCCGAATCCACAATGACAAGTTTCTGTGGATCCTATGCTTCTCGACTTTCTGAATAAACCTACTGTGGAAAACCTTGACACCACTTCCTCTGCTCTGCCTTCATCAATTTGGGTTTTTTTGCACTTCCTCAAAGAATTCAATCAGGCTCTTGCCCCTGCCCCTCACAAAGCCATGCTGACATCCTAATAAGACTATGCTTCTTCAAATGCTTGTAAATCCTACCTCTAAGAATCCTCTCCAATAGTTTGCCCATCACTGACTGAAGACTCACTGGTCTATAAATCCCTGGTATCCTCATTAATTTTCTTGAATAAAAGAATAACGTTTGCCAACCTCCAATCTTCTGTTACTAATCCTGTGGCCAGTGAGAACACAAAGATCATCATAAAAGATGCAACAATCTTTTTCATCATTTCCTGTAGTAACCTGGGGCACATACTGTCCAGACTGGATCTCAGTCTGAAGCATGGACTGCTTATTTCGTTGCATAGGTGCTGCTTGACCTGCTGAGCTCCTCCAACAATTTTGTATATTGGTTCACACCATAATGGAGCAAGGCTACATTCACTAAGAGAAAATAAAAGTGTTGGAATTGCAAAATATATTTTCACATTAGCATTAAAAAAAGGCTTTTTACATTTATTTATATCTGAGCTTTTTTTACTGAGGAATGCAGAATCTAATTTGAATTACTGGCTCATTGTTTACACAACACTTCATAAACTCAAATGATGAAAGAAAGAAATGTATTGAAAAATCAATGCATGTAGAAATCAATACAGATAACTATTTCACTTTGGTCAGAGTGCCCACCCTCATAGAAAATTTCTCAGTCAAGGTCCAAAGAGCAATTAATGCAGTCTAAGAAATCTAGGACATTCTGATCGAGTTCAGTTAACAGCTGGCAAAAGTAATCATCCACTTGTGAAAATGATTTTCAGTTCATTCTCAAACACCTTTCAGTCTCTCATGATTCCATTTAGTTGATAACAATGCAGGATATCTCTGGGTATTGCAGCATTCAGTGTTCGAACCAATGGGGACTGAATGCCTGGAGGCACTTTCAGTCTCACTGCACATTCTATACTCGGTGCATGAAAGGACCCGTCCGAATACTGCATTGCTTCTATTATTTTGCTGCCGCAAAAGTAAGCATAACAGAGCTTGAAATAGACTCACAGAATAAACAAAGCCAAGTCACTGAATAATCAATGCTCAAGTAATTTCACCATGTTTAAAAATTCAAAATGCTGTTTGAAATAAGGTTGAGACAAACTTTCAGGTACAATATACTTTGTTCTGGTATCAGCCATCTGAACTGATACTCAGAGGTCAGGGTAACTAGTTATCACAATTCTACTGGGATTGAGAGGAAAAAAAAGTTTTAAAAATGTATCCCTTAGTGTTGAGCCTCCTTTGATGAACTGTTCTTCCACTGTTTCCTAGCAACCAATGACAAAATGACAGAAGGGACATAATAGGCCATTGCACACTCATGTCCTTGCTTAAATTGGATAAGCCAATTGTCATACTTTATAACAAATTTAAATACATGTATTTAATTTGCTAATACTGAAACTCTTGCTATAAATCAAGATACAGTGCTTTAGAGCCCTAAGGCTAAGGATGTTGGTTGTCTAGAGCAGCAAAATCATGCCTTTCACTTGCATTTCAACAAACCTTTCCTTTCTATGTCTCCTTCCTATATGTTCCACATTGGAGCTGTTATTGCTGAACATAAAGTAAGCAGGACAGGTCTCTTAACCAGTTAGGGGTGAAGGATGTCAAATTTAGATAGTGAAAACAGTGGTTTTGGAAGAGACGCTATGCTTGATTTATTGCAAATGAGTCAGCCTCTGTCTCTGATAAAGATTCAGACAAACAGAAGCTACCAACCTTCCAATGCGGCACAAAATAACGACAGTAGCCCAGCTACAGAGTGTACATTTCTGCTACACATCTATATTTAATCTTAAAAAACATCCAAAGTACGCACAACGTGAAAACTCCAAGAGCATTTAAATGAATGCAGAGAAAGCTTCCATTTAAATAAAGAAAAGCAATTCAATTATATATATTATGAATTAAAATATAGTATATTTATTATAAATATAAAATTATATTTTAACTGTTTAGTTTAATGATCAATTTGATTGGATCAATGTTAAGAATGATCTATTAATACTTGAAAATGCCTCCCATTCCAAAGTAAAATTGCATTTATGTAGTACCTCCAATGTGGAAAATATCCCAAAGATGTGAGAAGAAAAATGCCATTGTACATATGGAAAGGTTAGGAAGCAGGTCAACTACCCTAACCTTTCTCACTTCTGAGCCTGCAGTTTTCAGCAGTAGCTTCACCTTTTCCTAGTCCTTTAACACTTGAATGTTGAATATATTGGAAAAGCACAAAAATCTCATCTCATGTTAACAAAAGTGATGTAAGACTGAAAAATTCCACACTCACATTTGCTGATCGATACTATGATACTTTAAATCAAAGACGGGCTGAAGAGTTATCCCGTCAATGCAGTAAATTAATCTGTCATTTCCTTTTAAATCAATAAACATCAAATAACATAATCAGTAGATAGCAGCAATGTAACTATTTTCTGTTCTGTTCCAAAGATATAATTTCGTAATTTATTCTATTTGAATCAAATATTTTAAAATAATTTATTATCTTTTAATTTTACTGATAATCCAGTTTTGTGAAAACAAGGAATCTTTGGACTTTACTCTGGCCTTTCCTAATTTTTCTTGTGAAAAACTTGATTGTTTGGTTTACATGCCAAATACGCTGCCAAATCTACCATTCTAAACCAAAATAGTCTTTTGTGTATTGTTACACTGGAGGTGGATCCTCTCTAAATCCTTTGTCAACAAAGTAGTTTTATTCCATTCATTATTGGAATGTGAGAGATAAAGCACTTGTCACAATTTCATCGTTTCTATCAGAATGGAATTTAGTTTCCATCACCAACTTTTATAAACTCAAATTTGCATGAACATTTATTCTGCATTCACATCAACAGATTTGTTAATTTTGTAAAACAAACTCTCTGAACTTACTCACTGGAGTAATTGTTTAAAATATCGAAGTAGTGTCATGGAGTCTGAACACATCAGCTTAGGCAGGCTAGATTTGTAACACTGTAGGATTTTAAGAGTGAGATGCAACTTGACTGGAACTTTAAAAATCTTAAGTGGTTTTTACTGGGTAGAAGTACACTATTTCTTCTGAGGGAATCTGGAATCATTGTTACACAGGAGGGTTACCCATTTAGGACAGAGATGAGGCACATTTTTTCCTCTCTGAGGGTCATGAGTCTTCAGAGTTCACTTCCCTAAAAGGCAACTATAGCATAGTCTTTAAAATATTTCAGGCAGAGCTGGATAGAGTCTTGATAAGCAAGGGGGTAAAAAGTTTGTCATATGTCACAGAAAATATCAGTGTACCACAGTCAGAGTTGATTTCCTGAGACAAGTTCTGAGATTATTTGAGAGAACTTACTAAATCTTTTTTTTTACTCCTGGTAGCACTGCACTGTATTTGAACATGTTAATATTTTTTCTTGTTTGCTTCCACCTGCCTCTAGCCCTCGTTTTGATAAATGCAAAAAAGTTGAATTTTAATGGCGCCTTTCATAACCTCCAAACTTGAATATTTTTTCAATGCGGAAAACAGGATACCCAAATTTTAAAAATTAATGCATGACGAACTATAATGAAATAGTGTTTGATTGTTGGTGGTTTAGTGTTGAAAGCCAGCCAGGCAATGTACAGAGAGAGCTCTTCAGAGTGTAGTTGAGCCCCCATCCTTTTGATGAAGATCACTTCAAGCAAATTTTCAAATACACAGATTATGCAGAAATAATGAAAAATTAATTTGAAGGAGTAATAGTGTTGTAGCTGATTCAACAGTTGGACATAGATTCAGGAGCTTAGCAGGGAATAGGTTAGTCAGACAAGTAAGAAGTGTGTCCCTGGCTAAATAGGTACTGAGAGCTGATCCAATTCACCACTAGAGCCTGTTAAAAGACCTCATGATGTGGCCCAAGAAGTGCCAATGCAATAACATACAAAACTTTGCATTCAGTTCTTGGTATAGCGCAGATGCCAATTACTTTTGCCGCAAACATGAAAAGCCAGCAGCAATTATTAAACAATTCCTGCATTCACTGGAAAGCAAAATTCTTGTTCTGAAACCAATATTCCCTTTGGATTTGGATGCAGCAGGAAGATACTTCTACTGAAGAAACACAGGTACAGGGGAGGCTTTGTTCATGGAATGCTAACTTTCCAACTTTAAACATTAGTCCCCCTAGATCATAACAATATATAAAAAAACAGATTTTATAACTTTGTCCCAGGACATAAAGTAATTAGATTCCTTCTCTTGTGAGTTCAATTTATTCATTAATTTGGGCAAAGAAACCAGCTGCTGGATCTTGGTATAAATGATGAATGTGTCTGCTATGCACAAAAGAGCTTCCCAAAAGAGTATCAGAAACAAGATCGGGTTTATGGTGAAAAGAAGGATTTTAAAGGCTATTTGAGACACAGA
The DNA here is from genome assembly GCF_048418815.1 of Hemitrygon akajei. Taxonomy (NCBI): domain Eukaryota; kingdom Metazoa; phylum Chordata; class Chondrichthyes; order Myliobatiformes; family Dasyatidae; genus Hemitrygon; species Hemitrygon akajei. The sequence goes on along the minus strand of NC_133133.1, from coordinate 140,319,917 downwards.
ACTTGGCCAAAATCTAGAACACACTGCCAAAGGAGGTGGTGGAATCAGATATAATTGATGCATTATTAGGCAATTAGACTGGTACTTAAATAGATGAAGCATAGGAGAATACGTTCCTAATGTAGGCAAATAGGATTACTGCAGATGTGTATAAAGGTCAGCATACATGTGATGGGCCAAAAGGCCTGTTTCTGTACTGCATGCTCCTATACTTTATGATTTTAGTTTAATGATAATATCCTGCTCATGATCTGCTGACAATCCACTTGCGATCTGAAGAATAAATGATAAAGAGCCATCTATTGGCCTACTTTAATTACTACAAGGAAATATCCACAGCATTGATGTGACTGAGCTAAACAGGTGGTCAGCAATGCAAAGGCTAAACTGAAAAATGAAGCTGAACTAACGATGCAAGTTACTTTCCCTGTTAACTTAGATGCTCAAGGTTCATTCTTCAGGCCTTCAATAGGCTGATTCATTTTATGGTCACTGTGGACCTTTTTCACATCCTGTTGACGTTTCATTTTTGCTTGTAAAGGTTACGGAGATAGATGAAGCTGCAAAACAACTCTGACCTGCATTGCCAAGTTCTACTTTCAGGTTTCTTCTGCAGGACTACCTGAACATTTACACACCTGAAGCAAACTGAAAGGGAGGCCCAGCAAAAATAAAATGCTATTCCACAACAGTGCCATTGAGAACACTGACAAATATTAAACTCAACACCTGAAAACAACTGTGACATTTTGATGTGTAATGAAGAATAGAAATATGAATGTTTTTGATAAGTATTATTATAATTTAGTGTTAGGTTGTATTCGGGAACATTAAAATTAACTTTGAAACATGTGACAGTGCAGAACGAAGTGCTCAAAACAATAATTCACCACAATTTCTAACCTAAACTGTTTAAATAGCAAGCAATTTGGCACAGTATATGCAGCAAGCGAAAAGGACACTAATGATTCTATTTCTATATCTAATCTAGCATTTTGTGGCAGCAGTTTGGCTGCCAGGCTGCAGCCCGTTCTCACTGATCTGCATCAATGCTCTAATGAAGCACAAAATGAGGTTATTAATCTCTCTTGTGGACCAACGCTACAGACATTTGCATCTGTCCTCATATTTTCACCATCACTTTTGTCAGTTTGCATTCTTGCAGTTTCAATACAAAGCTGCAAAGTATTTTACTATTCAGCAACCCACAACCACATTTTATTTGTTTTCTTTATGGGGTACCTTTCATGTGTAAATTGATTATGTTATTTCCTTTCCACCCGCCCACTCTGGGTAATTGTTTCTTGCATGGGTACGTGATTTGGCCAGGAAACCAGAGAGAAATAGTGGACACGATCCAGACTGTTACCAATGATACAAGCCTACACAGAGATGGTTCCTTGACCTTGGACACATCCTTCGGTGGGAAAGGCAAGAGCCTTCATAGCAACACACACAAAATGCTGCAAGAACTCAGCAGGTCAGGCAGCATCTGTGGAAATGAATAAACATTTCAGGCTGAGACCCTTCATCAGGGATGGAAAGGAAGGGGGAAATCGCCAGAATAAAATGGTGGGTGAAGGGGTAGGTGGCCAGTTGAGGGTATTAGGTGAAGCCAGGTGGGTGGGAAAGGTCAAGGGCCAGAGAAGAAAGAATGTGATAGGAGAGGAGGGTGGGCCACAGGAGAAAAGGAAGCAGGAAGGGACCCAGGGAGAAGTGATAGGCAGGTGAGAAGAGATAAAAGGCCAGAATGGGGAATAGAGGAAGAGGGGAGTGGGGGGAGATTTTATTTAATGGGAAGGAGAAATCAGTATTCAGGTTAGAGGTCACCCAGATGGAATATGAGGTGTTGCTCCTCCACCCTGAGCCTTCATATCCTGTTATGACTGAAGTAAAGGTCAATCAGTTAACAAGGATGAATACAAAAAAGGAAAACGTGGAGTGTTTAGGTTTGTCAAATTTGTAGCCTTATTTTTTTTCTGAAAGCTACTGAAAATTTATTACTTTATTGAAAAACATGAGTGGGAATAAAAAAAATACATGCATAGAGTTTTCTTCCTGAAATGCAGTAGTTTATCACCAAGGGGGTTATCTGCGTATGATCGGCAGGGATTTATGTGCACAGGGAGCTCCAGTGTCTCAATCCAGTTGTTTGGCACCTTGTTGCATGCTCACTCTTCTTCTCTTCCAGACACAGAGTGCATGACCTTGACATAGAGTAGAGAGGCTGGAATGCCAGGCATCAACCATTACTCCAGCTCCTCAGTGAAGGCCTTGCAATGTTTTAGACCTTAAGCAGTGGCACATTTCCCCCCCGCACGTATTTGTCTCTTGATGACCATAAGCAGAAAGCAAAAAAGTGGATCATGCAAAGGGAGGTTGAAACATGAGGTGCACCTGCTCATCAACACCCTTTTGGAATAAATACCCCCTATCTTATGTCTCTCCAACGTGCTCATTTATTGGGACTTTATTTCAGCTCTAGGCACCTCTTTAGCATGGTTGAGGGTGATTTGGAGAACGTATGCGAAGAAATGGAGCTCAGCAGTTCAGGCCATGGGCATTTGTGTCCACTTATGAGCATATCTTCCATGGGAATGATGGCATATTGGTTAAGGTACTGGACAAATCCACAAATAATAATCCTGTTTGGATCTCTCTATAATGCTGGAAAGTTAAACTGAAAATTTAGTCATCTCAACTTTCAGAAAATCTTGCCTCAGAAGTATTAATTCCACTGTGTGTCATTTCTACATTCGGTGTTGTATGACACACAGGAGCAACTTGGAGAACCACAGTCACAAAGCAGTTAGCATGATGCTATTACATCTCGGCATGTCTGAGTTCAGAGTTCAAAGTTCAATCCCGGCACCCATTGTAAATTGTCCTGTGTTTAGGTTGGGGGTTCTTGGGGTTTGCTGGGCCAAGTGGCTTAAAGGAAGTGGTTGGAAGGGCCTATTCTACACTGTCTCTCTAAATAAAATAATTAAATTATATATCTGTGCTGTTGGTTCACTGATGTCCTATACGAAAGGAAAACTGCTGCCCTTATCCTGTCTGGCCAATATATGACTCCTCTCTTTTCACCGTTTACGGAGACATCCTAACACACTTTTCAGCTGTATTAAAATGGATATGCTGAAACATAATGAGTATCAAACTAGACAGACAATATAGCACCTGCCAGACATTGCCTTTGAACAAGGCAGTGTTACTTTCAGCAGAGTTCACATCATAAAATTTTCCTCACAAAAATCTGGAGACTAGCTTATCAATTTGGACAGCTGTCGCAAAGACAAGACAGTGTAATCTGATTCAGCAAGACGAGCATTTTTTAAACTTGACATCTTTCCCACCAATATTAACATGCAACTGAAACAGGATTCCCTCCAACTCTGGAGAAGAGGTTCACCAGGTTGATTCCAGAGATGAAGGGGTTAACCGATGAGGACAGATTGAGTCACCAGGGACTATACTCTATGGAATTCAGAAGAATGAGAGGGGATCTTATAGAAACATACAAAATTTTGTAAGGGATAGGAAGGATAGAAGTAGGAAAGTTGTTTCCATTGGTAGGTGAGACTAGGACTAAGGGACTTTGCCTCAAGATTAAGGGGAAAAGATTTAGGACGGAGATGAGGAGAAACTGTTTTTCCCAAAGAGTGGTGAATCTGTGGAATTTTCTGCCCAGGAAAGCAGTTGAGGCTTCTTCACTAAATATATTTAAGATACAGTTAGATAGTTTTTTACATAGTGATGGAATTAAGGGTTATGGGGAAAAGGCAGGTTGATGGAGCTGAGTTTATGGAAAGATCAGCCATGATCTTATTGAATGGTGGGGCAGGCTCGATGGGCCGGATGGCCTACTCCTGCTCCTATTTCTTATGTTCTTATATATCAGTCCCACATTATGGGATGCTGAGGCTTTATGAGACACTGGTGAGGTCACTCCTTGAGTATTGTGAACAGAGCTTTGGGCTCCTCATCTAAGGAAAGATGTGCTGGCATTGGATAGAGTTCAGAGGAAGTTCACAAGGATGATTCCAGAAATGAAAGGGCTATCACATGAGAAAGGTTTGAAAGCTCTGGGCCTGTACTCACTGGAATTTGGAAGGATAAGGGGAGATCTCATTGAAACTTTTCTTATGTGAAAGGCCAAGACAGAGCAGACATGGAAAGGATGGTTCCCATGGTGGGGAAGTCCAGGACAAGAGAGCATAGCCTCAGGATAGAGGGATGTCCATTTAAAACAGAGATGCGGAGAAATTTCTTTCACCAGAGGTTGGTGAATTTGTGGAATTTGTCAGCACAGGCAGCTGTGTGGGCCAGGTCGTTGGATGTATTTAAGGCAGAGCTTGATAGGTTCTTGATTGGACACGGCATCAAAGATTATGAGGAGAAGGCCAGAGAGTGGGGCCGAAGAGGGGAAAAAACGATCAGCCATGATTGAATGGCAGAGAAGACTTGATGGGCCCAATGAGCTAATTCTGCTCCTATGTCTTATGGTCTTATGGTCTTGAGTCTCACAATGACAGTATTTCCAACCCAACAGTATTTTAGTGAAGAATGCAACTGTTGAAGGGATCAACTCACCACAACTGTCACAAGAGCTTTCAATCTCATTCGCGTGTAACACATAATGCTTTGAGGCTTTCCTCTAGTATTACCGGTTACCACCCATATACATTCATTTCTTTCGAAGCTTACACTGGAACTGAAATTTGTTGTGTATTTGTTGGCTCTTTAGGAATTTAAATGCATCATAGAAATTTTTGATTAGCCATCCTAGAACAGAGTACCTTCAAGGCAAAATTTACATTAGCAGACATACGAGAGAGGGTTGATAGAGAGTGACAGACTGAGTGAATTGCCACATTGTGGGGCTCCATCCATGAAAAGCAGAATTTTCCAGTCGCCAACCATTTTAATTCCTATTCCTCATTTCTGTTTTGACATGTTGGCCCATTGCCTCCTCTCCTGCCACAATGTCACTCTCAGGGTGAAAGAGCAATACCCTCATTTTCCATCTGGGTAGCCTTCAACCTGATGGCATAAACATTGATTTCTCCTTCTGGTAATTCTTTTTTCTTCATATTTAAAAAATTTCCTGTCCCCCTCCCCTCTTCTTCTATTCCCCACTCTGGTCTCTTACCTCTTCTCCTTACAGCCTATCACACCCTGATGTCCCTCCTTCTTCCCTTTCTCCTATGGTCCACTCTCCTCTCCTCTCAGGTTCCTTCTTCTCAAGCCCTTTACCTCTCCCACCCTTTACCTCTCCAACTGGCTTCACTGATTACCTTCTAGTTAGTCCTCCTCCCCCTCCCTCTACCTTTACTATTTTGGCACCTTCCCTCTCCCTTTCCAGTCCCGATGACGTGTCTCGGCCAGAAACATCAACAGTTTATTCATTTTCATAGATGCTGCCTGACCTGCTGAGTTCCTCCAGCATTTTGTGTATGTTGCTCTGGGTGAATTGCATTAGGTTCACTTCTGGGACCACTGCAGTTTATAATCTGTTAATAATCCCAGCCTGGGGTCCATGGCATAAAAATGTTTGGGAACACCTTGGCACAAGATTTATCAGATGAAAGATAACCACAATGTTTCTTACGCAATCTTCCACAATCTCAGGTAATTTTAATGAACAGCAATGTCTTCTAAAATAATCTAAGTACTGAACTGGAAGAGGAACAGCACAAAATCAGGCCTTTCAGCCCATGAGTCCATGCCCACCATCAATCATCCATAAACATTAATCCTACATTTATCCTGGTTTCATTGATTCTTCTCCCATTTCATTCAACCTCGCCCCAGATTGTACCATTGCTTACCACAAGTAAGGCAGATGAACTTAGGGTATGGTTCTGGGGACTTGAACATCATAGCAGTAACAAGACTGGCAGCTCAATGTTCCAGGAGACAGATGTTTCAGTATGCTACAGCTGCAGGTAAGTGGGGGTGTTTTCCTGATGAAAGAGGGCATAGCAATGGTCCTTAGAGAGGATATTCTTGGGGGATCAGCCAGTGAGGGAATATGAATAGAACTTAGAAGGACAAAAGTGATGATCATTCACTTCTGTCTTATAGTGCCACTCCCTCCCAATAGACAATGGGAATTGGAAGAGTAGATAGGTAGAGAGATTGCAGCTTGATGTAAACACACCAGGGATGTATTAGTGGGAGATTTCAACTTCCCTAATATTGAATGGGCCAACCATAGTATGAAAGAGTTGAACAGAGTGGACTTTGTGAAATGTGTCCAGGAAAGCTTTCTTGCTGTATATATAGAGGGACCTACTAGAGAGGGTGTAACACCGGGCTTCCTTCTGGTGGGTCAAATGGCAGAAGTGCTTTTTGACGAGTACTTTGAATTCAGTGACCATAATTCTACTAATTTAAAATGGTCATGGAGAAGGATATTTTCAGTTCATAGGTAAGATCCAGAACTGGGCAGAGCAAGTTTTGGAGGCATTAGATGAGGTTTTGCAGTGGTTGATTGGGCGACCTTGCAGTGAAAGGAATATCTGTCAAGCAGGAAGCCTTTAAAAGTTACACTATGTGATGCCAAGAGTTCGGGCATGTTCTGTTAAAGTGATGGGCAAGGCTGGCAGGTTGAGGGAACCCAGGCTGATGAAAAATTTTGATGATCCAATTAAGAAAGAGGAAGGCACACACTGTGCAAAAGCAACTTGGAACTTGGGAATCTCATTATAACTACAAGAAGCGTAGGAATGCACTAAAGAGAGAAGTTGGGTGGGCAAAAAAAGAGCTTATGAGAAGGATCAGCCTGCCAAGTTGAAGCAAAATCCCAGGAGATTCTACAGGTATAGGCATATCAAGAGCCCCTTAAAGGGTGGCTAGGGAGAGAACAGAGAGAGAATAGAATAAAGATCATCATGGCCATCTCCGCGTAGAACCAAGGTTTTAATGAACCAAGGTTTTCAGTTTTTCCAGTGGAGAAAACAAGGGAAGTTATGGAAATTCGGAAATGAGTGGTGATGTCTTACATCACACATGAATTAGCAGGGAGGAGGTATTAGAGGCTTTAAAGTGCATTAACGTGGGTAAATCCCCAGGTTGTGACCTGGTACAATCTCAGAAACTGCAGAAGGAAGTGTGGAGACTTTTGCAGAGAATTTTGCTTCACTTCTGGCCACAGTTGAGATTCTGGCAGGCAGGATAGATCCTCAGAGATGTTGGCACCCAGAACTTGAATCTGCTCACCCTTTCCACTTCTGATCCCTCGAGGAGGGCTGGTGTGTGTGTCCCTTCGATTTCCCTTTCCTGAAATCCACAATCAGTACCTTGGTCTGACTGACATTTAGTGGAAGGTTGTTGCTGTGACACCACTCAAACAGCTCATCTATCTCACTTCTGTACTCCTCCTTGTCACCATCTGAAATTCTGCCAACAATAGTTGTGTCATCAGCAAATTTATGGATGGTGTTTAAGTTGTGCCAAGCCACACAATCGTGGGTGTGGAGCAGTAGAGCAGTGGGCCAAGGACACACCCTTGAGGTGTGTCAGTGTTTACTGTCAGTGAAGAGGAGATGTTATTTCCACACAGACTGAGGTCTCCTGGTGAGGATGTCAAGGATCCAATTGCAGATGGAGATACCAAGGCCCAGGTTTCGGAACTTGTCTATTATAACTAAGGGTATGATTGTGTTCAACACTGAGCTCCAGTCAATGAACAGCAACCCATCATAGGTATTACTATTTTTTACCTGGTTTAAGATGGGGCTGCTGAAGGCAAGTGAGTACTTAAAACAAGGAATATAACTAAAAATTTTATTAATAACACTTTATCTGTAAAAAAAATTACGGTAATCGATCACTGCAAACAATGAAGAGGTGAGTGAAGGCAAGCCTGAGTTGAGGGTTGAAGTGTGTGGGTTGAAGGCAAAGTTGGGGCATGGTCAAGGCATGTTCGAGGCAAGGTCAAAGCATATTCAAGGCGAGCAGAGTGCAGCAATGTCAGTGTGGAGGAGTGGCAGATTTGAGGCCTGTCCACCTCAACCGAGAGCGAGGTTTGATTGATCAAAGCACTGGGCCAATTTGGAAAGGTTGGAAATGGGCTAAAATGTGGCAGTGGGATCCAGGCCCAGAGCGAGTTGATGCGACAGGGCCCGGGTTTTAGAGCAAGGAACAACCCAATGTTTGGACAAGTTAAACGCTGGGACAGATGGATTGAAAAGGCAGGCTGTCAGGACTGAAGGCAAGAGTTGGGCCAGTTCTGCTCATTGTTCCTCGATGCTTGCTCTGCACTGTACTGTGGCCTACTTAGGGCTTCGTGTCTGTGGGCTCTGCAACATATACTCCATTATGCACCAAACTGAGGCTGAGGCTGAGGCCTGCTTTGGCTGCTCTGGACTTCATATCTGAGAACTCACTTTTGTTCTAAATGCTGTTTGATTGCTTTTATAGTTTGCAAGATTTGTTTGTTTCACTCTGTACATTGGGTGCTAGTCGGTCTTCTTATTTTCTGCGGGTTCTTTTGGGTTTCTTTGTTTTGTGGCTTGCTGTAAGAAGTTGAATCTCAAGGTTGTATAATGCATACCTATTCTGACAATGAGTGTACTTTGAATTTTAAACTATTGTACAGATAACAACACCTACCAACATTTGGAGAGGCAGGGTCTGATTCAGGATAGTCAGTATGGCTTTGTGGGTAAGAAATCATATTTGGCAAATCTCCTGCAATTCTTTCTAGGAGGTAACTGTTGTAATGTGAGTATTATTAAAAGTAAGTTAATGCTAATCGGGAAGCTGTTGGTAGCAAGAGGCGGGATCTGGGTTTGGCGGGGTCTTTACTTCCGCTCATTCTACTCCCAGTATGCATTGTATATAGTTCCTCCACCCATGCCGCACGAGGTACCTGGAAGCCTCTGTATTGTAAATATCGTTTGCCGTCCCAGATAAAGATGCTCTTTTGGCCATCAAGTTGTCGAGTGGTCTTTTTGTAAAGTAGAAGTTACCACAGTAACCAAGAAGGTAGATGAAGGTAGGGTAATGGATGTGATCTATCTGGACTTTAGCAAGGCCTTTGACAAGGTTTCTCATGGCAGGCTAGTCTAGAAGGTTAGATAGAACACAATCCAGATGAGATAGCAGATTTGATTCATAGTTGGCTCAGTGGTAAGAAGCAGAGTATGATGGTCATGGGTTGTTTCTTAGACAGGAGGCCTGCTGCCAGTGCTGTGTCACAGGGGTTGACACTGGGGCCTTTGTTTACAATTTATACAAAGGATTTGTATGTGAATATATAAGACATGGTTAATAAGTTTGCAGACAATATTAAAATGGTTGAGGTGTTGCAGATAATGTAGAAGGTAATGAAAAATTACATGGGGATCTAGATCAGCTAGGTATATGGGTGCAGGATGGCAAGTGGCATTTGTCCAATTTAATGTGAGGCACTGCATTTTGGGAGATCAAATCAGGGTCAGATTTATACAACGAATGGTAGGGCCCTGACCAATGTTATGCAAAGGAGGGGGGAGGTTACTAGCAGTGCAAGTGCATAGTTTGCTGAAAGTGGCATCATGAGATGGTTGGGTAGTGAGAAAAGCATCTGGCACACTGGCCTTTATCAATTAGGGCACTGAGTGCAGGAGTTGGGAAGTTACGATGCAGCTATATCAGACATTGCTGAGGCTGCACTTGGAGTACTGTGTACAGTTTTGGTCATCTTATTATAGAGAAGCGTTTATTCACGTAGAAAGACAGCAGAAAAGGTTCACCAGGATGCTGCCTCGACTCAAGGACATGAGTTACAAAGAGAGGTTGCACAGACTCAGATTTTATTGCCTGGAATGTTGATTGAGGGTTGACCTATTAGAAGTATACAAAATCACAAAGAGCATAGACAGGGTGAAAATGCATAATCTTATCCTCGGAGAGGGGATACTAAAAACAAGAGGGCATAGATTAAATAGAAGAGGCAAGAGATTTAAAAGGGACATCGGGGGAGCTTCTTCACACAAAAGATGGTATATTTGGAATAAACTGCTAGAATTAGTGGTTGAGGCAGGCACAGTAGCAACATTTAAAAGCCATCATGGTTAGGAATAGCTTAGAAAAGTTTGGGTCAAATGCAGTAGACTTGGGACTAGCTTTTTAGGTAACGCAGACAATATAGGTGAGTTAGGTCGAAGGACGTTTTTCTATTCTGTATGACTCTCATTTACACATTGGAGGCAATTTACAGTGGTTGATTAACCTACACGTCAATGGGATATGGGGAAAATCTGGAACACAGGAGGAAAGCCATACAGTTGCAGGGAGAATGTGCTAGTTCCATGCAAACAGCACACAAGGTCAGAGTTGAACCTGGATCTCTGTCACTGTAAGGCACTGGCTCTATTCACGATGGGGTGGCCTGGTAGCGTAGTGGTTTGCACAATACTTTACAGTATCAGCGACCTGGATTTATTTCTATCCGCTCTATGTTCCCCTGTGACTGCATAGGCCTCCTCTGTGTGTCCCGGTTTGCTCCCACAGTCCAAACATGTACCAGTTGGTAGGCTAGTTGGTCATGGTAAACTGTCCCATGATTGGGCTAGGGGTATATCAGTGGTTGCTGGGCGGCACAGCTTGAAGGGTTGGGAGGGCCTATTCCGCACTGTACAGTCAGCCCTCCTTATCCGCGAGTTCCACATTCGCAAATTCAACCAACCACGAGTCGAGAAAACTCGGAAGTGCTCTTCCAGCACTTGTTGTTCAAGCATGTACAGACTTTTTTTTCTTGTCATTATTCCCTAAACAATGCAGTACAACAACTAGTTAACATAGCATTTACATTGTATAAGGTATTATAAGTAATCTAGAGATGATTTAAAGTACACGGGAGGATGTGCGTGGGTTATTGTGGATTGGGTTTGAAAAAATCGTAAGTTTTCTTACTAAGTAAGTCGGAACAGGTACATCCGGTATTATTTAGCGTCAGTTAGTCAAATGTTTGTCTTAGTATATAGTATATATTTTACCTTTCTAAGCATATAAAACACTTAAGAACGTATGTTTCAGCGCCAGGCTTGGGAACGGAAGTTCCGGAGTTTGATCCAGTGACAGACTGCTATCGAGTGCGCTCTCCATCCGTGGTGGGTTGATGTGGAGGATCAAAAACTCAAAACCCCAAAACCCAATAATTAAACCACTGCGTTGCTTAGTAATAATTGTAGCTTTTGACGGGGCCGGGCCTTTCTCATTTTATCCTTTAAAATTGTTCTGATCGTTGACCAACGTAGCCTAAAGCTTTTACAATGTCTGATGGCATTTCACCTCTATCCGATCGCTTTATTATTTCCGCTTGAATTGTGATCGTGATTATTTTCTTGAACAGAAACACTGCGGATTCAGAGCTCCGCCGCCAGGTCCTAATGTCCACCGCATGTAGACAAGTTAAATAAGGTCTGGGGTTCTGCTGGGTCCTAAGGTCCACTGCATTGAGACAGGTTGAATAAGGGACTTGAGCATCCGCGTTTTTTGGTATCTGCGAGGGGTCCTGGAACCAATCCCCCTCGGATAGGGAGGGCCAGCTGTATCTCAAAAAATAAATAAAAAATAAATCTTCAGTACGTCTTTTTTGCAATGGTGGCTGCAGTGATTTGACATCTTAAGGAATTAGGGACGGGTGCTAAATGTTGGTTTTGTTGTCAGTGTCTTTATCTGTGTATAAAATAATGATACTACCTAGTATTAAAATTTTGTTACTGTAGGTAGCAGATATATGCTGGAAATGCCAGTATTAGATTGCATTACAAAACATACTTTTCTGGATTGTGCCTACCTTCTGCCAGCCGAATCAATCATCATTAGTTGCAGTCTGACTACACCTGCCCTTAGCTGGACCTAATGTGGATGGCTGAACTCTTTGGGTCTTTCCTCCTTGGACTGGAGTGACAAATTCCTCACAATGACAAGGCCATGGGCATTACAGTGCTAAAGCTCATTACAGCAAATCACAGGGTGACCCTTTGCCAGCTGTGAAAATTATTACCACATACATGCCTCTGATGAAGACATTTACAAGCTATTAAAATTGAAATAATTAACTAAGAATGTAATAAAGTGAATTACAAGGACATAAGCATACTTATACACAGTTCCCTTTGAATCAGTTTGGTCTTGAATCTTGTGTCAGGTCTGGTAAGCATGGACATACTGTACTACTATAAGAAGCATCATGCCAGATGCAGCCCTCTGAGTCAGCCAGAATGTGCTGGCCTGTTGGATTTTACAGCACAGACACAGAAAACAAGGACTTCAGTGTCACTGCTGCGATCTGCTGGCAAAAGTCAGCATGATTCAGTAATCCATCTGTATCGGGTGCTCCTCTCACTACTTCAAAATTAGGGTTGTCTGGCATGCTGAAATATTCTACATTACCTATGCAGACGAGAGTACGATAGCAGGTTACTTCATTTTGACATATTATGACTTAGAAAGTAATTTCTTGCTGTGAGTTATTAATACAAACTGCTTTAGCACCGGAATGCAGTTTGATTTTATTGATGGCAATGTGTAGGTGCACATCAAAACTTTCTCATCATATCCCACTACCCCCAACCTGGCAACATAATGAGACAGAATGATAGCTAATTAGTATCAAGCAGTTTCCTGAGCATTTGTCAAGGTCCTGGTGTTACCTTATTTGCAATTAGCAGAAGATGAAAGAACTGTCTTTGGTTCTATTATAGTGTTGCTTTCTTTGCACAATTTGGATTAATGAGTCTCTTCAGACTATTAGTTATTTCAAACACAGGCCTGAGACTGAACCCTCATTTACAAGGTCCTTCATATTGTCTGAATTACTTTATGCAATTCATAACTCCAATCCTTGCACTTAATAACTATGTAATCAAAATTCTCAAAATCAAAACTTCTGATAAAATGATTTAAGCATAGTTGTAAGTATTGTTTAGCTGGGAATCTTTGTATAGTTCTATCTTCACTATAAAGCATAGGAGTGTTGAGAAAAAGGGCTGCTTTGTTCTCACTTTTTTCTGCAGTTTCGTTGCATTTTCCTTTCAGAGTTCTCTCTCCCCATGGATGCATATACTTGTCATAGGGTATGGTATAAAAGCTCAATAAATCGATTCCTGAAAGGAAACATTGATTGGGACAACTTGTATTTTCTGAATTTTGGAAGAACGTAAGATAATCTCTGCTAAATAAATATCATTTCTTGCAGTGGGTTTGGAGGGGGCAGTCAGTTGGTAAATGCTGCAAGGATGTTTCCTGTTGAGAGAGATCAGAAATGTTGGCCAGCATTGAAATATAAATATTCATTTAGGACTGAGAATACCTCCGTGGAATAAAAGATTGCTGATACTGCATCAGAGAGTTTGATGGATTCGGTGGCATTAATATCTCTAAGTATGGAAGGACAGGGTTGGTGCACGAGATCTGCCAGAATCATACTAAAGGGTAGAATGGGTTCAAGAAGACTCCCCTGCTCATCGATCTGATGTTTTATGAAGATTCCTTTGTGGGTTGTGGGTTAAAGTACAGAGCAAAGCACAAGAATCAGGAATTCCTTTGGTTAAGGAGGAATTTCTTTAGCTAGTGGCTGGAGAATCTGTGGAGTTCTTTGCCATGGATGGCTGTGGAGGCCAAGTCATTGGGTTTATTTAAAACTGAGGTTGATAGTTTCTTGATTAGCAAGGGTGTGAAAGATTACGGGGAGAAGGCAAGAAGATGGGGTTGAGAGGTATAATCAACCAGTCATGATGCAATAGTGGAGTAGGCCCAATGGACTGAATGGCATAATTCAGCTCCTATGTCCTATGGACAATCCTGCATGGTCGCAAGGGAGTATTACACTCATAAGGTGAGATAACATTGAAAACTTAAATTTGAGGCCTTACCTGCTTCCCCAAATGCGACATTACCTGAACAAAGGAACATCAATGTCTCATTTAGCATTCTAAACGTCTGATCATTGTGACTTTGTTGCAAACTGCAACAGTTGCTGCACATCAGCAACATTTCGCTGGCTGCCAGCAGTTTTGTAACTTCTGAAGGACGCTGTATTAATGTAAGACTCGTCTCAAAATTGAAAATGCCTTTGCAGGTACTCAATTTACCCATTTTTTTTTAGTGCATACCTATAAATGGTATGGAAAAAAAATCACACATTTCAGCCCATGATAAGAATTGGCAGCAATGGTTCCAATGTAAACAGATAAGATTTCTTTTCATTGCTGCAGTGCACCTGTGTTGGCTGAACACTGCCTCTGAGAAAAGAAGCAACTTTAACAGAAATTAAAGAAGTAAAACTGTAGAACAAACTTATGTTTCAGAATGTATTTTTTATTGAGTCAAACTGCCAAGGAAGGTAACAGGTTTGATTTCCATTCTGTCTTGAGTTAGCTGCTGAGCCATAGTTGGCACTGATGTAGGTTCACCACAGTTCGCACACATCCTGGGAAAGGGTTAATATATGAGGAGTGTATGATGGCTCTCGGCCTGTACTTGCTGCAGTTAAGAAGAATGAGGGGCAATATCATTGAAACCTATCAAACATTGAAAGGCTTAGACAGAGTAAACGTGGAGAAGATTTTGCCATTCCATCATGGCATTTGTTTTCCCCTCTCAAGCCCATTATCCTGCCTTTTTCATAATCTTTGACACCATTACTGATCAAGAACTCATCAGGTTTGCTTTAAATACAGCAATGATTTGGCCTCCACAGCCCCCTGCGGCAATTAATTCCATAGATTCATCATTCTCTAGATAAACAAATTCCTCCTCATCTTGGTTCTAAGAGGACATTCTTCTATTCTGACGCAGTACCATTGAGTGCTAAACTCTCCGCTTTTGAAAACAATGTTCCTGTCAACTCTATACAGACCTCTGCAAGATAAATCCCATCAAATTATGATCACTTATATTTTATTCAAATCACTCGTCCCTACCATTAGGAAGTGACAGGGCCACGATGAGCTGCTGTGAGATCTCTGTTGGACCTACACCAGTGCCACCTGTGGCTCAGCAGCTAACTCACAAAGAGGGGAAATTAAACCTGTTGCCTTGCTGGGTAGTTGGGCTCATTAGAAAAATATTTGAATAAATCACTTCCCACTGATTATGTGGAGTTTTGGTGTCAGTACTGAGAAAGGATACACTGTGGATTTGATTTAATTGGGGCACATCGGGACCAATACATTTCGGCCCAATTAAGCAGTTACCACAAATAGTGGAAGTTTCATGGAAATAGTTAAAAAGGCATAAAAAAAGGACAAAGTGATTCACAAATTATGTGTTTAAATAGAATAAATAGCAAATTAGAACACTACCAATACTACTATAGTATTATAAAACTGTGTATTAGTTCCTAATGGTTATCGACAGAGGAATTCATCCAGTGTACACAATGAACAAAATCAGCACAGACATCTAGCGCAGATAATTCACACAATGCTATCGACGATTACATCCTCCAATCTTCATTTTCATTATAAAATTCAAGGTGATTGTCGATACCTTCAAATTCTTCGTAGCTTCTAACTTATTGAAATTGTGAAATCATTCCATTTTCACTTCTGGCTGATTCTGGCATCTGGCCTGAATGCTTGAGCCCACAGTTAGCAAAACAGTTCAGAATTGTCTTACTGCTTACTTCTCACCAACTGTCAGTGACAAAAATTACAGCTTTTAGAAGACAAGCAATCACAACTGATGCTATTTAAAAACTGTTCGCTCTAAGCACGACTGACTCTGGTTAGAAACTGTTCAGCAACAGTTTCCTGCCCAAACTAAGCAGCATAGTGTCCCAAATAGCCAGAGGACATCCAGGCACTTTTCTGCATTAGTTAGAATTGTCCCAAATAAGTGGCTGCCCTGATTAACTGATGGCTCAATTAACTGTAATCAGCTGTATTTGACAACAAATAATTACAGTGAAGATTTACCATGAATGTTAAGTTTGCCATATGTGAAGACAGTAAGTAGATCCTGATAATATTATCTAGAGCAGTGACTCTCAATGGGAGTGGGTCCGACCTCCCAAGGAGGCGGTTATGTGGTCTAAGGGGGCTTTAGGGGAAATAGAAGTCGTCGGGGGCTGTTCCAGATTCTTGAGGGGGAGGTGGTAAGTGGCACCCTAACATGAAGCATGAACCTGACTGACTGTGCCAACTCTCTGCTGTAATCAACATCTGATAGAAGTTCCCAGCTTGTGTTAAATTTTTATTTTAATTTAGCCCTGTTAATGATGGATAAATACGTACGGAATGATCTCTGAGTCGGAAGGTGGCGAAGCCTTGAATTCTAATCCTGCTAAGAAACAGAAAATACAGAAGGTGTGTCAACACAGTGCTACCTAGCAGGAGTATGGTTTTATTCCATTTCCATCAGATCAGTGATGCCCCATGTGTCTTATTTGTAATACTGTACTGTATAATAAAACCATGAAACCCATAAAAGACACCTTGAAAAGACTACTTATGGTATTACTGTTCCAGAAGAAGAAAGAAGCATTCAAAAAGTGTTGTACACTCGAGTCATTTGCCAAGAAAGCTCAAAAGTAACCTTGATAGTGGTCTCATTGCTTCCTATGACATTTCCAAAGTAACAGCAAAGTGTGGAAATCTCATACAGTTGGTGAAAGGTTAATAATGCCAGCTGTATCAGAAGTGCTCAGCACTGTTCTCAAAATGGATCCCAGTATTTTAAAATTAATTCCTCTGAGTAATAACTCTGTAGCTTGTCACATTGATGAAATGAGTGACGACATTGTGTATCAACTATGCACAGAGCTACAAAAAAACAGAATCTGGGATACAACTGAATGAGTCAACTGTGCAAGACAACAAGGCATTGCTAATGGCATATATATAATTTATCAAAAATGGAAAAGTTTATGAAGTGATACTCTTCTGCATAAAGTTAAAAACAAATATCAAAAGAGAATCAAGCTACAACAAGCTCATAATGTATATTAAGGATAAAAATATTCTGATTAAGAATATGATCTCTTGTGTAACAGATGGTGCACCAGATATGATAGGTCATCACACTGGTTTAGCGGCATTTATGAAAAAATGAAATTCCAAGTCTGTTTGCAATCCATTATGTAATTCATTGTCAACATCTTGCAGCCAAAAACCTCAGCCAGTGACTTTTGTAAAGCGTGACTGTTGTAATATCTGCTATCAACAAAATTAAAGCTCTTCCATTAAATAGCAGGATACTTCGCCAGTTAAGCCAAGACAATGATGAAGAGTTTGAATGCTTGCTTCTTCACACTGAAGTGCGTTGACTGTCAAAAGGCTCCTGCTTAAAGCGCCTCTTTGATCTTTCTGACACTGTGGTTGAATTTTTGCTCAAAGTCAACAAGAGCTTGGGAAACAAGATTGAATTTCTGCGTGGAGCTGTGGCATACCTCGCCAATCTGTATGACAAAACAAACATTCTAAATATGAAACTGAAGGGCAAGAATTTCAATTTAATCCAGGTAAAAAATACAGTGTCCACTTTTATTGGAAAATTGGAAATATATAAGCAAAACATTGGGAGAAGAATGTTCTCACAGTTTCTCTGCATAGAAAGTACCCCTTTTCACAGAGGGTAATTTGCAAGAGTATTGCTTACACCTGACGAAGGATTTTCAGAATCGATTCAAGGATTTGAACAATCTGGAAATTCTGAACTGGGTGATTAACCCATTTCTTTGCAAGGTGGAAGAACAGAAAGAGAGCTTGCAAGAAAAAAGTATTGAAATTCAGAATGATAAAGAAGCAAAAATGCTTTTCAAAAACATTGGCTTTTGTAGTATGTGGCTACACTGTCAATGTTTCCTGGGCTTTGGACAAGAGCCAAACTGCTCTTCTTTGCATTTCCAGTTTCCTACCTTGTTGAAAGAGAGTTTAGTGCAGTGATCCACATACTGAAAAAAACCAGAAACCACTAGGACATTGTTACACATGGGGACTTAAGGCTTTTGCTGTCACAATTTGAATCAGATATTTCAACTCTTGCTAAAAACCATCAAGCTCAAGGATCACATTGATCTTGAAACCATTGTACATGCACAGGCACTGTGTAAGCTAGGTTTAAAGACAAATAAAAATTTAAAGCAGAATCGTTTTTCTCATGTTGGCATATAGTAGACATGGTTTTACACTGTGGGGCTGCCTGAAAGTATATTGTGCCTAAGAGGCATGTTGGCAAATATGAAGGTGCCTTCGGGGGCATTGACAAGTATGAAAGTGATTTGGGGGGCATTGGGTTAAAAAAGGTTGGGAAACACTGATCTAGAGTTTAGAAGAATAAGAGGAGATTTAATCAAACTTTAAAAATGTCTTAAGGTGTTAGTAACTAAAAGAGTGTTTTGTTAACAGAGGAGTCTAGTGTGGAAGGTGGGGATGGCACAATTTAAGAATAATGCACAAGTCTGAGATAATGAAACATTTCTTCACTCTGAGGGTAACAAACCCGTGAAGGAGAATCAAAATAAAACATTATCTGTGTGTTGTTGATGGACTGAGAATGTCTGGGCAGAAGTATTCTCCTTAGTTCTGTTATCTGCTATTCTACAAATGTTGTATTATAAATTTCTCTTTTTGTAATAAAATATAATTTTTACACACTTTTACAAGCATTCCATTGTTAAGAATTATTTCTAAATCATTCATAATGATCTGTTAATTCTATACGTGATGACTTCCAAATTCACCAAATTTCTTGGTGTCCACCTGACGGAGAATCTCACCTGGTCCTTCAACACCAGCTTCATAGCAAAGAAAGCCCAGCAGTGTCTCTACTTTTTGCGAAGGCTGAGGAAAGTCCATCTCCCACCCCCCATCCTCATCACATTCTACAGGGGTTGTATTGAGAGCGTCTTGAGCAACTGCATCACTGCCTGGTTCGGAAATTGTACCATCTCGGATCGCAAGACCCTACAGCGGATAGTGAGGTCAGCTGAGAAGATCATCGGGGTCTCTCTTCCCGCCATCACGGACATTTACACTACACGCTGTATCCGCAAAGGAAACAGCATTATTAAGGACCCCATGCACCCCTCATACAATCTCTTCTCCCTCCTGCCGTCTGGGAAAAGGCTCCGAAGCATTCGGGCTCTTACGACCAGACTATATAACAGTTTCTTCCCCCAAGCTATCAGACTCCTCAATACCCGAAGCCTGGACTGGCACCTTGCCCTACTGTCCTGTTTATTATTTATTGTAATGCCGGTACTGTTTTTGTGCACTTTATGCAGTCCAGTGTAGGTCTGTAGTCTAGTATAGCTTTCTCTGTGTTTTTTTTTTATTACGTAGTCCAGTCTAGTTTTTGAACTGTGTCATGTAAACCATGGTCCTGAAAAACATTGTCTCATTTTTACTAAGCACTGTACCAGCAGTTATGGTCGAAATGACAATAAAAGTTGACTTGACTCGACTTGACTTCCAAAGACTGGTGAGGAAGGCAAATACTATGTTCGCATTCATTTCAAGAGGTCTGGAATACAAGAGCAGGGATGTGATGCTGAGGCTTTATAAGGCACTGGTGAGGGCTCACCTCGAGTATTGTGAACAGCTTTGGGCCCCTCATTTTAGAAAAGATGTGCTGGCATTGGAGAGGGTCCAGAGGAGGTTCACAAAGATGATTCCAGGAATGAAAGGGTTATCATAGGAGGAACATTTGATGGCTCTGGGTCTGTACTCACTGGAATTCAGAAGGATGGGAGGGTGGGGGAGAGGAATCTCATTGAAACATTTCAAATGTTGAAAGGCCTAGACAGAGTAGATGTGGAAAGGATGTTTCCCATGGTGGGAGAGTCTAGGACAAGATGGCACAGCCTCAGGATAGGGGGGTGCCCTTTCAAAACAGATATGCAGAGAAATTTCTTTAGCCAAAGGGTGGTGAACTTGTGGAGGCCAGGTCACTGGGTGTACTTACGGCAGAGATTGATGGGTTCTTGATTGGACATGGCATCAAAGGTTACAGGGAAAAGGCTGGGATCTGGGGTTCAGGAGCAGATAGAAAAAGGATCAGCCATGATTAAGTGGCAGAGCAGTATTGATGGGCCAGATGGCCTAATTCTACTCCTATGTCTTATGGACTTAAAAAATTCGTCGTCTTTCCAAACATCCAGATCAGAGAAGATGGGCCGAACGACTTTCCCCAAAGCCTCACATAATGATACAGTATAATTTCATATTGCTCTAAAGTAAGGAAGATAATAAACTCTGCAATTCCCTGAAGAGTGGAGACACAGTACTGATGTTAAGGTTGATCTAGATCTGGGAAATGTGTGAGTGCCTGCATCTACAGGGGGAGGTGAGGCAGAATTCCATACAAGAATCCAGAGGGATGAATCTTTAATGGGGAATACAGGAAGTCCAAGTCAGATAAGAAGTGGGAACTACTTGTTTCCTACTTTCCTGAGTCACCAATTCTTGCTTTGATGGGGGAATGTAATGCCCCAGTCGGGATGTCTACCTGCTTGTATCAGTGCTAGGTCTTCTGGAAGAAATTCAGGATGACTGAAGGTCTTTCTGAGGTTTTCAACATTGCAAATGCACTAAAGCTAACTTTCTAGATCATCAAAACTGACATTAATGTCATAAACTTCTAACAACTTCTGGCTGACAGTTTAACATTGTGGTGGCTGTAAGCAGGTTCCTTAAAGCTGTCATAGCTGGCGGGAGGCGGGGGGGGGGGTGTGGTTAGTGGGGATAAGCTCCCCCTATCTAATAAATCCTCTCAATGGTGGGTGTCTCAAATAACCTCCGACAACCAAGTTCAGCTCCTGGCCTTCACGTGTGGTTTAGGTGCTAAGCTCAGCAGAGCCATTTCTACTGACAGAAGGGGCAAAGGTAGATTACTGGCGCCTTAAAGACAGTCACTTCGGGCAGATGGGGTCAACAGCCTTTGTTTGCAGCTCATCCAGAAGGAAAATTCTGATCTCAAACCTCCTCTGCCTTGCGTCTATACCCACTCACGGGAAAGGCCTCAAGAGTAAACCAGGAAAAATCTATTGCTGGAGTCCCTAAGGCAGTCCTACGTTGAGTTCAGCACTCACTGGCAAATCCTGCGATGCCGCTGGTGCTGGCCTCTGTTGGTCGGTGCTGTTCCGTTGTATTCCTCAGCTGCATGGAATAGAGGGAGCCTGCTGCATGGGCAGCAGCTTGCTCTCCATATTGTACTGCCCTGGCTTGCGTATGGACACATAAGGCGATTAGGACGCAACATCCATGGTCAACCCTGACCAATGGAGGGCCTTGGAAACTGTAAATACCAGTTAAAAATGTTTTGCCAGAGTGTAAACCATATCATTGGAAAAAGAGGCATTTGTTCTGAGAAGGCAGCAGATACACCCTAGATGGTGCTGTTGTTCCAGCATTAAACACTTAGCTGAATGTTCCTCATTAAAATCACAATGAAGGATTCAGACTTGACATGGGAATTGAAACTCTAGGCTTCTGTTTTTGTCAGTGACTATGCCAGAATCCTCTGCTTACTGCAAATCGTCTTCATTTCTCTTAACCAGATCCAGATGTCTTCAAAGAGTAATCCCCCAGGAAGGTGGCAAACATTATTAGGGACACCCCCCTCCATCACCCAGGCTATGCCCTCTTCTCATTGTAACCATCATGCAAAAGGTACACACACTCAGGGTTTCAGGAATAGCTTCTTCCCCTCTGCCATCCGATTCCTAAATCGACATTGAACCCATGAACACTACCTCACCTTTTTATATTATTTCTGTTGTTGCACTATTTTTAATTAAACTGTTTAATATACATATACTCACTGTAATTGATTTACTCATTTTTTTCTATATTATCATGTATTGCATTGTATTGCTACCACTACATTAACAAATTTCATGACATACGCCGGTGATATTAAATCTGATTCTGATTATATGTAGAAACGTAGAAAACCTACAGCACAGTACAGGCCCTTTGGCCCACAAAGTTGTGCCGATCATGTCCCCCCTACCTTAGAAATTACTAGGGTTACCCATAGCCTTCTATTTTTCTAAGCTCCATGTACCTATCCAAAAGTCACTTAAAACACCCTATCATATCCACCTCCACCACCGTTGCCAGCAACCTATTCCACGCACTCACCACTCTCTGTGTAAAAAATTTACCCCTGATATCTGCTCTGTACCTACTCCCCAGCACCTTAAACCTGTGCCCTCTTGTGGCAGCCATTTCAGCCCTGGGAAAAAGCCTCTGACTATCCATATGATCAATGCCTCTCATCATCTTATACACCTCTATCAGGTCACCTCTCATCCTCCGTCGCTCCAAGGAGAGTATTTTAATGATTGTTCAGTACTGATGTTTTCCACTTGTTTAACTTGTATTTGACAACTTTTCCATAAGTTATATCATAAATTATTCAATCCTTCTGATCCTGCCATATAAAAAATGTGACTGACATTTAGGTTATCTGTACATAGTCATCCCTAATTGTTTCTTTGATTTTTCTTCCAACAGTCTGCTATCTACAACAAAGGGAATGCCAGAGGCGTACACTACAAACTGATGGGTATTAAATACATACCTTGTTTCTCATAAAAGTTCCATTCACACCTCTCCACTGACTCTGAACCACTTCTAATTAGATTGCTTAATGTGGCATATATGTAATCTTCAATCTATCCCTCCTGAATTTTTCATTGAGTTATATTGACTAGAGAGTATCACTGGCTCAGCTTCACTTTCTATCTATGTCCTTCCTATAACAATGAAAGGGTGCCTCCAAAGGGTTAATAACTGTCCTCACATTTGTCTGACAATTATTCACCCCAATTATCAAGACCTCATAACCAAGTATTTCCTTTTTTTTGCTCTGCAGAAGGCCTATTTCTTCATGGATGTTTCTATTCCTCTTTTCATCATTCATCTTCTGATTTCTCCTCTTCCAGAACTTTCTGAAGAAATCTGAGCAGATGTAATATTTATCTGTTTTCCAGTTTCCACTCACTACCATGCAAACAATCCCAGTGCTGAATACAGCAACTGATATGAACTTCCCCCAGTTCAGACGTCGCTACAAAGGAGGATGCAGATTTCTCTCTAATGCAGAGACTATAGGAGAGTCAAGTGTCCATTTGTTAGTCATCTCTATTCTGATCAGAAGTTTGATCTTCATTTTTGATGGCCATTTCCCATTTGTCATCACACCCCATCTAACCTTTTCAACTCTGACCATTTATTTTGTTGGAAATAAGCCACAAAGTAAGTACAATATAAGCTGTAGAAGCAACCAAAGGACTTATGCAGATTACACGTGTGTAAAGCACTACAGCTCTTTTCAACTACTGCACTTTACTCCATTGCTTCACAGATGTTTATTAGGTATCATGTTCTAATGCAGAGACTTAGCAAGCCCCTAGCTGCTGTCCGTTGAACCAGGTAACCTGTTTAATTTGATAACACGCAGCAATTGTGACTGGACATTTCCTTGCTGTTCCCTTGGTCTTCTTTCAACCAATTCTTTGAAGAAATTAATTCTGTCTTTCAAATTTCATAATCTGCATTTGCTGCTTTCATTTGCATTTGCACACAGTTTATATCAGTCTGTAACATTTGCAAATCATCTCTTCTACCAGACATAAATCTGACAATTGCTTGCTAGTTTGGCACTAGTTACCCTAAATATCCTTTTTTAAAAAGGAATTTAATACATACAGTATTCTTGAAAAATTCTGTTTTTGCAACATGATCACAAAAATGTCTTTACAATATCTAATCATTAGATGGTGTCAACACTTCATTAAAATTTCCTTTCAATTTGCTTATCAAAACATTGGTGCAACTCAGATTATACCCACACTTACATCATTTTCCCTGAATTTGTTGAATGAAAAGCAATTAATAATTATTTTTCACCATGAGCGAAACACTCACTATTTACCTGACCGGCATTACAGACATTCCCGAAAGAACGGTCTTACCAGTAACTGACTTTGAAGGTGAGAGTGAGGAGAAGAGAGAGTGAAAGGGAGCACACAAGATAGTTAAAAAAGAGAGCAGCGGAGTGCCAAGCTGAGGGACAGAATGAGAATGACTGATTAAAGACAGTTAAAATTTTAAAGTCAGATCAGTTGGACCCTGGCAAATATGAATGTCAATGATACAGTTGATATAATGGATTCTAAGCTACAGGGATAGTAATTAGGTTATCTGGATACTTTGTTTCAGGAGGTAATAAGAGCATTTAGATTATAAAGCTTCCAACTACATTGGACTCTTTCCAGTTCACCTATTGCTCAAATCGGTTCACTCATGATATCATAGCTTCAGCCCTCCACTCCGTCCTGTCCCACCTAGAAAAGGGTTCCTCATATGCCACGATGTTGTTCACTGACTTCAGTTCAGCATTTAACCTGATCATCCTGCAGAGTCTGAGCACTAAACGGTCCTATTGGAACTCATTACCCCTCTCTGTAACTGAATCTTAGACTCCTAGACAGAAAGACCCCCGTCAGTCCGAGTTGGCAGTAACATCACACTGAGCACCGGTGCCCCACCGGGCTGTGTGCTTAGCCTGCTGTTGTTCACACTGCTGACTCATGACTGCACCGCCAGTTCACTGATGATACTCCTGTGTTTGACCTCATCAGCGATGATGATGAGTCGGCGTAGAGAGGCTTGTCAAATGGAGTGAGAACAACAACCCGAGTCGCAACGTGATCAAGACAACTGAGATGATAGTGGACTTCAGGAAGGCACATGCCAACCACTCTCCATTGTACATCAATGTCTCTTCTGTGGAGGGAGTACAGAGCAACCACTGAGAGCATCCTGTCTGCATGGCATCAGACCACAAGACCCTACAGAGGATAGTAAAAACCAAAGAAAGGATCACCGGTGTCTCCCTCCCCCCCTCTTTGTGACATTTACCAGGAGTGTTGTACAAGAAGGGCTTGAAGCGTTGTTGAGGATCCCTAAGGCTACGAGGCTAAAGAATACTCTGCCACCATCAAGGTTTTGTCACTTTGACAGTGAGCCGCTTACTCTACTGTTTACCTGTGCAGCACACTATAAGCACTTTGAATTATATTTCATTAGCTTATTTATGGTAATATTTTGGTTTGTGTGTGATATATACATTATATATTATACTGTTCAGTTATAGTCCCATACATGACTTTCTGTGTAGAGGTATGGGGAAACACATACAAAAGAAATACAGATTTAATTTTTCTACTCCAAATGAAAGTTATACAAATTGTAAATAAGACAAGTTATTATGAGCCAACCAATCCACTATTTACTCAACTAAATACTTTAAAATCCAGAGATTTCGTAGATTTTAAAATAATGCAAATTATGTATAAAGTAAAAAGTGGACAGCTACCACAAAGTATCCAAAGGTTGTTTAAAATGAGGGAAAGTCAATATGATTTGAGAAGAACATGTATATTTCAAAGACAAAGGATAAGAACAAATGTAAAAAATCGTTGTATTTCAGTCAGAGGGGTGAATCTATGGAACAGTTGTAGTAAGAATTTAAAAACATGCACCACTCTTAACAAGTTTAAAAACTTATTTAAAAATTATTTAATGAATAAATATAAAATACATGATTTAAAATGAATAGGAGTAATGTAAATTAATGATACTTGGAATTGGATTTTGTGTTAAAAGATTATGAATTTTTTCATTTTGGTTGCGATGATTGACGCGAAATATGTTATTGCGTAAGTAAGAGGGGTAGGCATAATAAGCTGTAGCTCCAGCCTTACACCCTTTCGGTCTGTTTTAAAGAATACCTACCTCTTTTGCTGTAATTTTGTATTATGAAATCATCATTGTAAATGATGCTTTTTGTTATGTTTGTATGGGCCGAAATAAATTAATTTCATTCATTCATTCATATATGTTTTGTGGATCCTGAGGACATTGATTTGTTTGGTTGTACATGTGTATAGTCAGATGTCAATAAACTTGTTAATAGCACTTGGATTAGAATTTATCAGTGATCGAAGCCAGAAGGACATGTATTGATATACTGTAAGAATCTCAGCCTTTGCATTTATCAAGCAGGTAGAAGGGACTTTCAGCCTGCTTGGATGAGCATGGTCTGGAGGATAAATGAAGAAGCTGTCCTTTATGCCACAATAGAAGGGGGTTATTTAGTTGTGTGATGTTAAAAGTAGTGTAGTAGATGTTGGGAATTGTATTTTCAGGAAGACAATTGTAGGCACGTGTGAATCCCAAGGTGGGCATTGCCTGTCTGCTTCCTGGGTCAAGGTCAATAGTCCCAGGGTGGAGGGGAACGTGTACTGGGAAGGGAATCTTCATATTAAAAATCATGATCAAAGTAGTATTAAGAAAGAGATTCAACCAAGAATGATGAGGAACTAGGGCCAGCATTAAGATGCTGAAAAACAGATCTCTGAAATTAAACTGAGCTACCAGAAACTTAACATCAGATCAAAGAAATTAGAGAGTCAGACATAGCAAATAAGGAGTTTCAATTCAGAGAGCACTGAACCAGCAGGGAGGAACATGAAAGCCTTTCTCCAGAGAAGGAATTCATTTGAGTTCAGCTAGGGCTAGTGGTCTGGCAAATCAGACAACCAGGACAGTAGAAGGAGCTCTATAGTAATGAGGGTGATTGGAGGAGGCAGCAGCGGGTAGCAGGGGTAAGAAAATTTAAGAGAAAATACAAGGTTATAGCAGACTGTTGCAATATGGTGATGAATGGAGACATGGACAAATAATGGAACAAACTTGAAATCAAACAAAAAAATCATAACTAATAAGTGCAAACACGAGGAAATCTGCAGATGCTGGAAATTCAAACAACGCACACAAAATGCCAGTGGAACACAGCTGGCCAGGCAGGATCTATAGGAAGAAACACTGTCGACGTTTCAAAGTCCTGACTGCCCTGATGAAGGGTTTCAGCCCGAAACGTCGACAGTGCTTCTTCCTATAGATGCTGCCTGGCCTGCTGTGTTCCACCAGCATTTTGTATAAATAATAAGTGATTTCTTTATACATCTTACAAATGACAGGACACAAATGGATTTGATAAAAAAAGTCATGAATGGAGAAGTGGCTATGAGGTGACCAAGGCTTGGAAGTGAATGAAGGATTGTGAAAGGATAGGTGTGGGGACTGGATACCAAATAAGTAATAAGGATGACAGTGAGGAAGAGCCTTGGCTGGGAAGATCAGGGTGCAGGCCATACTGGATCTGGATATGTGTGCTAAAATATGATTCATATGTAATTGCACTGTAAAAGTCTCCATGAGGAAGAATGAATGTAGTGTAGTAAAATTTTACATTTAATTTGAGGATCGGTAATACTGAACTCAAAGTTTTCGACTTCAATAAACATCATCATAAACCAGTGGCGTATCTAAGGTATGGCAGGTATGGCACGTGCCTGGGTGCGACTTGAAGGGGGGGGGGGGCGCCACTGAGCAGTTTCTATAAAAGTCAGACAAGCCATCCTCAGATAGTGAAAAAATAACTTTCTTCAGATGTATGATCTGTCTTTGATTATCGTGGGTGAGAAGCACTAGGATGGCCTTATTTCAGAGCATTATGTAAGAAGACCATGAAACATTTCTTTACGAAGAAGAATTAAAGTGGAGCTGAAGGGCGGAAGAGACGATAGTTGAAGGCGGAGGAAGCCAAGAAGACAAGCAAGTTCTTCATGCCCTTCTTTGAAAAGCAGGGAACAAGTAGTTCGACACGTTCCATGGAGTCGCCTGCCCCTGATACAAGTTTGTTAGAATACAAAGGTGGATCAAGTACAAATGTGTCACAAGCTGAGAAGGAAGTCAAGTCAAATAAATCCAAGTATAACGAGATTGTGGTGAACTACATATACTTGTCTGGACACGCCCCCTGCTGACTGCTGCTGTGGCTCCTCCCACAGACCCCGGTATAAAGGTGATGGAGGCCTGAGCCTGGCCTCATTCTCCAGGATGTAGTATAGTGGTCAACCACTGCTTGTTCTTTCTTCCAGTCAATAAAAGCCGATATCTCTCCTTCACGTCTCAAAGAGAGTTATTGATGATGCATCAGAGATTAAGAGTGAGGCTGCCACAGAGAATGTGGATGTGACAGGAGAGGAAGACTATGGTGGTGGTGGTGATGTTGAGTTTATTGTCGAGATTTTACCTGATGAGATTGAACCTGATGACACTGAACCTAGTGAACTGGATGGTGTCAAAGTGCCTCAAACTGTCATACCAGAAATGATTGAACAGCATGACATTGAACTTCTGAAGTTCGACAGGGATACTGGAAAAGCAATTCTTCCTGATGCATTGAGAACAGAAATAATAAAGCTGAGTTTGAAGTATTTCCAGAATAGTGAGGGGCCTTTCCTACCAACAAATAACCGCTCAATGAACAAAACTTAGTTCAAGAGGAAATTGGGAAATGGTCGTGGTGAGGAAGTGACTCGCTCGTGGCTGGTCTATTCCCTTTCTAAAAAGTCTGCATTTTGTATCTGTTGTCTTCTCTATTCACAGTCAGACCATCAATCCTCACTGGAACAGGAAAGTGGATTCAACCAGTGGAAAGCACCTGAAAGGATTATTGTTCTTAAAAATGCCAAGAATCATCAGGAATGCTTCACACAGTGGAAAGAAATGGAAAGAAATTTAGCTGGAAACAGAGGAGTTATTGATGCAGTATTTCAGTCACAGATTGAAAAGGAAAAGCAGAAGTGGCGTGATATCTTGATGACTCCAATGGGGAAATTTCCTTGGCTTACTAAAACTACTGGCCATCTTTGACCCTGTCATAAAAGAACATCTCACTCATTTGGAAAGTCATCCTGGATCCATGTCTTATCTTTCACCGGATGTCCAGAATGAATTCATCCACAAGATGGCATTCACTGTTTACCAGAGTTTACTGAGAAGCATTCGTAAAGCCAAGTACTATGGTCTCATGTTCAACTCCACTCCTGATCAGACACACTGTGAGAAGACGTCAGAAACAGTGAGGTATGCGGAAGTTGATTTTGAGAGGAAAACAGTCCATGTTAGAGAGTCCTTGCTTGGTTTTATCCAGATAAGCCAGAAGGATGCTGTGAGTTTGGTTGAAGACATCTTGAAACAGCTAGAGAAGGACAAAATGGAGCTACAGGATTGTCGGTCACAGTGCTATGACAACACTGCTGTGATGGCTGGACACAGAAGTGGTGTTCATCAAAGAATAAGTGAGATAAACAACCTGGCAGTGTTTGTGAATTGCGACTATCATTCACTCAACTTGGTGGGTGTACATGCAGCCAAGCAGGATACAATGATGGTCACATTTTCTGGAACCATCGAAGCTCTCTACGTGTTTTTCCCTTGTTCAACGCAGCACTGGGAAAAACTCAAAAACGCTGTGTCTGTGGTTGTTAAGTTGGAGTCCAAAACCAGGTGGAGTGCAAGGACAGAAGCAGTGAAGCCTGTCGACAAGTACCTTGAGGAGATACTTCAAGTTCTCCAGAACATGATAGACAATGAAAATGAGAACAGTGAAACAATAAGTGACACAAGCCAGCTGTATAACTGCATGTTGAGTTATGATTTTCTGATTTTGCTAGGATTTTGGAACAAAGTACTCATTCACATTGACCGTATTCAAAAGAGGCTGCAGGATCCTAGCATGAACTTCCACGATGCTGCCCTGAATTTGAAAGCCCTCCGAGATAATTTTTATGATGAAAGAGAAGTGTTGGTCAGTGAGTCGAAGAAGGAGTCGGTCTCTGTCAAGAATGGAATATTGAAGTTGAAAGACGTCAGAGATGAAAGAAACGAATGGCTGATGAGAACTCGAGAGATGCTGGGTTAACAGCTAAGGAGGAAATGGAAAGAGTCATGAAGGGAACACTCGATCATCTTCACAGAGAAATGGATGAAAGGTTTACTCGTTTGCATGACACCGACGCCAAGTTTGGGTCCCCTCTCAATGTCGAGTGACTGTGTTACGGTGCCAACAGTAACGACCTAAAGAAGGAGTGCAAGAATTTGGGCGAATTGTACAGCTCTGATGTTGATGGATAGCAGCTACATGAAGAAATTTTGGATTGCAGAATGTTGCTATCAAGGCAGGTTAACATGAAAATATCAAGACCTGAAGAGCTTC
This sequence comes from Hemitrygon akajei, assembly GCF_048418815.1. NCBI lineage: Eukaryota > Metazoa > Chordata > Chondrichthyes > Myliobatiformes > Dasyatidae > Hemitrygon > Hemitrygon akajei. Next base: position 140,289,836 of record NC_133133.1, on the reverse strand, counting down.
TTGACTTTATTGTTCGGTATGGAGATGAGAGCGTCTTCCCCAATCTTCGCATTGCTATTCAGATAATGCTAACCATCGCAATTTCCATCGCCAGCTGTGAGAGATCATTCAGCAAGTTAAAACTAATACTTCCATATTTGAGAGCCTCCATGGGTCAAGGCAGACTCTGTGAACTTACTCTGCTGAGTGTAAAAAGAGAAGAAACTGAAAAAGCTGACTTTGATCACATCATAGACCAATTTGCATCAGTGAAAGCAAGGAAGGTGCAGTTATAATTTTCATGTAGTGCCATAATTTGTTAATTAAAAGATTAACAAGCCTGACCTGTATTTTTGACCTGATATTATGGTAAAGTTATCTAAAAGATGGGTGTCAGATGTTTGGACAGGGGCGCAATTTCAGTGCTTGCCATAGGCGCTATTTTCCGTCGTTACGCCCCTGTCATAAACACAAGAGATTCTGCAGATGCTGGAAACCCTGAGTAATACATGTCAAATGCTGAAGGAACTCAACAATCAGACTTCATCTATGGAAAGGAATAAATAGTCAATGTTGAATTGAGGCACATCATCAGGACTGGAAAGGAATCGTCCCCAGCCATGCCTGACTTTTTGTTGACTACGTGGAACAGTCTATGTGCAACATACATGTAAATTTTTTCTGCACTCTTTCAATCTTAGAGACACCTTTCCTGTAGGTTGGTCAGCACAATACTCCAAGTTAGGCTTCATCAAAGTCTTATGCAATTTCAACATAACATCCTAACAACTGTAGTCAATACCTTGATTTATGAAGGCCAATGTGCCAAAAGCTGTCTTTATCACACTATCTACCTGTGATGCCATTTTCAATGAATTATGGATCTGTATTCCCAGATCCTCTGTTGTATTGGACTTCTCTGTGCTTTACCACTCACTGTGCAAGACCTATCCTAGTTGGTCCTCCGAAAGTGCAATACCTCACGCTTGTTTGCATTGAAATCCAGCTGCCATTTTTCAGCTTATATTACTATCTACTCCAGATCCTGCTGCAAGCTTTGATAATTCTCTTCACTATACCCCCAATCTTGGCATAAACTGCAAATTTGCTGATCCAGTTTGCCACATTATCAGCCAGATTGTTGATATAGATGAGAAACAACAACAGACCCAGCCCCACTAGTCACAGGCCTCCATTCAGATATGCTACCATCTACAACCACTCTCTGGCCTCTTCCCCAAAGCCCAATTCTAATTCAATTAACGACCTCATCTTGAATGTTAAACATATGCATCTTCTTGACCAACCTCCCATACTGGGCCTTGTGAAAAGTCTTGCTGAAGTCCATGCAGACAACATCCACAACCTTGGCTTCATCACCCTTCTTTAAAAATGGAACAACATTAGTCATCCTCCAATCCTCCAGCACCTCTCCCATGGCTAAAGATATTTTAAATATCTCTGCTAAGGCCCCTGCAATTTCTGCAGTACTCTCTCACAAGGTCCAAGGAAACACAATGTCAGGTGCTGGGGATTTATCCACCCTAATTTGCCTCAAGACAGCAAACACCTTCTCCTCTGTATTGTGTATAGGGGTCCATGACCTCACTGCTGCATTGCCTCACATCTATTGACTCTGCATCCATTTCCTGAGTAAAATCCACTTAAGATCTACCCCAACTCTTCTGGCTCTGTGCATACATTACCACTCTGATCTTCTAGAAGACCAATTTTGTCCCTTGCTATCCTTTTCCTTTCAATATTTCTGTTGAAGCCCTTCAGATTCTCCATCATCTTATCTGCTGGAGTAATCTGATGTCTTCTTTTAAACCCTTGTTATTTCCTTCTTTAATATTCTCTTGCATTTCTTATACTCAACTGCCTCATTTGTTCCTGCATGTCTATGCCTGTTATACACACCCTTCTTTTTCTTTACCAGGGCCACAACGGTTCCTGAAAACCAAAGTTCACTAAACTTTCTATCCTTGCCTTTTATTCAGACAGGCACGTACAAAATTTGTACTCTCAAAATTTCACTTTTGATGGCCTCCCACTTACCCAGTAAACATTTGCCAGAAAACAAGCTATCCAATCCACATTTGCCAGATCCTTTCTGATACCACCAAAATTGGCTTTAAATATTCTTCTGTTGTGTGCCCTCATTCCTTAATAGGAGATCTAGTATCTTACTTTCTCTAGGTGGGTCTTCTATCTACTGATTAAGAAAGCTTTCCTGAACACATTTGACAAACTCTTTCCCATTCAGCCCTTTTACAACATGGGAGATCCAGTCAATACATGGAAAGTTAAAATCACCTGCTATCAAAGCCTTATGTTTCATGCAACAGTCTGTGATCCCTCGAAAGTTTACTCCTCTAAATCTTGTGGATTGTCAGGTGGTCTATAATATAACCCATTGATGTGACCGCACCTTTCTTATTCCTCAATTCTACCCATAAAATCTTACTAAATGAACCCACCAGTCTATCCTGATTGAGCACCGTTGTGACGTTTTCTCTGAGTAGTAATTACACCCCTCTCCTTTTAATCACTCCCACACTATCACAATTAAAACAACAGAACCCGGAACACTGAGCTGCCCGCCCTGCTCCTCCTGCAAACAAGTCTCACTGATGGCTACAATTTTATAATTCCATGTGCTGATCCATGTCCTAAGCTTGTCCACTTTTTCTACAACACTCCTTGCATTGAAATTTATGCAGCTCAGAACATTAGTCCCTCCATGCTCAACATTTTGATTTCTTGACCCTGTGTGTAGCTTAACAACATCTTTCTTCACAACCGCTCCACTACCTGTTCTGGCGCTCCGGTTCCCATCCCCTGCAACTCTACTTTAAACTCTGCTCTGTAGCACTACCAAACCTTCCTGTTAGGATATTAGTCCCACTCCTGTACAGGTGCAAACAGTCCCTTCTGTACAGATCCCATCTTCCCTGGAAGAAAGACTAATGCTCCAAAAATGTGAAGCCCTCCCTTGTGCACCACTTCCTTAGCCATGCATTAAACCATGGAATCTCCCTATTTCTGGTCTCATCAGCATGTGGCATGGGTAGCAATCTTGAGATCACAAGCCTGGAGGTCCTGTCCTTTAACATAGTACCTAAGTCCCTGAACTCACTTTGCTGAACCTCGTTACACTACCTTTCTATGTTATTGGTACCTGCATGGACCACAGCCTCTGGCTGCTCACCCTCCCACTTAAGAATGCTGAGGACTTGATCCGAGATGTTCCTAGCCCTGGCACCCAGGAATCTTGTTCTTGTCCACAGAACCTCCCTTCTGTCCCCTTAACCAATGAATACTCAATCACTACAGCTCACCTCTTCTTCCACCCCACCCCCACCTTCCTTTCTGAGTGTCAGAGTCAGACTTAGTACCAGAGCCCTGACTACTGTTGCTTTCCCTTGTGAGGTCATTCTCCCCAACAGTAAACAAAGTGGTATGCCTATTTGGGAACTGCCACAGGGGTACTCTGAACTGGCTGCCTATCCCCATTCACCCTCCTGACAGTCACCCAGTTACCTATGTGTGTCCTGCACCTTGGGTGTAACTACAACCCTCTATGTTCTGTCTATCAACCCCTCAGCTTCCCGGATGCTCCTTAACACGGTCTGTTAGAAGCTGTAGCTGGATTCACTTCTTGCTTGTAGTCATCAGGGACACTAGAGGTCTCCCTAACTTCCCACATACCACAAGAGGAGCATTCCAGTATCTTGTCTGACATCCCACTGCTCTACATGTGCAAAAAGAAATAAAGAAGGAATAAAAAAAAATAAAAACGTCTTTGAACAGTGCTTAATTATGCACAATCCAATGTCTCGTTAGGACTGTAGCACGCAAAATATGCTGACTGCCCCGCTCGCTTCTTTTAAACTCTCTCTCCCTCCAAAAATCCAGTTTCTCCTCAGGACTGTGGTGTGCAAAAATGGGATAGAATTCCTCTTGTCCTACCTACCACCCGATGAGCCTCTGCATCTAAAGTTCAAATGTTCAAGGTAAAATTTATTATCAGAGCAGATACATGACACCACATACAGCCTGAGATTCTTCTTCTTGTGGGCTTACTCAGCTAATCAATAGAACAGTAACTGTAAACAGGATCAATAAACAACAAACTACAAATACAAATATAAATAAATAGCAATAAATAACATGCATGAAATAACAAGATAAAGAGCCCTCAGAGTAAGATCATCGGTTGTGGGAACACCAGATGAATGAGTGTAGCTATCCTCTTTTGTTCAAAAGCCTGATGGTTGAGGGGTAGTAACTGTTCTTGGACCTGGTGGTGTGAATCCGGAGGCACTTGTACCTTCTACCTGATGGCAGCAGGGAGAAAAAAGCATGGCCTGGGTAGTGAGGATCTTTTTAATGATGGATGCTGATTTTCTATGACAACATTTCATATAGATGTGCTGAATGGTTGGGAGGGCTTTATCTGTGATGTACTGGGCCCATTGATGTTCCTATACCAGGCCAAACTGCATCCAGTCAATGCATTTTCCACCACAAACCTACAGAAGTTTGTCAAGGTTTTTGATAACATGCCAGATCTCCACAGCCACCTACCGAAGTAAATACATTGTTGTGCTTTCTTTGCAATTACATTTATATGATGAGTCCAGGACATGTCCTCTGAGATACTGATACCTAGTAGTTAAAATTACTGACCCTCTCCACTTCTGCTTCTCCAATGAGTTTTGGCTCATGGATCTCAGTTTCCCTCTCCTGAAGTCTGCAGTCAGTTCCTTGGTTTTGCTGAGATTAAGTGAGAGGTTGTTGTTATGACACCCCTCAGCCAAATTTTCTAATTCCCTCCTGTATCCTGATTCATTACCAACTTTGGCATGGTCCATAACAGTGGTGCCATCAGCAAACATGAGGATGGTATTGGAGCTGTACTTAGCCACACAGTTATAGGTGTAAAGTGAGTAGAGCAAGGGGTAAGCACACATCCTTGTGGTGCACCTGTGCTGGTGGAGTGTGTGGACGAGATGTTTTTGCCAAGCCGAACTGACTGGGGACTGTAAATGAGGTAATCTCGGATCCAGTTGAACAAGGGCGTGTTGAAGCCCAGGTCTTGGAGTTTACTAATTAGTTTTGAGGTGATGAAGGTATGAAACGTTGAGCTGTAATCGCTAAAGACCATACTGATGTATGCATCTTTGGTGTCCAGGTGTTCAGGGTTGTGTGAAGAGCCAATGAGATAGCATCTGCTGTAGAGCTGTTGCTTCAGTGGGCAAATTGGTATTGATCCAAGTCACCACTCAGACAGGAGCTGATTTATCACAACACCAGCATTTCAAACACCTCATCACTGTGGATGTAAGTGCCACTGGGCAATAGTTATTGAGGCTGGTTACCACGTTCATCTTGGGCACTTGGATGACTGAAGCCTGCTTGAAGCACATGGGTACCACACACTACCGAAGTAAGAGGCTGAAGATAGCAGTGAACATCTAGCCCATATTTTCCGCAACTTTCACCATCTTCAATGGGATCTTACTGCCAAACACATCTTTACCTACCCCAAACTCTTCACTTACTGCGGGGTTGCTCTCTCCATGATTCCCTTGTCCATTCATCCCTCCCTACTAAACTCCAACCTGGCACCTAACCCTGCAAGTGGAAGAAGTCCTACACCTGCTCATCCTCCTCCTCCCTCACTTTCATTTAGGGCCCCAACAGTACTTCTAGGTGAGGCAACACTTCACCTGCAAATCTGTTGGGGTTGTATACAGTATCTGGTGCTCATGATATGGTCTCCTCTACATTGGTGAGACCCAATGTAATTTGGAGGACTGCTCTGGCAAGTATGTTTGCTCTTCCCATAACAAGCAGCATTTCCTGCTGGGCAACCCTTTTAATTCGTATCCCCATTTCCTTTCTGAAATGTTGGCCTCTTCTGTCACTATAAGGTCACTCTGAGGTTGGAGGAGCAAAACCTCATATTCCATCTGGGTAGCCTTTTTACCTGATGGCATGAACGTCAATTTCTCTAAATTCCTGTAATTTTTCCCCGCCCCTTCCCCCTTTTTCCACCCCCATCTTTGGCTTCCCTCTTACCTCTCCTCTTCTCCTCATCTGCCTTTCACCTCACCCTGGTGCCCCTCCTCCTTCCCTTTCTCCCATGGTCGCCTCGCCTCTTCTATCAGATTCCTTCATCTTCAGTCCTTTACATTTTCCATCTATCACTTTCCTGCTTCTCATTTCATTCCTTCTTCCTCACCCACTTGGCTTCACCTATCTCCTTCTAGCTTGTATGCCATTTTCACCCCTCCTTCTTCTTATAAATGTTAACTGTTTATTTCTTTCCATAGATGCCGTCTGACATGATAATTTCCAATAAACACCATCATGTAGTTAAGAAAGGCCAGTTCACTAAAATGGATTGAAAATTACTCGAGGGGTAGTAATGAAAAATATTTAAAAATATATTTCATAAACCACAGCAATTATGTATTCCACTGACAAGCTTAAACTCCATGGGGTGAATTGTACATCTGTGATTAGCTTAGCAAATGAACAATTGCATTAGATCAAAAGAAAATATTGTAAAGGTTTTTCTATGCTCTTCATATTTCAGAATCTGGGGATGACTGGGAAGAGCAGCATTTATTATTTGTGTCTAACTGTCCTCAAGATGGTGGTGGCAAGTTGCTGCAGCCACCCTGGTGAAGATATTCCCATAATGCTTTGGATAAGGAGTTCCAGGATTCAGACTTGGTGACCATGTAATATCCCGTTTTCCTGCATCAATTCCATATTCTTCTTTGCCATGCTCATTTAAGTATCTGTCTTAAATGTTGTTACTGGTTCTGTCTTCACTTTTTCTTCTGGCATCTCATTCCAGATACGAAATACTCTGTGAAGATTTTACCTTTCAGATCTCCTATAAACCTTATCTCTCTCACCTTAAGCCTATGCCCTCTAGTTTTAAATGCCTCTACCATTGGAAAAGTGATTAGCTATCTAACCTATCATTATCTAATCTATAATGTCGCCTAACCTCACCTAATTGTATGTACCGCCTTCTCGTTGGGTAAAAAAAAAACTCTGAGCCTATTCAATCGTTCTTGATGACACAAGCTCTCATACTTCCTCTGTGGATCTACTAGAATGAAACCAAACTGATGGCCTGCATCTGGAATTCCACAAAGGCAGCTGTTGACAGTGTTCTTTGTAGCTTTCCAAAATTCACTAGATTTTCAAGGGATCTCAGAGGACTGGAAAGCAGCAAAATTAACACCACTCTTTTAAAGAAAGTGAGAAAGCTGGGATCTACAAGCCAGTTAGCAGGTGCAACAAAATATTCCCTTCTATTGGTGCTGACTGACCTGCCGAGTTCCTTCAGTATTTTGTGTTGCTCTATATAAACTTCAATCTATTTTCAATGCTCTGTCTAACATTGTTGGTCTCTCAATGACCTAGAAAGTTTTATCATAAAAAATAATCCTTCAATTTTCATAAATTCAACACGATAATGTTAACCTTTACTGAAGAAACTACTTAATTTTGAATTATCATGGTCTATCTGAATAGATTTAAGTTTTGTTATTCATGCTGTCAATAAACCCTGCTAAGTAATTTGCACACTTAATATTTCAGTTTTTGCAAGAGCCTGAAATAAATAAATGGAAGATACTTCCCAACTTTAAAGTGCGGCTCTCATTTCAGTGACTTTATGAAAAGAATGAACTAATTTATTCAATAACTCATGTGTATGTTGATACAAAGTTAAGACAAGATATTTCACTGAATATTTTTACCATCAACTTAGTCAATACTTTTGCCATACTTAGTCAATTCCTTGGTGAGGAGTTTAGGTGAAAGGTTGAGGATTTGTCTATTATTCTTTGGTATATACATTAATTGGCCACTTTATTAGGTACACCTATACATCTGCTCATTAATACAAATATTTAATCAGCCAATGAAATGGCAGCAACTCAATGCATGAAAGGTGCTGACATTCTCAAGAGGTTCATTTGTTGTTCAGGGCAAACATTAGAATGAGAAAGACATGTGATCTAAGTGACTTTGACAATGGAACGATTGTTAGTGCCAGATGGGGTGGTTTGAGCATCTCAGAAACTGTTGATTTCCTGGGATTTTCACATACAACGATCTCTAGAGTTTACAGAGAATTGTTGAAAAACAAAAGAAAAACATTCAGTAAGTGGCAGGTCTGTGGACAAAAATGTCTTGTTCATGGGAAAGGTTGAGGAGGATGGCTAGACTGGTTCAAGCTGACAAGAAGGTGACAGTAACTCGAGTAACCACACGCTACAACAGTGGTGTGCAGAAGAACATCTCTGAATGAACAACACATGGAACATTGAAGTGGATGAGTACAGCAGCAGAAGATCATGAACATACACTCAGTGACCACTTTATTAGTTACAGGGGGTACTTAATAAAGTGGCTACTGTTATATCTTTCTCACAGTACTGATTCCAGTGTTTAAAAAAAACAGTAAGATCAACCCCATTGTAGCCCTGAGAGTTTATCTGTAACCTGATCCCATAATTGCCACTCAATCTTTGCCATTGTGAACACTAATGAAACGATTCATGACTTTAATGTTTGATGGACACAGAAACGGGAAGTGTTCTTACAGTATAGATTTGGTTTGGCTCCAGATATCTCATTAAATCCCTAGTGAGCACTCATTCTTATGAATTACAGCCTTCAAGAACAAAGTAGAGACCTTTTTGCAATCCTTAAGAGATTACATTATGATGTTTGTCATTCTGCATCATCTAGTATTTAATGTAATATGCTGCATGGCTCAAATCAGGACAATGAGGGGAAATCTCATAGAAATATTATGAATGTTAAAAGGCCTGATTAGATATGGCAAAGTTATTTTCCATGGTAGGGGAGTCTAGGACAAAAGGGCATGACTTCAGGATTGAAGGGCATCCATATAGAACAGAGATGCAAAGAAATTACTTTAGTTGAAAGGTGGTAAATCTGTGGAATTTGTTGCCATGAGCGTCTGTGGAGGCCAAGACATTGGGTGTATTTAACACAGAGATAGATAAGTTGTTGATTATCCAGGGCATCAAAGGGTATGAGGAGAAGGCAGGGGAATGGGGATGACTGAAAGAATTGGATCAGCCCATGATTGAATAGAAGAGCAGACTCAATGGGCCAAATGGTCTACTTCTGCTCCTATATCTTATGGCCTTAATCTCAAGAGCTTGTCTCTTACTTTCATTAATAGCAATCATATAAGGAAGAAAAGTGACCCAACTCACTCACTGCAATATTCCAGGGATTGTTGTCAATTTATCAATTTTTGTATAGCTACATTTTATTTAAGCTCTTGAGAGGATAGCTGAATTGTACTGAATTGGAGGTCAGCTACTAATTCCAGTGTTAAGAACACCCTGAACCATCTTTAAATGTCCACATTAATCTACTAAATATCCTAGAAGTGTTACTGATAAAATTCAAGACTGATTATTTTCAAAATTGGTATCAAAAGTTCCATCAACAATAAGCAAAGATCAATGGTTGTCAGGAAGCCATGTGGATGGGTTTGGAGAAAATGATGAATTGAACAATGATGGAGAATGTCTAACCATCACAAAACCGTGATCAAAAACTTCTTCCAAATGACCTTCCAAGTCGTAGTTCTGTTTTGGCAAAAAATCTCAACCCATGTTCTGGACTAACATATAGGTCCCATCCATAACCATCAAAGTTCCTATCTTCCAATAACAGCTCCCTTTATTAATTTCTTTTATTTAGCGATACCGCACAGAATAGGATCTTCCGGCCCAATGAGCCGCATAGCCCAGCAACCCACTGACTTAATCGTAGCTTAATCACAGGAAAATTTACATTGACCATTTAGCCTATTAATCGGTATGTCTTTGGAGTGTAGGATGAAACTGGAGCACCCAGAAGAAACCCATGCACTCACAGGAAGGAATGTGCAAACTTCTTACAGAGTACACTGCAGCTACAATAGCATTTGCACTAACTGCTACTCTATGATGATGCCCCAAGCACTTAAAAAATTCTTACACCAGCACATTTGTCAAATTTGTTGCATTTAACAAAAAGTATTGTAAGAGTCAATTTGGCAGTGATTCTGAAGGTATAATAAATTTTGACTGTTTCAATTTCTTTGTATTCAGTGTACAATTTCATAATGGCTTTTTAAGATGCAGATGGCAGCAGTGAAATCTGGCTAGCTGTTGGGCAATTGCTTGTGTGAAGATGATTGTGGCTCTGCATAGCTCAAATACCATCTATAAATTTGCTGACGATACAACCATTGTTGGTAGAATCTCAGTTGGTGAAGAGAGGGCATACAGCAGCAAGATATGCCAGCAAGTGGAGTGGTGTCGCAGCAACAACCTGGCACTCAACGTCAGTAAGTCGAAAGAGCTGATTGTAGACCTCAGGAAGGGTAAGACGAAGGAGCACATACCAATCCTCATAGAGGGGTCAGAAGTGGAGAGAGTGAGCAGCTTCAAGTTCCTGGGTGTCAAGATCTCTGAGGATCTAACCTATTCCCAACATATCAATGCAGTTATAAAGAAGGCAAGACAGTGGCTGTAATTCAATACCAATTTAAAAAGATTTGGTATGTCAATAAAAACATTCATAAAGTTCTATCGATGTACTGTGGAGAGCATTCTAACAGGCTGCATTACTGTCTGTTATGGGGGGGGGGGGGTGCAATTGCACAGGACCAGAAGAAGTGGCAGATGGTTGTAAATTTAGTCTGCTTCATCTTGGGTAGTAGCCTACAATGTACCCAGTACATCTTCAAGGAGCGGTGTCTCAGAAAGGCAGTGTCCATTATTAAGGATCTCCAACACCCAGGACATGCCTTTTTCTCACTGTTACCATCAGGTAGGTAACTTTGATAGTGGAAATTTTGGTACATTCTTAGGGCCTTATTTATATTATATTTCTCACTCTTAACAGAGTAGATGGAAAGATTGTAGAAGTGTTCTGGGAACATTGTGCATTACAGAGCTTGCATGACTTTCTACCTATTCACATTAATGGATCACAAGTGGGTCGATGCTCTGCCTCATTTTCCTCTCAACACTCCAACCAGATGATTTACACCCAAGTAAACTCAACCATGCAATAACAAGCAGTGTACTGGTGCACAATGAGTAGTGAAGTTTATAGTTCCACTTCTCAATACGCATTAGACTTGTGTCTGCGATTTCCGAGTCTGTTTGTGTCCATGGGTCCCCAGTAGATTTGCACTTAAGAATACTGAAGCTATCCCAAAAATTTCAAATATTCTCAGTTGCCTATTAACCAAATATTTCTACCTGCATAATATCCAAATGGTTTCACACCATTGTGGTTATATCAGAATCATACACATGATGACCAAATTGATCCACGCCCCGATAACCCAACAAATTTAAGTCTATGATACTTCTACTTGCTGTGCTCTCATTCCTGCATAATTTGTATCTAGGAAAGAGACAAATTAAAGTAATTCATTACAGACTGGTACAGCTTCCAACATCAACCATTTGCTGCATGTTGTCAGAGTATTCTGAAAATAGATCACAAGTGACGAAAGTCAGTGGCACTGAAAAAAATGGTGATAGTAAAATGTGATGATGCAAAATTATCAAGAGCAATGTAGGCTATCATTTAAGAGGATTTAATATGAACTAGTACGGTTTCTTCTTTCTGCAGTGCTTAATCTTTCTTTGAGTCAGATTTCCAAGTCATTTTCAGTTTAAAAATCACTCACGTCATAACAGAGTTAATGGTTGTGGGAGGAAGAAGGGAAAACACATGCTTACTTATTGTATTTGGAATATTCTCAAAGTGGTGCACACAATCACCATCATTATTTTCCTTTTCATACAAATACAGTATAATCTAAGACAACAATTTGTATTTATACACTTAACATAGCATGTGGCAGCATAGACTATCAGTAAACTAAATTGAACTCAAAGCAGGTAGGAGATATTAGCGAAGAGTGTGTGGAGAATTAAGTGATTAGGATTAGTGTACATGTGTGGTTATCATTCAGTGAGGATTCAGTGGCTTGAAAGGTCTGTTTCTGCGCTGTATCTCTCTAAATGTAAATATGTGTAGATGAACACCCAGAATTTAAATCCTTGGCAACTGAATATGTGGCTGCCATTGGTGGAAGGATTGAAATCAAAAGGCTAACCTCAGAGCACCACAGCTGTTGTGGAGAATTATAAAATGAGAAAACATGGCACAGAAGAGCATGGAAAGATGGGAGGGGTGTGGAGATGACAGGATCGTAAAACTAAGAATTCAGTTTTGAAATTAAGGCATTGACTGACTGTGAGTCAAAGTAGACCAATAGACATAACAAGGTTTTCTGAATGGGGACCATATTTTCTGAGTTTGGTTTGTGTCCATGAGTTAAATGATGGCAAGTTCCTTTTCCTGCTGTTCAATATATTTCAATGGGAGCTGGATGCTACTGATTTCCTTTAAGGCCTTGACAAAATGAAAATTAATCAAGTTGTTGAGAAGGTCACTAATTTGACCTTATTCAATGCTTCATATCTAAGGAAGTAGATTGTGGTTCTATTTCTGAACAAAATACTTCATGATTTTATTGAAATTCACATCTGGGGGAACTTCAACGAACTTCTACAGATGTGTGTTGGAGAGTATACTGACATGATTGCATCACGGCCTGGTCGGAAAGCAGCAATGCCCTTGAACAGAAAAGCCTATAAAAAGTAACAGATACAGCCCAGTCTACATTGGTAAAATCCTCCCCAACATTGAGCACATCTGCAAGGAGTGCTGTCGCAGGAAAGCAGCATCCATCATCAGGTATCTCACCACCCAGGCCATGCTCTCTTCTCACAGTAAGAGATACAGGAGCCTCAGGACCCATACCACTAGGTTCAGGAATAGTTACTACCCCTCAACCATCAGGCTCTTGAACCAGAGGGGATAACTTCATTCAACATCACTCATGCCATCACTGAATTGTTCCACAATGTATGGACTTACTTTCAAGGACTGTCGTGTTCTTGATATTTAGAGCTTATTGATTTTTTGTTACTATTTTGTTTTTTGTTTAATTTTTGTATGACACTGTTACAAACCTTTTATTTTTTTGTTTACACAATTTGTCTTCTTTTGCACATTGGTTGTTTGTCTGTCTTATTGTGTGTGATTCTTCATTGATCCTATTGTGTTACTTTGTATTTCCTGAGAATGCCCACAAGAACAAGAATCTCAGAGTAGTACATGGTAACATATATGTACTTTGATAATAAATTTACATTCAACTTTGCATAGCAACTGTAGATAGATAGATAGATAGATAGATACTTTATTCATCCCCATGGGGAAATTCAACTTTTTTTCCAATGTCCCATACACTTGTTGTAGCAAAACTAATTACACATCAAGCGACCAAGTGTGTCACCTATGTTTATAACTCTAAAAGGAAGGACATCTCCAACGACCTTCTGACGTTCCCAAAGAGCAATGTTGAGAAGTGAAGCTTTACTGCTCTTTTGCTGTCTGAGACTCTGCACCTTAGCTTCCACTAGACCCAGAGCTCTATCGAGAAGAGGACAGAAAGTGCTACTGTACGGCAAAACCCCTCTAAACTTTACTCTATGTACCTCACTAAAATATTCAATCATGAATAATCTGTCCAAGTGTTCCATTAGTAACTACATAATAATCAAGAAACTCCAACTGCAGTGTTGCACCTAATATGGCTCATAATAAGTATTATTAGAATAGATACAAAGCTGTGTTTAACTTGGTGTCTAGGAAACTCAATATTATGATATAGGAGAAATCTAGTAAAGCAAGAAACACAGGGCATTGCACAGTTCCTTAACAAAGGCTTTTAAAATTGCTGTATGCCATAGTATTTTAGAGATACAGCATCAGTTCCTTTTAGTTCATAGTCAAATAAGCACTAGGTTGTTTATATTAGTTATATTGTGACAATCTTTTGATAAACTTATCTCCCTATAATATAGCCCTGAGTATTACTACAGTTTCAAGATGCCCTTTCAACATGCAACGATTCCAATTTTGATATCAAAATTGCTCAAACTTAATTCATTTGATAAAGCATTTAAAAGCATGATCTTCCCCAGACCACAGCACAGAATAAGTTAATATTCTTGCCTGATGTACCGTCTTAAATTATTTGCTCAGTTCAAATACTGTGCTCAAAACTAAAGATATTAGAGATCGTTATCAAATATCTTTGTAATCTAATATATGTTATCACTAAATAACAAAAGAGAGAAAAAAAACACAAATAGCTTTAGAATTACAATGTGCTAGGAACATTAAGTAGCACAAGATTGACAAATTAGGAAAAATAAGTAGCACAGAACTGACAAATGAAGCCATCATGCTGATGCTTGATGCACGAATCAACGTTTTGCTCAACTCATCAGTTAATTCCATGCAGTCCTTTCTGTCTCAGTGGAAACAAGATCCGTAGCTGGACTAAAAGACTAATCAGTTTACTGACTGTGCTTCCACCGAGCATCTGGCAATATTAAGCTGTTAATCAACACACAAAAGGATAGCCTAATAGACATTTCCCACAGCACAAAAGGGGCTGCATTATTTCAATAATTATAACATAGATATCACTTATATTAATAATTAACTAAAACTAAGTTAATTTTACTATTTAGAAACATATAAAGAAATAATTTTTGTTAAACCATTTTAAAACTCAATTACAATAAGTTTAATAACTTAAAACATTTGCTCTACTCCATTCCTTCTGTCACACATATCAACATTAAACTTTGCAGTGTTGATGTTTTTGAGTGCTTTGGTTTGCACTACCGGTAGTTAATCCTCTATCAGGGGAGATCTGATACAGGTTTATAAGATTATGAGAGGCAGAGATAGATTAGACAGACAGTACCCTTTTCCCAGGATTGAAGTGTTTTACACCAGAGGGCATACATTTAAGGTGAGGGAGGGTAATTTCAAAGGAGATGCGAAGATCAAGTTTTTTTTTACTCAGAGGGGTGGGTGGCAGGAATGCACTGCCTGAGGTGGTGGTAGAGGTAGAAACATTGCTGTCTTTTAAGAGACAATTCGAATGTGAGGAAAATGGAAGGATATGGACATTGTGAACGCAGGAGAGATTAGTTTAGTCAATTTAATTAGTTCAGCACAGCATTGTGGGCCAAAGGGCCTGTTCCTTTACTATACTGTTCTATGTTATATCATGTTATCATGGTTCCTTGCAAACCAGGCATGACTTGCTGGCATTCTAGCTGCGTGGGTTCTGAGGTTAATGAGGGAAGATTTAACTCTGCTACAGACCCACCCAGGACATGAAGCATTTGAGAGGGAGAATGCTGAATAGCTAGTGTGCTCCTCCGTCCATTTAGACAAAACTTTTGCATGTCCTTTAAGTACATCAGACTCCTCAATACCCAGAGACTGGACTGACACCAACTTACTGCCCTCTACTGTGCCTATTGTCTTGTTTATTATTTATTGTAATACCTGCACTTTGTGCACTTTATGTAGTCCTGGGTAGGTCTGTAGTCTAGTGTAGTTTTTTTCTGTGTTGTTTTTACATAGTTCAGTGTAGTTTTTGTACTGTTTCATGTAGCACCATGGTCCTGAAAAACGTCTCGTTTTTAATGTGTACTGTATCAGCAGTTATGGTCGAAATGACAATAAAAAGTGACTCGACTCATTGTCATCCTGAATGATCTGCCTACACTCTGAGTGGACAAGGACCATGCTTTCCTCGAGGTCAGTGAGAACGCTGCAGTTTCACGGAGGCTTTGATGATGTGTTTAAATCCTTTTGGACTGGAGTGTCTGTTTTGTGAATCTAGTGTTGGGCAAGTGCACAATATGGTCCAACCAATGATTGACTGAGTGTAAATAGGGCTCAGCATTAGGAATGTTGGGAATGAATCTACGTCCTGAGCTTACCTGACTTTCCTATGATGCTTCTGCATTGAAATATATGCAGCTGAGGACACTAGTCACACCGTGCTCAACCTTTTGATTCCTAACTTTGTCTGAGGTCTTAACTACATCTGTTTCCACAACCCCTTCACTAACTCTTCTGTCTCTCTGGTCTCCATCTCCCTGCAACTCTTGTTTAAACCATACCATACAGCAGTAACAAATCTGCCCACTACGACATTAACTGACATTAACTGACATATCTGAACATCCTCTACATAGCACCATCCAGAGACAGAGAAGCAGTTTCAGCGACAGGTTACTATCGATGCAATGCTCCTCAGACAGGATGAAGAGGTCAATACTCCCCAATGCCATTAGGCTTTACAATTCTACCGCCAGGACTTAAGAACTTTTTAAAAGCTATTATTAATGCTTTTTGAGATAGTGATTTAGATGCATATCATATTTTTTACTGAGTTAAGTATTGTATGTAATTAGTTTTGCTATAACAAGTGTATGGGACATTGGAAAAAAAGTTGAATTTCCCCATGGGGATGAATAAAGTATCTATCTATCTATCTATCTATCATTAGTTCCCCTCCAGTTTAGGTGCAAACAGCCTCTTCCGTACAGGTCCCACCTTCCCTGGAAGAGAGTCCAATGATCCAAAAATCTGAAGTCCTTCCTCTTACAGCAACTCCTTAGCCAAGTGTTGAACTGTACAATCTTCCTGTTTCTGTCCTCATTAGCACGAGGCACAGGCAGTGATCCTGAGGTCACAGCCCTGGAGTTCCTGCCTTTCAACTTACCACTTAACTCCCTGAAATCACTTTGCAAAATCTTGTCAATCTTCCTCCCTATGTCTTGGGTACCTGCATGGACCATGAACACTGGCTGTTCACCCTCTCACTTAAGAATGCCAAGGACTGAATCCAAAATGTCCCAGATCCTGGCACCAAGGAGACAACGTACCATCTGGCAATCTCATTCACAGAGCCTCCTTTCTGTTTCACCACAGATCAGCTCTTGCCCACTTCCCTACTGAGTTGGCAGAGTCAGACTCAGTACCAGAGACCGAATGCTGTGACGTTCCTCTGTTATACCTGCTGTTGAGGGGGATGGCCACCGTGGTACTCTGCACTGGCTGCTTAAACCCTTTTCCTTTCTTAACTGTCACCCAGTTTCCTGTTTTCTGCACCTTGGGTGTAACTACCACTCACTATGTCCTACCTGTCACCCCCTCAGCCTCTCGAATGTTTCAGAGTTCATCCAGTTCCAGATCCAGTTCCTTTACGCAGATTGCTAGAAGCTGCAACTGGGTGCACTTTCTGCAGGTGTAGTCGTCAGGGTTGCTGGAGGTCTCCCTGCCTTCCCACAGCCCGCAAGAGGAGCATTTCACTATCCTGCCTTGCACCTTTACTGTTCTAACTGAGCGACTGTAAACTGTACAAGTAAAAAAAAATCTACCTATAGCTTTTATTACCTTCTCTGATTGAAGCCTTTTCTTGATGGAGCCTCGAAGAGTTGAATCCTAAAGAATCTCCAATTTAACTCTGACCACCCCAATGATGGCCGATCTGTTTGCTCTTGCCTTACTTTAATTTGTTCTTGCCAATCAATCTTGAATGCTGATTGGCTTCTGCTCAATCACAAGGTGCTGCCCTTTACTCAATCAGCGAACCTGACTGAGCTACATCTTCGCAGGCTTCCATTCTCCGATTGGGTGCTGCTCAAGGGCCCAAACTGCTGTGAGGCACTGACTTTTCTATTCAACCCGTGAACCTGACTGAGCTACACCTTCATAGGCTTACGATCAGGCAATGATCAAATTTAGAGAAATTTCCATCCTCTCCAGCAGGGGATACTGAACATGGTGTCAGAGAAGTTGGAAACAATGAAGGGTGTAAGGGAGCTGGTGAGACATATGTCAACTGTGTCCACATGAAAACTGACAGCACATTTTCTAATATTGTTGCCCAAAAGGGTCAAGAATAGATCACCTGAGGACATTATATTTAATGGGAGCAGGAGCTGTAAAATAATTAATACCATTGATACTTAAGGATAGAATCACAGAGAGAGAAGGTCAACTGAGTGTAAAATTTATCCTTGCTCTTGAGTAGTTTATTAAAATGGCTCATGAATCTTTGCCTTTGATTATAAGGCTGAAATTCAAATTCCTGCATATTCAGTGAAATCAAAATTGTGAAGGGAATATGAACCACAAACTGCAATGCGTTCCTTTTTTAGAAAATCTTCAGCTGGTAGAGCACAAACCCAGGGCTGATCAAACTAAATGATTTACACACAGGTTCTGCTGTAAATAAGAAAGCAACAGTCATATCCTTCACCCCACCCACCCCCCTGTAATGTGTCAATTGACTCATTTTATGGATTGGACAAATGACTTTTGAATTCACAACCATATACAGAAAAATAAAGGAACTGCAACACCTTCCTACAACATTTACAAGCATTAGTTCTAAACAACTAAAATATTGTTACATTAAAGATAATCTATTGATTATAATATTTGAGATTCAAAGTATATTTATTATCAAAGAGTGTATAAATTATAAAACCTTGAGATTTGTTTGCTTATAAGTAGCCACAAAGCAAGAAACCCGAAAGAACCCAATGAAAGAAAAAAGACCAACATCTGATGTGCAAGAGAAAGGTGGAAAAACACAAATTATGTAAACAATTGAAGCAACAACAACATTCCAAACAAAATTGGATCCTCAGGTCCGTACCATGGAGTAGGCCCGAAGCCTCGCTTGTCAGTTCATCATATTAGTGGTACAGAGGACAGCATTCTTCTTAGACTCAGCACCATATTCACAGATATATTTAAGACTATCTTTGAAGCTTTCATCCCACCTTTACTAATTTCAATTACCATATTCTAATCATACATCTCTGCACATTGTTGCTTATTGTTAGACACTTATGTGCTTTACATTTCTAGTGATGCCTCCTACAGTTTATATGTATTCATTAGCCCAGATAAAATCTGAACCACAATATACTACAAATTGTACCATACAGAGACTTAGAAATTACCACCTTTTAATAGTGTTAAAACAGCATTATCAGTCATCATAATTATGCCTGGGGGATGATTGGTAGGGAAGGGTGAGTGGATAAGGGAGTTGCAGAGAGACTATTTCCTGTGGAAAGTGAAGAGCGGAACAGAGGGGGCAGGTGTGCCTGGTGGCTCAATTTACAGAGAATTATGCGTTGTATGCGAAAGCTCAAAGAGCGGTAGATGACGACAAGGACTGCTATGTTGGTAATGGGGATGGGGTGGAGATAAAATGTAGAGAGATGTGCAGGAAAGGAAGGAGATATGTGTGAAGGCAGCATAGGCAGTGGTGCAGGAGAAACCCCATTTTCTGAAAAAAGGGAACATCTGACATATCCTTGAATCAAAGCCACATCATGAGAAGAGACAGAGTGGAGATGAAGTAACTGAGAAAAGAGAATAGCATCTTTGCAAGTGACAAGGTGGGAAGAGGCATAGTCAAGGTAACAGTGGGAGTCAGTACATTTGTAAAAGATATTGGTAGATAACTGGAGACAAAGAGTTCAGGGAAAGAGAAGGAAGTGCTGGAGATACACCAAGTAAATTTGAGAATGGGGTGTAAGTTGATGGTGAAATTGATAAAATTGACTAGCTCTGCCGGGCGCTGGAAGCAGCACCAAAAGTGTTTTCCAATGTAGTGGAGAAAGAGTTGTGATGTGTTACTGGTGTGGGTTTGCAACACACACTGTTCCATGGAGCCAACAAAAAGGGAGGCATAGCTAGGCCCATGCGAGGGCCCATGGCAATACCTCTGTGCTCTACAGAAAGTAGGAGGAGCTGTAAGAGATGGTGTTAAGTGGGGGGGGGGGGGTACCAGTTCTGCCAGATGGAGGAAAGGCCTGATGAAGGATCTTGGGACAAAATGTCGCCTGTTTGTTTCCCTCCACAGATGCAGCCTATGTTTCTTCACCATTTTCTCGGGCGATATAAAGTCATTAAGTGAGCAAGAGTCTTTCTTCAAATAGCAAACAAAGGAAATGCTAGTGATGTATATTTTAACTAATTTAACACAATATATCAGTGTTAAATTAATTAGAGCATGTTGGCCTTTCATTTGTTGAGTCAATACAGAGAGGTCAGGATCAAGCAGGCTCAATAGAGGATATTCCATCATTTCTAACGTTAACAGTGAGGCAGTATTTATGAAAAGAATCTTCAATGTCTCCCACTAGGTACATTGGATAATCATGTTCTGCACAACTTAAATGATTTCAAAAAAAACCCTGACTTCCTAAATCCAGTGCAACTGAATGTGATACTGTAAACTCCTGCAAATGGCAAGAACCATTTCCCTCTAATGTCCCCAGATTTCATGTGTACCAGAAACCCGCTGTCATGCTTTCCATCTGTAAAAAGTTTCATTACTACCGCAGACTTACCCACAATGCTTCATGTTAGGAGGTTTATCCATTCTTACTGCTAGCCGAATTTTCAGATCTGAATCTTGGCTATTTTTTGGAGTAACCATCTTGTGCAATTCGGGTGCCTTTGGACTATTGGAAGTCGGGTAAAGAATTACCTGAAAAACAGTGACAAGCTTCATATCAGCAGAATGATAACAGACACTCATGTCTTCAAGAAGTAAGAAGTTGAGTGCAGAACTGGAGAGTCCCCCTGCCATTCTATTCTGATCAGCCCAGCTTCTCTCAGCTGCTGTTGATAACCCCCACAGCAGATCTGACTTCAAACTACATGTTAATATTGCAGCAGCTTCCTATGATGCCCTCAGGTGTAAAAACCCGTCTCAGAAGTGAAAGGAATGTCAACTCCATGGAAGAAGATTCAAAAACATTAGCTTTATTTGTCACATGTACGTCGAATTGAAACATACAGTGAAATGTGTCATTTTGCATCAACGACTAACACGGTATGAGCATTATGTCTGCAAGTGTCACCATGTGTCCAGCACCAACACAATCACAAACTCCATACAGACAGTGGTGGCTATTGAACCCAAACTGGTGATTGCTGGCACTGTAAAGTGATTGCACTTATCACTATGCTGTCCTAGGGTCTGTGGAAGGTTATTGAAAACTGTGATAAGGCAATGTTGCTGTGTTGTTACCGAAAACCAATTGATCCATAGAAATTTGCCACTATCAAAATAAGATTTGGTGTAAAGTCAAATCAGATCAAGTTTAATTATCATTCAAACCATACATAGATACAGCTGAACGAGACAGCATTCCTCTGGGATCAAGGTGTAAAACATTCAAAATAGCAAGCAGCCATTCAAAAATGGCAAGTAACATAATTCAAAATAGCAACCAAAGAAGCATATTCACTCAAAAGGAAAACATAAATATGGTCCAAGACCCTGAGTGACAATATCCAGCAATCGATGCTATAGTCTCTTAGCAGTGTACAGATGCACACAATCCAGCCTGTCGTTTCACCCCGTCAAACATGGGAGAGGCCAGGTCCCAGCCAAGCTTGGACACCATGCTGTAAACACTTCTGTGTCTCTCACCTGGCCTGCAGCAGCAGGCAAGCCTGAGGCTTGAGGCCTATAAACGAGGCTACACAGCTCCCATGTCATCTGTCCCCCCACCAGACAAAGGTAACAGGCCTGCAGCAGCTTACATTATCACTGTCTAACAGAATCTTGCAATTGCAAGTGAAATGTCTGAGATATTTTCCCACATATACGGCACCAAATTCAATACTTCTGAGTAGCGGTCAACAACACAGCCTGCAGCCAGGTCAGCTCTTCTGAATCCAAACCGGCTCCTCCGACATACCGGCAGAATCCTCCGATTTTCCAAAGGGCTCCTCGACACCTCAGCCAACTCTCTTTCAACATCCTGGCCCTCTCTCTCTCTCTCCAAGATCCGACACCAGTCCAGCTACTCTGATCAATGAGCAGCTCACTGATGGAGTTGCACTGCGATACCTGATATTCTTGGAGTAGAATTGTCTTTGGATTGTAAAAACTAATTTTACAAAGAATAAAAGCACCTTTGGTTGGCTCCAGAGAGGAGCTGCATTTGCACACTCTGCCGTCTTACCAGAAGAGAGAGATACAGAACCAGAGGTCATGTACGTAGCCTTGGAAGGATTAAATCTGTTCTCTGGAGAAGAAACTAGTTCAGATCAACAAGATTGGAAATGAAGTAAGTACTGAATTTAGTGGAGATTACATTATCGCATAAGCATATCTGAATGATATCAAGTGATTACTTGTGTCCTAGAGAACATTATGATTGTGACCAAAGGGGTCACTATTGGCTGTCAGGTATGTGCAATCGATGAAAAGACAGAACACAAACAATGCAATTTTGTTGATTATATAAAGCTGTCTGGCAAAGTGAACTACAAAGAGATGATGTCTGCAAAGGTGGACAGATAGAGCAACAAGAAGACAACTGGTGTACAATGTGAGAAAATGGGGAGAAGAACAGGCAAGCAGTATACTTCACAATGGTAAGAAGCTTGTAAATGTTGGTATAAAGGGGATTTTCGCATGGCTAGTTCATGAGATCTGAAAGTAAATAGGTAGGAACAGCAAGCAATTAGGAAGGCAAATGGTATGTTCACCTTTACTGTAAATGCCTTGCTGTGATTTTACATAGCTTGGGTGAGACCTCATTTTAAGAAATGGATGGTCTCTTTATGAAAAGAAAGAGCTACTTAGCTTGGGTCTTAAAAAACATAGTGGCAAAGCGTGGAATGTAGAATGAAAGCAGACAATGCTGAAAATCCTCAGTAGGTCAGGTTAATTATGTGGAGAGAATTAATGCTCAGGTTGGAGACCTTCATCATAATTAGGAAAGAGAGATTTGCAGTTTGCCAAACTGTAAGGAATCAAGGGGATTAGAGACTTCTCTGGGCTGAAAATGGGATAAATTTCTAAGAATAAGGTTTCTGATTAATGAGTGAATGGGAGCTGTTTGTTTATTTATTTATTGGGTGCAGATTAGACTCTTCTAGTCCTCGAGCCACCCCACCCAGCAATTCCCCCAGTTTAAACTTAGCCTAATCATGGGACATTTTACAATGACCAATTAACCTACCAACAGGTATGTAGGTCTTTGGACTGTGGGAGGAAACCAGAGCACCCGGAAGAAACATTTGCAGTCATGGGGAGAAGGTACAAACTCATTGTCATTGGAGGGAATTGAACCCTGGTCACTAGTACCGTAAAGAGACATCTCATTTAGATTCCATTCCATTTAGATGTGGTAATCTATAGACCATATTCTGGGTGCATAAAACAAAAATTGAAAATGCTGAAAATATTCAGGTCAAGCCAGATCTGTGGGAAGAGAAAGAGTCAATAATTTGAGTTGGAGGGTCTCCTGACCTGATGAGTGTTTTCTTTTTTTTACTATAGCCAGAGTTAGACAAATTCACAAGACTGATTACTGCAATGAGGGAGTAGTCCATTAGAGAAAGTACGAGAAAGTGTTAGAATAGAAGGTGATTGCATTGAAAAATAAAAGATTAATCAAAGGTTGCAGAGAGATTATTTCCTCTGGTTAGGTCTAGGAATGAGTGATGGCAAGTTCAGTGGGAGATATGGCAATAAGGATAGTCTGAAATTGTCTTGAGTTTCTAAAGTGGCTTTTGATTAGCACTGGATAATGAATAACAAAATTATCCATTATGACTTTACATTTTCAAGCATACATAAGGACAGGTGAACTGGCTGTTAAAGTGGCTAGTCAGAGAGTGATTTAACATAGAAACAGGCCCTTTTAGTCTATTTGGTCTCTGCTGACCATTAATCACACATATTACACTAATCCCCTTTTTTATTCTCCCCACATTCCCATCATCATCCCCCTCTCCAACAGATTGTGTTCCATAACTGCACCCTAGAGGCAATTTGCAGTGGATAGTTAACCTCAAACAAGAGAAAATCTGCAGATGCTGGAAATCCAATCAACAGACACAGAATGCTGGAGGAACTCAGCAGGCAAGGCAGCATCTATGGAAAAAAGTACAGTCGGCCCGAAACATTGTCTGGCATGGCCTGCTGGGTTCCTCCAGCATTTTGTGTGTGTTGCTTGGATAATTAACCTATAGTTCACACATCTTTGAAATGTGGGAGGAAACGAGGATGGCCAGAAGAAACTCATACAGTCACACAGAGAACATGCCAACTCCACACAAACAGCATCTGAGATAAGGGTTGAAGCCAGGTCTTTGGCATTGTGAACCAGCAACTCTATTATTCTGTCATGAGAGGAGATTGCTAGATGGACAGAGAGAAAGTTTCATGGATATATTCAAATCTTTCTTGAAGAAGTGTAACATTTCTGTTGTCTTGTGGGAACCTCTGGCCCTCAGTCACTCAAATTTGAGAAGATTTGAGATGGAATTGAGAACATCGAGTTTATTCACTGGATGTTCACAAAAGCTTATGTAAGTCATAGAAACAGCAGTTCAACCTTTCAAGTAGCTCCCAACTTATCTGTTGAAGTGTCTCCTGTCCCCAAACCGACTCTTCATACAACATCAGAATCTACAGAAGTGCACTGGAAGCAAGTAACCTTCAATTCTGTGGACTGCCTAAGACCACCCATGCCAGAGCCTGCAAAAGTCTTCCAGGCAGAGGAGTGCATTAGGAAGACTGCTAGGTCTGAGTGCATATTAATATACCAAGATAGTGAAAGAGAACATTTGTTCTGTGCATCAGTGATGAGGGATTACAATTACCTGGATAGAATGTCAGAGCTGAGATCAATGGTCTTCAATATGGTTAAAAGGAAATCGTGGTGCTAAAAAACTTGTTTCACGCAGAGTGAATAATGGGGAACTGATGCTAATGGCACAAAGCTAAGGTAAACTAGAGACAAAACAGCCAAAGATGACATGAGAAGCTCTCTTACACAGTAAGTAGTTAGGACGTGGGATGTACTGTCTGATAGGACAATGGTTATTAATAGGAACCTTTGAAAGTGAAATTGGCCGAAAACACAGAGGTGAGAAAAGAATGCAACAATGTCAAGAAAAGGTAGGGGCATTGTTGGCGAGAAAGAACAACAGACTACAAATCAGTGAATTTGAATGAGTCGAAGACAGTGGAAACAGTTCTTGCTGTATGCTTGGGGATGGAGACTGCCATTTTTCAAGACACTCTGTTCTCCATTTTGTGAGCTTGAAGTGCTTGACTTGATCAATGTTTTAAAGAAGACACAATGATGCCCCAGATAATCTGCTGGACTGGAGATAATTTCCAAATAAGAAGTTATTTGTGAGATGTTCTTTGGTTGGATATAACATGCAGGTTTGTGAATCTTGGGATTGGTGCCTGCCTGGACTGATTTAAGCTGGTTGCTGATTTAGAGCAAGGAGACATAAATTATTGACTTCATGATGGGAAGAGGGGAATAAATGGATGCTATCTTGGAGCATAGCCAATAACATGGTGTAAAGGTCAGACACATGACCTGTGGGCAATGACACAGCTATGTGATATTTGAATTGGTAAAAACGGATATAAAAGTGGATACTTCATGTGCGCTGGTGGCAGTAACTTCTAAGAATAACCATCACAGATACAAGTGTGAGCGACCCTATGTGGAATATGTGGCGAGTGAATCGGGACTATGAGGAATGCCTGGCCAGTGTAGACTCCTTTGCCCAGGTAATACCTTTGCTATTCTTTGACTGTTCAGGAGAGTCAAGGATACTTAGCAGGTGTGCACACAAGGCATTTAGTATATGAATTCACATACTTGTTAGCTTAGACAATAAAGGTACTTGTCGGTAAATACAGATCTTTCTGTGCCTCACTAATCATTGTTATAAGGGGTGATTCTTATAACAGGCACAGAGTTGGGATTAATTTCATCACTCCTCAAATAAGACAGATGGACTTCAAGGGTCACCTCTGCATTATAGATAAAAATCATGACCTTAGGAATATCCAGGACAGAACTTGTGATTATGTCATCTGCGAATGGAGAAGTTCTTGAACTGTGCACCATTTTAAAAATCTTCTAAATAATCTTTACTTATAAACATTCTCAACAATCATGCAGTTAAGAAGTCCTCTAAACTCCTGAACTAATATCCAGATATACAGTATATAATTGCAAAGATTTTAAGAATACCCAGTAATTCTCTTAGAAATAGTACATTTCCAGTCAGTGGCCACTTTATTAGGTACCTTTGCTCATTAATGCTAATATATAACCAGCCAATCATGAGACAGCAACTCAATGCAAAAGGCATACGGACATGGTCAAAGGTTCAGTTGTTCAGCCCAAACATGAGAATATGGAGAATAAATGTGGCCTAAGTGATTTTCACTGTGGAATGATCCGCCAACAGAAGGGCTTTGAATATCTCAGAAACCCCTAATTTCCTGGGATTTTCACGCACAACAGTCTCTAGTTTACAGAGAATGGTGTGAAAAATAAAGAAAAGGATATCTGGTGAGTTGCAGTTCCATGGACAAAAATGCCTTGTTAATGACGGAGGTCTTAGGAGAATGGCCAGACTGGTTCAAGTTGACAGAAAAGCAACAAATAACTCAATTAGCCATGCATTACAACTGTGGTACAGAAGAAAATCTTTGAATGGGCAACATGTTGAACCTTGCAGAGGATGGGCAACAGCAGCAGAAGACCATAAACATACACTCAGTAGCCACTTTATTAGGTACCTCCTGTGCAGGAGATAGCTAATAAAATGGATACTGAGAGTATATTTGGACACTGCTCATTCCAAACGAAGTACAAATGGTGAACCTCTGTAAATTGTAGATTAAAGTTTACATTTGCAGATCAATCATTCATAAAGAAATAATGAATACTTTTACTTTGATATTCAGTGAATTAAATTAAATTCAGAATCTACCTGGCAATAAATCCCTTACACTTTGGATTTACGCAAAAGTGATCTCTTCCATTGCTGATAAGATGTAAATACAGTAAACAAGGGATTAAGGTAGCAAAAATGTATTTACTCAGTTTGTGTTTGTGCATTCAAGAATGTGTTTACTAAAGTGTTTTTATGATAGTTCAAAGAACTTCTTATGCCTGAGGATAGGGTCTCGGCCCGAAACGTTGTCTGCTCAGTTCCACAGATGCTCCCCGACCTGCTGAGTTCTTCCAGCATGTTGTACTGTTTGTTAAGTTTGTTTGATAAACTTCCTTTGCAAATCTTTGTACAGGGACTCCATTAGCCATCGTTAATGTACTGGAAGGTATACTCATTATTTAATGTAATTGTTAAAGTCAGAAAAGGTTTATCGATGTAAGCTTACCCTGAAACTACTCAAACATGCAATATGCAACACCAAATCTAAAGAACCTTATATCATTGATTTCTATAACATAAATATTCATTAAATCAGATGATCTTCTGAGGACAATGCACACATCATTTCTTCTTTGTCATCGAACTTTGCAACATACAAGAAAGGCAGTTGATACATGCCAGTGATAATAAATCTGATTCTGATATGCTATGTGGCTGAAATAAGCTCCCCAAATAAATCTCACTTCCCATTACAGTGGATCCCAGTTAATTGGGACACATCATATGTTTGGATTACCCATACCGTGACCACCTGGATACATTAGTGTCTTACTTCATCTATATCATGCCTGTAAATGTGATGAGCAAACTGCAAGGTGACAATAAACTCCATCTTCACCAATGGGTAGCAGATGTGTTCTTAATGTGAGCTCATTTATTTTCTGAAAAATGGGTGTTTGGCTGTTTACACTAACAAGACCTCTTTTGACACCTCATACTGAATTAATAGCATGGCAGGGATCAACATATTTGATAGCTGCAAAACGTATGATGGAACAAGTACGTTGAATCTCAGTAGATCTCTTCAGTCCATAGAGAACAAGACTGTAAGACCCAGCTATTAGTAGGAATGGCAATTCTACCAACAAATTTATCACAGCTTGCAATAATTACCTCAGGTGACTTATTGCATAATTATATTTCATTACCCTGATGCAAATTGAAAAAGGCAACTTCCTAAACTCATAAAATTTAAATGCACTTTTAGAGATTAAATATGCTACTCCTCTCCAAAAAAAAATATTTTCCAAAATGGCAAGCATAAGTTGATTTTTGTTCATTCTTAATCATAACATATGTTAGACTGCAGGAAGTATTATTTTTAAAGACATCCTTGACAGTTGACAAGTTGCTGGAGTTAGAAAGCATGCAAAAGAGTGAACAAATTGTTCTAAATATGCTTGGTAATTGGATAAATTGTTGAACATCCCAGAAGCAGTAAGTTATTTCAATCTATTGTATTCTGACTTCATTATGTGCAGCATACCAACTGGTTTGTTGATGCAAGGAAGGATTATGTCTGGGCAGGTATCCAGCTTTTTAAGATGTGAATAATTGTGAAAAGGCATGCTAAATAAGTTGATGAAGCAATCTACGCAAGGTAACTTTATTTCAAATATACTATATTGTTAATGTGCTGAGAATAGTGTGAGGTGAAAAACAATTTCCCATTACATTATCGTACATGGACCAGAACTTAATGAAAAATAAAGATGGAGCTAATGTTTTTTGCCCTATCTATGTAAGAAAACTGCAAATCCAGGAGCAGATGTGCAGTTAAATGTAGATATCTAACAGCATCTGTCCAAGTTCTGCTCCTCTACTGTTAGATTCACAGAGGATGGCAGCTTTTGTACAATTGACCCACAAATGATATGCAATGAATGGTATTGTGCTTTGCATGGAAGGTCAAGACTAAATTTGGAATACAGAGCTGACATTTCGGGTCAAGACTCTTCACCAGGACCATGCAGAGTTTGTGGTTGAGTGATCCATTGCTGAAAATTCTTTACAATTACGTATTTTGTTTATTTTCTCCCCCTTCTGACTTCATCCCATTAATACAATTTCAAGTTTCTTTTCATAGTCTGTTGGTAATATAATTCAGCATGGAAATTAATCACACATATTTGTATCCTTCTTTATACTTTCATATTATATTCTGAGGTTCATTTCATAATCTTTCAATTGGATTACCTGGACTGTGGGTACAGTTACTCTATTTTGCTTCTTATTATATTAGCTTACATTTTCAGCAATTTCCTTAGTAAAAGCCTAAATATTTTTGAATTGGAGCCTTTATAAACCCTTGAATACCCAATTACCCAAATGAAATTTTGCAAGGAGGACATTGCACTGTGGCAAGTGTGGAAAATGGAAATTACCCCGATTCTTTCAGAGTCCACATACTCGGAAGAGCGTA
The DNA here is from genome assembly GCF_048418815.1 of Hemitrygon akajei. Taxonomy (NCBI): domain Eukaryota; kingdom Metazoa; phylum Chordata; class Chondrichthyes; order Myliobatiformes; family Dasyatidae; genus Hemitrygon; species Hemitrygon akajei. The sequence continues at coordinate 140,260,630 of NC_133133.1, read as the reverse complement.
ACCCGACTGTTCAACTGACCTCATTACCGCAAGGTTCTCTGACAGAGTCACGAAGAGATGAGGTTCTGCCAATTGATATGTACTGGCAGAACGTGCCCTTTAAAATTTCCAGGACTCTGAGCTCAGTTGTGCTCATTTAACTAAGGATCCCTGGGGCTGTACATCGAGAAATGTCCCACGGCCACAGAATATTAACTGCCTTTATCTCTCTGCTTTATACCACCAGCCTCTCACCTTCCATCATCATTATACGCTTTTTGGAGATTGCTCTTATTCCTTCACTTTTTGCATTCCTCCCTTGCCTTTTTGCTTTCATTTTTTCTGTTTTCTTACGAGTATCTTACCTCTCTTTACAGCAGCAGAACTTTTGGGCACCGTATGACCATAAGACACCAGATCAGAATTTATGCAATCAGCCAGAGACTGTTCCGCCATTCTATCCTGCCTGATTTATAATTCCTCTCAACCCCAATCTCCTACCTCCTTCCTGTTAGCTTTGACACCCTTACTAATCAAGAAACAATCAATCTCCGCCTTAAATATACCCAAGACTTGGCTGCCATTGCCATCTGAGGCAATGAATTCCACAGATTCACCACCCTCAAGCCAAATAAATTCCTTCTCATCTCTGTTCTAAATGGATGTCCCTCTATTCTAAGGCTGAGCCTTCTGGTCCTAAACTCCCGCACTATAGGAAACATCCTCTCCATGTCCATTTTATTTAGTATTTTCAATATTCAGTAGGTTTCAGTGAGATCCCCCTCATTCTTCTATAGGCCCAGAGCTAGCAAATGCTTCTCATAAGTTAACCATTTCATGCCCAGAATCATTCTCATGAACTGCCTCGGGACCCACTTCTTTCTTAGATGAGGAGCTCCCAAATCTCCAGACGCACTCTGACCAATGCCATATATAGACAATAGACAATAGGTGCAGAAGTAGACCATTCAGCCCTTCGAGCCTGCACCGCCATTCTGAGATCATGGCTGATCATCTACTATCAATACCCGGTTCCTGCCTTGTCCCTATATCCCTTGATTCCCCTATCCATAAGATACCTATCTAGCTCCTTCTTGAAAGCATCCAGAGAATTGGCCTCCACTGCCTTCTGAGGCAGTGCATTCCACACCCCCACAACTCTCTGGGAGAAGTTTTTCCTTAACTCTGTCCTAAATGACCTACCCCTTATTCTTAAACCATGCCCTCTGGTACTGGACTCTCCCAGCATCTGGAACATATTTCCAGCCTCTATCTTGTCCAATCCCTTAATAATCTTATATGTTACAATCAGATCCCCTCTCAATCTCCTTAATTCCAGCGTGTACAAGCCCAGTCTCTCTAACCTCTCAGCGTAAGACAGTCCTCAGCATTACAGCCTTGCTTTTATATTCTAGTCCTCTTGAAATGAATGCTAACGTTGCATTTTTCTTCCTTACCACCAACTCAACCTGCAAGTTAACCTTTCAGGAGTCCTGCACAAGGACTCCCAAGTCCCTTTGCACCACTGAATTATTTATTTATTCATTGAGATACACTGCGAAATAGGCCTCTCCGGCCCTTTGAACCACACTGATCAGAAAACCCCAATTAAGCCCTAGCCTAATCATGGGATAAGTTACAATGATGAATTAACCTAACCAGTATGCCTTTGGACTGTGTGAAGAAACAGGAGAGCCAAGAGGAACCCCACGTGGTCACAGGGAGAACACCCAAACTCCTTATAGACAGCAGTGGGAATTGAACCTGGGTCGCAGGTACTGTAAAGTGTTATGCTAATCACAATGCTACTATGCTGCCCCATTTAGAATCGGAATATGCTCCTCATTTAGAAAATTGCTTATGCCTTTATTACTTCTACCAATGTGCATGACCATACACTTCAATACACTGAATTTCATCTGCCATTTGTTTGCCCATTCTCCTAATCTGTCTAAGTCCTTCAACAGACTCCCTGCTTCCTCAACACTATGTGTCCCTTCATCTACCTTTGTACCATCTGCAAACAAAGTCATCAAATCCATCATCCAAATCATTAGCAGTTGCAGTAATATACACAAAATGCTGGAGGAACACAGCAGGCCAGGCCTCCAGAACCACTCCAGAATCTAGGGATTCTTGAAAGATCTTTACTAATGCATCTACAATCTTTTCAGCTATCTTGTTCAGAACCCTGGGATGTAGTTGATGCACCATCAATAACTCACGCTGAGACTTAGGAAGTGAGATATCGGCTTTTATTGACTGAAGAACAACACTACATCCTGGGAAAATGAGGGAGAGCAGCAGACCACAGTCGCCTTTATACAGGGGTCTGTGGGAGGAGCCACAGGAGCAGTCAGACAGGTATATCTAGTTCACCACATTCACCCCCCCTTTGTTTAAAAAAAAAAATCCCCAAGTATATTTACAGGTTAAGTCTATCAGGTGGTCGAATCGTTCGCTGCGATCTACGTAGCACCGGCTGTGATTGCACAGGAGCCGGAGGTGGTGATGGCACAGGTGCCGGAGGTGGTGTTAGCACCGGAGGCGGAGAGTGGGTTGGTTCTGTCCCAACAGGAGGTGTCAGGGATCCCTCGCGTGTGAGCGAGGTCCCTGGAATAGACGCGTACGCGATGCCCGGTACATGAGCGTCGTGAGGAGTCTGGGTGTGGCACAGTGCGTGCGGTGTCACCTCGGGTACAGGGTGCATAGTTACCGTGGAATGCTCGGGGTAGTGGTCTGCTGCTCCTGCGGGCGCCAGGTCGCGGACAGAGACCGTGTCCTCCCGCCCATCAGGCAAGACCACGTAGGCATACTGGGGATTAGCATGCAGGAGGTGAACCCTCTCGACCAGCGGGGAGTACTTATTACTCCTCGCATGTTTACGTAGCAGCACTGGCCCCGGGGACGTCAGCCAAACTGGTAGGGTGGTCCCAGTGACAGACTTCCTGGGAAAAGAGAATAGGCGTTCGTGAGGGGTGGCATTAGTGGACGTACACAACAGGGAGCGGATAGAGTGGAGTGCCTCAGGGAGGACCTCCTGCCATCGGGAGTCCGGCAACCCTTTTGACTTAAGGGCTAAAAGTGTGGCCTTCCACACTGTGGCATTCTCCCTCTCCACCTGGCCATTCCCCCGGGGATTATAACTCGTGGTGCGACTAGTAGCAATGCCCCTAGCTAGCAGGAACCGGCGCAGCTCGTCACTCATAAACGAGGACCCTCTATCACTGTGGACATAGCAGGGATATCCGAACAGAGTGAAGAGCTGGCGCAGGGCTTTTATGACCGACGTGGTAGTAGTATCGGGGCAGGGAACGGCAAAGGGGAATCGCGAGTACTCGTCAATAATACTGAGAAAATAGACATTGCGGTCGGTGGAGGGAAGGGGGCCCTTAAAGTCAACACTCAGTCGCTCAAAAGGGCGGGTGGCCTTGACAAGCTGCACAGTGTCAGGACGGTAGAAGTGCGGTTTGCACTCAGCGCAGATCTGGCAGTCCCTGGTCATCGTCCTGATGTCCTCCAGGGAGTACGGCAGGTTCCGGGCTTTAATGAAATGGTAGAATCGGGTGACCCCCGGGTGGCAAAGTTGGGCATGAAGGGCATACAGCTGGTCGAGCAGGGCACTAGCACACGTACCCCGGGATAGGGCATCAGAGGGTTCATTGAGCCTGCCAGGCCGGTACAGGATATCATAATTGTAGGTGGAGAGTTCTATTCTCCATCGCAAAATTTTATCATTTTTGATTTTGCCCCGCTGTTGGTTGCTGAACATGAACGCAACCGAGCGCTGGTCGGTCAGCAAGGTGAACCTTTTGCCGGCGAGATAGTGCCTCCAGTGCCTAATAGCTTCCACTATGGCCTGGGCTTCTTTCTCCACCGCGGAGTGCCGAAGTTCAGAGCCTTGAAGGGTACGAGAAAAAAACGCCACTGGTCTGCCTTCCTGATTGAGGGTAGCAGCCAGCGCGACGTCAGAGGCGTCACTCTCTACTTGGAAGGGAATGGTCTCGTCTACCGCATGCATCGTTGCTTTGGCAATGTCCCCTTTAATGCAGCTGAAGGCCGCGCAGGCCTCAGCAGAGAGGGGAAAAGTGGTAGACTTGACCAGGGGGCGGGCCTTGTCTGCGTAATGGGGAACCCATTGGGCGTAATAGGAAAAAAAACCCAGGCACCGCCGGAGGGCCTTGAGAGTGGTGGGAAGAGGGAGTTCTAACAGGGGGCGCATACGGTCGGGGTCAGGGCCAATGACCCCGTTCTCCACGACATACCCAAGGATAGCGAGTCGTGTGGTTCTGAACACACACTTGTCCTTGTTATAAGTGAGGTTCAAAGCATCGGCCACTTGGAAAAATCGTTGGAGGTTGGCGTCATGATCCGACCAGTCGCGACCACAGATGGTGATGTTATCTAGATAGGGAAATGTGGCCTTCAGTTTGTACTGGTCCACCATCCGGTCCATCTCCCTCTGGAAGACTGAGACTCCATTTGTGACACCAAATGGGACGCGCAGAAAGTGATAGAGCCTGCCACCCGCCTCGAAGGCGGTGTAGGGGCGGTCCTCTGGGCGGATGGGGAGCTGGTGATAAGCGGATTTCAGATCAATTGTCGAGTACACCTTGTACTGAGCTATCTGGTTGACCATATCCGCGATGCGGGGTAGGGGGTACGCGTCAAGCTGCGTGAATCTATTGATGGTCTGGCTGTAGTCCACAACCATCCTATTTTTCTGCCCAGTCCGAACAACGACCACCTGGGACCACCATGGGCTTGTGCTCGGCTCAATGATCCCCTCCCCGAGCAGCCGCTGCACCTCTGAATGAATAAAGGCCCTGTCCCCCGCACTGTACCTCCTACTTTTAGTTGCCACCGGTTTACAGTCGGGGGTCAGGTTGGTGAACAGCGATGGGGGAGGGATCTTGAGGGTGGAGAGGCTGCAAGTAGTGTCAGCAGCACAAGGTGTGGGTCGGTGTGTATGTGCGTGTGGTAACGGAGTATATGGCGAAGTCCCACCAAACTGAGGATTCCTGACAGTGAGTGGTGGGAGGGGCCCGTCATATGCCTAGTCACACTTTTGAGATGGCTCTGGAAGTCCAGCCCCAACAGCACAGGTGCGCACAGTCGAGGCATGACCAGGAACGCAAAGTTCCGATATTCTGTGCCCTGCACCACCAATGTTGCTACACAACCCACCCGGATGTCTGTGGAATGCGACCCAGAAGCCAAGGTGATCCTGTGACGTACCGGCCGTGTCACGAGTCCACAGCGTTTCACTGTGGCCAGGTCAATAAAACTCTCAGTGCTGCCCGTGTCAAACAGGCAGCTAGTCCTGTGCCCCTCCACCAGGATATCCATCATCGACCTTGCGAGCTGGTGCGGAGCGCTTTGGTCGAGGGTCACGGAAGCCAGCGTTGAACGGGACGAGTCGGGGGCGGGGCCTGGTGACGCCAGCAAAGATGGCCGCTCACATCCGGGCATGCAAGATGGCGAGTCGGGGGCGGGGCCTGGTGACGCCAGCAAAGATGGCCGCTCACATCCGGGCATGCAAGATGGCGGCTTCCAGGTCGCACACGGGTAGGTAGGGGCGGGGCCTGGTGACGCCGGCAAAGATGGTTGTCCACATCCGGTCATGCAAAATGGTGGCCCTCAGGTCTCAGACGCAGCGCTGCTCGACCCCGGGCGCGGTTTAGATTTACAGACCTTGGCGAAATGGCCCTTCTTCCCACAGCTGGAACAAGTTGCTTCGCGAGCTGGACAGCTGTTTCTGGCATGTTTCTGAAGCCCACAAAAGTAACAGTGTTTTATACTCGGCGAATTCGAGGAGTTCGTGATACCGCGACTGGCAGCGGCGTTGGCGAATTCGCTCGGAACCGGGGAATCGCGCGGCTGGACCGCTTCGGCGTACAGCTGCGCAGCCTCTAATGTATCAGCCGTCTCTACCGCGGAGCGTAAGGTAAGATCAGCTTTTTCCAGCAGCCGCTGGCGTAAATACACTGACCGGACTCCAGTCACAAAAGCGTCTCGGACCAAGAGTTCCGTATGCTGTTCCGCTGTGAGCGCTTGGCAGTCACAAGTCCGCACGAGTGCCTGTAGAGCTCGGAGAAATTCAGCAGTCGACTCCGTAGGCCGCTGTTTTCGTGTTGCCAAGCGGTGCCGTGCATAAACAGCGTTTACCGGCCGCAGGTACTGTCTTTTGAGGGCGGCAAGCGCCCCCTCGTAGCTGGAGAGGTCCCTGATGAATGAATAAACTTTTGGGGCGACCCTCGAGAGGAGAAGTCTGTGCCGAACAGCCGAGTCGGTGGCACGAACCTCCTGCAAGTACGATTGGAAGCACACAAGCCAGTGTTCAAAGGCAAGAGCTGCTTCAGGGTCTCGGGGGTCCAAATCTAGGCGTTCTGGGCGTAAAGCGGTTTCCATGTTGAAATTTCAGTCAATAAAATTGATGCACCATCAATAACTCACGCTGAGACTTAGGAAGTGAGATATCGGCTTTTATTGACTGAAGAACAACACTACATCCTGGGAAAATGAGGGAGAGCAGCAGACCACAGTCGCCTTTATACAGGGGTCTGTGGGAGGAGCCACAGGAGCAGTCAGACAGGTATATCTAGTTCACCACAGTAGTCCATCTGATTGAGGTGAGTTATTTAACTTCAGAACTTTCAGTTTCCCAAATACCTTTTCCTGAGTAATAGCAACTACACTCATTTCTGTCCCCTGATGGTCTTAAATATCTGGCATACTGCTGGTGTCTTCCACAGTGAAGACTGACAAAATACATCCACCATTTCCTTGCCCCTAAAACTGACTTGCCAGCATAGCTTTCCAGCAGTCCGATATTCACTCTCACCTCTCTTTTACTCTTTATATATCTGTAAATACTTTTGGTGTTCATTTTATATTATGGAATAGCTTACCTTCATATTTCATCTTTACTCTCCTTGTTGCTTTTTAAGTAGCCTTCTGTTGGTTTTTAAAAGCTTCCCAATCCTCTAGCTTCCCACTAATTTTTGTTACATTTTATGCCCTCCTTTTAGCTTTTAAGCAATCTTTGACTTCCCTTGTCAGCCATGGTTGTCTCATGCTCCCTTTAGAAAACTTCTTTGGGATGAATCTATCTTGTGCCTTCCAAAATTGTTCGCCTTTTTGCTGGCATCCTTGCTATTGTCCCCTTCTAACCAACTTTCGCCAGCTCCTTTCTCATAACTCTAGTTCCTTTACTCACCTGTAATTCTGATACATCTGAATTTAGCTTCTCCCTCTCAGATTGTAGGGTGAATTCTATCATATTATGATCACTGCTTCTTAAAGGTTCCTTTATCATAAGCTGCTAATCAAATCTGGTTTATTACACAACACCCAATCCAAAATTGCCCTTTCCCTAGTGGGCTCAAGCTCTTCTAAACTATTTGGCCCTGTTACCTAAAATTCATTCTCACATCACATCTTCACTCTCTTTAAAAGACACACTATGGCTAAGTGTTTGCCATGCTTTTAACCACCTCAACTAATCTGCCTTGTAGGTTGCCATTCTTTCCTCTCTATGCAGTGTATTTGATTATATCCTCCTTTGAAGATGCTTATCTTTTCTTCAATACCTTATGTTCTTCAGAATTTTTCTCTCGGATTCCTCTTATTTCATGTTCCAATTAATGCCCAATTTGAATTCATATGGTAAAATGTCAAGAAGCCTTCAGACCATAAGCCCTTAGATACAGGAGCAGATTAAGGCTCTTTGAAACACTGAGTCTGCTCTGTCATTTCATCATGGCTAATCCATTTCCCTCTCCATCCCAACCTCTTGCTTTCTCCCTGTATCCCTTCATGCTCTGACTAATCAAAAGTCTATCAACATCTGCCTTAAATATACCCAATGACTTGGACTCTACAGCTGCCTGTGGCAACAAATTCCACAGAATCACCACTCCCTAACTAAAGAAATTCCTCCTCAGTTCCATTCTAAATAGATGTCCCTGTACTCTGAGGCTCTGTCCTCTAGTCTTAGACTCCCCCACCATAGGAAACATCTCTCCACATCTACTCTATTGAGGCCTTTCAACATACGACACATTTCATTGAGATTCACCCCCCTGCCTTCTGAATTCCAATTTGATGGCCCAAGCCATTAAACACTTCTGATATGATAAGCTTTTCAATCCAGAATCATTTTCGTGAATCTGATTTGAACTGTCTCCAATGTCAGCACATCCTTTCTCAGAAAAGGGGCCCAAAACTGCTCACAATACCCCAAGTGAGGCCTTTCTAGTGCCTTATAAAGCCTCAACATTACATCCTTGTTTTTATATTCTAGTCCACATTAAATGTGTATTAACATTGCATTTGCCTTCCACACCTGATGCACCATCAATAACTCTCGGAGATGTGAGGTGATATATAGGCTTTTATTGGCAGGAACAAAGAACAAGCAGCAAGTGACCACCACACTACATCCTGGAGACTGAGGCCGGGGCTGTGTCTCCAATCGCCTTTATACCGGGGTCCATGGGAGGAGCCACGGTCAGAGGGAGGAGCCACAGGAGCAGTCAGCCGGGGGGGGGCGTGTCCAGACAGGTATATGTAGTTCACCACAACACCACTGACTCAGCTTGCAAATTAACCTTTAGGAAATCCTGCAAGAGGATTCCCAATTCCTTTTGCTTCTCAGATTTTTGAATTTCTTCTCCATTTAGACAACAGTCTATCCTTTTACTTCTATCAAAGTGCATGACCATACACTTCCCATCATGGTATTCCATCTGCCATTTCTTTCCCCATTCTCATAATCTGTCCAAGTCTTTCTGTAGCCCTTCTGCTTCCTCAACACGACTTACCCCTTCACCTATCTGTGTATCATCTAGAAACCTTAGCCAGAAAGCCATCAATTCCATCATCCAAATCAGTGACATATAACATTAAAAGAAGTGGCCCCAACACAGACCCCAGAGAAACACCACTAGTCACCGGCAGCAAACCAGAAAAGGCTCCCTTTATTCCCACTCTTTGCCTCTTGCCAACCAGCCAATTCTCTATGTTGTGTACCTTTAGTGTAATACCATGGGCTTTTAACTTGTTAAGCAGCTTCATGTGTGGCACCTTGTCAAAAACCTTCCAAAAGACTGAAGTAAACAACATTCACCAATTTTCCTTTGTCTATCCTGCTTGTTATTTCTTCAAGGAATTCCAACAAATCTGTCAGGCAAGATTTTTCTTTAAGGAAACCATGCTGACTTTGGCCTATTTTATCATGTGTTTCCAAGTACCCTAAAACCCCATCCTTAAAAATCGACTCCAACATCTTCCCAACCACTGAGGTCAGACTAACTGGCCTATAATTTCCTTTCTTCTGTCTCTCTCCCACCTTGAAGAGTGGAGTGACATTTGAAATTTTCCAGACCTCCAGAACCATGCCAGAATCCATTGATTCTTGAAAGTTTTATGCTCATGCCTCCACAATCTCTTCAGCTACCTCCTCCAAATCCTGGTGTGTAGACCTTCTGGTCAAAGTCACTTATCTACCCTCAGACCTTTCGGTACCTCAGCACCTTCTCCCTGGTAATGGCAACTTCACTCAGTTCTGGCCCTGACACTCTGGAACCTTCAGCATACTGCTCCTCTCTTCCACAGTAAAGACTGGTGCAAAATACTTGTTCAATTTGTCTGCCATTTCCTTGTCCCCAATTACTATCTCTCCAGCATCACCTTCCAACATTCTGACATCAACTCTCACTTCCCTTTTACACTTTATATATCTGAATATATTTTGATACCCTCTTTAATATAATTGACTCACTTATCTTGGTATTCTATTTCCCTTTATAACCTTTTTTAGTCGCCTTCTGTTGGTTTTTAAAAGCTTCCCAATTCTCTAACTTCCCACTAGTTTTTGCTCTCTCTTTGGCTTTTATGTCAGCTTTGAATTCTTTTGTCAGCCATGGTTGTATCATCTTGCCTTTAGAATACTTTTTTTCCTTTGGGATCCAGAGTGGCATGCAAAAGTTTGGGCACCCCTGGTCAAAATTTCTGTTACTGTGAATAGTCAAGTGAGTAGAAGATGAACAGATCTCCAAAAGTCATAAAGTTAAAGATGAAACATTCTTTTCAACATTTTAAGCAAGATTAATGTATTATTTTTGTTTTGTACAATTTTAGAGTGGAAAAAAAAGGAAAGGAGCACCAAGCAAAAGTTTGGGCACCCCAAGAGATTTGAGCTCTCAGATAACTTTTACCAAGGTCTCAGACCTTAATTAGCTTGTTAGGGCTATGGCTTGTTCACAGTCATCGTCAGGAAAGGCTAGGTGCTGCAAATTTCAAAGCTTTGTAAATACCCTGACTCCACAAACCTGTCCCAATAATCAGCAGCCATGGGCTCTTCTAAGCAGCTGTCTAGCACTCTGAAAATTAAAATAAATGATGCACACAAAGCAAAAGAAGGCTATAAGAAGATAGCAAAGCGTTTTCAAGTAGCCATTTCCTCAGTTTGTAATGTAATTAAGAAATGGCAGTTAACAGGAACAGTGGAGATCAAATTGAGGTCTGGTGGACCAAGAAAACTTTCTGAGAGAACTGCTGGTAGGATTGCTAGAAAAGCAAATCAAAACCCCCGTTTGACTGCAGAAGACCTTCAGGAAGATTTAGCAGACTCTGGAGTGGTAGTGTACTGTTCTATTGTGCAGCGACACCTGCACAAATATGACCTTCATGGAAGAGTCATCAGAAGAAAACCTTTCCTGTGTCCTCACCACAAAATTCAGCATCAGCAAAGGAACATCTAAACAAGCCTGATGCATTTTGGAAAGAAGTCCTGTGGACTGATGAAGTTAAAATAGAACATTTTGGCTGCAATGAGTAAAGGTATGTTTGGAGAAAAAAGGGTGCAGAATTTTATGAAAAGAACACCTCCCCAACTGTTAAGCATGGGGGTGGATCGATCATGCTTTGGGCTTGTGTTGCAGCCAGTGGCATGGGGACCATTTCACTGGTAGAGGGAAGAATGAATTCAATTAAATACCAGCAAATTCTGGAAGCAAACATCACACCATCTGTAAAAAAGCTGAAGATGAAAAGAGGATGGCTTCTACAACAGAATAATGATCCTAAACACACCTCAAAAATCCACAATGGACTACCTCAAGAGGCGCAAGCTGAAGGTTTTGCCATGGCCCTCACAGTCCCCTGACCTAAACATCATCGAAAATCTGTGGATAGACCTCAAAAGAGCAGTGCATGCAAGACGGCCCAAGTATCTCATAGAACTAGAAGCCTTTTGCAAGGAAGAATGGGTGAAAATCCCCCAAACAAGAATTGAAAGACTCTTAGCTGGCTACAGAAAGCGCTTACAAGCTGTGATTCTTGCCAAAGAGGGTATTACTAAGTACTGAACATGCAGGGTGCCCAAACTTTTGCTTCAGGCTCTTTTCATATTTTGTTATTTGAAACTGTAAAAGATGGAAATAAAAAAAATAATTTTGTTTAAAATATTAAAGAAATGTGTTATCTTTAACTTTATGCCTTTTGGAAATCAGGTAATCTTTTACTCGCTTAGCTATTCAAAGTAACAGAAATTTTGACCAGGGGTGCTCAAACTTTTGTATGCCATGGTATCTGTCCTGCGCCTTCTGAATTGCTCCTGTTACGCCTGAGCCCCCTCCTTTTTGAGAATTGCAAGATCACTATTAATTCAGGTCAGGAGGCCCAGGAAATGAGAGAGAGACGTTTGGAATGTTTGGCCCTTCGGTGATACAAAGCCACGGAACAGGTCATTGTCTTTTGGAGACGTAATTGTGTATTGAGTACTGTACGATTCATCGAAGCCCCCCCAGGCAATGAACCGAGTGGGGTTAGTGGAGGGATTGCATCATCTCAACCTGATTGACATCTGAGACCCTGTGAGTCAGGATAAAAGAGCGTTTGTGGGAACAGCCCCTCAGACGCACCAGAAGAAACGCTAGAACTCCTGTAACAGCGTAATAGCGAAAGCCGGTGAAAACAGCCCACGTGCGTCCTTTTCCATTTGCCTCGGAATTGGTGTGTCTTGCCACGGAAGAACGGTTTTAGCTAACAACAAAGGAAAATTCAGCCCCCACCGACTCTCGAAGGATTGACCTCATAAAAGGAATGGGCAAGTTTAACTCTCTCTCTTGACTCCAACCAAAGGCTGCAGTCTACAGCTTGAATGAACTAAAGTGACTTTTATATTTCCATCGGACAATACATTATCCCCTTGACAACGATAGAGCTATTTCTTATTGATTATTATTATACCCGCACTTTTAGATTTAGTATTGATGACATATATTATATGTATGTTTGCATTGATGTTATTTTTGTGTATTTTTATCAATAAATACCGTTAAAAATAGTATCATCAGACTTCAACGGACCTCTCTATCTTTGCTGGTAAGTGACCCAGTTACGGGGTACGTAACACTCCCAGAAACTCCAGCCATTACTGCTCTTCCACCATCCCTGCTGGTGTTCCCTTCCAATCAATTTTAACCAACTCATCTATCATGCCTCTGTCATTTTCTTTACTCCTCTGTAACACTGATACATCTGAAGTTAAGCTGCTCCCTCTCAAATTGCAGGGTGAATTCTAAGCACCTAAGGGTTCCTTTACCTTAAGCTCTCTAATCAATGGTGTGTGGCACAGGCAGCAATCCTAGTATTACTACCATGCAGCTCCTGCATTTCAGCATTCTGCCTAGTTCCTGAAAATCTCTCTTCAGGACCTCCTCACCTTTCCTAGGTCACTGGTGCCAATATGTCCCAAGTTTTCCAGCTGCTCATCCTCCCTGTTTACAATGCCATGGACCTAATCTGAGACATCCTTGATCATGGCACCTGGGAGGCAACATACCAACTGGGTGTGTCTATCGCGTCCACAGAATCTCATCTCTAATCCTCTAATGATAGCATCTCCTATCAAGAGAAAATCTGCAGATGCTGGAAATCCAAGCAGCATACACAAAATGCTGGAGGTCTTAATGATGGGTCTCGGCCCCAAACATCGACTGCACTCTTTTCCAGAGATGCTGCCTGATCTGCTGAGTTCCTTCAGCATTTTGTGTGTGTTGAGGCGGAAATAGTTAATGTGGTATGAAGGTTGAGAAGAACTGATTTTCAAAATGTTACTTCAATTCTAATGTTGGCCATTCAGGGCAAGTTATATACACCTGGGGGCAACATTATTAGGTACAGGAGTCACTTATTAAAGTGGCCACTGAGTGTATTTCTGTATGTTCATGGTCTTCAGCTGCTGTAGCCCATCCACTTCCAGGTTCAACATGTTATTGGTTCAGAGATGTTCTTATGTACACCACTATTGTAACATGTAGTGATTTGAGTTATTGTTGCCTTCCTGTCAGCTTGAACCAATCTGGCTATTTCCCTCTGATCTCTCTCAGTAACATCCGCTCTATAAATTCTAACGACTGTTGTGTGAGAAAATCCCAAGAGATCAGCAGCTTCTGAGATGGTCAAGTGACTGCATCTGGCACCAACCATTATTCCACAGACAAAGTCACTTAGATCACATTTCTCCCCCATTCTGATGTTTGGTCGAACATCAACTGAACCTCTGGGCCAAGCAACACACACAAAATGCTGCAGGAACCTAGCAGGCCAGGCAACATCTATGGAAAAGGATACAGTTGATGTTTTGGGCATGACTGGAGAAAAAAAATCTGAGAGTAGATTTAAAAGGTGGGGGTGGGGAGAGAGAAACACAAGGTGATTGATGATACCTGAAGGGGAAGGGATAAAGTAAAATGCTGGGAAATTGATTGGTGAAAGAGATACAGGACTGGAGAAGGGGGAGTCTAATAGAAGAGGACAGAAATACATGGACATATCCGAATGGGAATGGGAAATAGAATTAAAATGGGTGGCCACTGGGAGATCCCGCTTTTTCTGGTGGATAGAGTGTAAGTGTTCGGCAAAGTGGTCTTCCAATCTACGTTGTGTCTCACCGATATAGAAGAGGCCACACTGGGCAGCCACCCATTTTAATTCCACTTCCCATTCCCATTCCGATATGTTTATTCATGGCCTCCGCCACTGTCATGATGGGGCCACACTTAGGCTGGAGAAACAACACCTTATATTCCATCTGGGTAGCCCCCAACCTGATGGTTTGGAGATCAATTTCTCGAAATTCTGGTAATGCCCCCCCCTCACCATTCCCCATCCCCCTTTCCCTCTCTCACCTTATCTCCTTTCCTGCCTATCGTCTCCCTCTGGTACTCGTCCCCCCTTTTCTTTCTTCCATGATATTTTATCCTCTTGTATCAGACTCTGCATTCTCCAGCCCTGTATCTCTTTCACCAATCAACTTCCCAGCTCTTTACTTCATCCCTCCCTCTTCAGGTTTCACCTGTCACCTGGTGTTTCTCTCTCCCGTCCCTCCACATTTTAAATCTACTCCTCAGCCTTTTTACCTGGTCCTATTGAAGGGTCTCAGCCCGAAACATTGACTATACTCTTTTCTATAGATGCTGCCTGGCCTGCTGAGTTCCTCCAGCATTTTGTGTGTGTCGCTTAGATTTCCAGCATCTGCAGATTTTCTTTTACTTGTGAACCTCTTGCCCAAGTCTGCATGCTTTCATGCACTGAATTGCTGCTGCATGATTGGCTGATTTGATATTTGCATTATAGAGCAGATGTAGAGGCGTACTAGTTAAAATAGAAGCGGGGAGAAAAAGCCAGAAAATGTTAGCCAGTTAGTTACAACTACAGCTTTTGACAAGTCTCCAATGACAAACTGATTTTCCATTAAGCTGTCTCTATTCCATTGGGCATGTGATGTATTTATCAAAAGAAACTGTTGTTGGATCAGGGTTCAATTTGTCATATTTTTCAGGTCTGTCAAGAGAAATGTACATTCACACATCCCAACTTGTTGACACGGTAGTTACCACAGGATCCTCAGATGCCTTCCATTCCAGTATGAGTTCTGATTAAAAGACACGTGTAATGCCAAAGGGATTTTGTGTCCTTCATTTCATAAACAGAAATGAAGCATGCACTGTGCACTCAAGTTAATTATTGATGAAGAGAATAACCGGACCATGAAGACTCCAGGCAGGATTCAGAATCCTAAAGACAAAAGTTGGCCTTACCTTCCCCAGCTCTTTATCTTCCAAGGCAAGGACTCCCGTGCTCTCTGTGAAGAATTTAATCTTGACAACTGGGCGAGGATGAGTGGTAGTAAAATCTCCCTGTGTTCCCCATCTGAAACAGAGTGGGTGGAATGATCTCCATCATTTTGTTGGTAGAAGGTGAATGTGGGTAGAATTTTATATTATAAATTAATCACCCAGACACGAAGAATACCTCAACATATGCATCGAGAATCAAATACACAGACAATTAACTCTGCTGAGCAAAGATATCTATTAACCAATTTTTCTCATTTGGCATCCAGCAAACCCCACCCACAAGTTTGCCAGCTGTCAAAGCTGCAACTGATTTTTAATAGTTTGTAAAGGTCTCTGACATTAAGGTACATAAAAAACTGCTACAATTGAAAGAAACATCTTAATAAAATATTTTTAACATGGATTGTTATGGATTATTAAAAAAATTAAATATAAGCAAAATAATTTAAAAATCATTGCATTTGCCTTTAATCCATGGTCCTGCATTTCCAAATTAAAATCAATGACATTATTGATTATGTTCCACATGCCCCACACGATTATGCATCCTGTCAAAGACTTCCAGGAGTGTTTTTGGGATGGGATTCTCCACATGATGCTACCTGACATCCAGATGCCATTCAGTTCTTGCAACATCAGGTTCTCTTCTTCTGAACAAAATAAGTTGGTAATATGTGTAGCTGGCCTGGCCCTTTACTTCCAACCAATATTAAAGTTAATGTTTCAATATAAATAATTCAAAGTAACCGGAACTTCAGTAATAGAGTATCAATGCTGAACATCCAGCCACTAGTCTTAGTTTGTTCATCATAACTACACATTCATCTAAAAGATACTGCATTTGCTTCATTAAAGAGACTGAGATATTTCTTCAAAACTGTCCTCATATTCTCATGACAAATAAAATGAAGCTAAATTCTTCGCATCAGTTAAAGGAAATTTAAAGAGATACACAAACAGAATCAGAATCAGATATGGCATATATTGTGAAATGTGTTGTTTTGTGGCAGCAGTACATTGCAATATATAATAATAAATTACAAATTAAAATAAGCATATATTTCAAAAATAAATTAAATAAATAGTCCGAAAAGACAGAGTACTGAGATCGTGTTCATGGGGTCATTGCCCATTCAGAAATCTGATGGTTGAGAGGAAGAAGCTGTTCCTGAAACATTGAGTGGGTCTCTTCAGGCTCCTGTACCTCCTCCTTGATAGTATCAAAGACAAAATGGTGTTACTAGGAGGAAGACTTTGATTTTATTATTTGTTGCCCAAATCAGTATTATCACCCTTGCCATTTGGAGCCAATTGAGCTAAGTAACCAAGTATGCAGTGGTTCTGATATATGTCTTGAATGGAGGGGAAGAGAGGCACCCCCCACCCCATTGATGTGTGACATATGGAGTACCTGGATGTGATACCCCGATTACACTATCAGGGTATGTACCAGCACTGGCAAATGTCAAGCTGCCACTGGAGGAGCTGAGCACTGTGATCAACAGCAACAAGACAGCATTTCTTGATGCCTTTCTGAGCATAAAGACCTGCCTAAAGAGACGTCTGACAAACTACCACCAATAAGTCACCCGTGGAACCAGAGATGCCAGCACACTCAAATACTGTTACACATCTATCAAGAATGTTCACTGTGCTACCCTGTGCCTGTACATTGGCAAGTCCAATGAAATGGCAGTACTTCCACTCCTGCCACATAGGGAGAGACCAATGCAACACCAATGGTAGGGACCATGAAGGAATGCTTGGAGAACATGTTTGAATGGGTGGACTGGATCGTATTCTGGGATTAATCTTTGGACGTGAATCAATATGCCACAGCTATCAGCGACTTCAGCAAGATCCACGTGAGTGAGTATATGTACGCCTTTGAGAGTTCTCCCAAACCAGAAGCCCTGAATGAACCAAGAGATTCACAGTCTGCTGAGGACCAGATCTGTAACATTCAAGACTGCTGATCTAGAATCCTACAGGAGGTCCAGTTATGACCTCCTGAAGGTCAGCATGAGAGCTAAAAGGCAGTTCCATGTGGAATTAGAGACACTTTTGGACGCATGACAGCTGTGGTGGAGCTTGCAGGCCACTACTTCCTATAAGGTGAAAGCTAACAGCACAATTAGCAGTGATGCTTCACTTCCGAATAAGCTCCACATCTTTTATGCAAGCTTTGAAAGGGAGAGTAACACTACACCTATACGAATCCCCAGCACCCTGTGATCTTGGTCTCGGAGGCATATGTGAGAACATCTTTCAAGGCAGTGAACTCTTGCAAGGTTTCAGGCCCCTAAGGAAAATCTGGTTGGGTATAGTTGCCTCAATGTCTATTTCCCAAAATTACTCACATCTATTGTAATGGAGTGCTTTGGGAGATTGGTTATGGCTAGAATTAACTCATGCCTAAGCATGGCTGTGGGCCTGCTGCAATTCACCTACCACAAGAGATCCACAGGGACATAACCTCATGGCTCTCCACTCTGCTTTGGAGCATCTAGGCAACAGAAAAATATACATCAAGCTACTGTTTATCAATAACATCTTGACATTCAACACCGTCATCCCCTCAGTACTAATCAACATATTTCAAAATCTGAGTGTCTCTACCTTCCTTTACAGCTGGATTCCCAGTTTCCCTTTCGGAAGACCACAGATAGTGCAGATCAGTAATAAAACGTCCGCCTTGATGATAATCAGACAGGCACATCATTAGCCAACTGCTCTGCTCTCTCTACAATCACGTCTGTATGGCTCAAATGCTAACTATACATTTGCTAATGACACCGCTGTGTTTGTAATTTCTCACATGGCAGCCAGGAGACTCACAGCTCAAAGTAAATTTATTATCAGAGTACATAGATGTCACCATATACAACCCTGAGATTTATTTTCTTGTGGGCATGCTCAATAAATCCATTATAGAATAATAACGATAAAAGAATCAATGAAGGACCGCACCAACTGGGTGTAGAGACACAGAGGAGTGAGATAGATCAGCTGATTGAGTGGTGTTCCTGGGAGTCAATATCTCTGAGGATCTGTCCAGGGCCTAACATATTGATGCAATCATGATGAAGGCATGCCAGTGGCTATACTTTATTAGAAGTTTGAGATTTGGTATGTTACCAAAGACTCTTGCAGATTTCTCTCAACGTATGGTATGGAGCATTTTGACTGATTTCACTACCACCTGGTATGAAGCCACCCAGGCTCAGGGTGACAAGAGGCTGCAAGGGATGTAGCCTCAGCCAGCTTCATCACGGGCACAACCATCCCCACTATCGATGACATGTTCAAAAGGTGGTGCCTCAGAAAATCAGCATCCATCATTAAGGACCTGCAGCATCTGGACATGTCCTCGTCTCATTACTACCAACAGGGAGAAGATGCAGAGGTCTGAAGACACACGCTCAATGATTCAGGAGCAGCCTCTTCATCTCCATCAGATTTCTTAATGGTCCACAAACCCTTTGGAGTTCATCAACTGTGGGATTGAGCTCAAGAGCAGTGAGATAATGTTACAGCTATATAAGACCTTGGTCAGACCCCACTTGTTCATTTCTGGTCATCTCCCTACAGGAAGGAAGTTGATACTACAGAGAGAGTGCAGAGGAGATTTACAAGGATGTTGCCTGGTTTGGAGGGCATACCTTATGAGAATAGTTTGAATGAACTTGGCCTTTTCTCCTTGGAGCGACGGAGGAGGAGATGTGAACTAACAGAGTTGTTTAAGATGATGAGGGGAATTGATCATATAGATAACCAGAGTTTTTTTTTCCAGGGATGAAATGGCTAACACAAGAGGGCACAGTTTTACGGTGCTTGGAAATTGGTACCAAGGGGATGTCAAGGTAAGTTTTTCACACAGAGAGTGGTGGGTGTGTGGAATGCACTGCTGGCGGCAGTGGTGGAAGCGGATACAATAGGGTCCTTTAAGAGCCTCTTAGATAGGTACATGGAGCTTAGAAAAATAGAGGGCTATGCACTAGGGGAATTCTAGGCAGTTTCTCGAGTAGGTTACATGGTCGGCACAACATTGTGGGCCGAAGGGCCTGTAATACACTGTAGGTTTCTATGTTCTATGTTCCCCAAGAGTATTCCTTTTAATTTACATTTATTTGTTTTGTAATTGATAGAAATCTTATGTCTTTTAACAATACTGCTGCCACCAGCTAACAAATTTCATGTCATATAAGTATAATGAAACCTGATTCAGATTCTGACATGCATCATAAATGAATACCAACTTCAATTAAACCCATACTAACCCAAGGCAGGAAGCAAACTCATTAGTTTACAAATATATACATATATGGTGCAAAAGTGTAAAGCTGTTGTGACAGAAAGAAGCTATCTTCAAAATTTTTGCATGCCAGAGGGAGTATTTTACCAGTCTAGGAAATGCTGAGAAGATTTCTTATGACATCCAAACAACAGAATGGTGAGCTGTACCATTAAATCCACAGATGTCGTAGTTATGTTGGTAGCCCTCCCAGGTCATAGGTACCAGTTCCATTGTGTTATAATACAAACTGATGCTTTAGAAGCAATATCACTTCTCCAGATTATAATTAACATTACTGTGCGCAGACCTGTTGTAGCTACTGTATGTAAGATCCGCATTGGCTGTAAGACACATTAGGATGATATGAAGTCAAATAAGATTAATATAAATGGAATAATTTTGTTTAAGTTACAGGCCTGACACTTACACGTCAAACCAAGTCAAGAAAAAGGCACGAGGGAAATAACTACAACCTGGAAACAGAACTAAACTTGGTAAATAAAAAAAAAAATTGCTCTGCATTTCCAGCATTTGCAGCATCTCTTGTGTTTATGATACAATCAGGAGAATGTTGACAGAAGTTTTGGCCAATTCAGGTTCTTCAGTCATGAAAGAAAAGAAGCATGGAGAAAGAAGCAAAATATTAAGTATAAAAGGGTGATCTTGGCACTGTTTTATGCTTCTTTGTATCAAACAGTAATTTGTGCATAATCTGCCACAAGACAATGAATTTCATGACATATGTGATAATAAACCTGATTCTGACCTAGGAAGGAGCCACACTTTCATACAAGTGTACAGTTATTTTACTCACTAGGTCTTCTACACAGGATTCCAATGAAAAAAAGGTCTGGGATAATCAAAGTGTAAGTGGATACTATGATGAAGAGCATTAGGATTCTATGGAAGGATGAAACACTGGGTTGCCTCTGCAAAATTAATTTACTGAGAAACATTGAGTATCGTGGCAATCATAACTGGCAGCTAATCTTCCTTCCTGCTCCAGATTTTATGACATTACCCCATCTCACTCAAGAGAGAATGTGGAAAATGCATGATTATGCTCCACAAGACTGTGGAGAAAACCATGGGGACCGATCGCTGTGGAGGACCTGTGGCTACTGGTAGCCATGGAGGACCCATGGCTATCAGTAGCCATGGGTCCTCCAAAATAAACAATACCCATGGTTTTCTTCACAGTCATATGGAGAAAAGCCATGTATTTTCCACATTGTTATGGGTAACTGTGGAGGACCTATGGGTCACTGTCAGGTCAAGGCCTTGCCTTGCTACTGGTACCATGTAGCCCAGTATTACCTGTCTCAGGTCAGGTTGTCGGCGACTCAACTGGCACATGCCCTGGTGCACTTCGGTTAACCAGGGAGGAGGGTGTATAGGCACCCAGCAGGACTAAATGCAAAACCTGTCAAAGAGCGGATGAACTCCTTGTGAGTCAACGGCCACCTACTGTCTGTGTGAGGAGTGGCGTGACACACAGTCTTTCGTTTCGTGCCTTGGAAGGCAACCCAGCAAACCCTATACTTCCAGAGCCGGGAGTGCTCAGGAACTCTGCAGAGTGCCCAGACCCTGGCCTAGACAGGCAACCTCAAACCCCACGGGGAGGGTTCTGTCCGACAAGGGGACCGAGCGAATTGCACCTCTTTTGTGCTGTAAGGTAAAAACGATTATGTCAACCTTCAACACAAACACCATCTGCCTCTTGCCTCGATGCACGGAGTTGAAAGCACAGGCAAGTAGATACGAGATCTCCATCCTGGGGATCCAAGAACACCATCGTGTACACCCAGATGAAAAGATAAGGTTCACAGAGGTAGAGGGGATGCACCTCATCAGTTTGTCTGCATGGAGAGAGCTGATGACGATACCAGCACGAGGCGGAGAAGGCACTGAGGGGCGTAGTCTCAGTCAGTGACAGAATCCTTACTGCGGAATTCGACGGAAACCCGGTGACCTCTGTCATCATCTATTACTCCCCACACAACTGCAGCGAAGAGAAGGAGGTGGAGACCTTCTATAGTAAACTTCACGAAGCTGTCACTTCAATACTGGCACATAACTTCCTGGCTGTGCTCGGCGATTTTACTGCCCAGGTCGAACTGGAAGATGTTCCATACTCATACCGCGACTTTACCAACAGAAGTGGACAATACCTAGTTGATTTCATCCAGGAACACAGTCTCATTGCCGCCAACACACAATTCAAGAAGTGAGCTGGTAAACTGTGGACATCTGAAAACAGCCTCAGGAAATATCAGGAAATATCTCGACTACATCCTCGTAAGAACAAAATGGCGTAATTGTGTGATCAACACAGAAGCCTACAGCACCTCCACCTCTGTCAGTTCTGACCAGAGTAGTGTCAATGCAAGTGAGACTGAGCCTGCTGCAACCCAAAGCCACAGGTCCCAAGGAGAAGATAGACTGGAAGGCATTCTCCTCACAACCTATACTTCAAGCCCAGTACACTGTGGAAGTGAGAAATCGCTTCGGCCCACTGGAGAGGGAGGAGGAAGAGACTGCCACCGACCGCTATCAAAGGCTCATAGATGCACACAGAGTCGCAACAAAGAGTCTGCCTACTGTGAAGCGAATGAAAAAGAGCCAGATCTCGAAACATCCTGACGTCGTTGAAGCAAGAAGTGTGGTCAATGCTTGTCATGCCGAACTTAGAAGGAGTGAAACAGAAGAGCTAAGAGACAAGTTCAAGACAGCAAAGAAGAATCTCTTTGCCACCTACGACCGACTGAAGGAAGAGGAACAAACTGAGAGGATGAGAGGGGTAGAGGCTGCTAATGAAGACAAGCAGCATGGAGAAGCATGGCGCCTAGTCAACGAGATCAGCAGATGGAAGAAGTCCCCATCAGGTCAAATAAGTGGTAAAACAGCAGAGGACCGTGTCCAGACATGGTTTACTCACTTCAAGAACCTGCTGGGAAGCCCTCCAACAATCACGGAAGAAGAAGAGGACATACCCATGATAGTGATGCAAGTCGACATCGATGACGGCCCATTCACCATTGAGGAACTGAAGAAGGCCAAATATGCATTCAAACAGGGCAGGAGCGCTGGACTAGATGGGATACCACCAGATGTCCTGAAGAACTGCGATCTGGACGACATCTTGCTGGACATATGTAATACAGCACTGATGAAAGGTGACAAACCAGAACGGTGGTCACTCTCAAACATCAATCCTGCCCCCAAGTCTGGATCCCTCACGAAGACAGACTACCATGGTATCAGCTTGACCGACATCTTAGCAAAGCTATACAATCAGCTGATCTTGAACAGGATTCACACCGCCATTGACCCTGAATGGTTTTCGGCAGAAGCCCACAACAGTAATGCAAATACTTGCTCTCTGTAGAATCATCAAGAAAGTCAAGAAGAACAACCTACCAGCCATGCTTACTTTCATCGATTTTCGCAAAGCTTTTGACTCCATTCACCAAGGTAAAATGCTGAAGATCCTGAAAGCTTACGCAGTGCCAGACCGTCTACTGAGAGCAACAGAGTCCAGCTATACCGAGACCATGGCGAAAGTTGTATCACCAGACGGAGAAACAGCAGTGTTTGAGCTCCTAGCTGATGTGCTGCAAGGAGACACTCTGGCACCTTTCATCTTTATAATTGTCCTTGATTACGCTCTACGTCAAGCTACCAAAGTTCATGACAAGCTTGGTTTTACCATAAAACCAGCACGAACTGAAAGGATCAGACCAGTTATGCTCACAGATCTCAATTTTGCAGAAAACATAGTCCTGCTCTCTGACCAGATGGAGGAAGCACAGCAGCTACTGACAAAAGTGGAAATTGAGTGCAATAAAGTTGGACTTCACCTAAATGCTAAAAAGACAGAGTACATGGCATTCAACTGCGATGAAGGTACTCTCAAGACTGTAAAGAATGATACCATTAAGAAAGTCTTAGACTTCAAGTACCTCGGGTCAAGAATGATGAGTTCGAAGAAGGACATACAGATACGGAAGGCGCTGGCATGCAGGGCTATGAACGACATGAAGGAAATCTGGAGGTCGAACCTGACCAGAGGGCTCAAAAAGAGGATCTTCATAGCAGTCATAGAGTCCATTCTCACGTACGGATGCGAGACGTGGACACTCACCAAGACCATGCGAAAGTCACTAGATGGTTGCTATACACGAATGCTCCGAATGGCTCTTGACGTGAGTTGGCAACAGCACATGATGAACGTCGAGCTTTATGGCAAGAAGACTGCAACTAGTGGGGCACTGTCTACGCCACCCTGAGCTACTTGCCAGCCTAATCATCACATGGGAGCCCAAGCATGGGAGGATGATCCCTGGGCACCCTCCCAAGACTTTGGTCAACACAGTCCTAGAAGATAGCGGCGCGGCTAATGTAGATGAACTGAACACACTGATGAGGGAGAGGGAGGAGTGCAGAGTCCGTCATCGTGCCCGATGCCAACCCCTTAGGCCTGAGTCTACATAGTAGTAGTAGTACCCATGGGTATAGGACATTGTGCGAGACTCGTGGGTACAGGTATTTTAAAGGAGCTGTGGGTACTTACAGTTATTGAGAATCCTTAACTATTTTTCAGTTGGGAGACCCATAGAATGCTTCTCAGAGCTTAGCCCAGGAGTGCAAATCCCCGGCAATTCTGCACTCCAATCAACTGTGCCAACTTTGATCTAGTACAGGGACATCTTCCCAAATTCAACAAGAGAGGATGGCAGAAGGGCAAAGGCAAGTGTTGGCACTTTGGTACTTATTTTAAAATATTTGAACTGTACCCTTAAGTATGATGGCATTTTTTACCATTTAGTTTTTCTAAATGTTGATACTTATGCAATAATTTAATTAATAACTTTGAATATCTGTATGTTTTTCAAATTCTGCTTCAGCTGTTTAGTCACCAAAGTTCATTCCAGCTGCCCAAGCAAAATGGTATTTACATGCCAGAAGATGCTGTTGACTCAGAGGGCCTTGCCCTCACAAGTTGGGACCAACTTCCCAACAAAGGATCCATGTAAATAGCTTCATCTTTTCCTTTGAAGGTCTGCAGTGAACATGAGTTTTCCAGGCCAAGGTTACCGGGCAACACAACTTGCATTTTTGTCTGGTTTACAGTGGGATAGTGAATCAATGTGCACCTTCTCTCATTTAGGCTACTGACTCAATTGGCCAATTGGAGTGCCTTTCTCACTGCTTGGCTGGAATCAGACTGGGGCCCAACTAAAGAACTAATCTTGATTCTGAGCAATGCAATTATTATCAGTCTCCGAGACACTTAAAATATTGTCAATTGAGTACACAACAGACTTCCAACCACACTGGACATTTCTCTTGATTCTTTAACAGTTTTTTTATGAGGAATAAACTCTTTTCAGGCTTCTTGCTGGGCACAGGTATTGATTATAATCAACGTTTCGATGACAAACTCTGCAATCATCTTCATGGATTAAGTCTGGGGATGTCTAGTCTGGTGGTATTTATACCCCTGTAGTCCATTCCTCCTGATTGGTTAGTCCTCATCCAATCAGGTTTCCACTCTCCCACCTTGTTTACAATTGAATTCTAGTTCTTACTTAGAGCGAGACCGCCGAAATCTGTCAGGCCTTTTAAGGGCTCGTCTGACTTCCTTCACTGAAGGACTGACAGAAAAGCCAGAAAACCTATTAATGAGGAGGAACCCATTGCTACCACCTGCCTTCCCTATATTTCCTTGCTTTTTGGAAAGATCACCAAGATCCTGAAGAAATACCGGATTAATACCATCCATGGTAAGAAAGTTCAAATCACAGCTTATGCATGTCAAATATGCCAAAGAATGATGTTATGGACGAAATGGAGGTGAGGAACTCGATAAAATCACTGTCACTAGAGATAGTGATGAGAAAACTAGAGGGCCTGAAGGTAGATAAGTCCCCTGGTCCTGATGGGATGCATCCCAAGGTGCTGAGGGAATTGGCAGAGATTAAAGTAAACACGTTGGTTATGGAGGAGGTTCACCAGGTTGATTCCAGAGATGAAGGGGTTAACTTATGAGGAGAGATTGAGTCGCCTGGGACTATACTCTCTGGAGTTCAGAAGAATGAGAGGGGATCTTACAGAAACATACCAAATTTTGAAAGGGATAGGTAAGATAGAAGTAGAAAAGTTGTCCCTATTGGTAGGTGAGACTAGAACTAGGGGACAATGCCTCAAGATTCAGGGGAGAAGATTCAGGACTGGAAAACTGTTTTTCCCAGAGAGTGGTGAATTTGTGGAATTTTCTGCCCAGGGAAGAATCTGAGGCTTCTTCATTAAATATATTTAAGATACAGTTAGACAGATTTTTACATAGTAGGGGAATTATTGGTTATGAGGAAAAGGCAGGTAGATGGAGTTGAGTTTACGGACAAATCAGTCATGATCTTGTTGAATGGTGGGGCAGGCTCGATGGGCTGGATGGCCTACTCCTGCTCCTATTTCTTATGTTCTGCGTTCTTATGTAAAGTTGACCTGGGACTCAGGTTGGCTGGAGTTTACAGGATTCCCCGTATTGGCTAACGAGACACATGGTGGAAACCTTTATCAAGGAGCGCAGGAGGTGTATCTGTTTGGCTTACTCAGAGTCTTTGGTGGTAATTTGCAATGGCCATAGGTTTGACTTCAACAGCACAAAACTACTGTGCTGCGCCAATGGCTTTTGGGACCACCTGGTAAGGGAAGCAATTGAAATAAAACTGGAGGAAAATAATTTTAACAAAGACGAAGGTCTCGCTTTAAGTAAGAACTGGAATTCGTCTGTAAACAAGGTGAGAGAACGGACAACTAGTTGGATGAGAACTAACCAATCAGGAGGGACGGACCACTGGGGTAGACATGCCCAGGCATCACCCGTGAACAGAATGCAGAGTTTGTCATCAAAACATCAGTTATAATTGATACCTGTACCCAGGTGGAAGCCTGAGAAGAGTGTATTCACCAAGTATGCAGGGAAAGCACTAGATCCAGTTTCTCATCAGGTTTATAAGGAGTGTTCTTTAACTGGGGATTTATATGACTTGCAATATACAATTACAATGACATATCAAAGAGAGAGAAAGCTAAATGTAGATTATCCCAGCACCCTATTGAGAGAAGCGGATTTTGTTGGTAATGAGTGCAATTAGATCAGGATCCAATTGTAGTTCAAAGCCTGATGGGTGTTCTGATTGTACTGTGATGTCACTGCACAAGCTGGTAAATAAGTTGTTGGTACTGATAAGTTCCAGGCACGTTTAGGCTTCAAAGAGCATTGATGTAGCTTATTGTACTGATTTAGCATTTTAAGAGCCATTAAATGTGCAGGTTTTCCTGCTGCTATGAGTCACCTTGTATGTTTCCCGTATCATAACCGTCAAAAAGTAATCAATCCCAGCAAATTTTCTAAACGCTCAACCATGTTGGAGACAAAAAGCCTGAAAGACCCAAACAGTTGCTCCACCATAGAGCTCTGTTTTTAATTCTGTGATCATGCTGATAACTGCCGGAATAGGGAAACTATTCTCTTCAAGTTTGTCGAGGAACCACTGATAACAGCTGCTCATGAACCTGCTACATTGTGTGCAGCTCAAAAAAACCGAACAGACCAATGCTTTCATTTTCAAACAACACATGATGTAGGCCTTGATATACAGATGCAAACAATTCTCTGGTGGCTTAGCTTAGTGGCTATTCCTTTTCTGCATGAACAGTAGTGCACTATTCAACTGCATTTGTAACTTGCTTTTCTTAAAACCTTCTTTTCAAGTGGCCTTGGAATTCAAGGTGCAAACTTATTAATCTGCCTTCTACTTCCTCTTCTAAGTTATTTATAAAATTACAAAGAGCAGAGGCCCCAGAGCAGACCCCTGCAGATCACCACGAATCTCAATAGAAAATGCCTTGTCTCCTACCACCTTCTGCCTCCGGAGAGTGAGCCAATTCGGAATCCACATTGCAAGGTTATCCCGGATTCCATGCCTCCTGATGTTCTGAATGAGCCCACCATGGAGAAACTTTTCAAATGTCTTACTGAAATCCACAGACATCACATCTGCTCTTGTTTTGTCACTTCCTGGAAGAAGTAAATGGAGCTTGTGAGGCATGAACTGCCCTCACAAAACCATGCTGACTACTCCTAATCAGACTATGCTTCTCCAAATGCTCGTAAATACTATCTCTAAGAATCCTCTCCAATTGTACGCTCACCAGTGATGTAGGACTCACCAGTCGATAATTCCCAGGATTATCTCTATTACCTTTCTTGAACAAAATACCAAGAATCTTCTGACACTCAGCCTGTGGCCAGTAGGGATGCAAAGGTCATTGCTAAAGGCACAGCAATCTCTTCCCTTTCTTCCTGTGGAAACTGGGGTATAACCCATCTGACACCCAGGACTTAACTATCTTAATGTTTTCCAAAAGTTCCAGCACACCTTCTTTCTTGGCACGTTACACCATATTAGCCTATTCTGCAATGACCCCACATTTGTCAAGGTCCCTCCCATTGGTGAATGCTGATGCAATGCATTCAATAAGGACTTCCTTTACCTCCTCCAACTCCAGGCACATTTTCTCTTTTATTCCTGATCAGTGCTACCCTCACTCTAGCCATCCTCCTGTTCGTCACATACCTGTAGAAAACTTTGGGTGTTTTCTTAATCCTACTTGCCAAGGCCTTTGCATGTCCCCTTCTAGCTCTTCCAAGTCCCTTCTAACTCCATCAAGTCCCTTCTTAAACTCCTTCCTGACTATCTTCTCTCAAGAGCCCTGTCTGATCCTATGGCTTCCCAAATCTTAAATAGGCTTCCTTTTCCCTCTTGATTAGAGGTTCCCTTTCTCTTGTCAACCACAGTTCCTTCACTCAACCATTCCTTCCCTTCCTTAGTGGGATAATCCTATCCAGAAATCCCACACAGGTGCTCCCAAAACCTGCATGGTGCTCACCACATGTATATTGTACACTTCCCTGAGTACGTCTGTTGCCAATTTACGCTTTGAAGTTCCTGTCTAACAGCATCATAACTCACCTTTCTCGGAGGGTTCATAGAATACTCCCAATAGAGTGATAGCTCCTCTCTTGTTTCTGACTTCACCCCACACTAACTCAGTAGACAATCCATGCACGATGTCCTCACTTTTTTTCAGCTGCGGTACTATCCCTGATTAGAAATGCCAATCTCCCAAACTTTTTACTTCCTTCCCTGTCTCTTTTGAAACATCTAAACACCAGAACATCCAGCAGCCATTCTTGCAGCTGGGACAGTCAAGTTTCTATAATGGTCACAACATCATAATTCCATGTACTGTTCCATGCTCCAACTTCAGCACCTTTGATCCTGATACTTCTCACATTCACGTTGATACATTTCCACCCACTCAACTAACTGCATTTGTGCCCTGTTCACTGCCTATCCTTCCTCACAGATTCTAAGAAGCATCTTTTTGCCCCTTTCCCAGTTCTGATGATGGTTGTTGACTTGAAATATTAACTCAGCTTCTCTTCCCACAGATGCTACCTGATCTTGAGTAATTCCAGCATCTGTAGTTTTTTGATTTACACAAATGGGGGGGGGGGGGGGAAACTGGAGAACTCCTCTGTTCAGATAAGAAGGGGGACCTTGAATGTTCAGCTGCCCGTCAGTTCAATTCTCCAACCCATATTTATTCTGGTCTCTCTGCCTCTAGTCTCCAACACTGGAATAAGAAAGCAATACAGAACAGATAAAGACCTTTTGGTTCAACAAATCGCAGCCAGCTAATCCCAATTTCCTGCGTTCAGCTCAGTGAAATATCAAGATTGGCTCAAATATTAAACTTGATTAATTGAAGTTATTAAGTCAATTTTGCCTTCAAATGCAATTTTCTTTCACTCACAGATGCTCAACACAGGATTGCTGAACGGATGGTGCTCCATTAGTCAGTGAAACGTTCTCCCTGGAGCTCGTTTCCTCTCCATCTCAACAGCTAGAGCACCTGTACAAGCTTTTGACGTAACTGTGAAAATGTATGATATTGAAATATCTATTAATTGCATGGCTTCCTGTAGGCAACAGCTCTGACTGTCCATCAGAGAATACTTTGATGCCAAGAAATAACTGTGATTGGATCTGCAGATGCACATTTTGGCGGAGGTCATCAGCTATAATTAAATTAAAGGGAGGATTTTGGTTGTGTACACATCGAATTCAATGCCTTAATACACTCATTAGCTCACAGCTCTACATTGTCTAGCCCTGATACTACTGATTCTTATCTTTTAAATTATCTCAAGGCCAGTGCATTCATTTGTTTTTATGTTTTGTTAACTCCAACGGATTTGTTTTGCAATGCCAAGTAGCAATTGAAAAAAAAAGGATGGTTGGATTAAAGCCAACCGTTTCAGAAATTGAGAGCTCAAGGAAAGAAATACTTTTGGACAATAGACAGTAGGTGCAGGAGTAGGCCATTTGGCCCTTCTAGCCAGCACTGCCATTCACTGTGATCATGGCTGATCATACACAATCAGTACCCCGCTCCTGCCCTCTCCCCATATCCCTTGACCCCGCTATCTATAAGAGCTATATCTAACTCTCTCTTGAATGCATCCAGAGACTTGGCCTCCACTGCCTTCTGGGGCAGAGCATTCCACATATCCACCACTCCCTGGGTGAAAAAGTTTTTCTGCATCTCTGTTCTAAATGGCCTACCCCTTATTCTTAAACTGTGGTCTCTAGTTCTGGACTCACCCATCAGCGGGAACATGCTTCCTACCTCCAGTGTGTCCAATCCCTTAATAATCTTATATGTTTCAATCAGATCCCCTCTCATCCTTCTAAATTCCAGTGTATACAAGCCCAGTCGCTCCAATCTTTCAACATATGACAGTCCCGCCATTCCGGGAATTAACTTTGTGAACCTACGCTGCAGTCCCTCAATAGCAAGAATGTTCTTCCTCAAATTTGGAGACCAAAACTGCACACAATACTCCAGGTGGGGTCTCACCAGGGCCCTGTACAGCTGCAGAAGGACCTCTTTACTCCTATACTCAATTCCTCTTGTTATAAAAGCCAGCATGCCATTAGCTTTCTTCACTGCTTGCTGTACCTGCATGCTTGCTTTCATTGACTGATGTACAAGAACACCTAGATCTCGTTGTATTTCCCCTTTTCCTAACTTGACTCCCTTTAGATAGTAATCTGCCTTCCTGTTCTTGCCACCAAAGTGGATAACCTCACAAACTGCATCTGCCATACAATTGACCACTCACCCAACCTGTCCTATGACCTATGCAAGCCTTCTTATAGAATACAGAGAGTGAGACATAGAAATATGACTGTGTTAATCCTCCTTAATGTCATTCTAAAAAGCACTTCACAATTCTGAAAAGCACTACAAAAGTAGGAAAATTTGTGAGAACCCTGGTCACTAAAAAAACAATGTAAATTCTTATACCAAAGTGATCATCCTTTTTGCTGTTAACTCAGCATGTGTGCACCAAAGTGATTAATGCATTATTTGTCTTGCAATAATAGCTTTTGCCTGTTACATGAATGTCCAGACCATGGTCTGTGTGGTGTTGGCCAGTTTTCTAATATTGCTTGACATTAGCATCTCAGAAAAACCTGATAAGAAGGGTAAGCCCAACAATTACAGGCTAATTAGTTTAACCTTGGCAGTGAAGACAGTCTTAGAAATGACAAATGGGGACAGAATTAGCAGGAGCTTGAGCAAATGTGAATTGATTAGAGAAAGCTAGCATTGATTGGTTAAAGGAAAATCATAATTAACTCAATTTATAGTAACAGTATACTAATGAGACAAATGGTATTAATGGACTTTCTAAAGGAATTTGATGAAGGGCCACATCATACGCCTGTCATGAAAATTGAAGCCCATGAAATAAAAGAGGCAGCAGCAGCTTGGATCGAAAATTGGTTAAATGATAGGAAATGCAGTAACAACATTTCAGAAAGGAGGGGAATATGGAGTGAAATTCCTCAAAAGTATTACCGTCATGGCTTCTCTTAGGAATCACCAGTCTCAGAAGGCATAATTTCCAATTTGCAAACATAGCAAAATTTTGAAGTGTACTGACTGATGTGGAAGATAATAGTCCAAGAAAATATGAGGAGGCTGATAAAATATGCAGACAAAAGGCAGTTAAAATACAAAATGTAAAAGTTTTTCAAGCATTCTGTGTTTTTTTGATTTTGGTTTACTGTTGAGTGTACTACTTTGCTTGCAAGAATTCCAAACTCGAAGCGGTTCTTCTCCATTCTCCTGTAGGATTTCCACGGCTCATTTGCCTTGTGCATCCTGTGTGATTTTAATTTTTCTTCTTGTCTTTAACCATGTTTTCTAATCCACACCTCTTTTCTTAGCAAATATCTGCAACTTCAACTTAGTCCCATTGGAATCTGGAGGAAATTGATAGGAATGTGGGAAGACTTCAATGTTATTAGTGTAAATGGGTATTTAATGTCAGTATGAAGTCGGTGGGTGAAAGGACCCGAGACTATGCCGTAAACTACTCCTGTTGTGACTGAACCAAGTTTTATTAAGCTTCATTATAATTTTTATGTCTTTTACATTTTTTTTGTCTTGAATGTGATTTTGGAACTGTTGGAGCCTGTGATTTGCAGTTTGGTAATTGTTTGAGTGTTTCAGTGCTCTGCAGTCTCTGAGAAAATTATGGGAGTCAAAGGCAGCCTGCGCAAACCTCGTGGCGAGATGACTGTGGGACGGGTGTGGGCCAATGTTCAACTCCATTTCATTGATTAAAGCTTCCATCGTCCGCCGATTAAAGTGATGAGGGAGATTGCAACATCGAGGCGAATGTGGAAGGGGCGCTCACCTGCCTTTAGATCACTGGTGGGATCGCTCTGCTGCCGGAAAGTAAAGAGCTTGCTACTATGCCTGGAGAACGTTATCCAGGTTTTTCTGTGTTTTGGATATGGACTATTTTTTTTCAGTGATATAGTTGTTTATAGCCTGTGTTTTTCACCTGATCTTTCTCAGTTTTTTGTGTGTGCTGGGGAGGGTGTTTTGGGGGGGGGGGGGGAGCTGTGCCCATTCCATTTTTGTTCATTTTTCTTGTGTGGGGAGGGGGGGATTTGGGAGTTGATGATCATGCTGCTGTTCTTTTCTTTCTTGGGTTTGTTACTATCTGGCAAAGAAGAATTTCAGAGTTGTACACTTCAATAATAAATGAACCCTTGAACTTCCTTGCTCTTCTGATCAGTGCCACTATTTATTGTCCTGTATCTAACAAACTTGATTTTCCTATGTTCCACATCTAACAAAGCATTTTCAAGCTTCTGCTTCTCCTTCCACTGCCACATTCTGTTTATAATGCAAAATGTTGTATTTGTGTTTTTTATATTCTACAGCATCAGAGAGATCGGAAAAAACAAGTGTGTTTTAAGCTGCAGTGGAGGTTGGAGCAAAGAGAGGGAATGATTGTAATAGGGTGCAGGCCAAAATTGTCAAAACAATTTACTTAAAAACTGACTTAAGAAAGAGACAATAACTTCTTGTTTTTTGTTCTGTAGCCAACACATATTTCTGCTCCTTGATTTAAGGTCCAATTTTGCTGATCCCTCCATGGCCTCATCCATTCCTTTTCAATATCCGCTTCTGGCCCTCCAGTCAGCAAGTTGTTTTCAACTTTGCCTATAGTTTTTTCTCCATTCCTGATTGGCACTGGAATCCAATCTACAAATGTCCAAGCACTCCAACCCCCTCTAAGACACGCAAAAATAAACATTATTTTTGAACAAGTGTTTAACCAGCTGTAATGACACATAACTATAGAGGTCGGTGTCCCGGTTTGCTTGTTGGTTGTCCTGAACCATTGCACCATGCTCAAGAAGCATTGTAAATGCTTGTTGTTACTGGGCATGGCAGCACACTTAATCTAGCTGATGCTGTCAGCTGTGGATTGGAATACGTTGTCAGATGAAAGATGTTGTAGACCATAACTTCCATTAAGTAGCAGAGTTTGGCTTGTAGTTAGTTGCCAATGAAGGCCACATTCCAAAAATTTACGGTTAGAGTTGGTGAATTGTGGGCATTCTATGTTGGCACAGGAAGTGCGGCGACACTTGCAGCCTGCCTAGAACAATTCTCGCTGATTTGACACAAATGGTGCATTTCACTCTACATTTCAATATACATGTGACAAATGAAGCTAATCTAATCTAAACATACACTAGACATTTCATGTCCAGCAATTAAAAATAAAAGTTCAAAGTACATCTATTATCAAGGTATGAATACATCATACAACCTTGACATTCGTTTCTGTACAGGCAGCCATAAATCCCCAGAAGATCCCAGCAATACACCGATTGGTAGGATAACTAGACACTGTAAATTGCCTTTAATGTAAAAGCTATTATAGGTGTCCCCCCACTGGCTTACAAAGGTAGAGCGTTCCTATGAAACCTTTCTTAAACCAAAATGGCATAAAGCGAAGAACTGTTAATTTATATGGGAAAAACATTTGTAAAAGCGAAAATCCTCTGTTTTTTAAAAAAATTTAAATTCAGTTTTTAAGATAGTTACATAGAATGAATGGAATGAAAATCCTCTTTATAATGTGAAAACAGGTTACTAATGTAGGTCTTTTGTAAAAGCGAAGTGGCGTAAAGCGAGCATTCGTAAAGCCGGGGACACCTGTACTGGGAATGACAGGAGAAAAAATGGGAGTAACACACAAAATGCTGGAGGAACTCAATGGGCTAGGGAGTATTTGTGAAGGGAAATGGACGGTGCTACTTCAGGTCGAGCTCTTGATCAGAACTGCCCATTTCCCTCCATAGATGCTGCCTGACCTGCTGAGTTCCTCCTGCATTTTGTATGTTACTCCAGACTTCTAGCATCTGCAGAAACTCTTGTGTTCAGAACCAGCATAGATGGGTCAGTGCAGCCTCAGTGGGCTGGTGAGCCTGCTTCTCACACAACTTAACTTTTCTAGTGTCAGACTGACAGTCTGAATTTCATTCTAAGGGATACTTGAACAAAGGCAGGTCAAACCTGTTGAGAGGTGCTTGTGGTTGTCATTCTGTCTGCATCCAGCATTGAACAGGAGTCAGCAGCAGAGCCTGATCTTCCTGACATTCCCCAGCAATTACACTGGGAAATCCTCCTTTTCTCTGTGCAGCTCTGACAATACCAATAGATTCATAAGACAAGGACAGCTCCAATGTAGGTAAGTTACAGGCAATTTACTTCTGCTAAACTAATTAATTTGTTTACTTAATTGTTAACTATACCTATGTAATTGTTTTAAGGGCTTGCTAGTTATTTTAAGTGTTCTTGAGTATTTTAAACAAATTTGTGATGTGATTAAAAAAAATTGGACATGATTAGTTCCAATTATAATATTTTTGAATGGTCCAAAGCAGAAAGCTACGTTTTTGAGAAGATGGGAGAGTGAAGATTGGGGCGGTATTGAGAGATAGAGAAAAAAAAGAATTAGTGAGCGATACAGTAATATGGGGCATTTGTGAGAGAAGGGTGACCCTGAAGAGGGGAAAGAAAAGTAGAGAACAGAGAGACATGGGGAGACTGAGAGAAGTGGAAGATAAGAAGAAATAATTTTGAGAGGATAAACGAGTATCTTGCCCCAAGTTAGACGTTGGAGAATCCCCGATTTTCAGTCAAAGATTCCCTTTCACTGTTTTCCCTTTCCCTCTGTACATAATTCAGCACAGGAACAGGCCCTTCAGCCCACTATGGGAATGCTGACCATGATGCCAACTTAAACTGAACTCTCTGCCTGCATATGGCCTATACTCCTCTTTTTTTTAACCTGTTTACATGTTGTCTACAAACTGCCTAAACATTGCCACTTTTTCTGCATCCACCACCTCCCTGATGCGTGCATTCACTGTCAGAGTAAAAATACTTGCCTCATAAATCTCCTTTA
The DNA here is from genome assembly GCF_048418815.1 of Hemitrygon akajei. Lineage (NCBI taxonomy): Eukaryota > Metazoa > Chordata > Chondrichthyes > Myliobatiformes > Dasyatidae > Hemitrygon > Hemitrygon akajei. The sequence continues at coordinate 140,225,280 of NC_133133.1, read as the reverse complement.
AACTTTCTCCTCTCACCTTAAATCTATACCATTTGGTATTTGAAATCCCACTCTAGAAAAAAGACTTGACTATCTAGCACTTTCATGAAGTTTAGATACTTCTGTCAGATCACCTCTCAGACCCCTGTGCTCCAGGGAAAACAATCCAAGTTTGTCAAACCTTTCCTTATAATGAATACCTTCTTATCCAGTTATCATCCTCAACATCCTGGTGAACCTTTTTGTTACCCCTCCAAAGTCTTCACATCCTTCTGGTAGTGTGGCAAAGAGAACTACACACAGTACTACAAAGGAGGTAGAAGAGTGCAGATATTAGCATCTGCAGCCCGCACCAGTTGGCTGGTGGAACTCAGTGGGCTGAGCAGAATCTGTGGGAGGAAAGGAATTGTTGACATCAGGACTGAAGCAGGGTTTTGACCTCAAAAGCTGACAGTGCCATTCCTCTCACAAAAGCTGCTCGACCCGCTGAGTTCCTTCAGCAGACTGAATGTTGGGCAATGCTCCAAATGGGGCCCAACCAACATTTTATACAATTGAAACATGCCTTCCCTGCTTTTATACTGACCTGTGAAGGTAAGCTTGTGTTTTTAATATATGCATAAAATGCCTTGGGATTTTCATTAACCCTACTTGCCAAGGACATTTCATGGCCCCTTTTAGCTCTCCTGGTTTTTTATTTGTTTGTTCCTGCTTCTTTTCTATTCCTCAATGACCCTGTCTGATTTATGCTTTGCAACCCTTACCTACGTTTCCTACTTCTTTCTGACAATTACAAAATCTCTGCATGTCGAAGGTTCCCGAACCTTGCCATCTTTGACTTTCTTCTTCACAGGAACAAGTTAGTCCATAATGCTTACCTGCTGGTCTTTAAATGACTCTCATATGTAGAGTTGCTCACTAAGAGCCTCTCTCAATCAACCCTCCCAAGTTCCTGCTAAACACTGTTGTAATTAGTCTTCCCCCAACTGAGCACTCTCTCCTGTGAGCCATACCTCCCCTTAACTATATTTAAAGATATGGAGCTATGAAAATTGGTCCCAAAATGCTCTCCCATTGAAACTGATTATCTGGCTGGCTCATTTCTCAATTCAAGAATAGTATGGTCCCTTCCCTAGTTGGACTACTCACACACAGCTCCAAGAAATCCTCCTGGATGCACCTAACAAATTCTACCCCATCTAATCCTTTGGCCCTGAGGAAGTTCCAGTCCATACTGGAGAACTTAAAGTCACCTCCAACATCAACCCTGTTAGTTTTTGCATGTTTCCAAAATTTGCCTACATATTCGGAGCAAGAAGGCTGCGAGTGAACAGCTGATTTCCGGAGTGAAGGCGGTTTTTTACTACTTGGGGTAAAAGAGAGGCAAGACTGCGCAGACACGTGATGTCAGCCAGTAGAGCGGGAAAGCTTTAAAAAGAAGACCGCCATATCCAGTGGGCAACGTTTGGAGCAGTCAGCAGAATGAGTGGGCTTTGGCTCAACGGGCTTAGGCAGTAATGGGATGAGGTGAGGTAGGTTTAACTGTGATATTTGGGGAAAGGAGGAAGAATGTGTGTGAGGCCAGTTTTCTGTGCTCGGTGTCAGATGTGGGAGGTCCTGGAATCTCCCAGCCTCCCAGACGGCCATATCTGCACCCAGTGTGTCAAGCAGCAGCTCCTAAGGGACCGAGTTAAGGAAATGGAGTTGCAGCTCGATGATCTATGCCTGGTCAGGGAGAGTGATGAGGTGATAGAAAGGAGTTATAGGCAGGTGGTCACACCAGGGCCACGGGAGTAAAAAAGTGGGTCACAGTCAGGAGGGGGAAGGGGAAGAGTCAGGTACTAGAGAGTACCCCTGTGGCTGTATCCCTTGATAATAAGTACTCCTGTTTGAGTACTGTTGGGGTGGGGGGGTTAGCCTACCTGGGGGAAGCAACAGTGGCCATGCCTCTAGAACAGAGTCTGGCCCTGTGGCTCAGAAGGGTAGGGAAAGGAAGAGGATGGCAGCAGTGATAGGGGACTCTATAGTTAGGCAGTCAGATGGGCGATTCTGTGGACGCAGAAAAGAAACCCAGATGGTAGTTTGCCTCCCAGGTGTCAGGGTCTGGGATGTTTCAGATTGTGTCCAAGATATCCTGCAGTGGGAGGGAGATCAGCCAGAGGTCGTGGTACATATTGGTACCAATGACATAGGTAGGAAAAGGGAAGAGGTCCTGAAAAAAGACTACAAGGAGTTAGGAAGGAAGTTGAGAAGCAGGACCACAAAGGTAGTAATCTCGGGATTACTGCCTGTGCTACGTGACAGTGAGAATAGGTATATAATGAGGTGGGGGATAAATGCGTGGCTGAGGAATTGGAGCAGGGGGCAGGGATTCAGATTTCTGGATCATTGAGACCACTTTTGGGGCAGGTGTGACCTGTACAAAAAGGATGGGTTGCACTTGAATCTAAGGGGGTCCAATATCCTGGCAGGGAGGTTTGCTAAGGCTACTGCGGAGAGTTTAAACTAAAATCATTGGGGGGTGGCAACCGAACTGAAGACACTGGGGAAGAGGAGGTTGGCTCACAAATAGAGAAAGCCTGGAGACAGTGTGTGAGGGAGGATAGGCAGGTGATAGAGAAGGGATGCACTCAGACCGAAGGTTTGAGATGCGTCTATTTTAATGCAAGGAGTATTGTGAACAAAGTGGCTGAGCTTAGAGTGTGGATCAGTACTTGAAGATATGATGTGGTGGCCATTACAGAGACTTGGATGGCTCAGGGACAGGAATGGTTACTTCAAGTGCCGGGTTTTAGATGTTTCAGAAAGGACAGGGAGGGAGGCAAAGGAGGTGAGGGTGTGGCACTGTTGATCACAGATAGTGTCACGGCTGCAGAAAAGGTGGACGCCATGGAGGGATTATCTACAGAGTCTCTGTGGGTGGAGGTTAGGAACAGGAAAGGATCAATAACTTTACTAGTAACAGGGATGTTGAGGAGCAGATAGGGAAACAGATCCTGGAAAAGTGTAATAATAACAGGGTTGTCGCTTTGGGAGATTTTAATTTCCCAAATATCAATTGGCATTTCCTAGAGCAAGGAGTATAGATGGGGTGGAGTTTGTTAGGTGTGTTTAGGAAGGTTCCTTGACACAGTATGTAGATAAGCTTACAAGAGGAGAGGCTGTACTTGATTTGGTACAGTCGGCCCTCCTTATCTGCGGATTCCGCATGCGCGGATTCAACCAACTGCGGATCGGGAAAACCCAGAAGTTCTCACTCCAGACTTGTTGTTTGAGCATGTACAGACGTTTTTTTCTTGTCATTACTCCCTAAACAGTACAGTATTACAACTATTTACATAGCATTTACATTGTATTAGGTATTATAAGTAATCTAGAAATGACTTAAAAGTACAGGCAGTCCCCGGGTTATGAATGAGTTCCATTCCTTAGTCTGTCTTTAAGTTGTATTTGAAGTCGGAACAGGTACATTTGGTATTATTTAGCATCAGTCAAATGTTTTTCTTAGCATATAGTACATATTTTACCTTTCTATGCATATAAGACACATACGAAACATATGAATTTCAATAATTAAACCACTGCGTTGCTTAGTAATAATTGTAGCTTTCATCAGGACAGGGCCTTTCACATGCTCCATTAAAATTGTTCGGATCACTGACTGACTGTAGCCTAACGCTTTTCCAATGACCGATGGCGTTTCACTTCTTTCCGATCGCTTTATTACTTCCACCTTATTTTCAATCGTAATCGTGATTATTTTCGTGAACAGAAACACCGCGGATTCAGAGCTGCACCGTCTGGTCCTAATGTCCACCACACTGAACATGTTAAATAAAGTCCAGGGTTCCGCTGGGTCCTAAAGACCACCGCACTGAGACAGGTTAAATAAGGGACTTGAGCATCCGCGTTTTTTGGTATCTGTGGGGGACTCGGAACCAATCCCCTGCGGATAAGGAGGGCCAACTGTATTGGGAAATGAACCTGTTCAGGTATCAGACCACTCATTTTGGAGATAGTGATCATAATTCTATCTATAGCATTGGAGATAGGAACAGACAAGTTAGAAAAGCATTTAATTGGAGTAAGGGGAATTATGAGGCTATCATGCCGGAAATTGGAAGCTTAAGTTGGAAACAGATGTTCTTAGGGAAACGTGTGGAAGAAATGTGTCAAATGCTCAGGGGATATTTGTGTGGAGTTCTGCATAGGTACGTTCCAATGAGACAGGGAAGTTATGGTAGGGTACAGGAACCGTGGTGTACAAAGGCGGTAATAAATCTTGTCAAGAAGAAAAGAAAAGCTTACAAAAGGTTCCCGAGAGCTACGTAATGTTAGAGATCTAGAAGATTAAAAGGCTAATAGGAAGGAACTTAAGAAGGAAATTAGGAGAGCCAGAAGGGGCCATGAGAAGGCGTTAGCGGGCAGGATTAAGGAAAACCCCAAGGCCTTCTACAAGTATGTGAAGAGCAAGAGAATAAGACGTGAAAGAATAGGGCCTATCAAGTGTGACAGTGTGAAAGTGTATATGAAACCGGAGGAAATAGCAGAGGTAATTAATGAATACTTCAGTATTCACTTTGGAAAAAGATCTTGGTGATTGTAGTGCTGACTTGCAGCAGACTGAAAAGCTTGAGCATGTAGATAGTAAGAGGATGTGCTGGAGCTTTTGGAAAGCATCAAGTTGGATAAGTTACCAGGACCGGATGAGATGTACCCCAGCTACTGTGGGAGGCAAGGGAGGAGATTGCTGAGCCTCTAGTGATGCATCAGCAATGGGGACGGGAGAGGTTCTGGAGGGTTGCGGATGTTGTTCCTTTATTCAAGAAAGGGAATAGTGATAGCCCAGGAAATTATAGACCAGTGAATCTTACCTCAGTGGTTGGTAAGCTGATGGAGAAGATCCTGAGAGGCAGGATTTATGAACATTTGGAGAGGTATAATATGATTAGTAATAGTCAGCATGGCTTTGACAAGGGCAGATCGTGCTTTACAAGCTTGATTGAATTTTTTGAGGATGTGACTAAACACATTGATGAAGGAAGAGCAGTAGATGTAGAGTATATGGATTTCAGCAAGGCATTTGATAAGGTACCCCATGCAAGGCTTATTGAGAAAGTAAGGAGGCATGGGATCCAAGGGGACATTTCTTTGTGGATCCAGAACTGGATTGCCCACAGAAGGCAAAGAGTGGTTGTAGATGGATCATATTCTGCATGGAGGTCGGTTACCAGTGGAGTGCCTCAGGGATCTATTCTGGGACCTTTACTCTTTGTGATTTTTGTAAATGACCCGGATGAGGAAGTGAAGGGATGGGTTAGTAAGTTTGCTGATGATACAAAGGTTGGAAGTGTTGTGGATAGTGTGGAGGGCTGTCAGAGGTTACAGAGGGACATTGATAGGATGCAAAACTGGGCTGAGAAGTGGCAGATGGAGTTCAACCCAGATAAGTGTGAAGTGGTTCATTTTGGTAGGTCAAATATGATGGCAGAATATAGTATTAATGGTAAGACTCTTGGCATTGTGGAGAATCAGAGGGATCTTGGGATCCGAGTCCATAGGATGCTCAAAGCAGCTGCGCAGGTTGACTCTGTGATTAAGGTGGCGTATTGGTCATCATCAATCGTTGAATTGAATTTAGGAGCCGAGAGGTAATGCTGCAGCTATTACTTGGAGTAATAGCTTGGAGTATTACTTGGAGTAACTCCAAGTCAGACCCCACTTGGAGTACTGTGCTCAGTTCTGGTTGCCTCACTACAGGAAGGATGTGGAAGCCATAAAAAGGGTGCAGAGGAGATTTACAAGGATGTTGCTTGGATTGGGGAACATGCCCTATGAAAATAGGTTGAGTGAACTCGGCCTTTTCTCCTTGGAGTGACAGAGGTTGAAAGGTGACGTGATAGAGGTGTATAAGATGATGAGAGGCATTGATCATGTGGATAGTCAGAGGCTTTTTCCCAGGGCTGAAATGGTTGCCACAAGAGGACACAGGTTTAGGGTGCTGGAGAGTAGGTACGGAAGAGATATCAGGGGTAAGTTTTTCACTCAGAGAGTGGTGAGAGCGTGGAATGGGCTGCCTTGCGTGGTGGAGGCAGGTACGATAGGGTGTTTTAAGGGACTTTCGGATAGGTACATGGAGCTTAGAAAAATAGAGGGTAATAGGTAAACCTGGTAATTTCTAAGATAGGAACATGTTCAGGACAACTTTGTGGGCTGAAGAGCCTGTATTGTGCTGTAGGTTTTCTATGTTCTATCTGTACTTCTACCTCCCCCTGGCTGTTGTGAAGCTATAGTCCTCATCACAATGAGTGCACCTTTCCTATTTCTAAGCTCCATTCAAATTTCTTCACTGGATGAACTCTCCTGTCTGTCAGCTCTAGATGCAGCTATACACTTCTCCTGATCTGTATTGCATCTTTGTTACCTCCTTCATATCTCTCTCCATCACAGCTGTCATATCACTCGATCTTTCCTTCCTCCCTCCCAACACTTTCCATTATATTCTCCCTCACCCTCTTCCTCCCACCACTCTCCCTCATTGCCTGGAAGCGGGAAACTTGTTTCCTGCTCAGGCAGGTTTTGCCATCACTCCCATACCCAAGACCAACACGGGCAGTTGAAGCACAGAAGTCAGGGCAAACAGTTCTGGAAGCAGGAGTCAGGGGTCCAGTTGTAGGTATTGTAGGGAATAATGGAGGAGGGATGTCAGATGCCATTAGGTGGAAGTTTGCCTATTTTCTGGATATTCAAGAGTAATTACTTTTCCTGTCAGTATATGCGGTTAATTTTCCATTGTGTTAACCACCCACAGTAATACAGATTAATTGACTGTCCTAGCTTTAATTAATTTCAACTCTTCCTAAATGCTGTTAATGACGGAAGAGTGAGATTAAGTTTTAAAGCTTTTGAATATGTCTTGATATTTATAAATGATAGGAACATTAGACATCTTTTAATTAGAAAGCAGAAGAATTGCAATTGCCAAAACTCTGAGTAAGAAATAAAAGATGCTGCAAATGCCAATCCAATTCTGATGAAAAGGTGATCATGATGCAGTATTATCTCTGTCCCTCTCTCCAGTGCTGCTGCCTGACCTGCAAAGAATTTCTAAACTCTTCTGTTTCATTTTATGGTCTGAACAATCAGTAGCTCCTTCAACATATACTGCTGATGATGTCAGCATTTATTGTTTTTCCCTAATTCCTGAAATTCTTGAAATGAGGAGACTGATAAGAACCATTCACATTGATGGGCCTGGGGTCATATATGGACCAGATTAGTAAGGATGGCAGATTCCTATCCCTGAAAAACATCAGTGAACGAGAAAGATATTTACAATGATTTAGCTTTATTTTGAAACAGTGCAGATTGATTTAATTTTTTTTAACTTAAATTACATAGCCATGGGTGGGCATTTAAACTCATATCAATGAATCAACCCTTCTTCAGATCTTTGGTAGCAAGTTAATTAAGTTACCCAGTACTAGACCATTCCATATCTTTCTAATAAAGAAGGTTTGAACTCGTTAATCAGGAGTAAGATTTATGGTCTAACTTGAGTTTGTAAATAAGTGTGCAGAAGGAGTAATGTCCAGGAAAAGTTCAAAGTTTCCAAAGGCAGGCCAGATTAACCTGTCCTCCTGGCCATGTTGTATAACATGCTGACTTATATTTGTACTGGATTTCTTCTCCTTTGCCAACCACATCATTGGCTCAACCATCAAAGAAATGGAAAATTTACTCTCGGGTGTCTCAAACACATAAGTGTAGCATTGAGAGCACTTTTCTCTACCATCTTGATGAGCAAATATACATTTAATGTGATGAAAATAACTTCTAGTTAATTACTTTTACATTACAAGCAATTTTTTTCTTATCTAGATGACCCATTCCTTAATGTATTTACAATTGGCAGAATCAGGTGTAATAATTACAAAATCCTTCTCCCTTATATTATGCAGAAACCCACACATGATTAATTTGGATTCTGCAGTGAAGCAATGATATTAAAAGCTAATTTGCACAAGAAATTACCAAACATGTTTATTTGCAATTGAGCTGCAGACTGAAGTTGTATTCTAAATTTAGCTTGTAAAATTAAGCCATGCCTTTTTGCTTTATCATAATGACTTATCCTCTATATTAACCTCTTTATTTCTAAAGTGATTTTTTTTTTGTATATTCCTTGGGATTGACAATGATTTACCACCAATCTAGTTTTCTGAGTTCTGAGGTGACCAACAAGGTCAATGTGGGAGCCTTGGACTTTTCCACAGATGAGGCAGGTTGGGAGGTGGCTAGCTTGCAAAAAGATGCAGACCTTCTGCCCCTTTGGTAGGGCTTCTGTGTGTTCCCAATGCTTGAACTCAATACATTCCTGAATACCCCTTCACCATTTGAGTGGTTATGGCCCAGAGATTCCCCAGAATCAGTGAGGATGCACCTTTCTTCAAGAAGGTCTTGATAAACAAATACATTCTGCATGGGGGGGGGGGGGAATTAGTTTTGTCAACTTTAGCATCTTTATTTTCCAGTTAAAGATTTCTGCAATCCTGAGAAGAAATGGGCAATTCCTCACAACAACAAGAGTTTAGAAATTAGCTGCAAGATGTTAGAGCAAATCATAATTGTGGTTTAATATTGCTGGGGAAGGCTATCCACGAGGAGATAAGAAAGGAGACTGGGTGATAACCATTATCAGGATGGGGAATATTGTGGAGCTCTGACTGATTATGTAATGGAGGAGCATTTATTCAGGAGCTGGGCTGGTGATGATTGGGTATAATCCACAAATGAGCTTTGCTTGGTGTGCTGAGGGGCTTTTTGTCACAAGGTGCTACAATTTTGAGTCAGTAAAGCCTCTGCAGCATTTCCATATACCAGTTCAGTTCAGTTTCAGTTTATTGTCATTTAGAAACCACAATTGCAATGCAGTTAAAAAATGAGACAACGTTCCTCCAGGATGATATCACAAAAGCACACGACAAAACAGATTACACCAGAAAATCCACATAACGTTTGGCAGTCCCCAAATCCAGAGTCCGGAGAGGCTACTGCATATTAATATCATGCTACAATCTTAGCGCATTCCCCGGAAAGGAGCTCCAAACCCACCAGACAAAACAAGACTACCCAGCCATACGTCCCAGAGAATTAAAGCCTCCTTTAAATTTTAGTTATAAAAGAAATGAAAAAAGATAAGGAAATGCATCACTTAAGCTATCTTTCAATGCAGCAAAGGGTTAAATGTAGCATATTAAAATATGACATAGAATTGTCAGACCTTCTGAATAAGTTGTCCCTCATATTATTTTTCAATCCAGTGCATTTTTCCCTTTCGTATTTTTCACATCTGTTTTTGGAGACTTATAAAGTAAGGGGAGAAAAGCAGGGCATATTTCATAGCTCTGATATTGTTTTGTTAGGAGACTGAAATGACCCCTTTGAGCTCTTGCATCTCTGAAACCTGCAGTTTGCACAGCCAGCCACGAATGCCTCCTGAAGAGTGCAGGTTATTAGGCACCTCTTACTGGGAAGCAACCTTTAGAATAAAAGCCAACTTCAATGGTGTTACCCTATAGACTCTGTGCTCATGGGACCTTAGTAGAAAAATTATCAGTACATTCCCTGATTAGTTGTGGAAGGATGTTTTATTAATGTTGGAGCAGATTGATACTGTGGTCCTGTTTTCAGAACCACTGGCTGAAATAAATGACACTTCATTTCATTTGTTTCTGTGATGTTGTCATTTCAGAAACCAGTGAGCTATTTTGGGCCACTATTAGGTTAATCTAAAAGGAACTGCATTAATTTTTTAGCTGGGTATTTTTACTTGTAGCACTTCATGTTTCCACAGCAACTCTTGACTCTACCGGCAGCTGCCTCAATGTTTAACTTACTTCATACCGGGTAAAGCTTTATAGCTGGGGTTTGAGTTAATCCATGTCCATTGACAAATTTAATTTACAAAGTCAAACTAATCTTCTGAGAGAAGGGACACACACACTCTTATGTGAAACAAAGAGAACTAGCACAATTTATGTTACTACAATGAATATCGCGAATCACCTCTTCTCAGGCTTCCAGCCAAATACAGGTATTTAACCATTTCAATGACAAACTCTGCCATCTTCATCAGCGATGACGCCTGAACATGTCTAGTCCAGTGGTATTTATATCCCTGCCATCTGTCCCTCTTGATCAGTTAGTCCTCATCCAATCATGTTTCTGCTCTCCAACCTTGTTTACAATCGAATTCCAGTTCTTACTAAGAGTGAGACCCTCAACTCTGTTAAAATTTTTTCCTTTAGTGCATTTCAATGGCTTCCTTTACCAGGCAGTCCCACAGCCTTTGGTGCGGCACAGTATTTTTGTGATGTCAAAGTCAATCATATGGCTATTGCGAATACAAGGTTCTGCTATCACCAAATTGTCTAAAATTAGCTGGGGGCCTTTGCCCGTCTCAAGCAAGAAATAGGAGCAACTTTCTGCAGAACATCAGATACAAATGCATTACATGCCCAGTGATTCCTAGGGTTTGTTGTCACCTTTGTAAGGCATGATACAATTTGATTAATTGGTTTATTATGTCACGTGTACTGATGAACAATGAAAAACTAAAGTTTTGCGTGCCTTCCATACACATCATTTTATTATATCAGTACATCAAAGCAGTACAATGGAAAACAATAACAGAAAACAAAATAAGGTGTTACATTTATAGAGAAAGTATGGTGTAGACAGATTATAAGTTGCAATTTCTACAGGTGTACAGTGGAGAGCACTCTGACTGGCTGCATCACCTCCTAGAACGGAGGGGCCACTGCACATGATCAGAAAAAACTGTAGAAAGTTGTAAAGTCAGCCAGCTCCATCGTAGCCTCCCCAGCATACAAGGACACTTTCAAAAGTCGATGCCTAAAAAGCATCCACCATTAAGGATCCCCATCACCAAGGACATGCCCTCTTCCCATTGCTACTATTAAGGAGGTGGTACAGGAACCTGAAGATGTACACTCAACGATTCAGGAGCAGCTTCTTCTGCCCCTCTCCCACCAGATTTCTGGATGGACAGTGAACCCATGAAAACTCCTTTTGCACTACTCAATGGAATTTTTTACAGATATCTCTTACTGTAATTTAGTTTTTATTATTACGTATTGCAATGTAGTGCTGCCACAAAACAACCAATTTCATAATACATATTAAACCTGATTCTGAAGGTCATAACTGAGGCAGCAAGTAGTATGGACAGTCTATGGAGGAAGGCTAGCTTTTGTGATATGCTGAGCTGTGTCGGCAACTCTGCATTTACATCGCCTACCTAGAAATATTAGTGGAACGCAAGAACAATGCATCAAAGGATGGCAAATCAGTGGGGTGCTGCTCATTTTGATTTTCAGTCTGACCTCAATCCTGGCACAAGAGTTCCTGGCCCGATAAAGCTGAGAGCATCACAAGAAAACAGCAGGAGCAGAAGTAGCCCACCAGGCCCTCAGGCCTGTCCCATCATTCGCTTTGAACATGGCTGATTGTTATTGGCCTCAACTCCTCTTCTGTGCCAGTTCATCACAACTCTCAATTCCCCAGTCCTTTCAATAGTTTATTTACCTCCCCTTTAAATGTTTTAAATGATCTGGTCTCCGCAGCCCTTTGGAATGGAGAATTCCAGCGATCTACTAGCATCCATGAAAAGCATCTGCTGGGAAGAGGAGTTAGAGGGTCGGATGCTGCATGGAGCAGAACTCTCAATGACAAGCTTTACCAATTCATTCAAATGTGGGCAAAGGTGAAAAAAGGTATAGGACCCATACTAATCTCGAACTGAGATATCCTTGTAAGAGCTGTTTTTTTAAAATTCCCCAGATTCATTCAAAATACAGTTGAAACTTTGTACATGTAAAAGGATCTATGTGGGCTCCACTGGGAAGGACAGCGATGTAAACCAGGATAACAGCCCCTGTCCTTGAACAACAGAAGCTTTCAATTACTTTGAAATTTCATGACCAGCCCCGTTACTTGGGGAGAACTACATGATTTTATCAACGCCATTCTTTAATGTCTCACACCTTATCACTGTCTGAGCTGCAGAAGCCTCAGAGATACTTGTCACCCCAGCCTCCTGCAAATGATGTGCCTTCCCTCTAACCCTGCAATCTTAGTCCAGCAGTGCCAAACACTAAATCTCCCTGAAATGATGGCCTGTGCAATTTCAAGGTCTGCATTTGAATGGTCTCTTGTTGTGCAAACATGCCCTACGCAGGGTAGAACTCACGCAGCATTATACTGCTCTAGGTATAACATTTGTTTCTTCCTCATTAACCAAAAAATCAAGACTTATTAAATCACGAACTAACAGGCTTTATTTCCCCTCTTTCATGAATGGTAACAATCAAAGATGTTCCTTGTGAAGACATCACTATGTAGATGACTCTCATTTGCACTCTAAAATGGCCTGGTAGATGAGTCAGCTAATGCAGGCCAGTGATAGCCACATTGTCTGAATGACATTTTATAATTTCACATGCCACCTCCATCACCAAATTTACATTATTTTACATTTGTTTTAACACACACTCAGGAGGGGCAGGGTTAAGAAAAATAGCAAACCACAGACTTTCTTGTACTTGGAAGCTCTTAAACAGTCTTCGCATCATGGAAGATGTCATATCAATTTCAAATAATAATCCACAATATATGAAACTTCCTTACACAGTCATTTCTGCATAATGAATAGATCACACTAAATCCACGTGTTGTGTATCTGCAATGAAACTAACTCCTGTAGTTTAGAAAAGCTTAATATCCTCAAACAGTTTACCATACTTAGCACTTAAACTACCTTTGGCTGTTGTGTCTGACTATGCATTGCACTAGCAGCCACCTAACTAACAAAGTGGGGCAGAAAAGGTCAAAAGAACAAAGAAATTAAATGAGAAGCAAGGTGCAGTAATTACATTATGTCTTTGCAGCTGTAATAAGCCCACATTTTACATTTGATGGTGTTTAATTCCTCTCATCCATCACTCTAACGACACAACTTCCAATTCTAATCAGCAGAACAAGTGCTTATTGAAAAAAGATCTTTTAAAAGATTGTAGTTTCCATGAGATTCATGAATTTTCTTCCACTAACTACAAATAACTACAACAATTGCGCCTAATACCAACTAATTACAAGGGGGATTCTGAGGGGCAGGATCTACCTGCATTTGGAAAGGTGAGGACTGTTTATGGATAGTCAAGATGGCTTTGTGTGTGGGAAACCATGCCTCTCAAGTTGTTTAAGGTAAAAAAATACACAAATATATGCACACTTGCTCCACTTACAAGTGAGGCATTGTTAGTGAAAAAGAACTTAAATAGACCTGATGTAATGGGGAAAATTTGTAGCAGTAACTGCTATTGATAGAGGCAAAGTGTTTATGCTATGCTATGAATCAATATTATAGTTAGTTCTTAATGAAAGTAGCTGACATTTAACTCAATATTCTATTTCTTATTAAACATTAAGCACAACTGAAATACATTTGAAGCATTTAGGGAGTACTCAGTTATTGTTTAAGAATCTTATGTACTGTTTTAATGGGAAAAAGTTTATAATGTTAGAAACAATAAATATAAACCACAAATGACTCATGGGGGTCTCATCTTAACCAAAGGAAGATTGCTGTTTTGTATTGATGTCCCGCTTATAATATTATTAAGATGAATTGAGCTGATGAGGCTAATCACTCTAATTGGAAACACAACCTCCAGGCTGTGACCCTTCTTCACAACCTGAAAAGAAGGGGGAAGATGCCAGAATAAAAAGGTGGGTGGTGGGGAAAAGGAAAGAGGGATATGTAGGTGATAGGTGAAGTTAGGAGGGTGGGAAAGGTAAAGGGCTGGAGTTGAAAGTATCTGATATGAGAGGATAGTGCATCACAGGAGTAAGGGAAGGAGGAGGGGACACAGGGGGAGGTGATTGGCAGTTGAGAATTAGTATGAAGCCAGAGTGGGGAATAGAAGAAGAGGGGAGGGGAGGGGAGGGGAGGGGAAGGATTTTTTTTACTGGAAGGAGAAAACGATATTTACGCCATCAGGTTGGAGGCTTCCTAGACTGAATACAAGGTATTGCTCCTCCGCCCTGAGGGCAATCTCAGTGTGGCACAAGAGGAGTTCCTTACACTCAGCCATTGAAATTCCACTTATCCATAGACATGGATCTTTACAGGCATGCAATGAAATGCATGACAGCAGGATTTATAGATAAGTTCTTCACAGAAAGTAACATTTTTGGAAATTATGCACTGAAATTTTACCTTGAACCCAATTGCTAAATATTGTACGCGGCCCACGCAACTTGTCAATCTTGCTGCTGCTCCTCACCCCTGTACGATGTGCATAAGCACAGACGAAGTGCAGTGGCATCAAACATGGTTTTCATTTTGACATACTCAAAATTTATTTGAGCATCCATGGCCACAATCATGGGGAGCTATTCAACAAAAGTTTTTACACACCCTTTTCTGCACTAGTCAAAGTCGACCAGTCTCGACAATGTGATTCTCCTCAAAAGTTTCTTAAACAGATTGATGAGGTCAATGCTGTAAACATTATGCACATCATATTTTGAAAAGTTCAAAATAAACACACACAATATGCTCATTAACAAATACACATAAGACTAAAAGGATGTTTGAAGAGAGATTATGAACTCCAACTGCAATTAAGTTGGAGTTTAGAATCAGCTTTGTTACTATGTACAAAACCCTTGTGAGGTCACACCTGGACTACTGTTCACAGTTTTGCTCCCCTTATTTAAAGGATATTGTGGCATTAGAGATTGTCCTAAAGAGATTCATAATGCTAGGCTCTGTAATGAGGGTATTCTTCTATCATGAGTATTACATAAATTATATCTACATTCTTCAGGCATACAAGAACGTAGGATGGCATAATTTAAAGGTACAAAATTCTAAATAAGCATAATTGCACTGATGTGAAGATGTTTCCACTCACGAGAAAATCTCCAAAGAACAGGCACAGTTTCAAGGTTAAGGGGCAGTCATTTAAAATTGAGGTGTATTGAAACTTCTTTTCCCAGAGGGAGGTGAATCTCTACTCTGGAGTGGAATTTTCTAGTCTTGAGTGCTGTGGAGACAGCTCATTGGCAGTATTTAATGAAGCATTACATTTTTTTAAAGACTGGGAAACTGAAGGCTGCAACATTGATATTTGATGTCTGAAGATCAGCCATAATAGTATTGAATAGAACCAAGTAGCGTATTCCTGTTTCAGTGTTATGTTCTTATAATTTTGGCAATGTGAGTACAAAATTGGCTCAGGGACAGAAAGGAGAGATGAGGTGAATGATTGCTATACAGACTGAAGGTAAGAATACAGCAATGTCTCACAAGGCCAGTATTAGGACCCCTGCTCTCTTTGATAATCATTAATGATTTGGATATTTGGATTTGAGACTCTCTTTGGTCTCAAAAAAAAACAAAGCCTGCAAATATAATAAATATCGTGGAGGATAGCAACAGACCTTGGAAGGGCATTAAGAAACTGAAAAATTGTTCAGACACATAGCTAGTGAATTTCAATGCAGAGAGATATGAAATGATTCATTTTTGTAAGATCAGTGAGGGGAGACAATATGAACCTAGTACCTAAGGCATCAGCCAGCTTATTCATCAGTATATTCTCTAAAGAGTCAACCAGAAAGAATAATGATTTTCCTCACTTATGTCAGTCTACAAATACAAGGGGTGATTGATAAATTCATGGCCTAAGGCAGAAGGAGTCAATTTTAGAAAACCTAGCATATTTATTTTTCAACATAGTCCCCTCCTACATTTACACACTTAGTCCAGCGGTTGTGGAGCATACGGATTCCTTCTTTGTAGAAGTCGATGTCTTGGACCTTCAGAAGTGGTCGACCGCAGGGGTGATCAATAAGTTCGTAGCCTAAGGTAGAAGGAGATGAAGTATACAGCTCTTGTTGCATGCAAGTGCCGGGCAACTCTTTGAGTAATTATGCAGAAAGTTTGAAGTTAATAACTCATCTCCTTCCACCTTAGGCCACAAACTTATCAATCACCCCAGCTTTTGACCACTTCTGGAGGTCCAAGACGCCGACTTCTACAAAGAAGGGATCCGTATGCTCCACGACCGCTGGACTAAGTGTGTTAATGTCAGAGGGGACTATGTTGAAAAATAAATGTACTAGGTTTTTAAAAATTGATTCCTTCTACCTTAGGCCACAAACTTATCAATCATCCCTCGTACATATAAGTCACCACCTCCAGAAATTAAAACCAAATCTAATGTCTGATGGATTGCTGTTTAAGTTGATAAACCTAATACTAGACCTCAAATTCAATTATCCCTGCAACAAAGCTTTCAAAAATGGGCTGGCATGTTAAATACATATTAAAAGTATGTATTCAGCAACCTCCCTACTCTTACAAATATCTGAGACACATTTTTCACCCTGGCAGTGCCCTCAGGTTAGCAGACAATTATGTGTATGGAATAAGCAAATGCTTTCTTTGCTACTAAAGTGCCGAATTGCTACCTTAATAGCTAGTTAAAAGGACCATCTTTGAACAGTGGGCACTTTGTTTAACATTAATCTAAAGTCAGTGGCTCACTGATATTTCCATTTCTGTGTCTGGTGTGAAGAACACTCATTCCAAGCACAGCTTGAAAGTTGCCAGGCAGCAATACAACTCAAATGTTTCAAAATATGTATTATTTCCTTAATTTTTATTTTTGCCACTTGTGTCAAATTTAGTTTAATTTTAGCACCATAAGCTGCATAAGACACTGTCTACAAAAGGAATCAATGGGTGGATACCAGATAAGTTAGGTACCATAAAGGATGCTTTGCTGCCTACCAGGTGATAGATGTGCACATGCTAAAAGAGACTAAATGCAAAAATGTTTGGGAGACCTGATGCATTACAGGGACAGACTGTCCAAAGTGCATTGCATTCACAGGGCTTGATATAAGATATGTGTTTGTCTGGTTGGCCATAATAAAGTCAGAGTTATACAGCACAGTACACGTCTGTGCTGAAGTACTCAACTACCCTAATCCCATTTCCCAACACCTGGACCATAGCCTTTTCTACCTATGCAATTCAAATGCCCATCCAGATGCTAATTTGGTTTTGTGAGAGCATTTGCTTCCCATCTTCTCAAGCAGTCAATCCAAACTGCAACCACCCTCAGGGTGAATAAATTCTTCCTCCAATCCCCTCTAAACTTCTTACTCATCAGAATCAGGTTTATTATCACTGACTTACAGAACTTGAAATTCATTGTGTGGTATTTGCAGTTCAGCGCAAAGACATGATTTTTTAAATAAATTAATATACAAATAAATTGTTCCCATTACTTTGCACCATCACTCGAACACAACGGCCCCTATGGGGCCAACCAGAGGAGTTGTTTTTTATCAAACATATATTTACAATCGCAAGACCCTGCTGGACATTAAGAACTTAAAGCGCTGCAGATCCATCACATCAGCGAGTCGCTCATCAGTGGAGGAAGGAGCTGGACTTGGTGCAGACTGTGATGCTGCCTCTGACAGAGAGGCTTAAGAGTGGGTGTCTGAAGGAGCTGTGGAGTCTAATGCCAAGAGATAATCTTAGTCACTTTTCTTGTGATCGCAAGACCCTGTTGGACATTGTTAATATGGAATGCCGCAAGCTTGATTCACTGGTTTACTGGCGGACAGTAGGAGAGCTACGTGGTTGTAGTGAGGACCTAGAAGGGGACATCAGAGTTGTATGTCCATGCTGGAGTCGGTGCTGCCCCCAGTGTTCACTCAGCAGAAGACAAGCTGTATTGTGTTCAACTGCAGACTGTTGCAACATTCATGGATTCAGCAACTTGGATTATATTTTTTTTTGTGTAACTGTATTTTACTGCTATCTTATATGTGTTATATGTGCCTCGTGCAGTGTATGACGGTTGATATAATTGATATGACTGCATTTTGCTCCTTGATCCTGGAGTAACACTGTTTCTTTTGGCTGTATTCATGTATGGTTGAATGACAATTAAACTTGAACTTGGACAGTGAAGTACTGTTCATGGATCAGTCATATATCTGATGTTGTAGAAGAAGAAGCTGTTCCTAAAACATTGAGTGTAATCCTTCAGACTCCAGGATCTCCCTCATGACAGTAATGAGGAGAGGGCATTTACTGGATGGTAAGCGTCTTTAATAAAAGATATTGCCTTCTTCCGGTGCTGTCTCTTGAGTATGCCCTTAAACCTATGCCCTCTGGTCCTGGACAGCTTTGCCTCATAAACAAAACATTTCAGCCTTGACAAGATCTCAGTGAATCTGCACTGCATCCTCTCAGACAAGATGGTTCCTTAAAAATTGCCCAATAACAACATGTTATGCTTTCAAAGACTCTCTATGAAATCAGGCATGTCAGGATGATTGATATCCAGTGTTGTTTAATTGCCAAACATATTCCTACTGTTTCTGGTATTTGTAACTATTTTTCAAGGTTATGCATCTGGAAAGGTGTACATGCAGTATTGTGATAGGTGCTGTTATGACCCCCAGTAAAATCAAAAGCCAGGGCTGCCTCACCAACCAAATCATCTTGCAATCAGAGGACACAATTTTATTGTCCCATCAGGAGCTACCCATTAAGTGACTGGCTGAATCTGCACAAATGTTTTGATGTTTTCCTGAGGTGTCATCTGCTTCATTCTCTCAAAACTGACAAATTCCAATTTTCACTTTCATCATCAATTTTCTTATTTTTTCCCCAGACCTGCACTTGCCATGCTAATTATGTCTTAGAGATATTGGCTCGCCACTGTTTTTGCCGTAAGTAGCCAAAATCTGGACAATTATGGCAGAAGATCAATGTTTCAACATTAATTTTGCTCCAGTCTACTATCCTCCACTGGCCACTGGAAAGAAGGAGTTTTATTGACCTCCATTACAAGTGTCAGTTGAAGAGTCTACCCAGATTTCTTTTTTTGTCTGTGATTCTCATACAGCATAAAACTACTACCTACTTTTGCCTAAAGCTAAAGGCAGGGCAAGAAATAAGAATTCAGTTGAAGTCTGAGGAACATCCAGCAGAGGTAAAGTGAGTAAATATTTTTAAGACACAACAGAGTGCAACTGAAGGAATCTAGGGCAAAAAGCAAGCTGCTGGAAGATCTCAGCACATCTGTGGAAACAAAGTGTTAGTTGATGCTTCGGGTCATGATCCTGCACTGGGATTAGGATTTTAGAGGTGAGGTGGAGGAGTGAGAAAGGAGCTGGCAAGTGATAGGGGTTGAGGGGGACGGAAGGGTGGAACAGTGACAGAAACTGCATGGTTTTCTTGTGTGTAATTTTCAGTCTTAGGGCAATCTCCGTGACTTCTGAGCCCAAGTCCAAATACATCCCATCACAACCCTATGGGCTGATTTCATCAAATGCTCAGTTATAAGGGCATGGCATTGCCAATCAAATACAAAAGCAAAGCCAGATTTGTGAAAAGCCTTAATGATTTTAAATGTTCAAAAAAATCATGGAAATCCACCTCTAGCCTCTTGTTTGTCATTGACAATGAACTATTGGTGGCATGTATTCAATTGCTAAGGCCTTACACTGTGAAGTTTCCTTCACAAACCTCTCTGATGCTTTATCTCCAAGATACATGCTAAAACCTACATTTCCTAACATCTTTACAGTCCACTATCAAATTTTGTTTGACAATAATCTTGGTAAGCACCTTAAGATGCTTTACTATTTAATGGTGCTTTATAAAAGTGAATTGTTAAGTCCCCTTCTGGAGTACACTTATCCAAATCCAATTTTTCATTCATGCACCATGTGTATCTAAATCCCAGGAGGGAAGAATATTACGTAAAGTGAAACAGAATGAAAATTCAATATTGATTAATTTCTTCATCTTTCCCTGCATTGTACAGACCTGCAGACTTTCAAAGACAGAACTGATGTCACAAAATTACTGTTTGTTGAGCTTCTTCATCTTATGTCTTTAAGACTTTGAAGAAAAACTGCCTTAGTCTTTCGCCTGGGCTTCTCACTTAAATAAAACACATCACTTTTTTTTTTACACAGAAAATGAATGCAACTCAGGTTGTGTTTAAAGGAACTTCAAAACAACGAGCCTCTTCATAATGACTTCTTATCTTTCCATCAAATCTAGAGTTAATTTAAGATTTCACATCAAAAATTCTAAATGCACTCAGGTTTTCCCCTCATGATTATACTCCATTTAGTCTATGTATAGCAGTGGACAATGACATTGTAATTAAAAGAAATAAACTAATGTCAGGTGCAGAAATGAAAACAAATTTAGGTTGTGACCATATTGTGTACGACAAAGGAAAATCTCAGCCAAGTTAAAAGAAGAATTCTCTGCCTCCGTGTCTTCTGTTAGACCCCACAAACAGGAACATAGAAGTTGTCTCTAGTTACTATGATGTATTGTTAATTTGACTGTGATTTGACTGTCAAATTATTGTTAATTTGACTGCACACTAGAAACAATTTCACTATCTCTTCATCCAATAGTGCCTGTTATTGGTGCAATAAATGCATCCTGTTTTAATTCTACAACGGCACTAAGAAAATGAAGCCAGTGCACTGATTTCACAGAATTGCTTCCAAAGAGCTCAATTCTAGATTTGCTGAGATAAAAAAGGGAAAATAACAAGAACTTTAAATAATAATCAGTGTCACATTTCCTGACACAGGATCAGAATGTAGGTAAAAAATATTGGAACAGGAAAGGGTCTTTCAGTCAGCAAAACTCTTCCTACCATTCAGTAGATAAATGTTGGTTCTCAACTTCAGTCCAACTGAAACTGGAGGATGGTCGCAACATCTCTGATTGAGCTTGTCTCTTATGTTGCCAGCCATCATCGTTTGAAATTGCTACAGCAACTCTCCAACTTTCATACGTGAGTAATGCGTAGAAAGAGCAGATGCATTAGCTGGGCTCAGCTGATTCACAGTGGAATCTATAAAGAATTGCCTCATTTCATTTGTAATCATATAAGCCATTGAAGTTTCAGGCAAATTGAGACAATTTGTGACTGTCTTGCCATCATGTTAGGATTCACCTATCTGGTGGTTGGTAGAACCACATTTTGGTTTAGAAACCATTTGAAAAGAGAGTTCCTGAGAGATTACCAAGGAGGACATTAGAGCTTTCAAGGAAGTCCCATTTTTTCTTGGAGATATTTCCTGAAGGCTTAGAAACGATTGGCTCGCAAGTCTCAGGACTGGGTTGTGGGTTGGCTGAACCTGGCATCAGACACTAATGTAGTAGATGTCGAGTTGAAGCTATTACGTAAAAGCATGGTTGGGTGATACAAGGAAAACTGGACTTTACATCATTGTCTGTCAAACACATTATGAAGCATAAACAAAACTGCAAATCTGCCTGGCCTGCTGAGTTCCTCCAGCATTTTGTGAGTGTTGCTCCAAATCTTGCTGGAATCGGATTGCTTGGTACCTAGCTAATACTGGGGGGCTATAAATTTTTAAAGAATCTTCTGATTATAAAGCATATGAAGATATTGAAAGTGCACTATGAATGAATTCTATTTCTCCTTCTTTCCACATGCTCCTGAGACATAGAACATAGAATAGTACAGCACAGTACAGGCCCTTTGGCCCATAATGTTGTGCCGACCCTTAAACCCTGCTTCCCATATAACCCCCCCCATATACCTCCATATACCTTTCTAGTAGTCTCTTAAATAGAGAGTGCTCTAAATTAGGCAATGCTTTAAAGCTATCATCATGCTCTATTTATGCACGGCGTGGCTCCAAACAGTTTGTAAGCTTCACAAAGAAACAGACAAAATCACAGGGACAAAAAAAAAACAGCAGTCCCCCAGATCTACCATGTTGTGGCAAAAGAGATAGTGTTCATCTCAAGCAACACTGTCCATTAAGACACAAGAGACTGCAGATGCTGGAATCTGAAGCAACGTACAATCTGCTGGAAGAACTCAGAATGTCAAGCAGCATTGGTAGGAGGAATAAAAATGCCAAGGTTTCTGGTTGAAACCCTGCACTGGGGCTGAGAGTGGGGATGTAAGTGGCCAATATAGAAAGGGGAAGAGGTGTGCTAAGAAAGGATTTCAGGGCAATTGGTGGACTGAGGAAGGGTGTAAGGGGACAGGCCGTAAGTGTCAGGTAGGGCAGGTGAGCAGGTATGGAGCTGAAAGACTGACTGGTGTTAGACGGAGGCAAAGAAAGAGAGGGGTAGACAAAAACCAACAGGTGGAACAAAATGCGGGAGAAGATTGGAGCCAGC
This sequence comes from Hemitrygon akajei, assembly GCF_048418815.1. Classification (NCBI taxonomy): domain Eukaryota; kingdom Metazoa; phylum Chordata; class Chondrichthyes; order Myliobatiformes; family Dasyatidae; genus Hemitrygon; species Hemitrygon akajei. Next base: position 140,202,986 of record NC_133133.1, on the reverse strand, counting down.
TACTAAGATAAGCAGGAATTCCAGTGCTGAATTCTGAAACCATTAGAAGGAAATGGAAAGTGAACGATAATTGGATAAGTGGTGGTGGGGGGATGGGAGCCTGTGCATGGAATGAATGAATGGAGGGAGGGAGGGAAGGGATCAGAGGTGGTGGAAGGGAACAAAAAGATGGCAGAATCAGCAGAACAAGAGGAGGAAGAAAGGGAGGGGTGGAAAGAGGAAGAAAGAAGAAAAAAAAAGAGTGGAGGGTTACCCAAAATTGGAATAATCAGTATTCATGTCATTGAGTTGCAGACTACCCAGGTGGTAAGTAAGATATAGTTCCTCCAGTTTGCATTTCTCCATTAAAGGACAGGGGTGGACAGGCCAGTATGAGATTGAGGAGGGGAGTTGAAATGTTTTGCAGCTGTCAGCTCAGGATGGCCGCTGTGGGCTGAGTGTAGGTGTTCTGTGAAATAGTCACCGAGTCTGCACTTGGTCTTGCTGAAATAGAAGAGGCCACATTGGGAGAAGGGAATGCAGCAGACAAGGTCGGAGGAGGTGCCTGTGAACCTTTCCCTCACCTGGACAGACAGTTGAGGTCCCCGGATGGCAGTGAGGGAAGAGGTGTAAGGACAAGTGGTATAGCTAATGCGAAAGCAGAGGAAAGCGCCAGGTAAGAGAGGGAATGGTGTGGAGGAATGAGTGAACATGGGCATCACTGACAAAGTGGTCCCTGTGGAAGGTGGAAAGGGGTGGAATGAAGATTAAATTGCTGGTGCGATCACATTGCAGCTGACAGAAATGCCAAAGGATAATATGCTGAATATGGAGAGTGAAAATGTAAGGACATGGGGATCTCTCTTACCATTCTGTCTGGGAGAAGGTGGGATCAGAGTGGAAGTACAAAGAAGATAGGAGATCGGACTGAAGCTTATAAAATGTCAGACCATATAGAGGAGCAAAGCATCACCAACAGCTGCCTCTGACTTTGGAGTCATATAACATGGAAACATGCCTTTCATCCTTTTCATGTCATGACAACCATTATGCACCCACTTACGCTACACTTGTACAATTTTATTCTCCAACATTCATACCAACACCACCAGACACTGAACTACTCACCTACACATTAGGCGCCATTTATAGTGGCATTTAACCACTGTTCCCTCTAAGTTGCATGACCACACAGTAACTGAAATGCTCCTGTGCACATGGCCTTTGTTACCATACAGCTGGAATTTTCTTTTGTATAATGTCAATGTAATTTTAAAATTATGCTAACATAATGTTGAATTTATGCTAACTGTGAAATACCCTGTAATTAATGTGTTGATGAATATAATTTATAAATTTTCTAAATAATAAACGTACCACACCTTTACTTTGAGACATTTTAGAGCTTCAACGTATTTATACTGTTAATGTTTCAAGTTATAACACTGTTACAAATTGCAACAATAAACACAGAATGGAAGTCGGTAGCTCATTGTTAATAAACCATCAGCCTGCTGAACGCCAACACTGCAATATGCATATTACAAAAAAAAATTACATTGCCATGCATTTCTCAGGCCGTGTAAAAATTTCCTGCTCAGAGCAATGGCCGGTCCGCACAGCTGTGCAAAATAACTTAGAGGAAATATTCCAGTTCACCTCCAATGTGGATGGAAACTGGAGCAGCTGGACACCCAGTGTCACAGGAAAATCATGTACTCACCTCAGCCATTCTCCCTACTCTCCTCTTCCAACAGGCTGAAAATACAAAAGCCTGAAAGTCCAAGCACCAGACTCAAGGACAGCTTCTACCCTGCTGTTACAAAACTATTAAATAATTCCCTAGTACAATAAGATTGATTCTTGACCCACAAACTACACTACATCTTCATTCTGGATTGTTATTGCTTTAATATTTTTGGCCTCAATGTACAGTGTAATGATTTGATTTGTATGAACAGTATGCAAGACAAGCTTTTCATTTTATCTTGGTAGATGTGTCCATAGTAAACCAATTCCTAAGTCCACGCACATAGCACCATAAGTCAGGAACGTGCCGGGTTGTTGGAACTGTGAGGCAGCAGTTCATCTAGCTGTATCATTGTGTGACTCCTGTGTTTAACTGCATACTTGCATATTCCAAAAGATGAATTTGTTTTCCCCCAGTGAGTACTGACAATATCACTGTAATTTTTCTTTGTAAATTCTGGGTCATCAAACTAAAATCCTTCAGGATATTATGATAAAATATTACTAAACAAAACTTTCATGAAGCAAGATTAAATCAGTCAGTCTCCAAAGAAATTGAACTAGATTTCACAAGCATCCAATGATCATGGAGAAGGTAAAGGAACTGCAGTAGAGATGGATCATTAAAGCCTTTTATAAATGAAAATAATTTCCTAAAAGTTTTTAACCCTGTTCCAAAGAGAAGTCAGTTGATCTGAAGGAGTAGAAATATTAGAATAAATTATAATTATTAACCAAGAGTTTCTGCAGCAGTCCTCTGCTTATGGCTGTAGCACTTAACACAAATCATCCATGATATGTTCTCTTTTCGCTGTTCAGGAACAGTTACTACCCCTCAACCATCAGGCTCTTGAACTAAAGGATATAACTTCACTCAACTTCTCTTGCCCCATCATTGAAATTTTCCCACAATCAATGGACTCACTTTCAAGGACTCTTCATCTTATGTTCTCAATATTTATTACATATTTATAATTATTATTATTATTATTTATTCTTTTTGTATTTGAAATTTGTTGTCTTCTGTAATTTGGCTGCATACCCTAGTTGGTCAGTCTTTCATTGATTCTATTATGGTTATTATTCTACAGATTTATTGATTATGGCCAGAAAACAGTGAATCTCAGGGTTGTATATGGTGACATATATGTACTTTGATAATAAATTTATTTTGAATTTTCAAGTCCTTAGCCTCAGACACAATAAGCATTCTGGAGTTGTGTGTCTTGTGAAGAACTGAATAACAAAAAAGGAGGGCCTTTACCCTGATAACTAATTGTTAATAAAATAACGATTAAATAAATGAATATTGATGGAGCACAGCAGACTTCCTGGTGGCCAACCATTTTAATTTCAACTCCCATTCCTGTTCTGACATGTTGGACCATGGACTTCTCTTGTGCCAAGGTGAGACCAACCTCAGGGTGGAAGAGCAACACCTTTTATTCCATTTGGGGAGCCAACCTGATTTCTTCTTACTGTTAAATTTTTTCCCCTCCTCCTCCCCTGTCCTTCTATTGCCCACCCTGGCTTCTTACCTCTACTCACCTGCCTATCACTACCTCCTGAGTCACCTCCTCCTTCCCTTTTTCCCTATGGTCCACTCTCCTCTCCTATCAAATACCTTCTTCTCCAGCCATTTATCTTTCCAACCCACCTGGCTTCACCTATCACCTTCAAGCTATCCTCCTTCCCCTCCCCCCACCTTTATATCCTGGTGTCCCCCTTCTTTCCAGTCCTAAGGAAGGGTCTTGGCCCAAAATGTCGACTGGTTATTCATTTCCATAGATGCTGCCTGACCTGCTAAGTTCCTCCAGCAAATTGAGTGTGTTGCATTGGATTTCCAGCATTTGCAGTCTTTCTCATGTTATAAATATTTATTGATGTTTTCCTTTTGCAATCGCCGGAACTGGTTTGTGCAATCAAATAAAGAATGGGGCATATATAATGCATCATTCTGAAAAGCCACTGTTATATAAATCATTGACACAAAAAAGAAAATTTACATTTAATACTGAACTTCAACATGATCCAGCTGACCTCTTTGCTCTAGTTTCTGTTTCTATTCAACACAGACATTAAAAGTGCAATACTTTGTTTAATTAGTGAGCAATGTAAACTAATTCAATGTGCATTGAGAGACCTGCATGCTCTTCCATCCAGATGATATAATTAAAAATTCTAAATTAAACAGTTTGAATGCTATGTTTAACAAAGGGTAACTGCTCTTTACAACTGCCTTGACTATGCCATCATTATACTCCAGGGCTTATTGACACTTTGCTTTCTAAGAATTTGGGGATCATTTGATACGAGAGTTCACAAATACCTCTTTCTCACACACACACACGTACATGATGGTTCAGCAAGTTTATGCAGTGAATAGTGATGTTAATTCGATTAGTCTAGACCCAGAAGAAATTTTTACTGAGGTACCTTATCTCGGTTGGTGCCACAGATATGCTGCTACCATTAGGCTAAGGGTACTTGGAATTTCCACGGCAGGGGGAGGGAGAAAAAGTGGAAAACAAGAGTAAGAGGGGATAAAAGAAAAGGGGAAGAGGGAGGTTGAGGAGAGAGTGAGGGTGGGAGTTTGGATGTGGGATGGGGGAGGCAGGGAGGGGGGGAGTCTGCGGGGAGAGTGTGCAGGGAGGGAACAAAATAGAGAAAGAGCGAGAGAGGGTGAGGGAGAAAACAAGCAAAATGCTTGTTCAATTAGCCTAATCTGAAAAGAACCACCATCAAGTTACCAGAGGACATTCATAAAATTATGCTAAGACAAAGAAGTTACAGTTTGAATACAAATAAAGGCTGAACCGAAATCTGCAAAGCAGATGGGGAAATCCAAGATAAAAATGGAACTAAAGGTAAGGACCAGTGACAGGCACCACGTGGTTTCAAGTTCCAGCCTATTTGTTGAAGGAGGAGATTTCAAGTTTAACTTGTTGTCATAGACAAGCATTCACAAAGTACAAGTGCTATTAAAGTTAGTTTTTTTGCAGCAGCATCATTTCAGTACAGAATAAAATGAGGGAAAAAATGAATTGGCATTAATATAGATTATAGATGTTTTGTACATGACAACTGCAAGAATATTACAACTTGTGGAGTAAGTCATGCCCCACTTGACTGTAAAATGTATTAATACTGATGAAACATTTATAAACATCATGTTGGGCTTTATGCAATGAGAGCTAATGGACAATGATGGTGATGTAAGAGTAGATGCAGATGCTTGTAGTCTGGAGCAACTCACAAGATGCTGGCTGAACTTGATGGTTTAGAAACATCAAAGGACAATAATGATCAATCTGCATTTCATGTTGATACCCTCCATCCGGATTGGAAAGTGGGGAGATAAAAATGTGTGCGGGATGGATGGAGCAAGAGCTGACTTGACAAAGCATTCCCTGCCGTCGGTGTTAGGCTTCACCGATGTAGAAGAGGCTGCATCGGATGCCAAAAATGACACCTGTGGATTCACATGTTAAGTACTGCCTCACCTGGAAGGGCTGTTTAAGGCCCTCAGTAGTGGTGAGAGAGGAGATGGAGGGGCAAGTGCAGCACTTAGCACAGTGCTGGAGATAAATAAGTGCCTGGAGAAGATCAGCGGTGAGGGATGAGTAGACAAAGGAGTCACAGAGAGACTTGTCTGGGGGGAGGATTCTATTGGACATGGCAGAATGATGTGTTGCATGCGGAGGCTTGTGGGGTGGGACAAGCAGGGAAGGGAGTCCCTGGGGAAAGTGGAGAGGCGAAGGGAGAGGAAGATGTACTTGACGGTAGGATCCTGTTGGAGATGGTGTAGGTTATGGAGATGAAATGTTGGATGTGGAGACCTGTGAGGTGAGACGAGCAGACAAGGAAGGCAGTCGTGGCTCCGCACCTCCCAACCAATTTGAAGTCTTCATGCACATCTGTTCCATTTCCCACAAATTGGTACTCATGTAATTCAACAATCCCCACTCTCTCCAGACAGAACAAGGGTTTCCGTTGTCCTTGCTTACCACCTCACGAGCCTCTCCATCCAACGTATCATTCTCAATAACTTCCGCAAATTCCAACAGGCTCCTGGCATCGTGCACATCTTCCCTTCTCTGCTTTCTTCAAGTATCGCTTTCTCCATGATCCCCTGCCTGCTCAGCTCGTCCCACCGATCCAACTTAAGGTACTTATCACTGCAACCACATTAAGCACCATACTCGTGTCTGCACCTCCTCCCTCACCACCTTAGAAAGGGCTGCAAATCCATCAGTTCACTCATTGCATCCGGCGCGGCCTCCTCTGTGTCAGTGAGGCCCGACTGAGATTGAGGAAAATCACTTTGTCACCCAGCACTGCTGTCCACCAAAACAGCCAGGAATTCCTGATGGCCATCCACATCCCATTCCCACACTGTCATGTCTGTCTTTGGCCTCCTCTACTGCCAAGTTGAGGCTATATACAGATTTAGAGGAAAAGCACCTCATATTCCATCTTGGTAGTCTCCAACGACAGCATGAACATCACTTTCTACAATATTCAGCAACCACCTTTCTCTGCCATGCCCTTTGCTTTTTCTTATCTTCCTGGCCCCATTACCTGTTCTCTTTCCCCTCTCCTACTCTCTCAATTTGCCAACAACCCACACGTTCCTCCCTCTGGTTCCCCATCCCACCTCCTTCGCTTTATTCCATGGTCCACTGTCCTATCAGAGTCCATCTTCTTCAGCTCTTTGTCATTTTCACCTATCAGCTTCTAGCTTCTTGTATCATTCCCATTCACCCCTTCTTCACCAGCCTGTCATCCCTCTACTCAGCTGATTCCACCTATCACATGCCAGCATTTCTTCACTCCTTCTCCCACCTTTTTTTATTGTAGCTTCTCTCCCCTTTCTTTCCAGTCCTGATGAAAGATCTGACTGCCCCTTTCCTCTCTATGGATGCAGTCTGGCCCGTTCAGCTCCTCTGGCATTGTGAGTGTTGGGTGGGTAAAAATGAGTGTGCAAGACCAAAACCGCATGACTTACTGTGGCCTTGAAGCTTCTGCCTGGTCAGTCTGAAGCTTTTCTCCACCTTCCACTTCCATAGTGCAATACACAATGCGATTCGGGGCCACTGATTTCAGCCCTTGTACTTCCATTATAACAATCTGAAAATGCAAGGAGGAAACTTCAGGCTTGGTAAGAATTTTCAAAATGCAGACACTTCCTCATTCTTTAAGACAATTTGCCTGGACATAATGGAACTGATGCTTTCACCAGTGATGTTTCCCTGTACTTGATTGGAAGAGCTGCTGAGAGTGGAGGCCAGAGGATGCTAAGAGAGGAGGTTAGAGGGTTGCTAACTCTAATTTCTCTGGACTAAACATCCCCTGGGGAACCACAGCAAGCAGGCGCAGAAACAACGAGGGAGCAGCCAGTGGGCACAGATACCAAGTTTATAGACTGATCTTCAGAGAAATATTTCAACTAAACTTTGCATTCTACCTCAGATATCCTAAACCATTTTCCTTCATTGGAAATATAATGCATGAGGATTTGTACTTAACTATGATACTCCTCAGACCAATTCAGAAGAAATTGCTGGTTGTGTTTGCAAACATATAGGTAGGAGCAACAACAGACTAAATCAGTTCTGCATCAGCTTCAGGTGAAAACTACTCTACAGAAGGAAAAGGTAAAGTTAATTACTCTGCTTCTCAATAATTTCACTCCTCGAGGCATATATTGATTCTTAATTTGTAAAAGCGACCATGGATGGAAAGCCATCCTTCCTGACACAGGGACTGATTCTACTCGAGCATCAAATATTGGTTTCTTCTGCAAAGGTATTTATTACATATACATAGATTGAAGCATTATACAGTATACAATATACAGTAAAATTATGCTAGCAACTCCACTGCAGTGCTATGTTATGATATATTATGAATTGGAACACACAATATTCCCAATCTTCAGAAATGGACCTAGGTTATTCAACAGAACGCAAGTGGACTTGGAAGGGTGATGGTCTTGCAAAACATATAGGAACAATGATGGATAGTGTGAAGGGATAAACGGGAGTAATTGCATGCAGCATGATCAAAGTGTGAATCATGAACTGCTAAAGAAAGCAAGATGACGCACGATCGAACCACTTGGGGCACAGACGCAGCAGACAGCGTAGGGTGAACCAGGATTATATAGGGACAGGGTGAAGGGCAACTAATCTGAGAATTTACAAAAAGACTTGGCCACAGGGTGATAATAAATGGACTATAAAGTCTGGAGAGGTGCAGGGTGAAGGAGTTAGCACCACAGGGAGGATGAAGTATTAACAGTCTGCGGACCCAGCAGCATGGAGCTCAAGCGGACCAGAAAGGGTGAAGGACCAGTGGTGCATGTTGGGATGGATTCAACATTCATGATTGCTTAATGTCATTTCCAGTACACAAGTGTAAAGGAGAATGAAATAATTGTTACTCTGGATCTGAGGCAGCACAAAAAGAACATAAAGAACACAATAGTAATAAAACACAATAAATATAAATACATAAGACAGCTTGTATACATGGATAGATTGTGTATCCCAAAAGTGATACTAGGCACAGGAATGTCTGTACGTAAGGTGACTGACGGGACATGATGAAGTAGTGGACGACACTAAGGGGTAAATTACCAAAGCATTCTTACAGCAATTGGCCACAGGGGGAAGAAGGACATTTTGTAGAGAGGGTGTGGACGTGGAAGTAAACAGTATTAATGTGGATAGGTAAAAGGGTGGCATGAAAAGGAGCCGGCAAACTGGAACACAAGCTGTCCTGAAAGAGTGTAGTCCCAGTGGATTATGTAGGGTGCACCAGGAATAGATGGACAGGGTGAAGGGGATCATATCAGAGAATGCATGGCATCAAAGGGCCACAAGGGGCTTGGAAGTAGAATGCAAAATATGAAGAGTTGACGAGCCGTCTCACTAGGGAAAGTGAAGCCAGATCAGGCAGAGCAAGTGAAGCAAGATAGAAAGAGCCACGTGGGAGTGGGCAGCAGGGAGAAGTGCAGGGGCAGAAGGATGGTCTGGAATGGATCTGGCAAGATATAAAACCCAATGCCTCACACTATTTTTCCAGGCTGTGGAAACGCACCCAGGTTGTTTGAGTTGGTCTATGCACAATTAGACAATCCAGTAGAAGACAGTAAATGAAAAGGTTAAAATTCAATGCGAGATGGACAGCAAACACACTGGCTACTCACCATCTGGAGATCGGGCACACAGATATGCTCCATTCTAAAGACCAGGCCACTCTTAGTGACTATGTAAACCTGTACATAGAGTCTATTGGCCCTCCAAGATATCCAAATTGTGTGACACTTTCACATGAACTTGTACAGCTCTCTGGCAGAACAAAAAAATTTAAAGGGCACCATCCTGAAATTTCTACCCTCTACCCTGTCACTGTACCTAACATCACCAACAAACTCCACGTGTCCGTAACTGCCTCTGCCAGAAATTACTTCAGCATTAGCACCTCGGGTTCTGTCAATAGTAAATTGATCTTTGAAATTTTTGTTCTGGGGCACATTTGCTCTGTCGGCTTTGCAATCAAGGATGATTTGGTCTCAAAGCTTCGAGTGAGGGAAGCTGTTGAGAAAGCAGCTACTGGTAAAAGTGTGCAAATATAGCAGTAATGACAATTATACACATATTTCTATTTCAGCTGATTGAACAAAGGCTCAAATCAGCCCAGAAATACAAACAGTTATGCTGGGTACTTTTATTTATCTATAGCTTAACAAATCTTGATTTTAATGCTGCAATTCATGGGAATACTGTTAAGTGTTAATCAGGATTTAGCAGCACTTCAGTTACTATGGTAATATCCCCCTTGCTGTTCAATCCATGTAATTACATATCTCTGCTCTTCACTCTGGCCTCAAACATTTCCTTTTCTGTCAAGGAAAGCAAATTGACAGAGCTGAGCAGCCTACTGCTCCACAGCATCATCTGTGTGATAGGCCAGCTGTCTAAAGGTATGAAAATGCAGTTCATCTATAAGAAAATCATGGACCTGATACCGTACCTAATTTTAATTTTTGAACAATTCCTTCTCATTTCTAGGTTTCAAGAAATTGTTATTCACCGCAGTTAGTTCCTTGAAGGAGCAAATATCTCAGACAAAACTTGCCCCTCTTCGTTCAGCATACTCTCCTTGCTACAATTAGCTCTTGGGCCAATGAATTGACTGAAAAGACTGAAATGGTTACATATGACAGAAAGGCAGATATTGCTGCCAACATGGCATGAGTTTTGCTGAATGGAGAGCAGGCTCATCCAGCAGTGGGCATGTTAGATACGGCATTCATTCTTATGATCTTTTGAGGAGAATAAAGTGGTGCAGCATGCCTCAAAGAAGGACTGGAACCACATATTCAGATCCTCCTGGTATTTGACTAATTATGGAAAGCAACACACACAAAATGCCGGAGGAACTCAGCCAGTCAGGTAGCATCGATGGAAATGAATAAAAAGTCAATCTTTCAGGCTGAGACCCTTCGTCAAGCAACTTGATGTCTGCCTAAAGACAAAGAGACACTTGGCAGACTGAAGAACTCCTTTTATCACCACCAATTCCATGAAGAACTGCAAAGAGGGCATGGCATTCTCTTGAGTCAATGCTATGAACAGTTCGATGTACTTTCGGTAACAATACAGGAAAAGTCTAAGTGACATTTCTAGGCCAGCCCAATTGTGTTAAAAAAAAAGTTGCCTTCAAAAGGCTTAAAGCGAATCTCCAAGTGTGATGACCTAAGCAGACTGTGTGGGGGAACCAGGAGCAGGGATGGACAGAGCAAAAAGGCGAGGAACAACTGCGAAATGTACAACAGCAGTCAGCTCCTGGTGAGGTATGGCGCTTGGAAGATGATTGCAAACTGTGAAGAGGATGTGGTCACAAGAGCAAAGAGGATTAATACAGATAGACGTAATGGGTGGCCTGGACATGATAGGCTGAAGGGATTGTTTCAATTCTGACTGATACCATGACTATATAATTTACCTTTCAGTGCAAAAACGTAATTCACACCTAACAGTCTTAAAATAAATAATCTTTGCCTGTCCAAAGGAATAGGAACGACCATGAAAACGTGATGATGAAATGATAATAAAGAGAACCCATTCTGCTGAGCTGCTCTATTACAATGGAAAATATTCTGCTCACACTTATTAATGAATTAAAACCCTGTTGTTTCAGGAAAAGCCCGGTTATGACTGAATTTCAAAATATAGTAGTTTCTGATTCCTTGCACTCTGGATTCTATAGAAGAGTGAACAGGACTAAAGGCAATAGACAATAGACAACAGACAATAGCCAATAGGTGCAGGAGTAGGCCATTCGGCCCTTCAAGCCAGCACTGCCATTCAATGTGATCATGGCTGATCATCCACAATCAGTACCCCGTTCCTGCCTTCTCTCCATATCCCTTGACTCTGCTATCTTTAAGAGCTCTATCTAACTCTTTCTTGAAAGCATCCAGAGACTTGGCCTCCACTGCCTTCTGAGGCAGAGCATTCCATAGATCCACAACTCTCTGGGTGAAAAAGTTTTTCCTGAACTCTGTTCTAAATGGCCTACCCCTTATTCTTAAACTGTGGCCTCTGGTTCTGGACTCCCCCAACTTCGGGAACATGTTTCCTGCCTCCAGCGTGTCCAATCCCTTAATAATCTTATATGTTTCAATCAGATCCCCTCTCATCCTTCTAAATTCCAGTGTATACAAGCCCAGTCGCTCCAATCTTTCAACGTATGACAGTCCCACCATCCCGGGAATTAACCTCGTGAACCTACGCTGCACTCCCTCAATAGCAAGAATGTCCTTCCTCAAATTTGGAGACCAAAACTGAACACATTACTCCAGGTGTGATCTCACCAGAGCCCTGTACAACTGCAGAAGGAACTCTTTGCTCCTATACCCAACTCCCCTTGTTATGAAGGCCAACATGCCATTAGCTTTCTTCACTGCCTGCTGTACCTGCATCAACAATGAACTTCCCCACCAATCCATGTGATGATCCACACAGATGACTTTATTGAAATTCTTCTTGGGCTTTATGAGTCACTACCCCAATAATCGTCACTGAGGAATCCCAAAATTTACGGGGTTTGACCAATTGCTATTGTTCTTGAAGAAACCTTTCCATTGGAGAAGTGCAAAGTTAATAGAGGTACCATGTCCCTCCCCCACCCCCAGAGTGATTTAGATTCTATTTGCAGCTTTTTATATGTTGCAATTACACAAAACTGAGAGTGACAGTGAGCATGTCCAGTTTTATCTACCTCATTATATGTCTTTAAGCTAATGAAGACAATGCATACTGTTACTACACAATTAACTTATGAGATAAAAGTTGAAGTCCCTTTCTTATCTTTACTGAACTTCATCCCAGCTAAATTTGGAGGTCAACGATGAAGGCCTGGATATCTTAAGCTATGTACATCTTTCTTACTGTGTTCCTCTCTCCAACAACTTACTGGAATTCTGCTTCATGAACATTGGGAAAGAGTAATCCTGCAATTAAACAGCAACTGACTTGTGTTTGTCTTTTTCTCTCCCGGTAATTTACCACAATTCAACGCATTTCCAATGGCCAGACAAAAAAACGACACTTCCATTCTTCACACTCTCAATTCCAATAGTTCAACTATCAAATTAGCACTAGAAATGTCAAATCTGTCACTCTGCACCAAAAGAAATGGACTGTGACTAATCGCTTGCTTCATTTGCACCCACTGAACCAAATCAAGATCCACGTTGGTTTCAATTCCATTCAGTCACAGCTGTCAGCAGCTCGTGGCAAAAACTCCAAAGCAAATACATTCATTCTTGTCTTTGATGCAAATGTCAACAAGATAACAAATCATTTAACAATTTGGCAGCACCTAATTAAAAATTATAACAGTATATGGATTCCCAATGGCTCCATAATTTTCTCACCTCTAACGTGAATGACAGCACGACATCCGACTTAGAGAGCTGAATTTCATTTTCGTCTCCAATATCCAGAAAGGAGGAGTTCTGGGACCGCTTCAACTTCTGCAGTTTAAACTCTGGGCCTCCCTTTGCCACTGGAAGGCTCTCTAGGTTAGCCATGAGCAGGTTGACCGAAGATTTTAGTTCTTCTATGTACATGCTTTCCATGTCCTTTTGTACGAACTTTAGGAATTTTCGTTCCTTGAAAAAGATTGAGTTGTTACGGTAAATGAACAGCTAACGTTAGAAGAGTTACCAGTTTAAAAGAAGGTTAAAGGGCTTGGCATGATTGGATATTTCTCAGAGTTAACTCAAAGTGAGCTTGGAAGTAGCTGGTTGGAATTTTGCCCTAATTTGTGACTTTAATTGATTGTCCAAAATCCAACTCCAAACAGATGCAGGCACAGAACTGGAAACGGGGCATAGAAACAGTACAAAGATAAACAAAGACCCAAGACTTGTAGCAGAACTTACGGACATTAACTTTGGAATAATCTTTGCTAACCTTCTCACATTTATCAAATCCTCCGGATCTCAAAATAAATCTTCATGACGCAGCAACCCAGGAGAAAGTTCAGGAGCATCCATAAAATATTTATTTACTTCATTTCTTTGAATGGTTTTACAAATTAATTTTTAAAAAACTATTGATGCCAGAGGTGGTGTAAAAAAACGGCCATTGACTGACCATCAAAAAACAGCTGATGAGGTCACTCAGGATCTGCTGAGTTCACCTCTGATGAGGGTATTGGTGGGCAAGTCAACCAGCCAATGCTGGAGCTTGGGCTAAAGAGACTGTTAAGGTAGTGCTCATCCACAGCTTGAGAAAGAAAAAGAAATTTGTGTTATTTCAATCCCTGACTACCTTTCCTCACATTCATCACTCAGAGACCTGCCCCTGATAGATTCCTTCTCCCTCTGGGTGACTCCAGAAATAGCATCTTTCCAGGACAACTCGAATCTCCCACCTGTTTAGACTTCTAAGCATACGCTGCAATTTTTGTTTATTTCAAACTTAAATTTTATTCATAATAAAAATACTTACAAAAGAGTAAACAGTATAAGACCTTTTACATTTCTTGTTCAATACATTCAGTAGTGTTAACTTTGGTTAAACTATAGCACCATTGCCACTCATGTGGCCCCAGAGGTTACCATTTCGATATTTGAGAGGCTCTACATGGCTCAGTCCCCTTGTGTGTGTTAGCATTAGCAGCTAGACTGTAGACCTTCCCCTCAGAGCCTTTGCACTGGTTGCACCGAGCTTCAATGCATCTCTCAGCTCATCCTCCTGCAGCCCAGAACACGCCAACTGCAGCAATCCTTTACAGCCATCTTGCTCTGCTGGAAGTTTCAGGCAGATCAAGGGATGTCCTTCACTGAGCTGAAAATCCGATGCCTGTCTCGGTGTGTTCCCCTGGGAACAGCCCGCAGATCAGAGATTGTTGTAAACAGTTTCTAACAATTTACAAACTGTGCATTGCAAGTATAAAAGAAAGCTCACTAGATTTTTCCTAACTGGCTCTGTTTCTGATTTTAGTCAACAGTGCAAAATATTTTGAAGGATACGATGGTTGTGGACTGAGGATTGTGTCCTGTGCAAGACCTTAAGTAACATTTAGAAATATCCTGTCACTTCAGTGAAAGTGCCCAAAATTACTCTACCTATTTTATCTCATATCTCAAGCACTCCAGCGAGAATGCAGGTAGAATAAGCAATTAGGAAAGCAGACAGAATTTTATTGTCTATCTGTAGATAATAGTAGGGCATCTTGTATATGATATTAGACTCCTTACTTGTGAAGGACGTAAACACACGGAGAAGTTTTACTCATTTAATACCTATAAAGTTTAGGATGCTGAATGAGGAAAGATTGGATCAGCGAGGCTTGTATCTGCCTGCATTTAGAAGAGGGATATTTTTGCAGAAATGTATAATATCCCAAGTGATCTCAACCAGGTGAGGATATTTTCTTTCGTGGGTGAATCTGAAATGTAGGGTCTGCAGTTAAAAATGAGGTGCAATTTGAGACAAAGATAAAGCATTATTTTTTCTTTATGGCATGAGTCTTTGGAAATCTCCTTAAGAGGTTGAGGAGTCTTTGAGTATTTTTAAGGTGGAGATAACACAGTATTTGATAAGTGAGAGGGTTAAGCATTATTGTGTGTAGACGGGATTGCGGAGCAATGGATCTGGCTTAAGAGGCTGAATTACCTGCTGTGTCTAATTTGTATGTTTGTGGTTATTTTAAAGTAAGCCCAATGTTTCAACAGCCCTAAATGTAAGCATAACTCGACAGAGAACACTTACCTTTGCGAGCTGCTCAGCCATTTGCAACCTCCCGTCCAGTTCTCGCCGAATCTGAGCCGCTTGTTCATCAGCATTGTCCAGCTAAAGTCAGAACACATGACAGAAATTAGTGTAGAGTAGGGCAAAACAACCTCGCTACTGGAAATTGGAGCTAAAGAGGGATAATGCTGAAAATATCCAGATGGCCGGTCATCATCTGTGGAGACTTATGTGACACAATTTTCTGTTTCACCTGTGATGCTCCTAGCATCTCTCACCAAGGTCGCACACAGTGCTTCTCAGGTGCTTAGTCCAGAATTCCTGGAAAATCTAGGATCAATGCAAGGGCTGCTAGAGGTAGTGGTTTGACAACTGAAGGTACCATTTCATGAAGTACCTTCTAAGTATTGTCAGGTAAAGATAAGATAGCTGTATATTCACAAACACATGGAAATATTTTAAATTTCACATTCTTATTCTTAAAGCACGCATATTTGAGCAAAGTAATAGCGTTGGATAGCACCAAACCAAGCCTTTCAGCCCATCGTGACGTGCTGACCACTGGACTTATTTATACTAATTCCATTTATCCATATTTGGTCCATATGGATTCTACGTTTGTACGTGCTGATGATGCGAGTGCTTGCCTTCGATGCTTAAATGTTGAGAATGCCTGCCTCTACCGCCTCCTAAAGTAGAATGCCCCAGATTCCAAGCACTTTCACCCTCAAGACACCTGAAACCCTCTTAATCCTCACGTTAAACCTATGCCCTCTTGTTTTCGACACTCTCACTCAAATTCTCATTATCTAATCCAATCTGTTTTCTATTATTTTTCTATTATTATGCATTGCACTGTACTGCTGCCACAGAGTCAGCAAATTTCATGATAATTGCCAGTGATATTAAACCTGATTCTGATTCTATTTCCATCATAATTCTGTAGTCAGGCATTTTTTTCTGTGAACACAGTTCTTCTGCATTCAATGTACAAAGCACAAGTCTGCAAAGTTCTCACTCAGAAACACAACTGCAGTAATATTTTACACATTTAAATCAAAAGCAGGAATGTTTTTTTAAGCATGCCTTTTATTCATATTCATTAATGTAACACAGAGGAAGTGATAAATACTATGCATTTTTTAAAAAATACATCATTCATTTCAAACCAAAGTGAACCAAGTGAAGATGATGATTTGACTACTGAGAAGAAACATTTAGGAAGTAATGTGTAATAAGAAATTGATTTAAAGGACACTGAGAAAAAGCATGGGCATAGATTAGAATTAAGATATCAGTTGGGAACACCAGTAGTCATGTAGAATCGATGGATGAAATCATTTCCATCTGAGCTGAAAATTTCACAATTCTGCTTTCGTTATCCCAACATAAATAAAACTGAAGCTGTGTTTAACAACATTCGTCATGAATGAAAAATCAATGAAAAGACAAATATTATTTTATATTTCACATTCTTTCACTAAAGCAATGTGGATTTTTTCTTCTTTTTCCTGATCTAACTTGGGAAAACATAGTTTTTGCATAAATACCTAACCTGCCTGAAATAAAGTTGTACTAATTACTTAGCAACTTTTATGATTCCAATGATCACAAATTTTTCAGCTAAGTGTAACCACTGTGGCAATCTGGGAAGTTTGTGGATCTTATGTCCTGACAGCAGAGTCCCACAAATAGCACAATGCTGTCCAATACTGCTGTGGGATTGCTTGAGGAATAAATTGTGGATTGCCTGCCCCTCCTCAGATCATGCTGTGGGATCTCAACTTTCCGGACAATGGTACAGACAGAGCCTAGAAATTCATTCACACAGCAAGAAAAAAATTGCCGCTGTTACATTAAAAACTACCTTAACCAAGAGTAGAGCAAATTTATTCAATTTAAGTTTAATTGTCTTTCAACCATGCATGAATACAACCAAATGAAACAGTGTTAGTCCTGGGCAATACACATCTTTTGCTACCAGTGCACAAAGGAATTTGAACTGCGCACAAAAGGTTGTCACCCTCTACCTTGTTGGCCTGTGAAGTACGTTTGACGATTGTACATTTCCTTTTCCGGTTTCTGATGTGGACAGTTTGCAATGATTTGCCTGCAGATTTTAGAACTGGCTTGTTTATACTGCTTTTATTGAAGAAATTATTGATTCACTATGCCGAATTCCAAAGGAGTAAAAGGCACGAAGCATGAAAGAACTGCTAGTTCATTTAAAGTGGAATTACTTAATGAACCAGTAGAAACAGCTACACCGAGAGCTCATGAGGTCAGGAACATGCAGCTATGAGCAATATCAATGTACTGTACCGAAACTGGTGTTACCTGCGTGTACGGTTGCGATGCAAAAGTTGCTGGAGAATTTGAAATTTGAAGTGGAGTGATATTTGGAAACTTGACTTTTTAAAAGTGTCATTTAAGCAAGTAAATCACATATAGATGGTGTGCAAAACTTGACGAGACTCATTGATGCGTATCATTTTATTTCTTTTAAACACTGAACAGCAAGCTAGATGGTAGTTTATTATCATTAGAATAGCTTCAGGTTTACCTCCACCTAAAAATTCAGTGTGCACGTTGTTTTCACTGGGCAAGAGATTGCACAGCACATGATTTTTGTGCACGTTACAAACGAGAGGGAACATTGCTTTGGGGCCAAGGTGCAAAACACAGTACCAACAATCACACACAGCACAAAGCACACATGGACATGTAAGATAGAAAGACTCAATAAAAGGGTCCAAACTCAAGCCATCCAACGTTGCAAAGATCTGGAGATGACCACAACAAAGCTTGTCTTCTGCTGAGCAAACACTGGGTTGGGTGGGGGGGAGGGGGCGCAACACCAACTCCAGCCTGGACCATCCCTGGCGGAGTGCACTGGCTCTGACGCCTCTCTCCTGGCATCTGTAAACAGGTGACACTGTGGCCTGAGGCCTAATCCTCACACATAGAAGATAGCAAGCACATCACGCATATTTCTGGGCATCTTTGTGTCATTTAGAGAATCTGACTCCTGATTTCGCAGCAGAGTTTAATTTATTCTGGGATTCTTTATCCCCTCCCACCCCCCTCCCAATAAAACTTCTTGCAACTGCTATCAACAGCAATACAACATGCAAATTTTATCTCCAATGGGATTTCAATCTTATGGCTCAAAAAAATGACTTCTTATTTATTTGATGAGCAGCTAAACTTCAGAGAATCAATTTTCCTCAAGGATGTGTTATCTTCAGGAAAACACGCAAACGGTATATCCTCATAAGAGTTGATGTTTAGCCTCAAAGGTTTAATTGCATTACACTTGGAGAAAGCAAGTCACCTATGAACTCTAATCTACATCATTGCACACTGGAAAAAGTCATGGCACCTTCAGGTCTCTTGACTTTGGGTCACTCCAGGTTCCTGGCTCACAGTCTGCTGTTCATTGCTGCTTTGGGCAGGTTATCCCAACTCCCTATTCGAGGAGAGACAACTACTTTAGCGTGTAGAAGCAGGCAGACTGGATACGGGTTTAATCGGCACTTCAGACTTGCTCAATGTGCCCATGTTCATTTGCGTTTTGACAGAGAACTCCCTGGCAACCTGTACCTCCAGATGGTCTCCATAATCTGTGTGCACAAGGAACATGCCTGCCGAAGGCACTGTTTTTCACCACCGTGTTTATGCCCGTCTAACCACCTGGATTCATTCTCCTATTACAGCTTTCATTCTTGCAGTTGCAACAGTCCCGGGTGTGGTAGAGCAGGTCTACCATAAGTAATTTCTTCCTCTCCCCCCCCCACCACCCCGTAGATCTGTAATTCTGATTATTGCTGTCTGGCAGTGCTGACGTTATGCTTATTGGATACAAAGCCCCAGGCTAATGTACAGCATGGACACTTTTGTTTGTACTTGCACTCTAAATATTCTTCCACTTTTGCACTGAATGTGCTATTGCGGCCTGCCATCCGATTTTTTAAATGCACACTTTCATAAGAGTACGTGACCCTCCCCAAAGCCACAGTGTGACACCCTGTAACTGGAAGTGCTACAACGTTGTGAGATGCCCTTTTAAGAGCTGCAGCGGGGATAACACCTATTGCAGCTGCCAGAACTTGGAACAGATCAACAGAGAAAACTGACATTGACCTGGGGTGGTGGTAACCCAACAACTTTGACCTGTCAACCTCACAATTGGAGATCTCAGTTCTGACAAGGTCTTCCCCAAACAGTGTCAAAGTGACCCATTATGGTATTTCAACATTGTTAAAGCAACTGTCAGGCAAAACTTTGGTTTAATGTCTCAGCTTAATGAATTTCAAGTACTCCTTCAATACTGCACTGGAAAGTTAGCCTCAATTATGGGAAGCATCCTGAATCATCAACTCCCGCTGACTTCCATAAGAATATCACCATCGTACCAAATAGGACAAAGTGCAGCCCCACTCTTAAACCGAAGCACGTCAGATATATATTGGCAGAATGTCCTGACTCCTACACAAGAATTTGGATTGTTAAATCTGTACAGTTCTCTGATTGGCAAATTATTATGAATTAGCTGTTTATAACATTAAGCTATATGAATATTTCTGAAGTAGAGTTGTAAATTCAAATACTAATCATTCTTAATGATAACGATCACAAAGCAAGCATAAATATATTATTCCATCAATAAGTAGGCCTGGAACTTTCTGATCTTTCCAAAGCCTGTGGATTGACGAGTTAAGAATCTATTTGTACATAATGCCTAACATCTGGCTAAGAATGGCAAAACATGGATTGACAGCATTGGTGCCTCAGATAATTAACTACATGTCTACCTAAAGTACAATTACCCTTTACTTACAGGCCCACTGAATCCACTTACACTGTGGGAATGTTTCAAGTAAACCATTACATGTAGCAAGTGATAGCCCCTGTTACAAGTAGTGGCACGTTAGCAGACAAAGGAACTCCTAAGCATTGAAAAGTGAAAGCTTTCTGTCACCCTACCCCTCAAGAACAAATGCCTGTATGAGTATTGGACATCTGGCAGCTGCTTCAACTTAAATTCACTCTGGACACGTTGGGTCGGCATACTTGACAGCAATGACAGCATAAACAAGTCTGCTCTACTGTCATCGGAAAGCAGACTCTGTCACTCCACAGGACACAAAGGTACCACATTAGTTAAAGAAAATTGCTGGAATGTGCAGCAAAGACAAACAAAGTCAAAAGAACAATATGTCCCAGTTTCTCCTAAAGGCAGTCCTGCACAAGTTGTTGGATTGTAATGCTGCTGTTTCCTTTTACTGCGTAAATTTTAGCAGTAAAAGCAGGTTTGGTGGCTGAAATGAAGTCATGGCGTTGCTCATCCTCCCTCATAAATCAAAGAAGAATGTTGCTTTCTTTTTATTGCTATTTAAACCCCTGTGTCATTTAAAAATGCAGATTCAAGTTGAATGGAAGTCTGGAGAAAGTACACAACATTGAAAGCGGTACATTTTTAGTCTTAATCACCAATTACATTGTTATTGTTTAAGAAAAACATGTTCAGCAAATGTTAGCTGGTAACAGATGTGCCATTACAATTAAAGGGACACTGAGTTACAAAACTATCAAATTTCCATAGACCAGTGTAAAACGTAATTGTGCTCCATAAAACAAATATGCAGTAACTGTCCATAATCAATTTCTAATCATCTTCTTTGGGATATACTGGAGTAATTTAAAATCCTCATTCTCATTTTCAAATTCTTCTATAGCTTCATCTACTGGCAAATGGCATACCATCCCCAACCTCTGAGGTATCTCCACCTCTGACTCAGTATCTACCAAAGTTCAACAATTTTATCACTTGGAATTATTGATGCACATATTATGGTGACATCTCGAAAGGACATTTCCTGGAATAACTGACTACAATGTTGTGTGTCATCCACCTGTAACATCTCTCTCTCGTCACAGACGCTGTCTGTTAGCACTGAAGTCACTGTCCGCTAATTACAGTAAAGATGCTGACTGCACTCTGACATAGTCATTGCACAGATCTCACTATGACAGAGGCAGCAAACCTATGTAAGCCAGTTTGCATCTTTTTACTTTGCTCTCATCAGTGGCTGACTGAAAACTCTAGCTCATTTAATACCTTAACACCATGCTTATTAACTATGTGCATACAGAATTACTGCAAACCAAACATTAACACAAGTCAAGAGAAATCATCCATACTATGTTTGAAACAATGTAACAGCTTCTCAGCTCCCAAATGTGTACATCATCAGAAGTTCTGTTCCATATGGCTTAGTAGTATCAGGGCTGAGTACTGGTAGAATCTGCCAAATGTGTATCTGTTATCATTCTCAAATGCTTTACCATATAAAAAAAGATAATTTCTTGAAAGATAACCGGGTGAGCAAGTATTCCCTGATGTACTGCCATCAAAGATTCCTTCCCTTGAACCAAGTACATTCAATAGTTCAAAGGTTCAGAGAATGCATACAATATACAACCTGAAATTCGTACTCTCTGCAGACATCCTCAAAATAGAAAAGTCCCAGAGAATGAATGACAGAAAAAACTAGGAACCTCGAAGTCCCTATCCCCTACCATGCACAACCAGCATCAACCCTCCTCCTTCCCCCACTTAACCCAGCAAAAATCATCAGCACTCCCTCCACCTAGCATACAAGCAACAGCAAAGCCCCAATGAGAGACTATGTTCTACAGTCCATCAAAAACCAACTGCTCATCCCAACAGTTCGACATCTCCACCTATGTGAAATTCTGCTAATGTTTAGTAGAGATCAGGGGCACCTCAATTTAATCTGATACATGTTGTAAAAGCCAACATTGGAACATTGCCTTGAATATTGACAGCAACCACTCATGCACAACCCAAAATAATCAGAGAAAAAAATGGAGACTAAGTTGGAAAAGGTAACTAAGTGATTGGAATGCGGGAGGGGGGGGAGAGGGGTGTTGAGAAGGGCTCTGAAGGAAAAAGGAAGAGGGGAAGTGTTTTGCATCTTGAGGTCTGTGTGTGCGTGCTGTTAGAAAGATGAAGGGCCATGTCCTGATTTTCCCTATCCTTAAGCTCACAGACAGCATGTCAGAGAGCACCTGCAGAGAGTGAAAGAGAACAAATTTAACTTTGCATCATTGACCTGAAAGATTATATACATTTCTCTCCCCACTTGCCTCTCCTACTAAGCAGTCCCAATATTTTCTGTTTCTACTTGAACTACATCATGCTTTTCAGATAGGATCACTTCTAGCTGATCCTTGTTCCCTAACTTGGACTCCCCTTGATCTGCTCATTATCAAGGTCATCATACCCTCAGATCCCTTCCCTCATCATAAAGTGTTGCCGAGGTTTGCAGTGAATTGTCCACGTGGTCCTGCCACTGCTTTATCTGCCAGTGTGTCTCAACACTTCAGTGCAATGACTGAGACAAAGATTTCAGCAAAGACGTTTACTTTCTCATGCATATTTCCTAAGGTCAGAATTGTTATCCACAAACTCCATGTAATGCAGTCCAATTTCATCTCGTCTCTGCTGTAACTTAATCCAAGTCACTTCTATTTACTTACTGATCTGTTGCAAGATATCCTTCTTTACTGGTTGACTTATTCTAGAGGCTAAAACACCAAATATCTTTTTTTAAACTATCAAATGTTATAAATTTACAGAAACTATACAGATATTGGATGCAAAGAACTGTATCTCTTGCCAGTTTACATCTAACCCCCCATCACCAACCACTTGGCTTATGCCTTAAGGGAAAAATATTTCAAAGAAGCTTTGAAATTCGACTAAAAGTTGAAATTCCAGTTAAAACTTATCGTTTATACAATTTCACTTCTCCTGAGATATTTCTTTTGAAGATTTCCACAATGCCGCAGCCAGATTCTTTTTTCACTGAACTGTTTGAGAGATCAAAGTTAATACCAGTTGTTATAAAAGTGCAGAGGGATCTGTGAATACATTTCAGAATAAACAGACAATTATTTATGTGGGTGAGGAAGCTATAAGCAAAGTTTGTTAAAATGAATAAGATATGACAGCAGATCACTTGGGCTGTTGCAAGGGAGATTTCTGGATCAACATTAGCACTGCATTTTCTGATTAGCTGTTTCCAACTAAACCTTTCCATAATTGTACTGGACGTGCTAAAAACATTGTATTAATGGCTTGTCAATCTCATTCTCTATTCCTTTTCATCACAACCAAAGGCATGGTGAGTTACTATTGCATATTTGAATAAAATATTGACATAAAATGTCATTGTTTAACTGCACTGACTGAATGAGATTTGGCTGTACCTTTGTAGTAAAGTGATGCCCAAAGCTGTAAGGGTACTTTTCATATAACAGTGCACTTAAAACTTACATAAATCTGTCCCAGAATATTCTACATTGAAAATCAACACAAGCACATCCAAAACTGGAGGGAGCTCAGGTATGCTGCTGTCAGTTGCTTTGCTAAAACTTGCAGGTTAGAGTACAAGAACAAGACCATACAAAATAGAAGTAAAAATGGGCTATTTACCCTTGTGTCTGCTCTATCATTCACTAAGGGTATGGCCAAATCTTTTGCTAAAGTGCTACTTTCCTGGACTAACTTTATATCCTTTAATTTTCCTCAATATCTGAAAGCTATTGATCACTGTCTTGAAGATATTCAGCAACAGTCTTTACAGGCCTATGGGGTAGAGAATCCTAAACAAATCACTATTCTTCAGGTGAAGTAATTCCTCTGCCTGTCTAACTTGAATGACTAAACCCTTACTTTGAGAGTTTGATTCCTGGTTCTTGGCACAACAGCTAAGGGGACTATCCCTGCATCTATTCTGTCAAGCCCTTGGGGTATTTTGCACTTTTCATTAAGATCACCTCTCTTTCTTCTAAACTCTTGACTGCACAGGGCCACTCCTCTTAACCTCTCCTCATTGGACAAAGTTCAAATCAAAGAATCCATCTGTTGAATGAACACAAGAAAATCTGCTGATGCTGGAAATCCGGGCAACACATATAAAATTCGGGAGGAACTCAGCAGGCCAGGCAGCATCTATAGAAAAGAGTAAAACGTCGGCATTTTTGGTCGAGACCCTTCATCAGCATTGTGCTATGTTGCATCTATCTGGAGAATCTCTCTTATGCTTCCTACATCTCCAGTATATTCTTCCTTATACAACAGTTATAATGCACACCATGCACCAGATGCAGTATCAGCAGAGCCTTGACTTATTGCAGTAAGGTGTCTATACTCTTGTACTTAAATGTTTTTGTGATAAAAGCAAAATAATTCTTGTTGCCTTCTGAGTTATTTGCTGTGTCCCTGTATTGATTCTCAGTAATTTGTGAAAAAGAGACTTCTGAACAATGGCACTTTTCAATCTTTCACTACTTTAAAAATACTTGGCTCTTTTATATTTTTCTACTGAAGTGAATGACCTTACACTCTTCCACATTATATTCCAACTGCCTTGTCCTTGCCCGTTCTCTAGGCCTGTTTCTGTCCTATTAAATTTCTCTGCATCCCTGTTAATCCTCACATTGTTACCTTCACATGGTGCACATTATTCTCCAATTGTCATTATTGTACATGCATTTCTTTGGGCAAAAACTTTAGTTTGGAGTTGGTATATCCATGTGACTTTTGAAATTAGATGTACAAAAGTTCAAATGTCGTAGCAAATTACCGAAGTAGTACATATATGTCACCACATACTACTGTGAGATTCACTTTCTTGGAGACGTTCACAGTAGAACAAAGAAACACAACACAATGAAAAATTACCCACAAACAATGACTGATAAACAATCAATGTGCAAAATAAGACAAACGGTGCAATACAAAAAAAATCAAACAAATAAATAAGTAGTATGAGAACATGCATTATAGTCTCCTTGAAAGTAATTTCATAGGTTGTGGAATCAGTAAATTGTTGAATGAAGTTATTCACGTTGTTTCAGGAGCATGATGGTTGAAGGGCACTAACTATTCTTGAACATAATTGTGTAAGACCTGTTCTTCTGTACATTCTTCCTGTTGGCAGTAGCAAGAAGAAAGCTTGGCCTGGATGGTGGGGGCCCTTGATGATGGATGTCGCTTTCTTGTGGTACTGCTTCTTGTAGATGTGCTCAATGGAAGGTTTTTTTCTATAATGGACTGGGCTGTATCCACTACTTTTTGTGGGCTTTTTCATTCTTGGGAATTGATGCTTGCATACTAGACTGTGACGCAACCAGTCAGGATATTCTCAACTGTGCATCTACAGAGCTTTGTCTGGGTTTGAGAAGACATGCCAAGTCTGCGTAAACCTCTGAGTAAGTAGAGGCACTGCTGTGCTTTCTTCATAATGGGTCTTACATGCTGGATCAAGGACAGGTCCTCTGAAATGATAATGATAATAATAAAGTTGCTGACCCTCTCCACCTCTGATGCCCTAGTGAGAACTGGCTCATGGACCTTTGGTTTTGCCAACATTGAGAAAGTGGTTGTTATTGTGGCACCATTCGACCAGATTTTCAATCTCTTTCCACCCCTCCACACCCTTTTCAGATTTACAAACATTCCTGTGCCTAGCGTCACTTTACGGACATATAATTAATCTATGCATACACTACTACTACTACTACTATGTCAACTCAGGCCTAGGAGGCTGGCATCGGGCAAAATGTATGTCATGCATATAAATGACATGATATATTTATATTTATTGTGTTTTTTTATTATTTTGTTCTTTATCTTGTGTTTTCTTGTGCTGTGTTGGATCTGGAGTAACGATTATTTCATACTGCTTTACGTTTGCCCTTGCGAAATGACATGAAACAACCTCGAACCCTGAATATGCTGATTCATCACCACCTTTGGTTCAGCCAAGAAAAGAGACATCATCAGCAACTTGAAATCTGTCATTGGAACTGTACTTAGCTTCACAGTCTTAAGTATAATGCAAGTAGACAGGGGACTAAGCACACAAGCTTGTGGTGCTCCTGTGTTGACAGTGATCATGGAGGAGGTGCTGTTGCCAATCCAAACTGACTTGGGGCTGCAAGTGAGGAAATCAAGTTTGCACAAGGAAGTATCGAGGCCCAGGTCTTGGAGTTTATTGACTAGTTTCACGAGGATGATAGTGTTGAATACTGTGCTATAGCCAATGAAGAGCATCCTGATGAATGCATCTTCACTGTCCAGATGTTCCAAAAGAATAGATGGTGTCTTTCCATTTTACAATTTCATCCAGCTCCTTTCTTTTCCTTTGTGCTTCTGGAATGATAATCCATTATTAGTCTACTGACCATCTTCCCACTAAAAGGGTATGTTGGATACCTTGACAAGTCTGACTAAAAAGCCACGTAATTCTTTCTGTCGGTTTTTTGTTATGAGCAGAGAGACAACATCTGCCGGAAGTAAATTCCTTGTATGTGCATAGGTACTTGGCGATTAAAGTCTGATTCTGATTCTGATTTATTATTGATGGCAAAGCAAACAACCATCACTGCTCTGAGCAAAATCTCTCTCCCAAGCTGCTGCATCTTGCCACATTTTGCACTAACTTTAAAAATATTACTGACCTTGTCCACTCTTATTCTTCATTTGGTCCCAAGTCACCCAGTATTGCTTCACTCATCCAGGAACCTGTGGCTATTTTAATAATGGTGCTTGTATGCAAAATCTTGCAGAAGTAAACAACAGTAGGTTAACAACAGATGCAAACCAGCAGGTTAATGAGCCTCAAAGATCCGCTGTGGCCTGACGATCATCGCATTCCCATTCCCTTGCAGCAATTAAGGTTTAAAAAAGATGCTCACTTCCTGGGCATTAAATGCACATCAAAGGAATTAGAATCAGGTTTATTATCACCATCTTCTATGACATGAAATTTGTTCTTTTGTGCCAGTGGTACAGTGCAAAGACACAAAATTACCATGTTCCAACATTAAGCTAACAGTGCAGCAAAGATAAATAATGAAGCAGTGTTCATGGACCATTCAGGAATCCGATGGCAGAGGGAAAGACGCTATTTATGAAATATTGAGGGTAGGTCTTCAGGCTCCTGTACCTCTTCCCTGATGGTAGAAATGAGAAGACGGCATGTCATGGGATGGAGGAGGTCCTAAGTGATGGAAGCCACCTTTTCAAGGCACTGCCACTTGTAGATGTCCTCAATGGTGAGGAGGGCTGTGCCTGTGATGGCACTGGCCAATTCTACAACCCCTCAGTCCTCTTTTGATCATGTTAATGGATTCTGATGTTTTTAATCCAAGGTTTTTTCAAAAAGCAGGAAAGAGGCACAAAACTTGCTGCTTCACAATCATTTTACTAAGCTTTAATAGAACAAAGGAAGTTGAACATCTGGCATTGATAAAGGTCTAGTAAGTGAAGAGAGGGAGAGGCAAAGTCAAAAGGAAAAGGAGATAGCGCAGCTTCATGGTCAGCCTTTTTTATACATATAGATAAGAAACATTCCTTTCAGATTTGCTGGTAAGAGTCAGCCGATGGCATATACACTATCAAATAATGCAATACCACGAGAAGCTTCCAGAGGGTTCCAGTACCATTCAAATGTAACCACTATGGGACATACTAAATGAGATAGATAGATTAGATACTTTATTGATCCCAAAGGAAATTACAGTGTCATCGCAGCATTATAAGTGCACAGATAAACAAATATACAAATATTAGAAGAGAGGCAAAAAAGAATAAAAACATAAGTTACCTCAAACAGTCTACACGGGAGGGACACCATTTCCCCGGCTATAGGTTGACTCATTAGAGTGCTTAATGGTTGTGGGTAAGAATGACCTCATGTAGTGCTCTTTGGAGCAGTGCAGTTACCTTAGTCTAATACTAAAAGTGCTTCTCTGTTCAGCCAAGGAGGCATGCAGAGGGGGAGAAACATTGTCCAGAATTGCCAGGATTTTCCATAGGGTTCTTTGTTCTACCACAACCTGAAGTGTGTCCAGTTCGACTCCTATAACAGAGGCAACCTTTCTAAACAGTTTATTGAGCCTGTTGGTATCATCCGTGTTGATGCCATTGCTGTGATATTCATACTGTGACCACTAGGAAATATACTAAATAGAAGACAATTAATTATAAAACTGCAAAAAAAAGTTAAATTGCTGGATCCAGCACTGTCCATTGGAACATCTATACAAGCGGTGATGCAACCAGTCAGAATGTTCTCCACCATACACCTGTACAAAAATGCAAGTCTTTGGTGACATACCAAATCCCCTCAAACTCCAAATAACGTAGATTCCTCATGATTGCATCAATGTGTTGGGTCCAGGATCGATCCCCTGAGATATTTACACCTAGGAACCTAAAGCTCCTTACCCTTTCCTCCACGAATGATTCAATGTGGACTGCCATGTGTTCTGCCAACTTCCCATCCTGAAATCTACAATCAGTTTTCTTGGGCTTCCCGATACTGAATGCAAGGTTGTTGCTGCAGTACCACTCAACCAGCCAATCTATCTCACTCCTCTACACCTCCTCATCACTACCTGAGATTTTCTCAATAACAGTGGTGTCATCTGCGATTTATAGATGCCATTTGAGCTGTGCTTTGCCGCACAGCCATGAGCGTAGAGAGATAGAGCAGTGAGCCAGGCATGCATCCTTGAGGTCTGCCTGTGCTGACCATCAGCGTGGAGATGTTTTCACCAATCTGTAGTAACTACTTCCATCCGTCATAGAAATTAATTGGAAAGACTTGAACTCCATTTCTCTTCTCAAATTCCATACACTTTCTGTCAGTATTACCTTTCTTCCTCAATTTCTTTTATTATGCTTTTGTTGGTTATTCTAGGGTTTAGAGATACCCTTGACAACATTCTTTGTCATTTGTGAACTATATTTAACTTCACTTACTAAACACTACAACATTGTGAAATACTTAATTATTTTTAAAGTCTGCACTTTGTACAGAATCTAGTGTCATCTGTTTGCTCAAAGATAAACCTACATATATGTGGGTGAAGGTATTAAATATTTAGTGCCATATCAATCAACCACTAGACTTAAGTGACAAACAATTTGTTTTAGAATAAGGTTGTTATTCAGGTATATGAAATGATAATTTTGGTTTCGCTCTGATACATACAGAATGCAGCTGTCATCTAAATGTCTCCCAAGTGACTAGTTCAATTTATCAATGAATTTAAAACCTGTACAAATTTTTGAAACATTCCGTACGTGGTAGGAAAACTGTCAACAATATATCAGAGATGGAGAATAGCATCTCACATATGTTTGAAATGTAGCCAAAATAAATCTAGTTTATGTTGCACTGCTTCAGTTATGAGGACAGATTCACAATTTTATCAGCATAAATCAGAATATTAATTGTTTTCAAGCACACACATCTTTGATCTATTAAAATAATAGCAAAACAGTAACATCCATACTTTACAATTTCAAGGTCTTTCATTTTCTGTGTACTTGTCTAACTCTATACTGCACAGTCCTTTCACATATACTTGTGTGATTACATAGTTGAGTGCAACCAAAGGCCACAAAAGGGATTTTTAAAGTTTTTTATTCTTTGAAGCTGACATTTTGCAGATTCATGTGACAACATGTGGTGTAAAAAGCAATTCAACCTATCACGTCTACTTCAACACATTGAACTAATAAAATTTACTCCCTGTTGATCCTCCCCTGCTCTGCAAAATTTCCCTTTCAAATAGTCATATGCACTTTCACACCCCAACAATCTTTACCCCTAGGAATACGAACCAACACCATCTGCAAGAAAATTCATCTGGTAGAGGAAACACAAAGTGAATCTGTGCCATTTATAATTCTGATATGAAAACCTGGGGTTTGTCACCGGTGTCTTTTAGAAACCTCATTAGGAAATGGAAGCATAGCAACAATCATTACTATGGTAGCATCCCCTGCATTTTGTGTCTGCATTTTCACCTGTACAGCCTCTGTGGTTTATTTTGTATTTCCATTCTCTGCCAACCTTCTCCCTTTGAGAGCAGCAGGTTAAATTTAGGGCCATAGGGCCTTCTAGATTCACATTCATATAAATTTGATGATTCTCCAGGTCAGAAATAATACTGAATTATATTAATGGACACATGCTCTGGACCTCACATCCACAATCAATAGAATTGTAATCCAATGATTTACATAGAGAATTTACAGCATAGAAACATACCGTTCAGTCCCAAAAGGTGACTGTCGGTTTTTATGTTTTATGTGGGAGGTACCTTTCTGAGAACATTGGGAGAGTAGGTTTTCTTGGTGCTTTCTGATCTCTTGGTAGAATGATAAATTCCACTGAAAAGCAGTTCATGACTAAAGTGGCAAATGTCTCTTTCAAGTGCTTGATACATTTCCATGAAGGGAATAAAACACAGTTGAATGGCTAGTTAATATCACAAGCATCATCTATGTATGGACTACATATAATTTGTGCCTTAAGTTGCCAATGAGTAAAAAGTCCATTGAAACAAACAGCTGGTGGCTTGTGTTTGAAAAGCAAAAAAAAAAGGCTTCTAAAAATCTATGTACAATAGTGTCACAAATGGTGACATTTCAACAGGTTTTTGTTAGCATCACCACGGTGTGAACATGCTGTGTGTTGGCAAGGATCACTGGAAGCGTGGCCCAATATCAAGAAGAGTCAGTGTGTTGATCTAGTCAGTTTAAATCCAAGCTTGGAAACCTTTGATTTTGTTAAAAACAGTAAATTCTAAAATGTCTTATCATTTATATTTAACCATATATTTTTCTGAATCTTTTCAACAAAGTACAGAATGCAATTCAAAAAATCTTTGCAGATGAATATTACAAGTATCAGATCATGCATTGATACTTGCTTTTCTTCATTATTTGAGAGGACACGATTGGTATATTGTACTTAAAAAGCAAACATGAGGAAATCTGCAGATGCTGGAAATTCAAGCAACACACACAAAATGCTGGTGGAACACAGCAGGCCAGGCAGCATCTATAGGAAGACAGTAAATTGTACTGATTGCTTTTCCTTCCCGAGTAATAACTGACATTTAAGTACTATATTGCAGTTCCATCTATATAATCAAACAAGGGGAAGAAAAGGAACAACAAATTTGGTCTCAAACTTTACCCTCGCCTTTAACCACAATTTGTAATTGATTAATCTGGATAGATTTTGTAAATAATTAAGTTTCTTAAAATAAAGATACTGTTTTTGGAAAAGGTGCAGGAGCATAATAGGAAAGCTCCATAAATAAAACTTGATCATAAATTTTGGCTCATATATTTCCCTTTTTCACTTCACTGACATGGGTCTTTGGACTTACTGGCCTATAAACTCAGTTTACTATTTAATTACTTAGAGCTATCTCATGGAATAAACTCCTCCGGTCAAATCACACCAACCTGAAAACAATCTGCTTAATCGCAGCCTAATCACTGTTCAATTTATAATGATCAATTAACCTACTTACAGATGGTGTCAGAAATGAACTCCAAAATACAGTGCCCCGAAGTGTAATAGTGTTGAGCCAACTGTTACACGTTAGGAATCTGATTACATCATATCCTTTTTCAGTAACGGGATGAAATCAGCTCAGTTTTATCACAAGTTAAAAATAGAGCAAATCCATGACAACACAACCACACTCTCAATTCTAGTCAACAAGCATCAGATCCTGGGTCTCTGTACCTCCCTCTGCAACTGGATCCTTGACTTCCTCAGCAGAGGCCACAGCAGTGGAAAGAGTGAGCAGTTTCAAGTTCCTGTGTGTCAACATCTCTGGAGATCGATCCTGGGCCCAGGATATTGATGCAATTACAAAGAAAGCACAATAGCAGCTATATTTCATTTAGGATTTGACGAAACTTGGTATGTTACCAAAGACTTGCACAAATCTCTACAGATGTGCTGTGGAGAACATTCAAACCTGGTTGCATCACCATCCGGTATGGAGGCGGCACTGCACCCGCTCAAGAAAACAGCTGCAGAAAGTTGTAAACTCAGCCCGCACCATTACGGGCGCTAGCCTCCCAGCATCGAGGACACCTTCAAAATGTGATGCCTCAGAAAGGTGGCATCCATCATTAAGGATCCCCCATCACCCAAGACAGGCCATCTTCTGTTTGCTACAATCAATGAGAAGATAGAGGGGTCTGAAAACACACATTCAAAGTTTCAGGGACAGCTGCATCAGATCCACCATTGGATTACTGAATGGACAATGAACTCATGAACACTAACTCACTATTTTAAAAAATCTTTTTTTTTGCTCACTTTATGCAATACGAGGGGTGATTGATAAGTTTGTGGCTGAAGGTAGAATGAGTCAATTTTAGAAAACCTAGCACATTTTTTTTTCAACATAGTTCCCTCCACGTTTACACACTTAGTCCAGCGGTCATGGAGCATATGGATCTCGGACCTCCAGAAAGTGTCCACAGCAGGGGTGATTGATATGTTCATGGTCTAAGGTAGAAGGAGATGAATTATTAACTTCAAACTTTCTGCATAATCACTCAAAGAGTTGACCTGCATGTGCATGTAACGAGAGCTGTATAACTCATCTCCTTCTACCTTAGGCCACAAACTTATCAATCACCCATTTGTGGACACTTTCTGGAGGTCCAAGATCCGTATGCTCCATGACCGCTGGACTAAGTGTGTAAATGTAGGAGGGGTCTATGTTGAAAAATAAATGTGCTAGGTTTTCTAAAATTGACTCCTTCTATCTTAGGCCACAAACTTAACAATCACCCCTCGTACTTATTTAATTTTCAATATTCTTCTCTTCTCTTCCAAGATGGCGGCGCGACGCAGCTTGCAGCGGCCACTCCGGAGCTGATTATCTGTTATTTGTGAAGTGGGGTGCCGTGCGCAATCATAATCGATTGAAAACGGACGTGGGAGCACGGAGGAATATCAGGAAATCTCCAGGAAGACCTTCTTCATTGCTACTGCTGCTGTGAGGTCCAGGACTCTGCTGGGAAGAACAGGTCCCCAGTCCTCGGGGTCACGTTGTCGATGGCTGTTGGCGGGGCTGTCTTAATACGCTCTGCAGAGGATGATGCTTGAAGAAGCTGTGCCGGAGGGGATGGTCGTCGGCTCGGAGGTTCAACAGACTCGGAGTCCGCTGCAGTCAGGTCGCTTTCGTTGTGTGCTGCATCTGCGAGGCTGAGTCGGGCGGCGCCATGGAAGTCCATAGCAGGGGTATTCCCTTCTGCCGCCGGCGTGGGATGGCGAGTCTGTCGGGACCCTGGGGACTTGTGGAAACTGTGTGGTGATTTCTTTTGAACTTATAGTCCTTTAACAACTTTGGACTATTTTACTGTGCCCATGGTCTGGTTTTTTTTATCAATTATACTATTGTTTGCACTGTTGTAACTATACGTTGTAACTATGTGGTTTTGTGCAGGTCTTGTAGCTTTAGTTTTTGGTCTTGTTTTGTCTGGTGGATTTGGAGCTCTTTTCCGGGGAACGCGCTAAGACGGTAGCAGGATATTAATCCGCAGCAGCCTCTCCGGAATCTGGACTGGGGATTGCCAAACGTTATGTGGATATTCTGGTGTAGTCTGTTTTGTCATATGCTTTTGTGATATCATTCTGGAGCAACGTTGTCTCATTTTTTAACTGCATTGCATTTGTGGTTTCTAAATGACAATAAACTGAATCCGAATCTGAATATACATTTCTTCTTGCAATTTATAATTTGTTTATTAAATGTTGAGTACCCTTTATCCAAAATGCTTGGGGCCAGAAGTGTTTTGGAGTTTCTTAGATTTTGTAATGTAATGCGATCGCCATCATTCCCAACTCTGAATGTATCTGCTATCGGCAAGCAGTCTTTGTCTACACTCGCTCATCACACATGTACTGATGCAAGCATTCAGCATGTTAGATTTTCATCAGCGACAATCTTGGTAAACTCATCAATGATTTCCTCTGCTGTTTTGTTATCAGCAGGCGGGTTATCACCACATAGCTTTAAAAATGTAGTGTTGTACCTTTTCCTAAATTTCTGCAACCAGCTTGCTGAATATTCAGTTTTCAGTTTGTCATGATCTATCCAATGATGACATCTCTTTCAATACACCAGTGATTCCCAACGAGGGGCGGTTATTTGTCCTAAGGGGGTGGTTAGGGAAAATAGAAGTTATCGAGAGTGTTCGAGATTCTTAGTGGGGGCTCATGGTAAGTGGCACCCTAACTTGTGGCATGAGACCTGACCAACCGTGTCAACAAACACACTTGCAAATTTCTACAGATATAGTATGGACATCATTCTAACTGGTCGCATTGCTGTTTGGCATGGAGGGGCCATTGCACAGGATTGGAAACAGTTGTAAAATCAGCCAGCTTCATCATGGGCACTAGCCTTCCCAGCATCGAGGACACCTTCAAAAGGCAATTCCTCAAAAGAGCAGTATCCATCACCCAGGACGTGCCCTCTTCTCATTGCCACCTTCAAAGAGGAGGCATAGGACCCTAAAGACACACAATCAACGTTTCAGGAATAGCTTCTTCCACTCCGCCATCATCCAGATTTCTGAATGGACAATGAACCCATCAATAATACCTCACTATTTGTTTCCTCTCTGTTTGCACTACATATTATTTTATTTTATTATATATATATATATATATATATATATATATATATATATATATATATATATATATATATATATGTAGTGCAATCAGAGAGGAATAAAATATTCTAATTCTATATATTCAAATTCTAATTCAAATTATATATATACAAATATAAAAATATGGATTTATATAGATCTTGCATCCATCGCACAATGTAAGGGAGTAAAAATCTTTGCGTTATGACTCCATCACAATGTACAGACATGTCAATTAATAAATCTAATGACTTGTAGAAAGAAGCTGTCCCATAGCCTATTGGTCATAGCTTTAATGATGTGGTACCTGTGGAACACCACTAGTCACAGTCCTCCAGCAAGAAAACTACTCTTTGATCACCACTCTGTCATCAATGGGAAAGCCAAGCAGCCAAGTCACTGTGAATCCCATGCATCTTAATCTTCTGGGTGAGCCTTCAGGAGGAACCTTGCCAAATACCTTACCAAAATCCACACAGACGTCAACAGCTCACCCTTCATCAATCACCTTCGTGAGCTCGTCAAAAAAATTCAATCGAGACTTATGACCTGCCCACCACAAAGCCATGCTGACTGGCCCTAATAAAGGCATGCTTTTCCAAGCACTCATAAATCCTATCCAGAATCAGAATCAGGTTTATTATCATTGACATATGTCATGAAATTTATTGTTTTGCAGCAGCAATTAAGTGCAAGAATATCAAAAAAATTCCAAAAGTAAATAAATAGTGAAATAGAAAGCCGAAGAAATTTGGCCTGTCCCCTAAAACCCTCAGTAATTTTTATAGGTGCACCGTAGAAAGCATTCTTCTAGGGTGCATCACAACCTGGTATGGAAGTTGTCCTGTCCAAGACCAGAAGAAGCTGCAGAAGATCATGAACCCAGCACATCACACAAAATAATCTTCCATCCTTGGACTCACTTTACACCACATGCTATCGGAGCAGTGTTGCCAGGATAATCAAGGACAAGACCCACCCAGCCAACACACTTTTTGTCCCTCTTCCCTCTGGGAGAAGGTTCAGGAGCATGAAGATTCGTACGGCCAGATTTGGGAACAGCTTCTTTCCAACTGTGATAAGACTGCTGAACAGATCTTGACCTGGATCTGGGCCGTACCTTCCAAATATCCGGAACTGACTTGCACTACCTTACTTTCCCTTTTCTATTTTCTAATTATGATTTATAATTTAAATCTTTATTATATTTACTTCGATTTGTACTTCAGGGAGCGCAAAACGCAGAATCAAATATCACTGTGATGATTGTACACTCTAGTATCAATTGTTTGGTGACAATAAAGTAAAGTATTAAAGTATTATTAGTGCAAAAGATGAATAATGAGGTAGTTAATGTTCATAAATTTGATGGTGGAGAAGAAGGAGCTATTCTTAAAGCTTTTTGTGTTACCAAGAATCCCCTCTGAAAGTATCCCTGCCACTGATGCAAGAGTTGTCAGTCTATGATTTCTAGTATTGTCGGTAATCCCCTTTTTGAATAAAGAAGCAACATTAACTGCTTGGGTCCCAAGAGCCGTAAGGCACCAAGCACTGATTGATACACTAGTACAATGTTTACAGCCACCTTTAAGCTAAATCTAACTGCAATAATTGCAGAGGGATCTATCTCCTTGCTACCTGCCACAGGGAACACCGTTGAAAAGATCTCCTTCAACAGTGGCAGTAGGGCTCCTCCTGGTGCTGCAGTGAAACCTGCCTATCCAGAGGTTCCATGAATATAACCTTCACGGTGACACAAACAGGAAAAACAGAGGGTTCTGCATCAACCTCAATTCCAACAAACTTCCTGCTGGAGCGGCGTTGATCTACAGGAGAAATATAACACCTTCTAGACTTTACCTTCTTACCAGCACTGATCACCCAACTTCAGTCTGTGATTTGACAGTGGTTGATCTGGGTTCATTCGAAAAGTGAACTCCACCGCATCATTGACTCTGACACTGAAGAGCATGGGATTTGTACTAAACACCGAGAAAACAAAATTCCTCTGCTGGTCTGTTGCTCTTGCTCAAAACCATCCACCCTGAGCCAACAATCTAAGATCCTGAAAACCTCAAAGATCACTGAACCAGTCAATGCAGACGTTGACAAAACTCACCTCCACTTCAATGTGCTAGCTGCAGTAAACATTGCTCAAAGCCAAGACTTCAGGCTGTGCAAAAAAACCCTCAAAACTTGATAATCAGCATTTGTTTTAGATCCTTTCCCTCTGTGTGCTTCAGAAATATGGTCCATCTACAGGAAGCACCACGAAGCACTAGAAATTTATTAGTGCTTTAAACACACCTCTCTATTATCAGGTGCTGCTGCAAAGTTAACAAATTTCATGACGTATTCTGGTGATATTAAACCCATCTCTGATTTTGATCTTCCTGGCAAGAATTTCCAGGTGAACAAAACAACCCATCGAGGATGTTCTCAATATGTTCTTGATAAAGAGTGTCACCCCAATTGCCTCACTGAAAATCCTGGCCAGTCACCTTTCAAAAAGAAGAAGGGGTGTCCTGGAAAGCCTTGAGCACCTTAGTCTCTATAGTAGACATGAGTAAGCCAAATACAAATGAGGTGTGAATGACATCCCTGTCCATCTACACGCTCATCTGGTTATACATTACATTTCCACAATCACCATAGACTCCATCAACCCCGTGGCAATGTATGGACATTCTGAAGCATCTTCAACTGCCTTCAAATCCACAGACCTGGACTGGAAACTCAGAGGATAGTGAATCTGTGGAATTCATTGCCCCAGACAGCTGTGGAGGTCAAGTTATTGGGCCTATTTAAAGAGGAGATTGATAAATTCTTGCTCAGCCAGTGCATCAAAGGTCACAGGGAGCAGGCAGGAGAATGGGATTGAGAGGAATAATGAATTAGCCATGATGGAATGATGAAGCAGACTCAATGGGCCGAATGGCGTAAATTTGCTCCTTTGACTTATGGAAGCCTATATCTCAGCACTCACAATTATGGATCCATTGAGATCAACAAAGGGCAATATTTAGATATTGAGATACAGTGTAGAATAGACCCTTCCAGTCGTGCTGCCCAGCTATCCCCTGATTTAATCCTAGCCTATTCAATTTGCAATGACCAATCAACCTAGAAAATGGTACATTTTTGGATCGTGGGAGGAAGCTGGAGCACCCAGAGAAAACCCAAGCAATCACAGGGAGAAAATACAAATGCCTTACAAGCAGTGGCAGGACTTGAACCCGGGTTGCTGGTACCACTGAGCATAGTGCTAATCACTTTGCTACTGTGCCACCCCACAGCACATACAACATCACAGCTCATAAAATGAAAGCCCCATTGTAATACAACTCTGTTACAAGAGAAAACAAAGAAAACAATGGCATAAAGCTATATTCTCTATGGAAGCGCTAATCTACATATAAAAGTTGCACTGGATTAAAATTATTCTGTTCATCCTATCTAAAAGTGATTTATACAGGCAAGATGTGATAAAACAGAATATAGAAATCATTCAGCCATTTCCTGAAGGCTGTGGCTAATAAGAAATAGGAGGAATAATTGGATTTGCAGCTTTCAGCCATGCTACCTGCAAAGAAATGCACAATTTAGAAGAAGGATTGTGTTGCCTCTCGATGTCAGATTCATTGTTTGTACTTTGCACCCACAAAACCTTAAGCCCAGGCAATAAATTACACATTTCTTAAATCAACACAGGAATCCACAGAAATCATGAACCAAGATACAGGAATCATATTTTTGAACATGTTAAACTAATGCTCAGAATTCAAAACTAACAAGGATCTTGCACAAATCAGGCAAACCCCACTGAGGAACTTATTAGACTGAGACATTGGCATCAAATCATACCTCATGGAAATCAAATCTACAAATATTAAACAAAGATATGGAAATCAAATGCATAAAACTTAAGCATTAATAACCTGCACACATCATAGTTACTTCTGTATTTTTCACTAAACTTATTTGATCTTGGACTTCTGCAGATAAATTTACATGTCATTTGCAACAAAGAGATGCCCTGCTGGATACAGTCCTTCATTTATCCTATTATGGTTCAATGAATACTCAGTAAATCCAAGAAAGAAAACAAATCTCAGTGTTGCATATGGTGAGATAGATGTACTTGGATAATAAATTTATTTTAAACTTAGAACACTAAAATATCCATTGTTAGGTAGGATAGGTTTGCTAAGATTTGCAATTCTTTTAGGAAGTGTCCCATTTCTGCATCTTCCCATTATTAGGATGGCAGTGAAAGACTTACTAAGATTGCGACTACATTTGAAAATGTGATCGATTTTATTTAAGAAGGTATACTGAGGATGTTCTTCAGCTTCTCCAGAATCTGTCTTTTTTTTTGCAAGGACATCATGGCCTGATACACAGGCTATAAGCCTCAGTAAGGCTTGGACAATACCATGCCATTCTGTGGTTAACTTGCTGTGCAATGTGTGCTTGTACACTTGAAGCACACTATCATGGTGGCTAACCTATTGGGAAGAGGGCAGGTGTGTGCAGCACACTTGGCTGCCAAGTGGATACAGGGTAGGCAGATTATGACACCAAAGAGTGAGCACCACCGACATAACAGCAGCACTGTTAAACTGGCCCATAGTAGTGTTGATAATGCCATCTGTACAATAAACACAGAGAATCAAACACTTGGCAGCAGGGAGATCTCCACCTCTTCCATTACCATCTCTGCAATAATGCTACTTAAAAATATCCTGAATTAAGTTCAATTGACTTGCTGATTTTGAGTTGCTGATTGGAGTCTTTGAGAGTAGTGTTTCAGCAGCTTACAGAGTCTGTGTTAACTTCAAACTCTCTGTAATACCAAAATGTTGGCAGGTGTGGATACACTTTGCCTATGATGGCAGGATTTGTTAAGTGAAAGAAAAGAACAGCTGAAATGAGAAGGGGAAAAAAAGAGAACAAAGAGACTTAAGAAGCAATGTCCACTTTAGGGAGAAAAAC
The DNA here is from genome assembly GCF_048418815.1 of Hemitrygon akajei. NCBI lineage: Eukaryota > Metazoa > Chordata > Chondrichthyes > Myliobatiformes > Dasyatidae > Hemitrygon > Hemitrygon akajei. The sequence continues at coordinate 140,163,395 of NC_133133.1, read as the reverse complement.
TGCATGAGTTTCCTACAATACAGCAAGGATATTTCATTGAAAGTCAATACGATCCAGTTACAACTACGCAGTTAAGTGAGGACCACTTTGTAAGAGGCTATCAACGTCACAGCTACATAATACTCTCAATAGAACCATAAAACCATTACTAAATCAGACTGCAGCATCACCCATTTTTAGTTTGAACTTATAGGGAATGTAACCTGGACTTGGAAGCTTGCATTAATTGGACAGCTTTCCAAAAACTGACCAAAAACCTGAAAGTTGAAAGACTAAGGGGAATGTGACTGACGTGTGTAAATTTACTTACCAGTCAGAGAGTCTGGTGGTAGGGGTAGAGTTTAAAACTTTGAACCTGTTATTCAAGGGGTGAAGTTAGAAAATACTTCTCCACCCAAAGAGGTAGAGGGGTAGATGAAGACTGTAGTTATGCTCACAAGAAGGCAGACAATAATTTGTCTGGTTTCTGCACCAGGAACAAATAGTGTGAATTAACTGCCAAATACAAATTCAATACCCATTTTTCAGAAGCATCCAATTTATTCCCTGGGATTGATGGGACATTTCAAAATGCAAAGACATGTTCAAACTTGGCAATGTTTGAGGGGGCCAGTTTTGTCACAGACAGTATTAATTCTCGACATCAGGGTGAACAGGTAGTCCAAGGGCCTGGTTCCTGTAGCTGCCAATCCAATTTCTGATTTAACAGTGCTTTCAGCTTCGAAGGAACTAAAATTTGTCTGTTAAGCACATTTCTCTCAAAGAATCAGATGGCTTCTAAAGATATGATGATGAACTTTGCAGCATTTGGCTAAATTTTATGTCCCTTGTTATGCTTCTGTGTGAGCTGTCCTGAGATCAATGACAAAAAAGCATATCTAGACTCACACACAGAGCCACTAGTCTAATTTTCTGCATGAGACCTACTGTAAATGAGCTTCATCCTGTGCTAGTAGGTACTGGAGAACTAAACCAACATTAGATACCCTCCAGCTTTCAATTCAGCAGCAAGTCGGAATGGGACATGCTTTGCAATACCACCTCTTTTGCATTAATGCACACCCAAGAATCTGATGCATCAATACATAATTAGAACTAAAAGACCACTGTCTGAAATAAAATCCAGGCAATACTGGCAACAAATAATTCTTCAACATGGAAAAAATTGCTCTCATCTGGCTTAAGAAAATTATGCTACATATGTAACTTAATTCTGGTAATAATTTGTTAGTAATTTCATAAAATTGCATCGAACTTTCTTCAGTGTGCCAGACTGCTTGACTTTGATGGGAATCACAAGTGCACTAATAGTATCATATAAAAAGAGGGAAGCCTCCATCCATCCCGGATTCTGAATATTATTCCCTCTAGGGGTGATCTTACACAGTCCACATTATTAGATCACAAGACTGCACATAACTTACCAGAACACACACAAAATGCTGGTGGAACACAGCAGGCCAGGCAGCATCTATAGGGAGAAGCACTGTCGACGTTTCGGGCTGAGACCCTTCGTCCCGGTCTCGGCCCAAAACGTCAACAGTGCTTCTCCTATAGATGCTGCCTGGCCTGCTGTGTTCCACCAGCATTTTGTGTGTGTTGTTGTTTGAATTTCCAGCATCTGCAGATTTCCTCGTGTTTGCTACATAACTTACCACACTACTTCTACTAAAATAAAAACAATCACTTGCTAAGATTTTTACATCAACAAAAGAATGTCTTGAACCTGTCTCCACAGAAGAACTGATTGCATTGCTTTTGACTGTAGGGTTGAAAAAATATTATTTGAAATAATAACTTGGACAAAGAGGAGAAATAGAAAAGGTAGGATAAAATGCTGGATAAAATATAGATGAGGTTCTAAAAAGAAGCAAGAGGGGAAATAGCAAAGGTTCTAAGCAGTATCATCTAATCATCTTTGGCCTCAAGCGTGGTGGGAGAGGACTGGAAGATGGCTAATCTGCTGGTATTGTTTAGAAAATGAGAAAGAGATAGATTGAGTCAATCGGAAGAAAAACATTGCTGGTAGATAAATTACTGAAACAAATTTGGAGGGAAAACGTAAATCAGCATTGAAAGCTGCAGAGGTTAGTCAAGGGCAGACAGCAAGTCATGTCTGACTAATGACTGGGTTTTTTCAGGAGATAGCAAGAAGAGATGATGGAAGTAGCATATTGCATGTGAAATTACAGCAAGACATTTGACAAAATGCCCGTGGCAAACTGATCAGGAGAGTAAAAGGCCAGGGATTAAAAGTACAGTGGCAAAATGGAAATGGATTTGTCTCAGTGGAAGAGAGCAAATGGAATGTTCCATGGGAGCTTTAGTGACAAGGGTGGGGGGGATATTCAAGCAGTGCAATTTTCTCAGAGTCCCTTGTTTATCCAGATTTTGCATGAATGATTTAGACAAGCACAAGAGCTATAATTAAGCATTTTCCCAATGACACCAAATTTGATAGTGTTGTTAATTGGGAAGATGCAAGTTCTAGGGAGCAGGAGAACATCAATGGACTGGTTGAGCTCCGCACAAGTGGCAAATGGAACTCATTCTGAAGAAACAGGAGGTAATACATTTAGGGAGAATAAATAATGCAAGAAATTATGCACGTTCTATATGCACATTGAATGGCAGAATACTAAAATACAAAATGGAACAAAGGGATCATGGACTGCATGCCCACAGATCCCAGAAGGCAGTGGAGCAGGTGGATCAATTAAATTAGGGCGATAGCTAAGGTACAAAACAAGAGTAGAGAGATTATGCTCAAGCTGTGCAAAATCTAATTAGGTTATAACCAGAATATTATGTACAGTTTTGGACACCTAGGTACAGCAAAGAAGTGATAGCACATGGATGAATCAGGCTGAAGGGCCTCTTTCAATGGGGTATAACTCTGAGTCTATGACATACAGAAGATTTATGAATAGAGGTGGAGAATCATGGTAAAACAGAAGAATGATTGGATACAAAAGAAAATGACCTGAAGAAAGGTTAATGATATGAAAGGCAGAGATCAGCAATGACCCAATAACAAGAACACAGTGTTGTAAACTCCAAGCAGTCATCGGACCACCACTACCAGCTAAGAACAATTCAAATTTTGTGAAGTATACAGAGGTAGTATCTGCTAAAAAGAGCTATTTGAAAATCTCCTTAACTGATGCTTTGCTTTTAATTCAATGCCTATGGACCCCCTTCTATGACATAATATCCACCAGAAAGTTTCCACATGGGTTCCACACCGCAGGTTCCACACGGTAGGCTTATTCAGAAAGTCAGAAGGCATGGGATCCAGGGAAGTTTGGCCAGGTGGATTCAGAATTGGCTTGCCTGCAGAAAGCAGAGGGTTGTGGTGGAGGGAGTACATTCAGATTGGAGGGTTGTGACTAGTGGTGTCCCACAAGGATCTGTTCTGGGACCTCTACTCTTCGTGATTTTTATTAATGACCTGGATGTGGGTGTAGAAGGGTGGGTTGGCAAGTTTGCAGATGACACAAAGGCTGGTAGTGTTGTGGATAGGGTAGAGGATTATCAAAGATTGCAGGAAGACATTGATAGGATGCAGAAGTGGGCTGAGAAGTGGCAGATGGAGTTCAACCAGGAAAAGTGTGAGGTGGTACTCTTTGTAAGGACAAACTCCAAGGCAAAGTACAAAGTAAATGGCAGGATACTTGGTAGTGTGGAGGAACAGAGGGATCTGGGGGTACTTGTCCACAGATCCCTGAAAGTTGCCTCACAGGTAGATAGGGTATTTAAGAAAGCTTATGGGGTGTTAGCTTTCATACATTGAGGGGAAGAGTTTAAGAGTCACGAGGTAATGATGCAACTCTATAAAACTCTGCTTAGACCACACTTGGAGTACTGTGTCTCGTTCTGGTCACCTCACTATAGGAAGGATGTGGAAGCATTGGAAAGGGTACAGAGGAGATTTACTAGAATGCTGCCTGGTTTAGAGAGTATGGATTATGATAAGAGATTAAGGGAGCTAGGGCTCTACTCTTTGGAGTGAAGGAGGATGAGAGAAGACATGATAGAGGTATACAAGATTTAAGGTAAGGGGTGGGAAGTTCAAGGGGGATATTAGAGGAAAGTTTTTTACTCAGAGAGTGGTTGGTGCGTGGAATGCACTGCCTGAGTCAGTGGTGGAGGCAGATACACTAGTGAAGTTTAAGAGACTACTAGACAGGTATATGGAGGAATTTAAGGTGGGGGGTTATATGGGAGGTAGGGTTTAAGGGTCGGCACAACATTGTGGGCCGAAGGGCCTGTACTGTGCTGTACTATTCTATGTTCTATAAAGTTAGCCCTAACCCTAAGAAGCTAAAGCTGAAAAGCAGCCAGACTTCTAGAATGGAGATCTCAGCAAAGCTACTAATCTTTGCCAGGCAATTGTATCTGGTACATATTCATGAGTTTATCTGCAACAAAGAGGAAGATGAGAACATGCCAGTGGACCTCAATGACACTATGCTCCCGACCACTCCCAAGAAGGCAGATGCCCAATTGCAACAATTAAAATCTCCGGCTAAGCCACAGGAAATGTCTTTGTAAAAATCCCCAACTGTCAGTATAATTTCCGAGGACACCATTTACAGAATGAGTGCTTTGATTATGCCCAGGGCAACAACTGAGCCCTTTCTCCCATGTGCCCAACCTGGAAACCTGAGACAAGCATTTTACTCTGAGTACTAAATCAACTGCTGATATTCCCTCCCATCCTGAAGCACCACCTGCCCCCCATATGGCAATGACTGTGCATCCCATAAAGGACTCTAATGCAAAAGAAGAAAATAATCCTCAACTCTTGCTTTTGCCTTATTAAAAGGAGCATTTTAGGAATGCATTCTTATCCTCGATGATGTTTTATTTTTACCCTCTCCATTTTGCTTTATTGCAGCTGCCCATGTTCTTTGCTTCATGTTCCATGGTGATCCAATCTGTACCAGCACATAAATTCATCACTTTGATTGCACAATCTTTTGTCTTGTTTCATTCGTGCCCAAAGACTTTTCCTCTTAAAGAATAGGCCTTCTAAACTGATTAGATTGTTGCAGATCACAGAAATGTAGAACATTACAACTCTTTGTTGGATTTCCCTGCAGTTTCTCTTTCATCCAATTTCCTTTAAGTTACTATTAAATTTGTGCCCACCTCCTGATCAGACAGTCAGTTCCAAATCTCATCCATTCTACACTCAGAAATGTTTCTCTGCCTGTCACTTTTCATTCCTTTGCCAATAAATCTGTGGTTATTGGCACTTCAGCTATCACAGCTTTTTCTTATTTATTCGACCTAAACCCTTCCTTCATGATTTGGAGCAGCCCTATCCTCTTAAGCCCTCTCCACTCCAAGTGAAGCAAACCTAGCTTCTGCAGTCTATTCCACATTCCAGTAATTTGCTTATTTTGTTAGTAACTTTCCACCCTTCATACACTCGGCGGCCACTTTATTAGTTACACCTGTACAACTGCTCGTTAACACAAATATCCAATCAGTCAGTCACGAGGCAGCAACTCAGTACACAAAAGCATGCACACAGAACAAGAGGTCCAGTTGTTGTTCAGGCCAAACATCAGAAATGGGAAGAAATGTGATCTAAGTGACTTTGACCATGGAATGATTGTTAGTGCCAGATGGGGTGGTTTGCGTATCTCAGAAACTGCTGATCTCCTGGGATTTTTATGCACAACAGTCTCTGGAGTTTACAGCGGATGGTGCGATAAACAAAAATAAATCCACTTCACCCACTTGTGGGGAAGAAATAGCAGTTCAGATGCATCCTCAAGTCTTAAGAATGTGGATGCTACAGGGACCAGTAAGGGTGTTCATATAATGACGGGGCACGTGGTTTGGGGGGTTGGGCTAACAAATTAATGTTATAAGGGGAGAACAGTCAGCAGATGGTTACCCATGAGTTGTGAGCTGGGAGGTTTGGCGTTTGACGAATGCATGAAACAATTTCAAAGGGTTTCCTCTGGCACTCCCAGACAAGAACACAAGAAAATTAGAGCAAGCAACCCTCAAGCCTTCTCTGCCATTCAATATGATCATAGCTGATCATAGCATATACTGGCCTCAATACCTCTTCTGTGCCAATTTCCCCAAGCCAGAAATTCCACCTTAAATACACCTAATGATCTGGTCTCCACAAACTTCTAATCTATGCACTCATTTTAATTTCCCATTTGAACTACCTGCAAGAAAAAGAATCTCGGGGACGTATATGGTGACATGTAAGTATGTATTGTGATAATAAATTCACTTTGAACTTTGAACTAAATACCTCAGTAGCTACCAGTCAAGCCCATTTAGGATCTTAAATGTTTGATTAGGTCACCATTATTTTAACCTCTATAGACCAAAAATGCCTTGCCTACTTGTACAACTTATAAAGTTGTATTTCTCAGCTGCTGTTCTCTCTTTTCAATTATCACACCTATATATATATATATATACATTAATTTAAGCTTAAAACGCCAGTGGTTTGAGTCTACTGGTATAGACATCCAAATGATGATAGCCATCAGCCATCTACCCAAGATCAGTAGGTTGTACTATTTTATTGATTCGGTGCTGGAATTTATTTTAGTTGTATCCTCAACATGTCTAAAGTATTGAACTTCATTTTTAGAGTGTCCATTGAGGACGGAGGGCAGGGGTTCTATAAATGATCGCCTTCAGTCTCAACGACGTAGTAGAGCCCATAACGAGAGCTCTAAACATAGTGGATACGAATGAAGGAGGTGCACATGAATCCTTGCATCACCTGGAAGGTGACCAGCAAGAGAACTGAGGAATCACTCTCATGCTTTAACTATTTAAATTTACTTCCTGTCAGAAGACAATGCAGAACTTTTTCATTCAGGTGAAAGGATTAGCAAGAAGCAATTGTTACTTGCCAATGTCTCATTTTGTAAATTATTTCACCCCTGAAGGGACTGAGTAGATAAACATAGAATGATTTCTACTTGAACAGTGTATACTGTTCCTAAAATCACATCAGTAAAATTACGGGTCAGATTTAGCTAAGAATATAATGGGAAATAAGCAACATGTGCCCCTCTTAATGCACAGATCTTGTGGTGAGGAAGTTATATCCCATGGTTTGTGAATTGCTACAAATTCCTGATGGATTTAGATCACCTGCTGTTAGATTCACAAATATGGTCTGGGCACATAACCTCACCATGATTATCTCTACGACTTAACTTTAAATTAAGCAAAATTTTTTTATAATTGACAGTACAAGTACCTTTCTAGCAATGTACCAACCACACAACTGACATTCATCAGGGCTCCTGGGATCCATACACATTTCTGTGGTATTCAGGAATGGTAACTTTTCCCACTTTGTCTGTGTGCAGGCCCATTCACAATTTTCAGGAAAAACTTCAGATAGTTCTTAAGAAACCAACCTCCCTTAGCCAAGGTGGAGTCTCATTCCTTCAGACTGTAAATTATTACAAGCGATTGCACAATTGAAAACCAATTCCTTCTTTTTCCTTTCCCTCTCTCACTCAAAACTTGCTTTCCGTTTTCTTTCTGTAATTGATTCGACCGTGAATTAACTCGAGTTATTGTACACACAGGAGATTCCGCAGGTGCTAGAAAACCAGAGCAACACACACAAAATGAAGAAATAAGATGAAAACAGCAAGCCAGTTAGCACCTATTGAGAAAAATACAGAACTATTTTAAACCAAGACCCTTAGTCAGGACTGAAGGAATCCTAATGAAGGGTCTCAGCTTGCAACATTGATTCTTTCTTCCTCTTCATATGTATTGAATGTGCTGCTCAGTCCCCCAGCAGTTTGTGGAAGTTATTGTTCACTCCACTTTAGACCCTCCACTGTTTGCACATTACTGAAGTCTCATGGTGTAAGAAATACTTTGTTCTGTTGTTCATTGTGGTCCCAAGAGCCCCAAGGACATTATTGACATCTCACACTCGTGGCAAATTTGTTAGCAAGGATTTTCAAAACCCAGATGTGCATGAACAAATCTGTTGGTGAAAGCCCGATTTGGTGGGGGGGGGGGGGGCGGTATTCCGAGTAAATTGGGAGAACTAAACACTCTCATAGGTTTATGTAGGTTTGAAACATTTGGCATGACAGAGACATGGCTATATGATGACCAAGGATGGGAAGAGAAGTATCAGGGCTGTACAGTGTTTTGGAAAGACAGGCAAAGAGGTGAAGTAGTGCTGGTTCTTAAAGAGGCTAACATAATGGTGAGGAAGGATATTAGTCTGGACTATGGACTCTGAACAGGTAAAGTTAAGAAATGCCTTTTTTCAGAAAAGGCCCATTGAGCAGAAATGACTATAATGTAGTAGAATTCTTCATTAAGGTTGAGGTTGAGACAAGAGTCTTTATTCTAAATGCAGGAAACAATGATGATGGTGTGAGGCACCCATTGACAAGATAGATTGGGGAACATTACCTTTGGGATAAATGGCATTTGAGTAGCATTCACTACAGTGCAGAAGAATGAAGAGACCTCACCACATGGTCTGGTACAGCAGCCTAGTGGTTAGCACAATCGCTTTAAAGTGCCAGCTGCAATATAAGATCGGAGTTTGATTACTGCCACTGTCTGTAAGGAGTTTGTATGTTCTCCCCATGAGATTGTGGGTGCTTCAGTTTCCACCCACATTCCCAAGACGTATGGTTCGGGTTAGTACATTGGCACTGAAAGCATGGCGAATTATTGTTGACAACCTCTACCACCCATCCCACAATCTCTTTGACCCACCACCGTCAGGAAGGAGGTACAGGAACATCAGGACTAGGACAGCCAGACTGGGTAACAGCTTCTTCCCTTAGGCTGTGAGACTAATACCCTGCCACCACCAAGGTCTCATCGCTCGGACAGTAAGCTGTTTACTGCTTATTTGTTTACCTGTGCTGCGCACTACATGCATTTTTAAATTATATTTCAATACCTTATTTATGATTACATTTTATTTGGTGTGCTGTATGTGACATACGTTTTGTGGGAGCTCATGGTCCGGAGGATCAGTTACATTCGGTTGTAAATATGCACAATCTGATGACAATAAGCTTGAACTTGAACTTGACAGTTGTGGGCTGCGCAGCACAACCTTCACTGATCTGATCTGAAGCAAAATGACACATCTCACTGTATGATTTGACGTGTGCAAAGGTCTTAGGCTCATGTAAAAAAAAATCTGTAAAGTGAAGATGCTTTCAAAATTTAAGAAATGGAAAGTTACTAAATATCAAAGAAATTACTGTAAAGAACAGTAACCTTGAAAACAGCATCAATTCTCTTAGATACACTGTCACACAGTTTTATAAGAAAATCAGCTGGTAGGTTGTTCCAAGCATCTTGAAGAACTTGCCACGGTTCCTCTGCAGACTTTGGCTACCTTGTTTGTTTCTGTCTCTCCACGTAATCCCAGACAGTCTCGATGGTATTGAGATCAGGGCTCTGTGGAGGCCCTAGCATCTGAAACTATATAAATAACCTAGGATGCCTAAGATTTTTGTACAGTATGTGTGACAAATAAAACTAATCTTATCTGTATAAATTAACATCTGATAGGACTGAACAGTTTACTTGCAGGAATGATGGGTAAGTCCAGATCCATGGGTCACAACCTAAGGAAATTGGTTAAGTCAGTTAGGACTGATGTGAGGAGAAATTTCTACATCCAAATGCTGTAGAATGCTGCTGTAACCAAGTCATTAAATGCTGTGAAGGAGTAAAGGGATTATGGGATATGGGGAGAGAGCAGGAAGAGAGTAAGAATTTGGATGATCATATTTGAAAAGCAGAGTGAATAACGTAATCCTGTGTTCTTTGTTTTCATTGAGATGTTACACACCAGCTAAATGATAACTTCATGATGAATTTGTTCGATAGATTTCACATTCTGCACAAACAGTACATGTGAAGTCCTGAATGATCAAAACCAGTGCCTTTGTAGAACTACGTTAAGGCATGTATTTTTCTATTAAATATCAGATGCTGCAAATCAGAAATAAAAATAGAAAACATGGGAAATACTTAGCAGGTCTGTCAGCACCCCTGGAGAGAGCTACAGAATGAACTTTTTAGAATGGGGTTCTGACATATTTCATTGCAAGTTCTGGTGAAATATTATCAAAAAACTTAAAACGTTACTAATGACTAATTCTGTTTCTTTTTCCTGAGATGCTGCCTGGTTTGCTGAGCAGTTTTTGTTTACAGTCCTCATTGAAAACAGGCAGATGTTTTCCCACAGAGATCATGTATCCATAAGTTTATAACTTTCGTACATTCACACTCCCGTTAAAGCCCAAGAAAAGTCATGCTCAGAACATTTTTCTAGTGCATTCTATTTGAATCGATAGTCTGGTAATCTTCTGCTCTCATCCTATTCTGCAATGTCAGGTGCTAACCAACAACTTGCTTCAGGAAACAATATCCTTTAAGAGAAATTCTTTCTCCACAGAAGGAACCAATATACTAAAGGTTACATTTTCATTTATTTTTGGAAGTTGCAATTGAGTAAGAGCTGCCTCCTCTTTCATCCACTTTTCATTGCAAACATAACCCATGCCCTTTATCCATAGAGCTGAAATCCAATTTAGTCGGTGAATTCATAAAATTATCCTGCACCCCTGAGACAAACCTAACAGATGTGTTTCACTCTTTGCACCTTCAAAATAAAAATATTTCTAATTGTACCGACTTCCCATACATTACCCCTAGTTATCTGATGCTTATGACCTCTTTTAATACCAGAAGTCCACATACACAAGGTCCAGTTATCAATATAGACACGTTTAACAACTATTAAAACATCACTGAAAGCTGACAAAAAGGAATTGGTTTTAAAGGCATTGTTCTGCAAAACTTCTAAGAGGCCACCACAGTCGACTGTGGTTCCCTGCACATAATATGGCCTAGACAACTCGACACTGCCACCAGCACTTGCATCCTCACCTTACTGTTACAATCTTAGCAGGTACAATTAACAGTCAGTGGATTGATATGAATTTCACTTCTTTTTTGTGTCAGGTTCTTCCTGCACAACCCTAATTCAAGAGATTAGACCTGAAAGAGTGATGTACTGGTGGCCTGACAATTAATTTTAAATGCTTGGATTGCTTTTCAGGATAATAGCTGAAAATATTATGATCTGTAGAACTAAAATCTATGCATCAATGACTATTGTGACATTTTATCCAGAACATTGATTCCTAATATGCCTGACATAATCTCAGTCCATGTTTATAAGGTTATTTAAATAATGCTCTTTATTTTGTGTGTGTTGCTTGGATTTTCTCTTGTCACTGCTCTTTATTTCCTGGTTTATAGTGGGTATTGATTAACCAGACTGACGACACCACATTTAGAAAAGAAATGGAAGCAGGAGTGGATCATCCATTAACAGGATAGCTAGTCATCTCAGTGCCTTTTCTTTTTACATTAACTCCATATTCCCCGATTGTCTTAATATCCTGGTCTATTGCACATAATCTTGAATACAATCAGTGACCAGGTCTCAGCAGCCTTTGTGGATAGAAAATTACAATGATTTAATACTCTGGGTGAAGCCCATAAAAATGTTCTGATGAGAGCACTATTCATTCTTCTAATTTGAGAGGAAAGATAAATTTTCTTAATTTCACCTCAAAGATTAATGGGCCATTTCAATAATCAAGCTGATAATCCTTCATTGCATTCCCTCAATCAAAAACATAGGCTTGCTTAAGTTGGGAAACTAGACCAGTATATAGCCAGCTGAAGTCTTTCCAGTGTCTAAAAGCCAGCAGTAAAAAGTACTTGGGGCATCTTTTAATACATTGTCTCCCTAATTACTTGCTGTAATTGCACATTAACTTCTATAGATAGAAGGTACGGAGGTACATGTTGGGGAGCACTTCAGATCCAGTGATCACAATGCCATTAGTTTCAATATAATTATGGAGAAGGATAGGACTGGACCCAGGGTTGAGATTTTTGATTGGAGAAAGGCTAACTTTGAGGAGATGTGAAAGGATTTAGAAGGAGTGGATTGGGACAATTTGTTTTTTGGGAAGGATGTAATAGAGAAATGGAGGTCATTTAAAGGTGAAATTTTGAGGGTACAGAATCTTTATGTTCCTGTTAGGTTGAAAGGAAAGGTTAAAAGTTTGAGAGAGCCGTGGTTTTCAAGGGATATTGGAAACTTGGTTCGGAAAAAGAGAGAGATTTACAATAAATATAGGCAGCATGGAGTAAGTGAGGTGGTCAAGGAATATAAAGAATGTAAGAAGAATCTTAAGAAAGAAATTAGAAAAGCTAAAAGAAGATATGAGGTTGCTTTGGCAAGTAAGCTGAAAATAAATCCAAAGGAGTTCTACAGTTATATTAATAGCAAAAGGATAGTGAGGGATAAAATTGGTCCCTTAAAGAATCAGAGTAGACAGTTATGTGTGGAGCCAAAAGAGATGGGGGAGATTGTGAACAATTTCTTTTCCTCAGTATTCACTAAGGAGAAGGATATTGAATTGTGTAAGGTAAGGGAAACAAGTAGGGTAGTTATGGAAACTATAATGATTAAAGAAGAGGAAATACTGGCACTTTTAAAGAATATAAAAGTGGATAATTCTCCAGATCCTGACAAGATTTTCCCTAGGACCTTGAGGGAAGTTAGTGTAGAAATAGCAGGGGCTCTGACAGAAATATTTCAAATGTCATTAGAAACAGGGATGGTGCCAGAGGATTGGCGTATTGCTCATGTGGTTCCTTTGTTTAAAAAGGGTTCTAAGAATAAACCTAGCAATTCTAGGCCAGTCAGTTTAACGTCATTGGTAAGTAAATTAATGGAAAGTATTCTTAGAGATGGTATATATAATTATCTGGATAGACAGGGTCTGATTATGAACAGTTAACATGGATTTGTGCGTGGAAGGTCATGTTTGACAAATCTTATTGAATTTTTTGAAGAGGTTACTAGGAAAGTTGACAAGGGTAAAGCAGTGGATGTTGTCTATATGGACTTCAGTAAGGCCTTTGACAAGGTTCCACATGGAAGGTTAGTTAGGAAGGTTCAATCATTAGCTATTAATATTGAAGTAGTAAAATGGATTCAACAGTGGCTGGATGGGAGATGCCAAAGAGTAGTGGTGGATAACTGTTTGTCAGGTTGGAGGCCGGTGACTATTGGTGTGCCTCAGGGATCTGTACTGGGTCCAATGTTGTTTGTCATATACATTAATGATCTGGATGATGTGGTGGTAAATTGGATTAGAAAGTATGCAGATGATACTAAGATAGGTGGCGTTGTGAATAATGAAGTAGGTTTTCAAAGCTTGCAGAGAGATTTAGGCCAGTTAGAAGAGTGGGCTGAAAGATGGCAGATGGAGTTTAATGCTGATAAGTGTGAGGTGCTACATTTTGGTAGGAATAATCAAAATAGGACATACATGGTAAATGGTAGGGCATTGAGGAATGTGGTGGAACAGAGTGATCTATGAATAATGGTGCATAGTTCCCTGAAGCTGGAATCTCATGTGGGTAGGGTGGTGAAGAAAGCTTTTGGTATGCTGGCCTTTATAAATCAGAGCATTGAGTATAGGAGTTGGGATGTAATGTTAAAATTATACAAGGCATTGGTAAGGCCCAATTTGGAGTATCGTGTACAGTTGTGGTCCCCGAATTATAGGAAAGATGTCAACAAAATAGAGAGAGTATGGAGAAGATTTACTAGAAAGTTACCTGGGTTTCAGCATCTAAGTTACAGAGAAAGGTTGAACAAGTTAGGTCTTTATTCTTCGGAAAATAGAAGGTAGAAGGGGGACTTGACAGAGGTATTTAAAATTATGAGGGGGATAGATCGAGTTGACGTGGATAGGCTTTTTCCTTTGAGAGTAGGGGAGATTCAAACAAGTGGACATGAGTTGAGAGTTAGGGGGCAAAAGTTTAAGGGTAACACAAGGGGGAATTTCTTCACTCAGAGAGTGGTAGCTGTGTGGAACGAGCTTCCAGTAGAAGTGGTAGAGGCAGGTTCGGTATTGTCATTTAAAGTAAAATTGGATAGGTATATGGACAGGAAAGGAATGGAGGGTTATGGGCTGAGTGCGGGTCAGTGGGACTAGGTGAGAGTAAGCGTTCGGCACGGACTAGAAGGGCTGAGATGGCCTGTTTCCATGCTGTAATTGTTATATGGGTATACGGTTACTACTCATTTGTTTTGTCAGGTCTCTTGTCTTAATCCATCTAATGGCCCACTGTTTCATTCTTTTTCCCTCCCTGTTTGTACTGAGAACCTTCCTTCTGCACTCACTCCTGATTCAGGGTTTTGACTGGAAATGTAGACAATTCATTCCCCCTACTCACACAGACCTTCCTTGGCTCTGCTTTACAACGTGAACATCAGCTACACATTCTCTTTCAGAGAAACCTTTTTCAAAGTTCAAAGAAAATTTATTATCAAAGTAATATGTCACCATGTACAACTCCAAGATTCATTTTCTTGTAGGCATTCACAGTAAACACAAAGAAACACTGATAGAATCAATGAAGAACTGCACACAACAGAGTTGAACAGACAACCAACACACAAAAGACAACAAATTGTGCAAATGCAAAAAAAACCACACGGAAAATAAATTAATAAATATTATCGAGAATGTGAGTTGTAGAGTCCTTGAAAGTGTATTCATAGATTGTGAAATCAATTCAGTGTTGTGGTGAGTGAAGTTACCCACTCTGAGTTCAAGAGCCTGATGGTTGTAGGGTGATGCTCCTGAACCTGGTGAGGTGGGTCCTTTACCTCCTTCCTGATGGCAACAACGCGAAGGGAGAATGGCCTGGAATGTGGGGTTCCTTGAACACGGATGCTGCTTTCCTGTGATAGTGCTCCTTGTAGATGCTTTACCTGTGATGGACCAGACTGTATCCTATCTGCAATGTGGATTCCCAAATGAACCACAAATACCGGACTGTTCCGCTCCCACTCCAGTTTTCTCTCCAGAAATGATGCAATGTCCCTGCTCCTGCACTGAACAAGGAACATAGACTTCTCTTTTCATTTTCACTCCTGCTGATTGAATGTCCCCCGCCCCTACACCACTGTGCTGCGGTCAGATTGTTTACCCTGCAGGTCAGCTTTTGTCTACATGGATAATTTTGTTCCTTTTGAACAAATTCAAGACCCAAGACCCTCCAGTATTATCTTTGGGATCTTCATCTCTCCTCAATTTTTTTCCCTGTCCCTGAGTGTTGTGTTCTATGATATTTAACCTGATGTATGTTTCCAGAGGCACTGACAAAATGTCCAGACAGCCTTACACCTTCCTGATGCATCTCAGTATTTCAAACGTTGGGCTTCAACTCATCGACTTTTCAGGGAAATCAAAATCAAAGTCAAGTTTATTATCTTATGCATAAGTATATGTACACAGAGGGGCATTGAAAAACTAATGGAATAGCGTCAGAGGCATGTAGCAGTTGACATTGTTTTTTAAGTTGTAGCCCTGGAGCATCTGACAACAAAGTGATCTGCATTAGACTATTGTTCATTAACATCTCTGCTTTCAGTACAAGCAAACTCATCTTCAAGCTTTTCCCGGGATTCAACAGTTCCCTTTGCAACAAGATCCTTGACTTCCTGGCCAACAGATCAAAATGAATAAGGATAGGCAGCAATACCTCAGCCATAATTATTTTCATCACTGGTGCACCACAAGGCTGCACCCTCAGACCCCAGCTTACACCATCCACAAGTTTGCAGTGGGCTGCATCTGAAATAACGACGCGTCAGAGAACTGGACGGAGATCCAGAGTCAGGTGCCATGATGTCATGACAACAACCTTTCCCTCAATGTTAGCAAAACACAGAAGCTGATCATTGACTTCAGGAAGGGATACTGTGCACGTGATCCTTTTTTACATCAAAGGTGCTGAGGTCGAGATGGTGAATGCTGCTGGCTCTGAGGAGTAAACATCACTGATTGCACATCCCAGTCCAACTATGAAGTCACCACATCTAAAAAAGCACAGCAATACCTCTACCTTTCAGGATGATTCACCAAGATGTACCAGGGAATGCATCGTACCCAGATGCATCATGGTTTGATTCGGCAACTGCTCTGCTCTAGTACACTAAGACAAAATCTTGATCTTGTTATGGCCTTCACTTTAATGGTTATCTGCACTTTCACTGCAATGGTAACATTTTACTCTATTATTCTGCCACCTCAATGCACTGATGTAATTAAATGATATATATGAATGGAAAGTAAAGCAAAGTTTTTCCACTGTACCTTCATACAAGTGACAATAATAAACCAATTTACACCTACTGCAAACACGAGGAAATCTGCAGATGCTGGGAATTCAAGCAACACACACAAAAAGCTGGTGGAACACAGCAGGATACAGCAGCATCTATAGGAAGAAGCAGTGCTGATGTTTCGGGCCAAGACCCTTCATCAGGACTAACTGAAATAAAAGTTCTTCCTATAGATGCTGCCTGGCCTGCTGTGTCCCACCAGTATTTTGTGTGTGTTACACCTACTGCTGATGTGATCAGAATGGCTCACTTTGGTCTCTATCAGTTCCCACTTACTACAAATGGAACACATCATGTACCCTACCACACTACATCTGAATAAATTTAATTAACGTGTAATTCCATGAACTTAATTCTTTAAATATAAAGCTGCATCTTTTCTCTTGTTACACTGAACCCTTACTCTAAGCACTCTCCCCATGTCTAATATCAGAAGGCGTGAAAAGGGATAAGTTCAAAGGAGCTATGAGGGGCAAGGTTTTTTAAAAAACAGAGAGTGGTGGGTGCCTGAAATACACAGTAGGGGTAGAGGCAGATACACTGAGGATTTTTAAGAGATGTTTAAATAGGCATGTGAATGTGAGTGAAGTGGAAGAACATGGATATCGTGTAGGCAGAAGAGATTAGCTTAGCTGGCCATTTGTTTACTAATTTAAATGGTTCAGCACAACATTGTGGGCTGAAGGGCCTGTAGCTACTATTCTACATACAATATTCCATTGACACTGCATGCTTGGGTTCAAGAGGACCTCCAGACGTAAATGGAACTCACTGTGAAGAATCAATGCTGAAGCTCCAAGACTACTAAATTTTAGCACGGAGCTTTTTTAAAGTAGTAAGGTATTAACTCAGCACTGCCCACAGCATTTGGATCAGAATCAGGTTTATTATTGTGGACTTGTATTGTGAAATCTGTTGTTTTGCAGCAGCAGTATAGTTGCAGTAGAGAAAAAAGATATTATAAATTACAAAAATAAATATAAAGAGTAAGTAGTGCAAAGAGAGAGGAAAAATAGTGAGGTAGTATTCATAGACTGCTCAGAACCCTTACGACGAGGGGGAAGAAGCTGTTCTTAAAACATTTGAGTATGTGTCTTCAGGCTCCTGTACCTCCTCCGTAATGGTAGTAATGAGAAAAGGCCATGCCCTGGGTGGTGGGAGTCCTCAATGATGAATACCACCTTTTTAAGGCATTGCCTTTTGAAGATGTCCTCAATGTTGTGGAGGCTACTGTCCATGATGGAGCTGGTGGAGTTAACTACCCTCTGTAGCTTTTTTC